>NC_089717.1:0-646117 GCF_031753505.1 Anomalospiza imberbis | reverse complement strand
GGAACGGGGAATGGGAACTGGGAACGGGAACTGGGAATGGGAATGGGAACTGGGACTGGGAATGGAACTGGGAATGGGAACTGGGAATGGGAATGGGAACTGGGAACTGGAAATGGGAACTGGGAACTAGGAATGGGAATGGGGAATGGGAATGGGAACTGGGAATGGGAACTGGGAACGGGAACTGGGAAGGGGAACTGGGAATGGGAATGGGAACTGGGAATGGGAACTGGGAATGGGAATGGGAACTGGAACAGGGAATGGGAACTGGGAATGGGAACTGGAAACTGGGAATGGGAATGGGAACTGGGAATGGGAACTGGGAATGGGAACGGGAACTGGGAATGGGAATGGGAACGGGGAATGGGAATGGGAACGGGGAATGGGAATGGGAGATGCAGAATCCATCAGCTCTGGCCTCCAGCCCCGGGGCTGGGCATCAGCGCCCCCTGCAATGAGGTTTGGGCTGAAAAACCCCAAAATTGGGTTTGTGGGGTCATTGATGGGGTCATTGTGGGGTTTGGGGGATGATTTGGGGAATTTGGGGGATTTCTGGGATTTGGAATGGGGAAATGGGAGAATCCATCAGCTCCAGCCTCTGCACCCTCTGCCACAAGGTTTGGGGTGAAACAACCCGATTTGGGCGTTTATGGGATTTTTATGGGATTTGGGCATTATTTCTGGGATTTGTGGGGTTTGGGATGAAAAAAGGGATTTGGGGACAGAGAAATGGGAATTGGGATGAGAAAAGGGAATTGGGGTGGGAAAATGGGATAAAAATGGGATCAAAAATGGGAAACTGAGGCCTGGGATGGGCAAAATTGGATAAAAATGGGAAAACTGGATCAAAAATAGGAATTGGGGGGGGGAAATGGGAATTGGGGTGGGAAAATGGGACAGGAGATGGAGAAGTGGGGTGGGAATGGGACAGTGGGATTGGGGAAGCCAAACTTTGGATCTGGGGGCAGAGCCAGGGTTTGGGATCCCCCTGGAATTCCGAAATCCCGCAGGAGCCGCACATTCCATACAGGAACAGCAAACTGACCTTCCTGCTGCAGAACTGCCTGGGGGGGCACGCCAAAGTGTACGTGGGCAATTCCCAAAATCCCATAAACCCAGCCCAACCATTCCCAAGATCCCATAAACCCAGCCCAACCATTCCCAAGATCCCATAAACCCAGCCAAAAATCCCATAAACCCAGCCCAGCCATTCCCAAGATCCCATAAACCCAGCCCAACCATTCCCAAAATCCCATAAACCCAGCCAAAATCCCATAAACCCTAGCCAACCATTCCCAAAATCCCATAAACCCAGCCCAACCATTCCCAAAATCCCATAAACCCAGCCCAACCATTCCAAAATCCCATAAACCCAGCCCAACCATTCCCAAGATCCCATAAAACCCAGCCCAAAAATCCCATAAATCCCATAAAAACCCCAGCCAAAAATCCCATAAAATCCAGCCCAAAATCCCATAAAATCCCATCTCAAAAATCCCATAGAAACCCAGCCCAAAATCCCATAAAACCCATCCCAAATCTTGGCCCAAACCCACCCCAAATCGTCCCCAAATCCCAGAATCCCCCACAAACCCACTCCAATCCCCAAACCCATCAACCCCATAAATCCCATAAAAACCCCATAAATCCCATAAAAAAACCATAAATCCCATAAAACCCCTATAATTCCCATAAATCCTAGAAAAACCCCATAAATCCCATAAAAACCCCATAAATCCCATAAAAAAACCATAAATCCCATAAAACCCATAAATCCTATAAATCCCATAAAAACCCCATAAAATCCCATCCCAAACCCACCGGAATCCATCCATGGGGTTTTTTTGGGGTGGTTTTGGGGGGTTCTGGGTTTTTGGGGTTTTTTGGGGTTTTTTTGGTGTTTTTGGGGTGTTTTGGGGTTTTTGGGGGTTATTTTTGGGGTGTTCATGGGGTTATTTTGGGGTAATTTTGGGGTTATTTTTGGGATGTTTTTGGGGTGTATTCGGGATGTTTTTGGGGTTATTTTTGGGGTGTATTTGGGGGTGTTTTGGGGTTATTTTCGGGTTGTTTTTGGGTTATTTTCGGGTTGTTTCTGGGTTATTTTTGGGTGTTTCGGCGGTGGTTTTGGGGTGGTTTTGGGGTTATTTCTGACCTTTTGGGGTAATTTTGGGGTTATTTTGGGTAGTTTTTGGGTTGGTTTTGGGTCATTTTCGGGGTTATTTTGGGGTGTTTTGGGGGTGTTTTTGGGGTTATTTTTGGGGTGTATTCGGGATGGTTTTGGGGTTATTTTTGGGGTTATCTGGGATGTTTTTGGGGTGTATTTGGGGTTATTTTGGGATTATTTTGGGTGTGTTTGGGGGTGTTTGAGTTATTTTTGGGATGTTTTTGGGGTTTTTTTGGGTGTATTTGGGGTTATTTTGGGATTATTTTGGGGGTGTTCTGGCTGTATTTTGGGTGTATTTGGGGGGTTTTTTGGGGTTATTTTTGGGATGTTTTTGGGGTTTTTTTGGTGTATTTGGGGTTATTTTTGGGTGTATTGGGGGTGTTTTGGGGTTATTTTTGGGGTGTATTGGGGGTGTTTTGGGGTTATTTTTGGGATGTTTTTGGGGTGTATTTGGGATGTTTTTTGGGGTGTTTTTGGGTTATTTTGGGGTGTATTTGGATGTTTTTGGGGTTATTTTTGGGGTGTTATTTGGGGGTGTTTTGGGGTTATTTTTGGGTGTATTCGGGATGTTTTTATGGTTATTTCGGGTGTATTTGGGGTTATTTTTGGGATGTTTTTGGGGTGTATTTGGGGGTGTTTTGGGATTATTTTTGGGTTATTTTTGGGATGTTTTTGGTGTTATTTTTGGGGTGTATTGGGGGTTATTTTGGGGTGTGACCTGTCCCCCCAGGCTGATGTTTGTGACCATCTCGCCCCTGGAGGAGAATTTCGGGGAGTCGCTGAACTCGCTGCGCTTCGCCAGCAAGGTGGGGGAGGGGCCGGGGCGGGCTCGGGGCTCCCGGGGCAACGCCGGGGGCTCCCAGGGGAAGTTTTGGGGCTCCCAGGAGGGTTTGGGGGGCTCCTGGGGACATTTTTGGGCGGTTCTGGGAGGGTTGGGGGTCCCTGGGTATCTTTGGGGTTCCAGGGGGATTTGGGGGTTCTGGGTTGGTTTGGGGGGTCCAAGGGGATTTGGGGCTCCCGGGTGCGGTTTTTGGGGTGTTTTTGGGGTGGTTTGGGGTGTTTTGGGGGTTTCGAGGGTTTGTGCGGTGGGTTCGGGGGGATTCTGGCCTTTTCCGAGCCCGCCCCTCCCCCCAGGTGAACGAGTGCATGATCGGCACCGCCCAGGCCAACCGGAAGTGACGCCATCTTCCCTAGTTCCCGCCTTTTTAACGCAACAACCAATAAATAATCGCATTTCTACGGAGCCGATTGGCTGCCGATGTCACGTGTTTATCCGCAATGGCGGCGCCCTGCTGTCAGAATGCGGCGAGCTGATTGGCTGAGCCCGTACGGCGACATGCCGGTCGCCATCTTGCCGCGCTTTCGCCTTGCGGGGCGGGGCGCCTCACGGCCGCCGTAGCGCGGCCATCTTGTGCTCCACGTCCGCGCCTGCGCGGCTCCGCCTTCCCGGCCGTCTCCGCGATGGCGCGGGACCGGCAGCCGCTGCCCTGTCCGGTGAGGCAGAGGGAACGGCGCAAAGCGCCGGGAAACGCGCGCGGGGCCGCGAGGGTTAAAGGGGCGGGGTCCCGAGGCGCGCCGCACGTTAAGATGGCGGCGCCCGGCTCGGCGGCGCGGATCCCCGGATGAAGCGGCGCGCTCCGATTGGTCGGTGGGGTGACCACGCCCCTTTCTTTGTACGGTGTCATGGCGGCGCCCGCTCGGCCGGGCCGGCGCGGGGCGGCACTTCCGGTCCTGCGCAGTGCGCGGCCGCGGCCGCTCGGTGGCGGCGGCGCCGGCGGAGCCGCGCGGGTCCGGTGAGCGCGGGGGGGGCGGGGCCTGCCCGGGGGGCTGGGCCGGAGGCGGGGCCTGCGCGAGAGGGGGCGGGGCCAAGGCGGTGAGGGGAGGGGGCGCCCGGGGGGGGTTTGGGGCAAATTCGGCGGATTTGGGCAAATTCGCGGGGTCCGGGGGGGGAGGGGAGGGAGGGCGGTGGGGGAGGTGAGGGGCGCGGGATGGGGAGGGCGCGGGGGGTCAGGGAGGGCTGCGGGGGGAGGGGGAGTCTGGGGGGTTTGAGGGGAATTTGGGGGAATTTGGGGGAGCCTGAGGGGGCGGGAGGGGGAGGGGAGGCGGAATTTGGGGTTCGGGGGTGCGGGGGGGGGGGAGGGGAGGCGGGATTGGGGGGGGGGAAGGCGAAAGTTGGGGCCGGAGGGGAATTTTGGGTTCGGGGGGGGAGGGGCGGAGTTCGGGGGGGGGGAGCTGGGTGAGGTTTTGGGGTGGGGGAGGGGAATTGGGGGGGATTTCTGGGGTCCTCCCCTGACCCCTCCCCCCTCTCCCCTCCCCCCCAGGCCTCCCCGCTGACCGCGCCCCTCCCCCCCCATCTCGGGGGTCCCGGGGTCCTCATGGCCGCCCCCCCCCAGCCAATCATCGTCCTGGACGACGACGAGGAGGAGCAAGGCCCCTCCCCCAGCCCCAGCCCCTCCCCCAGCCCCGCCCCCAGCCCCGCCCCTCTCCCCCCGAACGGGGCCGGGGGGGGGAGGGGCGGCGCCTTCTGGGAGGAGAACGAGCGGCTGTTCCAGCAGGTGAGGGGGAGGGGCCCAGGTGTGGCCTCAGGTGTGTCAGGGTGTGGCCTCAGGTGTGTAGAGGTGTGCCCAGGTGTGCCCGGGTGTGGCCTCAGGTGTGTGAGGGTGTGCCCAGGTGTGTCAGGGTGTGGCCCCAGGTGAGCCCAGGTGTGGTCTCAGGTGTGCCCAGCTGTGACCCAGCTGTGCCCAGCTGTGACCCAGGGGTGCCCAGGTGTGGTCTCAGGTGTGTGCTGTGTGGCCCAGGGGTGCCCAGGTGAGCCCAGGGGTGCCCAGGTGTGTGCTGGGTGTGTCCAGTTTCACCCCAGGTGTGTCCTGGGTGCACGTCAGGTGCATCCAGGTGTGTCCCAGGTGCATCCAGGTGTGTCCCAGGTGTATCCAGGTGTGTCCCAGGTGTGCTCCAGGTGTGCCCAGGTATAACTCAGCTGTGCCCAGGTGTATCTCAGGTGTACCCAGGTGTATCCCAGGTGTGCCCAGGTGTATCTCACATGTATCCAGGTGTGTCCAGGTGTGTCCAGGTGTATCCCAGGTGTGCCCAGGTATAACTCAGCTGTGCCCAGGTGTATCCAGGTGTGCCCAGGTGTATCTCACATGTATCTCAGGTGTATCCAGGTGTATCCAGGTGTGCCCAGGTGTATCTCACATGTATCTCAGCTGTGCCCAGGTGTATCCAGGTGTGCCCAGGTGTATCTCACATGTATCTCAGCTGTGCCCAGGTGTATCCAGATGTGCCCAGGTGTGCCCAGGTGTGCCCAGGTGTGCCCAGGTGTGACGCGGGTGTTCCGTTTCCCCGCAGTTCCTGTCGCTGTGTGCGCCGCTGACGCAGGAGCACCCCGAGGTGCTGCCGTTCCTGAGCTCGCGGCACCTGCGCGCCCACCCCGACTTCCGGGGCTCGGCTGAGTTCCGGAACATTCTGGGCCGGCTGCTGCGGCGCGTGCGGGGCCGGCGCCGCAAGGTCTACGTCTACATCAACGAGCTCTGCACCGTGCTCAAGGCGCGCGCGCTGCGCCGCCGCCTCCCGCTGCACGCCCTGCCCGCCGCGCACCAGTGCCCGCCCAGTTCCCACCAGTATCCCGACGGAGCGTCCCAGTATCCCGACGGAGCGTCCCAGTGTCCCGACGGCGCGTCCCAGTGTCCCGACGGAGCGTCCCAGCATCCCCCCAGCTCATCCCAACATCCTCCCAGTTCATCCCAGTATCCTCCCGGTTCATCCCAGTGCCCTCCCAGTGCCTCCCAGTGCCTCCCTGGTTCATCCCAGCATCCCCCCGGCGCCTCCCGGTGCCCGCCCGGCTCGTCCCAGCATCCCGACGGAGCTGAGCAGTCCCAGTGCGCCACCAGTTCATCCCAGTATCCCGCCGGGGATCCATCCCAGTATCCCCAGCGCTCCTCCCAGTGTCCTGCTGGTTCTCCGGAGCGCCCTGGGGGCTCTTCCCAGTATCCCAGCGCTCCATCCCAGTATCCCAGCGCTTCGTCCAGCGATGCCGGCGCTCCATCCCAGTATCCCAATGGTTCATCCTGGTGCTCCAGCACCTCGTCCCACTATCCCGGTGGTTCATCCGCCGATCCCAGTGCCTCCTCCCAGCATCCCAGCAACTCCTCCCCGTATCCCAACGCCTCATCCCAGTATCCCGGCGGATCCTCCCAGTGTCCCGGCGCTCCATCCCAGTATCCTGGCAGTTCATCTGGCAATCCCAGCGCCCCATCCCAGTGTCCCAGCGCCCCATCCCAGTATCCCGGCGCTCCACCCGGCAATCCCAGCGCCCCGTCCCAGCCGGCCGGCGCCTCCGAGGGCTCCCCGCGGCGCACGGGCGGCTCGCGGCGGCAGATCCGGCACCTGGAGCACCTGCTGCGCGTCTACGCCGGCGAGATCCGGCGGCTGCAGGAGCGCGAGCTGGACCTGGCCGAGCTGGACAGCGCCGACTCGCCGTACCTGCAGGAGAACCGCCTCAAGAGGAGGATGATGCGCATCTTCCGCCGCCTCTGCCAGCTCAAGGACTGCAGCAGCCTGACGGGGCGCGTGCTGGAGGCAGCGCATCCGCTTCCGCGGCACGCGCTACCCCGAGGTGAACCGCAGCATCGAGCGCTTCATCAACCGGCCCGACGCCTTCCCCGACTACTCGGACATCCTGCGCGAGATCCGCGGCGCCAGCGCGCGCCACGGGCTGGGGCTGGGCCGGCGGCAGATGGAGAACATGGCCCAGGAGGCGTTCCGCGAGGTGGGCAACCGCCTGCAGGAGCGGCGCCACCTCGACCTGGTCTACAACTTCGGCAGCCACCTCACCGACCAGTACCGGCCAGGTAACGGGGAAAACGGGGGAAATGGGGGAAAAAAAATGGGAGAAAAATGGAGAAAAATGGGGTACAACTTGGGCAGCCACCTCAGCGACCAGTACCGGCCAGGTAACGGGGGAAAACGGGGGGAAAATGGGGAAATGGGGGAAAAATGGGAGAAAAATGGGGTACAACTTGGGCAGCCACCTCAGCGACCAGTTCCGGCCAGGTAAAGGGGGGAAACGGGAAAATGGGGAAAAACGGGGGGAAAATGGAAGAGGAAATAGGGAAAATGGGGGAAAATGGGAGAAAATGGGAGGGGAATGGAGAAAATGGAGAAAATGGGAAATGGGGGAAAGGAAAAAATGGGAGGGGAGACGAGGAAAAAGGGGAAAATGGGGAATGGTGGGGGAATGGGGAAAGTGGGAAAAATGAGAGGGGAAATGAGGAAAACGTGAAATGAGAGGGAAAATGGGATGGGGCAAGGTGATAAGGGAGGGGAAGTGGGGGAGATGGGAAAAAATGGGCGGAAAGTAGGAAAAAATGGGTGGGAAATGGGAAAAATGGGAGGGGAATGGTGGGAAATGGAATAAGGAACAGAAAATGGGGTGGAAAATGGGAAAAAAGCAGGATGAAGATGGAAAATGGAATAAGGGGCAGAAAAATGGGGTGGAAAATGGGAAGAGGGTGAAGAGGAAATGGGGATGGGGTGGGTCTGGAAATTGGAATTTTGGGGTTGGGAATTTGGGGATTTTGAATTTTGGGATTTTGGGGTTGAGAATTATTTTTATTTGGGATTTTGGGGTTTGGAATTCTGAGGTTTGGGATTATGGGATTTTGAGGTTTGGGAGTTTTGGGATTTGGAATTTTTGGGTTGGAAATTTTAGGACTTGGGATCTCGGGATTTCAGGATTTAGATTTCGAGATTCCGGGATCTGGGACTTCGGAAATTTGGGATTTTGGGGATTTGGGAGTTTGGGGTTGGAAATTTTGGGATTTGGAATTCCGGGATTTGGGATTTCAAGATTTTGGGATTTGGAATTCCGGGATTTGGGATTGCAAGATTTTTAGATTTGGGAGTTTTCAGATTTTGTGAAATCTGGGATTTTGGGGATTTTGGGATTTGCAATTTGGGATTCTGGGATTTGGGATTGGGAATTTTTGGGATTTTGGGATTTGAGGATTTTGGGAAATTTGGGATTTTGGGGATTTGGGATTTTGGGAGTGGGAATTTCAGGATTTGGGATTCTGCGATTTGAGATTGGGAATTTTTGGGATTGCGGGATTTGAGGATTTTGGATTTTGGGGATTTGGTATTTTGGGAAATTTGGGATTTTGGGATTGGGAATTTTTGGGATTTTGGGAAATTTGGGATTTTGGGGTCCCCCAGGCATGGACCCGGCGCTGTCGGACCCCGAGCTGGCGCAGCGGCTGCGGCGGAACCGGCGCCTGGCCCTGGCCCGGCTGGACGACGTCATCGCCCGCTTCGCCCAGCGCCAGGAGCGGAACCGTGAGAGCGGCACGGCCCGGAAACAGCGGGAGCAGAAACGCGGGAGCGGGGTACTGGGGAAACGGGGAAACTAGAGCGGAAATTGGAAACGCGAACGGAAACGGGAACACGGGAGCGGGGTACGGGAATGGGAAACGGGAAATGGGAGCGGAAATGGGAACGGAAAGGGGAGCGGGGTACAGGAACGGGAAACGGGAGCGGAAATGGGAACGGAAACGCGGGAGTGGGGAACAGGAATGGAAACACAGGAGCGGGGTACGGGAATGAGAACGGAAACAGGGAAATGGGAACGGAGGCAGGGAAACGGGAACAGAAACGGGAACGGAAACGCGGGAGCGGGGTACGGGAACGGGGAAACAGGAATGGGAAATAGCAAATGGGAACGGTAAACGGGAAATGGGAACGGGAAACGGGAAATGGGAATGGAAATAGGGGAGCGGGGTATGGAAACAGGGAGACGGGAGACAGGAAAGGGAAACGGCAAATGGGAGCAGGAAATGGGAACGGGAACGGAAATGGGGGAGCACAGTACGGGGAACGGGGAACAGAAAAGGGGGAGCAGGGTACAGGGTCAACAGGGAAACGGGAACAGGAAACAGGAACCAGGAACGGGAACGAAGGAGCACAGTACGGGAAATGGGGAAACAGAGAATGGGAAACGGGAGAGCAGGGTACAGGAAATGGGGAAACGGGGAACAGGAACCGGGAATGGGAAATGGGGGAACAGGGTACAGGAAACGGGAGAATGGGAACGGGGAAACGTGAACAGGAACGGGAATGGAAACGAGGGAGTGTGGTACGGGAAACGGGGAACGGGGAATGGGAAACAGGAAACGGGAACGGAAACATGGGAACGGGGTACGGGAATGGGGAATGGGGAATGGGAAATGGGAACGGGGACGGGAAACGGGAATGGGAAACGGCCCTGGAAACACAGGAGCACAGTACAGAAAACGGCAAAACGGGAAATGGGAACGGGAAATGGGAACGGGAAATGGGAAATGGCCCTGGAAACGTGGGAACAGGCTACAAGGGAAAAAGGGAATGGGAATGAGAAAGGGAACGGGAACAGGAAATGGCCCTGGAAACGCAGGATCAGGGTATGGAAACAGAGAACAGGAGAACAAGGAATGGGAAACGGGAATGGGAAGTGGGAATGGGAACAGGAAATGGGAACAGGAATGGGAAATGGCCCTGGAAACAGGGAATGGGAAATGGGAATGGGAAATGGGAAAAGGAATGGGAAACGGCCCCAGAAACACGGGAGCAGGGGACAGGGGGACGGGAAACTGCCCAGAAATGGCCCTGGAAACACAGAAACAGGGTATGGGAAACAGGGAACGGGAATGGGAAATGGGAACAGAAACGGGAAACGGGAACCAAGGTGGGGAAATGGGAAATGGGGATGGGAACCAAGATGAGGGAATGGGAAATGGGAACGGGAACAGGAAACAGGAACCAAGGTGGGAAATGGGAACAGGAAACGGGAATGGGAATCAAGGTGTGAAATGGGAATGGGAAATGGGAACAGCAACGGGAAATGGGAACCAAGGTGGGGGACAGAAAATGGGAACAGGTACCAAGGTGGGGGGAACGGGAACAGAAACGGGAAACAGGAACCAAGGTGGGGGAAGGGGAACGGAAACAGAAACTGAAACAGGAACGAAGGTGGGGAAATAGGAAATGGGAACAGAAACAGGAACCAAGGTGGGAAATGGGAATGGAAATGGGAGCCAAGTTGGGGAATGGGAATGGGAGGCAAGAACAAAGGTGGGGAGGGGGATGGGAAATGGGGCCGAGGAGGAGGAGGAAGGGAAGAAGGAAGGCATTGAGGAAGAGGAGGAAGAGAATGAGGAAGAAGAAAAGGAGGAGCGAAGGCAGGAAAAGGAGGAGGAAATGGAGGAGGAAAGACAGGAAAGGGAAGAGGAGGAGGAAGAGGAAAATGAGGAAGGACAAGCAAAGGTGGAGGAAGAAAAGAAAGGGCAGGGAAGGGAAGAGGAGGAGAAAGGGGAGGAGGAAGGGCTTAGAAAAGAGGAAGAGGAGGAAAAGGAAGAGGGAAAGGAAGAAGAGGAAGAAAGGCAGGAAAGGGAGGAAGAGGAGGAAGAGTGGGAAAAGGCAGAGGGAGAGGAGGAAGAGGGAGGAGGAAGAGCAGGGAAAGGAAAAAGAGAAGGAAGAGGAAGGAAAAGAAAGAAGGGCAAGGAAAGGAGGAGGAAGAAGAGGAGGAAGGCTAGGAAAAGGAGAAGGAAGTGAAGGAAGAAGAGCAGGAAAAGGAGGAAGAAGAGAGGAAAAGGAGAAGTGGGAAGAGGAAGAGGAGGAGGAAGGTTGGGAGAAGGAGGAAGAATTGGGGGAGGAAGAGCAGGAAAAGGAGAAGGAAGTGAAGAAGGAAGGGCAGGAAAAGGAGGAAGAGGAGGAGGAGGAAGGCTGGGAAAAGGGGAGCCCCCCCTAAAAATTCTTCATCCACAGAGGAAGAAAGAAGAGGAAGAGGAGGACGAAGAAGAAGAGGAAGAAGAAGATGAGGAGGAGGAGGAAGATGAAGAGGATGAGGAGGAAGAGGAGGAGGAGGAAGAGGAAGAAGAAGAATCCTCTGAGGCTGAAGGGCGGGTGAAGGTCAAGGAGGAGGAGCAGACTGAGGAGGAGGAGGAGGAGGAAGGAAGAGAAGCCACGGCAACGCAGGGTGTGGGCTGGGGGGTTGGGAATTCTGGGGGGATTTGGGGGAATTTTGGGAATTCTGGGGGATTTTGGGGGAAGGATTTTGGGAGGGATTTGGGGAGGACTAGGGGTCACATTTGGGGGGATTTGGGGGATTTTGAGGTGCTGGGGGGAAGGGACTGGGGACAGAATTTGGGGGTTCTGCAGGAGAATTTTGGACATCTTTGTGGGGGTTTTGAGGAGAAGAAATTTGGGGCAGAATTTGGGGGTTTTGGGGCGCTTGGTGGAGGAAATTTAGGGGGGTGAATTTGGGAATTCTGGCGGATTTGGGGGCTCTGAGGGAGATTCTGGGGGGAAGAATTTGGGGGATCCAGGGGGGTTTTCGAGGCTTTTGGGGGAAGAATTTTAGGACAGAAGTTGGGGATTTTGGGGGGAATTTGGGGGGGGGGGGTTTGTGGGCTCTTGGGGTTAAAAGTTTGGGGATGTGGGGAGGATATTTTTGGGGTCCTCGGGAGGGAATTCTGAGATCTTGGGTGGGATTTTGGGGGGAATTTTGGGGGATCCTGGGGAGAATTTTGGGGGGTCCTGGGGGGCTATTTGGGGATCCTCGGGAGGGGTGTCCTGGGTGGGTCCCCGCCCCTCCCCCCTCTCTAACTCCCCTCCCCCCCCAGGTGCGGCTGATCCGGGGGGTCCCGGCGCTGCCCCTCCCCCCCACCGCGGCCGAGGGGGAGGGGGGGGGTCCCGGTGGGGGTCCCGAGCCCCTCCCCCCCCCAAAACCCGAACTTTTCGTGCTGGAAATCGAAACTTTCCCTGTGGAGCCGGCGGAGACCCCTCCCCCCTCGCCCTCCCCCTCCCCTCCCCCCGCCCTGGGCGGCTCCGAGGCCACGCCCAAAGCCACGCCCCCCTCCCCCTCCTCCCCTCCCCCTCCCCCCTTCCAGCTGGATTTGGGGGCGCGGGGGGGCCACAAGCGCCCCTCCCCCCCCTCTCCCTGCCCCTCCCCCCCCAGGGCCGCGCTGGGGGGAGGGGCGGGCGCCGCCATCAGCTCCACCTCCCTCAATGGGGGAGGGGCCGCGACCCCCCCGGGACCCCCCCCCAGGAAACGGGGCCGGACGGAGCCACCCGGGGGGGGCAGGTGAGGGGGGCAGGGAACGGGGGGGTTTGGGGGGATTTTGGGGGGTCCCGAGGGGGTTTGGGGGTCTGAGGGGGGGCTAAGAGTGGTTATGGGGAGGCTGGGGGGGATTTGGGGCGGTTTGAGGGGTCCCGGGGGGGGGTTGGGGGGGATTTTGGGGGAGATTGGGGAAATTCTGGGAGGCTTGACGGGGACCTGGGGGGGACTTAGGGTTTCCAGGTCTGGATTTGGGGGATTCTGGGGGAGATTTTTGGGGTTCCAGGTGGATTTTGGAGTCCCTGGTTGATTTTTGGGGTTCCAGGTGGATTTTGGAGTCCCTGGTTGATTTTTGGGGTTCCAGGTGGATTTTGGAGTCCCTGGTTGATTTTTGGTGTTCCCAGGTGGATTTTTGGGGTCCCTGGGGTGCATTTTGGGGTTCCCTGTCTGGTTTTGGGGGGTCTAACCCTGCTCCCCCCCCCCATCCCCCCAGCCCAGCGGTGCCTGGGGGGGGCTCGGAGGGGGAGGGGCCGGATTTTGGGGGCGCCCCCCCCTCCCCCCTGCCTGACTCCACCCGCGCCGACTCCCCCGGGGGGGACCTGGTGAGCTCCTCCCAGGGGAGCCCCCCCCGGGCAGCCCCCCGGGCCTGCAAGGTGAGGGGGGGGGTTTGGGGGTCCTGGGGGGATTGGGGGGGTTTGGGGGGTTTCTGGGGGGATTTGGGGAAAGATTTGGGGAATTCTGGGGGTCCTGGGGGGGATTCGGGTAGGATTTGGGGGGTCCTGGCGGGATTTGGGGCGTCCTGGGGGGGAATTGGAGGGTCTGAGATGGGTTTGGGGGAGATCTGGGGGGTCCTGGGAGGGATTTGGGGGTCTCTGGGGGGGGTTTTGGGGCGGTTCTGGGGGAATTTGAGGCATTTTGAGGAGGATCTGAGGGATTTCGGGGGGTCCTGAGGGGATCTGGGGGAGGTTGAGGGGGATTTAGGGGGGAATTGGGGAAATTCTGGGGGCTCTGGGGTGGAACTCATAGGTCTCTGCGGATTTGGGAAGGGTTTGGGGGGTCCTGAGATGATTTTTGGGGGGTCCTGGGGAGGATTTGAGGGATCCTGAGGGGATTTTGGGGGACCCTGATGGGATTTTTGCGGGTCCTGGGGAGGATTTGGGGGATCCTGAGGTGATTTTTGGGGGCCCTGAGGTGATTTTTGGGGGTCCTGGGGAGGATTTGGGAGGTCCCGAGAGGTTTTGGGGGTCCCCAGGGTCAATCTGGGAGAACTTTGGGGGCTCCCGGGGGGTCTGAGGTGCCCAGAATCCCCTGGGGTGACCCCGGACCCCCCCAAATCCCCTGGGGTCCCCCCGGGGGTCCCGGGCCTCAGGACCCCCACGCCCCCTCCCCCCAGACCAGCGTGGGAACCCAGTGCGACCCCGAGGAGATCATCGTGCTCTCGGACTCGGATTAGCCCCGCCCACCGGCACGGCCACGCCCCCCGCCCCCCAAACCCCGCCCCTTTCGCGCTCAGACCACGCCCCTTTACTCCCTCAATAAACTCCGCCTTTTGTTTACGTGTACGGCCCCGCCCGTTTGTGGGCGTGGTCTGCGGTGTCCGCGCCGGATGTCTCGCGAGATGACGTCATGAAGGGGGTGTGGTCTGTGTGGATAAACGGACGCGGCGCCTTTAAGGGGGTGTGGCCGGGGCGGGGGCGTGGCCGGCGGGTCCAAGATGGCGGCGGCGGCGCCGTGAGGGCCGAGCGCGGGTAACGCGGGCAGGGGGCGGGGCCTGCGCGGGGGGCGGGGCCTGCGCGGGAGGGGGCGGGGCGAGGGGCGGGGGGGGCGAGGGGGGAATTGGGGCAGAATTTGGGGGGGCTTGAGGGGGATTTGGGGGGGACTGGGGGGGAATTAACGGGATCTGGGGGGTCCTGGGGGGGATTTGGGGCGGATTCGGGGGTCCTGGGGAGGATTTGTGGGGTCTGGGCTGGATTTGGGGAGGATTCGGGGGTCCTGGGGGGGATTTGGGGGTGAACTAGCGGGATTTGGGGGGTCCTTGGGGGGACTGGGGGGTCCTTGGGGAACGTTTGGGGGATCTGAGATGGATTTGAGGAAGATTTGGGCGGTTCTGGGGGGCTTGAGGTGGTATGGCGGGAAATGAACGGGTTTTGGGGGGAAATGGGGGGATTTGGAGGGTCTGGGATGGATTTGGGGAGAATTTGGGGGGTCCTGGCGGGGCGTGGGGGGAAATGGGGGGATTTGGGGGATCCTGGGGGGGATTCCGGGGATCCTGGGGGAGTGTGGGGGGATTTGGGGGGCAATTAATGGGGTTTGGGAGTCCTGGGGGGGATTTGGGGGGCACTGGGGAGGAATTTGGGGTTTTGGTGGGATCCGGGGCAGTTTTGAGGGGTCTTGGGGGGGGATTTGGGGGGTCTGGGGAGGATTGAGTGAATTTGAGGGGATCCCGGGGGGGATTTGGGGGAATTTTGGGGGTCTCTGGGGAGGATCTGGGGGATTTCGAGGGGTTTGGGGAGAAATACGAGGAATTTTGGGGTTCTGGGGGGGGGGTTGGGGGGTCCTGGAAGGGTCTGGGGGGAATTTGGGGGAGATATGGGGGGTCCTGGGGGGATTTTGGGGGATTTGGAGGGACCTCCGAGGGATTTTGGGGAGATTTGGGGGGTCTTGGGGGGATTTTGGCGGGTCTGGACTCGGTTTTGGGGCACCTGGGGAGGGTCTGGGGGGTCTTGGAATGGGTTTGGGGGATCCCGGGGAGGATTTGGGGGGGATTTGGGGGGGATTTGGGGTTTCCGAGTCTTTGGAATTCGGGGATTTGGGGTGAGAATTTCCTGGGTTTTTATGGGAATTTTATGGGGTTTCAGTCAGGATTAAAGGATTTGGGTCGGAATTGAGGGATTTAGGCAAAATTCGGGACCAAATATTGGGATTTGGTGGGGGGGGGATTTAATGGGATTTGGGTCAGAATTAAGCAATCTGGGCAGATCTAAATGAATTTGAGGTAAAATTTATGGGATTTGGGGTGGAATAATGGGATTTCAGTCAGAATTTGGGGGTTTCAGGGAGAACTAAGGGGATTTGGGTCAGGATTAATGGGATTTGGGTCAGGATTAATGGGATTTGAGCCAGGTTTAATGGAATTTCAGCTAAAATTAAAGGATTCAGTCGAAATTTTGGGGCTTTGGTTCAGAATTTGGGATTTTGGTGGGAGTTGAGGGATTTAGGGAAGGATTAACAAAATTTGAGCCAGAATTATGGGATTTGGGTAAAATTAGTGGGATTTTGGTCAGCATTAGGGGATTTGAGGCAGAATTTAGGGAATTTGGGGCAGAATTTAAAAATCTGGGTGAGAATTTAATGGGGTTTGGGGCAGAATTCCAGGATTTTGGCCAAATTTAGGGAATTAATGGGGTTTGGGGCAGAATGAAGGAATTCCGGGGCGAACGAACGGAATTTGCTCAGGATTCAGGGTTTAGGTCAGGACTTTGGTGCAGAATAAATGGGATTCGGGCCAGAATTAATGGGATTTGGACCAGAATTAATGGGATTTGGACTAGAATTAATGGGAATTTGGTTGGAATTGGTGGGATTTTGTTGCAGAATTAAGGGAATTTGAGGCAAAATCAGTGGAATTGGAATCACAGTTAATGCAATTTGGGCTGGAATTAATGGGATTTGGGCTGGAATTAATGGGATTTAGGCTGGAATTAAGGGATTTGGTGCAGAATTCATAGAAATTTAACCAGAATTAAGGGATTTGGTGCAGAATGAAGGGATTGGGGGTAGAAATAATGGGATTTTTGTTGGAGTTAATGGAATTTGAGTCAGAACTGAGGGATTTGGGGTAGAATTAAGGCTTTTGAGCCAGAATTGATAGATTTTGACTACGATTAATGAACTTGAGTTGAAACTACTGGGATTTTGGTTGGCATTAAGGGATTTGGGCTGTAGTTAAGAGATTTGATGCAGAATTGGTGGGATTTTGGTCAGATTTCTGGGATATGGGGTAGAATTAAGGAATTCTGGTTGGGATTAATGGGACTTGAGCCAGCATTAAGGGATTAGGTGCAGAATTAAGGGATTTGGGGTAGAATTAATGATTTTGTTGTGGCGTGCTTGGGGGAACCCCAAACTGGTGCGCTCTGTGCGGCTTCTCTGGGTGCTGGGGCAGGTGTGCACAGCGGCAGGGTTGCTGTGGGCCGGGCCTGCGCCGCGGCCGCGCCGCACTGGGGTCACGCTGTGCCTGGGCCATGCCGGCTGGCGGTGGTGGGATCGCGGGACATCTGCACGATGGTGACGGGGCCACACAGGGCCATGGCTGCGGCCCGGCGCGGCCACTGCGCGGTGCTGGAGGCGGTGCTGAAGCGGTGTTCCGCGGGGTTCTGCGCTGTACCGGCGGGGCAGTGCTGGTCTCAGGGTCGTCGATTCTCGTGCCAGGCATTGGGCACCATTTGTTGCGGCGCGTTTGGGGGGAACACTCCGGGGTGTTGCTTGGGGGCCCCCCAAGTTGTGAGTTCGCTGGTAGCAGCAGGCAGGCAAGGAGACTCCACACGGCTTCTGAGGGTGCTAATTAGATGAGGGTTTATTGGGGGTCCTACCTCCGGGAGGCCGCATGGTTTCTGAGGGAGAGGGAGGGAAAGGGGAGTGAGGGGAGAAAGGGGAGGGGGAGAGAGGGGCTGAGTGGGCACCAGCCAGGAGAGCCGGCAAAGAGAGAGAGTCCCGTCCCCCCCGGCACACTGAACAGGGAGATTCAAAGTGGGCGCGGAACAGATTGGGCCAATGGGATTACAGACACAGGACACTGCAGGGAGGGTCACAGGCTTGGAATAGACCATACATTTTCGAGGGGTGAGACAGAGCATACCATTCAACTAAAATGTGACCACAATTTACCCTCTTTTTGTTAGAAAAAAAGATGAAGAGAATTAGGACAATTAACAATTTAAAAATGAAGCAGTAATTACACAGTTCCACAGCATAAAATAAGCACGGATTCGCGTTACTTTTCTCGGCCCCGATCAGTTCTTGAGCACCCGGCTTGGGCGTCTCAGCTTTTCGTCGGGGCCGGGGCTCACCGCAGTTTCCGGGCGCTTTTGCGTCCGCGCTCCGGGGTGGGCTGTTGGCCGCGCTTCGCCGTCGGCGCGAGGGAAGAAACAAAGAGGCAGGGAATTCGCCCAAATCCGTCCGCATGGCGGCTGGATGCTTTATTGGCTGCAAGAGCTGTGGTGGAAAAGCTGCAGCCGCTCCCAGCTTCGCACGGACGCAAATGGCCTCGAGCATGCCGAGGAGTGGGATGAAATAGGGAAGGGACAGGGCGGACGGGGAGCCCTCCCGCCCAGTGGGTACAGACATCGCGGTGATGACGTGTACTACAGCGACCAATGGGAACACGGCAGGGGCGGACACGGGACTTTGGGGTGAGTGGGACCGCGAGAACGGGAAGACGGGCATGGAAACCACAGGAGTAGGGAAAAACCCGGGGGATGCACGAGGGTACAAAGAACTGGAAAACTAACAAAGGAAAAACCCATAATTTGAACCCAAACCCAGGATGCAACAATTTCCTGCTTTAAATAATATAAAAAAGACAGTTGTTTCTGTTTGGATTCTTGCGCAGTGGCCTCTTCTCCTAGCTTCTTCTGCTGCTGTGACTGCTTTGTAGATGGAGAGGGCCTCGGGATGGTACTGGTGCTGCTTTTTTCCTGGGTGTTTGGGGATAGGGGAACTGGGACAACAACTTTATTATAAACACGGCCTGGAGACATATACGGTCTGAGGTAGATGTGGGAAAAGTCCTTTTTAGGGAGATGCTGAGTCTCTCCCTTTTCTGCGGTGTCTGCGACTGGATGCAACCCCTTGGTTGGTGGGATCATCGGTTGCATCCACTGGCACTGTATTGCTCCGACTCACTGACTGTCCTGGTGTGTAAGGTTTGACATGCCTCCTGGGGATCCACTTGACTCCTGAGGGCGTGGATACGCAGGCATATCCCCATCCCCAAGACAAAAGTGGGAATGGACCCTGGATTTCTTTAGAGTCTGGATCCCTCACTAATACTGGAGGCCTCTCCTCTGGCTGGAGCTCCTGATGTTGTTTGAAATGTCTCAGGGCTGGCAGTTCTTGCCTGTCAAAAGAGCAATTTAGGAAATTGATGGTAAACAAGGCCTTGCAGAGCCTCTCGTGCGGTGACAGCACTCGCACATCTCCCTGCTGCTTCCGGAGGACCTGCTTCAACCTCTGATGAGTCCTCTCTATTATGGCCTGGCCGGTGGGGGAGTGAGGAATCCCGGTTTTATATTGGACCCCCCATTCCTGCAGGAAGTTACTGAGCACCCTGGAAGTATATGCTGGACCATTATCAGTTTTTATTGTGGCTGGGACCCCCAAAGTAGCAAAGGCGTGTATGAGGTGTTTTCTCACGTCTGTGGCCCTTTCCCCTATGTGGGCTGAGGCAAAAACCGCTCCCGAGAAGGTGTCCACGGTTACATAGACATACCTGAGCTTCCTCAGTTCAGGGACTTTGGTGACATCCATCTGCCATACCTCACATCTGCGGAGGCCTCTGGGATTCACACCTGCTCCCAGTGTTGGTAAAGATGTCTCCTGACAGTTGGGGCATGAGGCCACAATTTCCCTGGCTTGGTCACGCCACAGATGGAACTGGCGTACCAGACCTGGGGCATTTTGATGGAACTGCTGATGGCTGAGCCTGGCCTGCTCGACTATGTTTGGCTGGCCTCCCAGCTGTACTGGGGCTGCCAAGGCGTCTGCTCTGCGGTTCCCTTCGGCCATAAAGCCTGGGAGATCCGTGTGTGACCTCACATGTACCACATAAAAGGGATGCTCATGGTTAGAAACCAGGTGTACTAATTCTGTGAGCAACCTGAAGATGACCTGATTTGGGACCTCTTTTACAACTGCATGTTCAGCTATAGACACTGCTCCTGCCACATATGCCGAATCTGTGACTAGATTAAAAGGTTGATCTAATTTTTTAAAAGCCCTCACGACAGCATCCAACTCAGCTACTTGTGGGGAACCTTCCACTACTTTAACATCTGATTCCCATAACTGAGTCTCTGGGTCCTTCCAAGTCACTACTGACTTGTGGGACTTCCCTGACCCATCTGTGAACACTGTCAGTGCTTTGAGTGGCTTTTTACTTTGCAATTCTTTTGGCAATATTTTGAACTCTGTGTTGAACAGATGATGGCCAGGATGCCCAATTTGAATTTGGCCTGAGAAGCTGTCTAGAGCAAACTGCAAATTTTCATTTTGTCTGAGAAGGTGTTCAAAGGTCTCCTTGGTCATTTTCCCCGTGGATGTTTTGATGGGGAGGTGGATACATGTGAAGTCACAACCCGCTAGTACTTGCAGACGAGCCCTGGCCCGTATTATGAGCTGCGCCATCAGCTCTTGTGGCCTGGCGATACTCTTGGACTGTCTGTGGCCGAGGAACACCCACTCTATTATCAAGAGGGGGTCCTGTTGGCCCTTGTCCCATTGGAATATTATACCATATAAAATGGGGGTAACTCACCTAAGATGATGAAGCGGAAAGGCAGCTCTTGTTGACAGCGATGGCTTGCCTACTCGCGATGGTGGTTTGGACCTTCTCAAGTGCAGCTCTGGCCTCCCGGGTCAGGACTCTTGGGGAACTTAAACCCTCATGCCCCTCCCTTTCTGCTAACAAGTCAAAAAGAGGGGATAGTTCCCTCGTGGTGAGTCCCAGCCATGGCCTGATCCAATTTAGCGATCCACACAAGCGCTGGATGTCATTCAGCGTCTTGGGGTTGTTACTTATCTGAATTTTTTGAGGCCTAATCGTTTGGTTGTTAATTTCTAGGCCCAGGTACTTCCAGGGTGGCAGTAACTCTACCTTCTCTTTTTGTAGTTCGAATCCGGCCACCGACAAGGCCCTAACAGTGTCCTCCAGAGCTGCTTGTAGGACCTTGCTATCAGGGGCACAAATCAGCACGTCATCCATGTAATGATAGAAAATACAGGATGTCCACTTGGCACGCACTGGGGGACAGAACCCTGGCGACATACCACTGGCATATAGTGGGGGAACATTTTAGCCCCTGAGGTAGTACTGTCCAGTGGTAGCGCTTCATAGGGGCTTCCCTGTTGATGGAGGGTACAGAGAAGGCAAAACGGGGAGCATCATCCGGATGGAGCGGGATTTGAAAGAAGCAATCCTTAATGTCAATTACAGCCAAATTATAATTTTGGGGTAGCATAGATGGAGATGGCATACCCGGTTGGAGAGAGCCCAGATTTTCTATGGCTTCATTAATTTTCCTTAGGTCATGGAGGAGTCGCCACATGTCCTTCCCTGGTTTTTTAATTACAAACACTGGAGAATTCCAGGGGGCTGTTTGTTTTTACAATGTGTCCTTTGGCCAATTCCTCCTCCAGTATTTTTGTGAGGGCCTGCAGTTTTTGTTTACTTAGCGGCCACTGCTCCACCCAGACAGGCATACCTGTGAGCCATGTTAATTTCTGTGTGGGGCGCTCCTCAGTGGCCGCACCTAAAAATGCCAGGGGCCAGAAATTCCAATTTGGCTCCCCACTGGGACATAGCGTCTCTCCCCCATAGTGTAAATTTACAATCGATCACGAACGGACATACTGAGGCCAGCAGCCCGTTCGGACCCTTAATTTGGATAATATTTTTTGATTGCTTTGCTGGCTGGGGCCCGCCTAGTCCTAAGACTGGCGTGGCCACGCTTTGTAGCTCCCAGTGTGACAGCCACTTATGTGGTGGAATGACCATCACGTCTGCCCGTGTCCAACATCCTCTGAAGGTATGCAGAACGGCCCTCACACTTGAGTTTACACCATACGAGGGGTTTTTCCTCTCCCAACTTCCCAGCATAAACGTCTGAGAGTTCCAGGTCATTGCAGAGAGCACGAGGAATAGGAATTGCCTGTGCAATAACCTGGCCTTTATGCAGGAAGAGGGGGGGATGGACACAGCGTGCCACGAGATAGAAGAGCCTCGGATTAAGAGTGGAAATTACTGGAGGAACCTCTATCTCCAGTGGGGTGCTTTTTGTGTCTCCGAGCACGAGGTACCTGCAGTTCAGAAGGTCCTCCTTCCTCCTGGTTTCACAGCAGCAGATGTGCGATAGAAGCTCTGCATCTGCTATGAAAAACTGCCAGTCCTGGGAACGAAAGTGGACAGAATTGGTGAGTCGGAGCCGATAAGGCTCCCCGATGTCAGTAGTTGAGAGGCAGCCGCTTACAGATGGGACTAGATGGTGTATCACGGCTCCTCTCGCGGCACCACGACTTGCCTCATTTTTATCAGCACGCGAGGCAAGTGCGCGTTCCTTTTCTAGTTTTTTGGGATTGTGTGGTTCCCGTCCCTCCTCCCGCAGCCCCGGGTGGTATAGTCCTTAGAAGTGGGCAGCGATCCTGAAAATGTCCCTCCTGATGGCAGTGGAAGCACTGGCGTGTGGATGGAAGTCGCTTCGGAGCTGAGTTCCTTGGAGGAGCAGCAGCAGATGCGACCAGCTTGTCTTTAGGTCTCTTTGGGGCCTCCTCCTCTATCAGGTGCAATTTCAGGGTGCACTCCTTGATGATCTGGTCGAGGGTCGGCGCTGGTGAGGCCGGCAGTGACAGGATGATTCTTTTGCACATGGTGTTGGCGTTCATGTGCACCACTTCTAGGACTAGTCCGTCTCGGTGTTCAGGTCTCTCCACCCGTCTCTCAACTGCTGCCCGGACCCGCTCTACGAAATCCACAAAAGGCTTTGCGACACCTTGTTTAATCGCTGTATAGGGAACCATCGGGTCCTTGGTGGGCATGCCCAGGAACGCATGCTCTGCTGCACCCCTGGACATGTCCAGCACAGCCGTTGGAATTCCCTGAGCTTGAAGTTGCCCTTCACTCCATTCTCCTTCACCCACAAGATGGTCCAAAGTGATTGGTTCTTCCGCGACATCCAGGCTGTGAGGCCCTTCTCGGATTTCGGGAAGCAGGTCTGCTGCCAGTTTCTTCCACCTCCTCTCCCACAGGCTGTATTCTGATGGGAGAAGCAGGCAGCTAAACAGACGCTTAAGGTCTGCTGGCACTACGGTTCTAGACGTTAATGTGGCTTTTAAAATGCCTTTAAAGAAGAGGCTTTTTTGTCCAAAATCACGTGATATTTTGCAGACCTCTTTTATGGATTCATAGGGAAGGGGTGTCCATGTAGGGTTTTCCCCTCCTCTGGCGTAGGAGGCTGGAGTGCGGAGCGACTGCTCGACTTCATAGATTGAGCCCGTCCCCTCCCCTCCCCCCTACACCCCCTCCCGCCCTGGGTATCCGAGGAGCGGGAGGACGTGGGGGTGGGGTACGAGGGACAGGGTGGACAGGGCGGGGGAATCTTCTCCCTGGGACAGCGGGGCAGAGGTGACAGAGCCCTCCCTGTCGGGGGAGGGTGGGGCTGATGTTGTGGCAGGCAGGACATGGAAGAAGGGAAGGCCCGCCCAAGGGGGAACAGAGGGAGGGGTGGCAACCCGATGCCTGGAGTGGGCGGTGCCCACACCCACAGGGAAGCAGGAGGGGGTGGGGTCAAAGGTGGGGATACAGGGAACAAAGGAGACAAAGGGATTATGGGAAGAAGAAACCCCTTCACGTGGCCACCCTCCATCTTGGGAAGACAGAGGCCCTAGCCACGTGGCTACGGCTTCCTCAGGGGGACAAAGGATTCAGGGGAGCAGAGCAGCGCGGGGTAGTGCCAGAACTAGGATTTCTAACTGGGAAAAAGGGATTAGAAAAGGGGTTTGGGGTCAGTTCCTCAGCGGAGTAGCTAATTCCAGTAAGGCGAGGGTGCTGGGGCGGCTCGGGGGAGCCAGGAGCACGGTCCACATCTGTGGAGCTGCCCTGCGCCTCAGAGCGGTGGAGTACTCCCCTCTGCCTATCCAGGTTAGGGGAAAACGGAGTAGGAGAGGATGGGGAAATGGATTCAGGGGAAAAAACAGTTTTGCCCGATGGCTCTTTCCTTTCCCTGCCCGCTTCTCGTGCAGACCCCGCTTTTACAACCTCTGAGATCAGCAAATGGAGCTTTGGGAAGCAATCTTTCACAGAGGGATCCCTGTCGATTCCTTCTGCTAACCTGGCTCCTACTTGCTCCCAGAACTCTGTTCTGTGAGCATCCTCCGCGGTTACACGTGGAAAGGAAAAGCAGAGCCATCGTACAAACTGCTTGACTGAATTTTTGGGGTAGGGATGTTTTACTGATAAAATCCCCTTAATTTGGGTACAGAATTCCCTTTGTTGGGTAGATAGCGTGGTCCCCATGCTATTTCTACCCACAGCCTCACCCCTGGTGCAGAAAAGGTGAAAGAAAAAAAGCAAAAAACGCGAAAGACCCCGGCGGCCCGCCGCACACGCTGCGCGCTGCGTGATCCGTACCCCCAGAAACGCGGCAGAGCCCACCCACGTGAAGTATCAGCCGGGTACCCCCCATGGCTATTCACTCACCAAACCGGAATCTTCGCAAATAAAAGCTGCTACCAGGGTCTTCTTTCCTGGGAAGCATCCATTCTTTGGCTTTCCGTAGCCATGAATGGTTGCACTTCCAGTCCCACGCGGGAAAACACAGCGTGTTTTCCTGTGGGTGGCGGAGACGTCACTGACTTGCTTCGGGAGGACTCTTGCTCCTGTTTTCAGTCCGGCACACAGCACTTTTCTGTCATAGACCGTGACCCTGCGGTGGTGACGGTGGTTTTCTGCGTGGATCGTGCTCGCTCGTCTCGGCAGCGGCGCTCGCTGGTCAGTGGCGCCGCTTCGTGGCGGCGGCGCTCTCTCCGCGTGGCTCCTGGGTGCTCTGTGGTGACTCTCTGCCTGCTCCGCGGCTTTGCGCTGGCCATGGCCCTGACGTTGGGCGCCACTTGCAGCTTCGTGTTACTTTTCTCAGCCCCGATCAGTTCTCGAGCGCCTGGCTTGGGTGTCCCAGCTTTTCTTCGGGGCCGGGGCTCACCGCAGTTCCCAGGCGCTTTTGCTGCCGCGCTCCGGGGTGGGCTGTTGGCCGTGCTTTGCCGTTGGCGTGAGGGAAGAAACAAAGAGGCAGGAAATTCGGCCAAATCCGTCCGCATGGTGGCTGGATGCTTTATTGGCTGCGAGAGGTGCGGTGGAAAAGCTGCAGCCGCTCCCAGCTTCGCACGGACGCTAATGGCCCTGAATGTGCAGCAGAGTGGGATGAAATAGGGGAGGGACACGGCGATGGGGAATCCTCCCGCCCAGTGGGTACAGACATCGCGGTGATGACGTGCACTACAGTCACCAATGGGAACACGGCAGGGGCGGACACGGGGCTTTGGGGCGAGTGGGACTGCAAGAATGGGGAGACGGGCACAGAAACCACAGGAGTAGGGAAAAATCCGGGGGATGCACGAGGGTACAGAGAACCGGAAAACTAACAAAGAAAAAACCCATAATTTGAACCAAAACCCAGGATGCAACAATAAGTACAATTGCAGTGAGGATAAATTGAATACACTATAAACAGTCCATTTGATTTGTTGTTTGCCTTTGGTTGGAGGTATTGTTCAGTTCTGAAAGGGTGTTAACACAGTACAAAGATAAAATGAGTATTTAATTGTAATAAACGGCTAATGTGGGTCCATATTGCAGATTTTTAAACAAATTTAAAGCATGGGCGAGTGCTTAAAGGGCTTCAGCCTTTGGCACTAAGCTCATATGAGAATTTTGGGATTGGCCTTTTCAGCGTGACTGGCCCAATGGTGTCTCACCTTTTCCAACTGGCTTTTCGGACCACCACGGCCACCAGTTTTAGGCTATGGCATCGACTTCTGTTCCCCCTCTCAGGGACAGGAAAACACCTGGAGCCCCCTAGACACCACACAGGTTTGTGGCCTCAGATCCTCACCCTTGGATCTGAGCTTTACCACAAAAAAAATCGCAAAATACTTTACCTTTTAGGTCATTAAAAGAAGAACAAAAAGAAAAAAAAGAAATTTGGCTTCAGCTACTGTGTACACTCAGGGAGCATTCACCACAAAAAACTGCAAAATACTTTCCCAGACACCATTTTAGGTTATCAGTCACCCTCAGAACCTACTGAGGACAGCATAAACCCAAAAGTGATTCTGGTCCAGCAGTCTAATACTATCTGAACACTCACTGTTCAAGAAACAATTGAAAACTGCTTCTCATTGGATCTACCCTTGTGACCTGACAGGCCCCTGCTTTCTAAAACTGAAAACAGTACAGACAATCTGCAATATGAACACAAACTTAAACTAGAAAAGCATAATTGTAAAAACTACTTCATGGGGATGGGAGGGAAATGGAGAGAAGACAGGTATGGGATAAGAATGATAAAAAGGTTAGAGGGTTTTAGGAGAAAAGTTCTAGCTGACGAGCTCTTTTCAGCTAGAACAAGTGGGTAGGGATTGGGAACTGGGGAGATTACGGGGAGCCAGGGACTCTGCGAAAGAAAAATATTTTCGGGGTACCCTGTGCCTTCGAGTGGTTTGCTCCCGGTGAACTACCCAAAATAGGGAAAAAAGGGTATGGATTGCAGAGAAGGATATAATCCTGCTCTTGGAATAACAGGAAAAGGAGATCATGAAGTACAATTTACAATTCAACTAAATATACAAGGCTGTTAAAACTGGTATTACAAAATTAATTTTGCTGTGGGTTTTGGTTTCTCAGCTTTTTCCCCAATTCCAGCTCCCACCCTGTGGGATTTGGAAGGTAGAAATTAGGAATTAGGAGCTAAAGGGGGGGTTGGTTCATGAGAGACAGGGAAGGGGCGGACCACGAGGGAGAAAGCAGGAAGAAAGGAATTTAGGGAAGGAGAAAGCAGAAGATGGTGCCATGCCATGTGGCTGGAGCCATCTTGGCTGACACGTGGTTGTGGATTTGTTGGATATTCTTGGGGTTTTGTTTAGGGGAAGGCGGGGTAGGGATGAAGTTAGGGAGAAGGGGCAGCAAGGGAGGGAGAGAGTAAGACCGAGGAAGGAAGTCACAGAACTGAGGAAAGCAGTTTTGGGGGGTGCAGTGCCCGGGTCGTCTGGTGGCTTCCTCATGGAAACTGGTGGGCTTTCGCCGCTGCTGTGGTCCAGGGCATCAGCAGTGGAATGGATTTGGTGCAGAATAACAGGATTTGGGCCAGAATTAAGGAATTTGGGTCAGAATTCATGGAAATTGACCAGAATTAAAGGATTTGATGCAGAATTAAGGGATTTGGGGTAGAATTAAGGAATTTGTGTTGGAATTAAAGAGCTTTTTGTTGGAATTAATGGATTTGAGCCGGAATTAATGGGATTTGACCCAGAATTAGGGGATTTCATACAAAATTAGTGTGAGTTTGGGTGGAATTAATGAGATTTGGGCTGGAATTAATGGGATTTCTGTTGGAATTAATGGGATTTCTGTTGGAATTAATGGGATTTCTGTTGGAATTAATGGGATTTTGGCTGGAATTAATAGGATTTGAGCCAGAATTAATGGGACTTGGGCCAGAATTAAGGGATTTTATCACAGAACCAGCGTGCTTCAAGCCAGAATTTTGGGGGGATCTGGGTCAGAAATCTGGAATTCGGCGCAGAACTCGCGTGATTCGCGCCATTCCTCCCCAGTTCCTGACCCCAAACCCTGGCATTCCCCCCCCTCAGTCCCTCCCCCTCCTCCTCTGCCATGCCCCAAACCTGCTCCCCCCCTCCCCCTCCCTCCTCCTCCTCCTCCTCCTCATCCTCGCTGCTGCACGTGGAGTTCCCGCAGGTGCCGCCAGCGCTGCTCTCCAACCTGAACCAGCAGCGCCTGGAGGGGAAGCTCTGCGATGTCTCCATCCACGTGCAGGTGAGCTGTGTCCAAAAAGAGAATAGAACCCCTAAGCTTTGTAGGAGCTGTGAACCCCACAGCTTTGTAACAGTTGTGAACCCCACAGCTTTGTAGGAGCTGTGAACCCCACAGCTTTGTAACAGTTGTGAACCCCTCAGCTTTGTAGGAGCTGTGAACCCCACAGCTTTGTAACAGTTGTGAACCCCTCAGCTTTGTAGGAGCTGTGAACCCCACAGCTTTGTAACAGTTGTGAACCCCTCAGCTTTGTAGGAGCTGTGAACCCCACAGCTTTGTAGGAGCTGTGAACACCACAGCTTTGTAACAGTTGTGAACCCCACAGCTTTGTAACAGTTGTGAACCCCACAGCTTTGTAGGAGCTGTGAACACCACAGCTTTGTAACAGTTGTGAACCCCACAGCTTTGTAGGAGCTGTGAACCCCACAGCTTTGTAACAGTTGTGAACCCCTCAGCTTTGTAGGAGCTGTGAACACCACAGCTTTGTAGGAGCTGTGAACCCCACAGCTTTGTAACAGTTGTGAACCCCTCAGCTTTGTAGGAGCTATGAACCCCACAGCTTTGTAACAGTTGTGAACCCCTCAGCTTTGTAGGAGCTGTGAACACCACAGCTTTGTAACAGTTGTGAACCCCACAGCTTTGTAACAGTTGTGAACCCCACAGCTTTGTAGGTGTTGTGAATCCCACAGCTTTGTAGGAGTTGTAAAGCCAGTGTGTTCATTGTGGCGCTGGGCACACGTGGGGATTGCTCCCTGGTCTGGTTTGAAGCAAAACCAGTGAGAGACTCCAAGTCAGAAATACAATTTATTAGGAAAAGGGAAAAGAAACAAAACCCATGTAATAATACAAAAGGAAAATCACTGACAGAGTCAGAATACAACCTGAAACCCTTTTGGCCAGCGTGTTGGTAGCAGTCCAAATTGAAGTGGCTGCAGTCCTCCTGGAGTGTCAGGTGTGGTTCTGTTGGAGCAGTGATCCTGTAGGAGGGTGGAGTCTTTCTCTGAAGGTCCAGTGGAACACCCCAGCTCTTCCTCTTGGAAACCTGTGGGAAGGCTGAGTCTGGCTCCCAAAATCTCAGATTATATCCAGTTAGGAATGCTTGGCTCCTCCCCTGTCATCTCCAGATTATATCCAGGTGGGGATGCTTAGCTCCTCCCCCCTGGGCGGAGCATTGCACAATGGGCTAATATCATTCTGAGTCATGTGGTGGGTCCTTGATTGCCAATTGAACAGAAATGGCTCATGGAGGGAGTTATCTCAGAGTCATTATTTCAATTAATCAAGCCTCACTAAGATACTGAGCTTCCTCTGCAACTCTCTGAAAAATGAGTGACTGGAAGAGCTGGGCTATTTTAGTTTTATTTCAGAAAACATTGACACTGTTTGGATAGATTATTTATTTTCCTTTCCTACCTGCTTCACTTGCTCTCCTGCTACGATTTTCTCTGAAAAGCAATATTGTGTTTACCTGGCAACAGTGGATGATAAGCTGTTCTCAGCTGTCAAACAGAAAACTACAATTTGTGTGTGGCCTAGAAAGATTTAATGGTGACAGATGGGAAGGCTGGGGAAGCTGGGAGCAACCTGTGGGATTTTAGAAGGGAGCTGCTTCTCAAGGCATGGAACTGATCAACAGGAGATGAGGAAAACACTGCCCCTCCTGCTTCCAACAGCCCTTGAGGATGGGGAGAGAATAAATCTGTGTATTGGAACCTGGGACACTCCCTTGTAGCATCAAGGCGTACCCGAGGCAGGGAAATGATTGGCATCTGACTCCATTGATTCAGAAGTGCTGAACAATTCCTTTATTAAGCTAGATTACATTATACTATACTATATTGCATTAGACCATATTACATTATACTATATTGCATTATACTATACTATAGCAAAGAGATGCTGTACTGCAAAGAATACGAAAGAACACTATGTACTTACTATCCCACTAACTAACTAACTAGCTAGAAAAAACCATGACTCCCTGCCCAGAGTCCCGACACAGCTGTGGATCCAATTGGTCAATCAATCCTAACAACCATCGCCAGAATCCAATCCAGCAATCACCTTGCGTGAACAATCTCCGGACCACATTCCACATGGGCACAACAACAAGCAGTGAGATAAGAATTGTTTTGATTCTCTTTTCTCTGCTTCTCTCAGGAGAAATCCTGAGAAAGCCAAGTCTTCCTCTGTTCAGAGGGTGTGTGAATGCCACAGGTGGATAAAGAGGGTTTGGGAATTCTCAGTCTTGCACATGTCCTTTGAAGGGGGGAGTGTGGCATTCACACGCCCTCTGGACACAGAGAGACTTGGCTTTCTCAGGATTTCTCCTGAGAGAAGCAGAGAAAAGAGGATCAAAACAATTCTAATCTCACTTGCTGCTGCTGTTGTTGTGCCCATGTGGAATGTGGTCTGGAGATTGTTTCCCCAAGGTGATTGCTGGATTGGATTCTGGCGATGGTTGTTTGGATTCATGACCAATTGGATCCACAGCTGTGCCGGGACTCTGGGCAGAGTCACGGGTTTTTCCAGTTAGTGAGTGATAGTTCTTGTTAGTGAATATAGTGTAATATAGTTATAGTATAATAAAGTAATTAATTAGCCTTCTGATATCACGGAGTTCTGTGCACCATTCTTCCCAGACTTCGGGCATGGTAGCACCGATATCCCCCTTGCTTATGCATATGCAGAGAGCCTCATGCATATTCATTTTACTGGTTTCAGTTTCAAGTTGCAATCAGTTTTTATCAGTTTTTATCGGTCCTTGCCCTTTGTGCAGACAGCTCTCAGTCACCCTCAGCCTTTGCCCCAACAAAGGGGCCCCGCTTATCTTGGCAGTTTGAATTTTTGAATTCCTTCTCAGTTTGAGTTTTTGAATTCCTTCTCTCCACTTATCCTGGGAGTTCGAATTTTCTAATTCCTTCTCTCCATTTATCTTCGGCATTTGAATTTTCAAATTTCTTCTCAGTTCAAATTTTTGAATTCCTTCTCCCTGCTTAACTTGGGAGTTTGAATTTTCGAATTCCTTCTCAGTTCGAATTTTTGAATTCCTTCTCTCTGCTTATCTTGTGAGTTTGAATTTTTGAATTCCTTCTCTCGGCCAAGGTCATTTTGCCAGCACAAGTTTTTGATTTTTCTCTCTTGTGAGAAGGGGGAGCCTTGAAGAGCCTTAACGAGCACAGATGAGCTCGTTACAGGCTCAGAACTTCTCCCCTGAATCTGGAACGGATTTTGTAGGAGGACGGTGGGTAGGATGGTTGGAAGGACGGAGACAAGAGATCTCTGAAGCCAGGGCTTGGAACCCGGGTTTATTGCAAAGGGGCAATAAACTTTTATATTGCCCTGTTTGTATTGGCAGGGGCCCTGTTTGGGGCTGCCAGCTGCAGCTCCGAGCAGGCCTGTAAGAGAGACCCGAAAGAGAGAGGAGTTCCCGTTACAATACCATAAATCTTCTGTGCTGAATATTCTAATTTTCACTAACCAATCCAGTACAGGATACAAATCCTATAGCATTTGCATACAGCCTATAAGAATCATGACATTACCATACTGTGTTACATTTTAAACCCTACAAACTTCTCTTTGGACCCCTTCTGCCAAGCCAGTAGGGTCTGCTCTGACCCTTGGAGCTGTCTGCAAGCAGAGGGTGTTGTTTCATCAAAAGGGGATTACTTTTAGCTGGCCACGCCACTGTTTTCCAGTTGTCGAGTAACCAAGGTTTGCCATCTCAAAGCTTGATTTCATTTCCATCTCACGTATCGTTTCCATATTCTCAGAATCCTTTGCCAGGCAATCGCATTGATGAGGCTTTCCTGTTTCACCTTCCCTTCAGCCGGCCATGCCATTGTTTTCCAGTTGTCCAGTAACCAAGGTTTGCCATCTCAGAGCTTTTTTCATTTCCATCTCAGTTGTCGTTTCCACATTCTCAGAAGCTTTTGCCAGGCAATCGCATTGATGAGATTCCCCGTTTCACCTTCCCCGGCAGGATTTCTGTCCCGCTCAATTCCCGCTCTGTCCCGCAGGGCCGCGAGTTCCGCGCGCACCGCGCCGTGCTGGCCGCGTCCTCGCCCTTCTTCCACGACCAGCTGTTCCTGAAGAACCTGGACTCCATCGAGCTGCCCGGCGTCATGGACCCCGCGGCCTTCGCGCTGGTGCTGGGCTGCGCCTACACCGGGCGCCTGTCCATGGCCCGCGGGGACCTGCTCAGCTTCCTGACGGTGGGCAGCGTGCTGCAGATGTGGCACATCGTGGACAAGTGCACCGAGCTGCTGCGGGAGGGCCGCGCTGCCGAGCCGCCCGCTTCCTCCTCGTCCTCATCATCCTCGTCATCTTCATCATCCTCCTCCTCCTCCTCGCGGCTGCTCTCCAGCCGCGCCAGCGACAGCCAATCCCCCAGCAGCACCAACGCGCTGCTCCCGGCGCCGCTGCCCGAGCTCCCGTCGGGGAAAGCGGGCAGCGAGGAGGACGAGGAGGAGGAGGAGGAGGGCAGCGAGGAAGGGCCCCGGGCTGTGCCCCAAAAACCCTGGATTTTGGTCAAGCGCCAGTGGCTGCAGGAGGACCTGGTGCTCACCTGCGAGGAGGATGAGGAGCCTGTGGCAGGGGTGTGCCGGGAAAATCCAGGAGTTCCTGGCGGGAATGAGCTGGGGGAGGGCAGGAAAGGGAGCGTGGGAGAGGGGGGGGAGCCCGGCCGGGAAAATACGGGAATGGGACCCGGGAACAGCCGGGAAAATTTGGGAATGGGATCTGGGAACAGCCGGGAAAATTCGGCAATGGGACCCAGGAATAGCTGGGAAAATTTGGGAATGGGATCCGGGAGGGGCCGAGGCGCCTGGGGCAGCAAGGGGATCCACGGAATTCCACAAGGAAATGAGGGAATTCTGCAGGAAAATGAGGGAATTTCTCATGGAAATGAGGGAATTCTGCACGAAAGTGAGGGAATTTCGCATGGAAATGAGGGAATTTTGCACAGGACTGGTGGGATTTCACACAGAAGCGAAGGAATTGGGGGAATTTCACCCGAAAACGAGGGAACCCTGCAGGGAACTGGGCGGATCCCACGCGGAACCGAGGGAATCATGCACAGAACCGGCAGAATTTCGCATGAAAATGAGGGAATTTTGACCGGAATAGGAATTTCACACAAAAATGAGGGAATTTTGACCGGAACCACTGGAATTTCACATGACGGAATTTTGCACAGAACCGGCAGAGTTTCACATGAAAACGAGGAAATTTTAACTGGAATCAGCGGAATTTTGCATGAAAATTCAGGAATTTTGACAAGAACCGGCAGAATTCGGGACGGAACTGAGGGAATTTTGACTGGAACTGGTGGAATTTCACACAAAAATGAGGGAATTTTAACCGGAATCAGAGGAATTTCACACAAAACCTTGGGAAATTCACACAGAACCGTTGGAATTTCGCATGAAAATTTGGGGATTTCGACCAGAACTGGTGGGATTCCAGACGGAACTGAGGGGATTTTGACCAGAACCGGCAGAATTTCACAGGAAAATTCGGGAATTTCGCCCAGACCCACCCGAATCATGAATCCCGGAGCTGCCCGCAGAGCGCCCCGCGCGGCCGGGGCGGGTCCCGGCCCCTCGCAGCCCTCACCTGCCGCCCAGGTGAGCTCGTGCGGCTCGGCCAAGGTGTTCGTGTGCCACTGCGGGAAGGCATTCTCGCACCGCAGCATGCGCGAGCGGCACGTGAACATGCACCTGGACCTGCGGCCCTTCACCTGCGCGCAGTGCCGCAAACGCTTCAAGATGAAACATCACCTGACGGAGCACATGAAAACCCACACCGGGCTGCGGCCCTACACCTGCAGCACCTGTGAGCGCACCTTCATGTGGAGGGACAGCTTCGTCAGGCACCGGGGCACCTGTGCGGGGACAGCTGGCACACCTGAGTGACACCTGAGTGACACCTGGCACACCTGAGTGACACCTGGCACACCTTATACCTGGCATACCTGACTCCTGAGTGACACCTGGCACACCTGGGCACAGGTACTGTCACACCTGTCATACCTATCACACCTGCAACACCTGTGAGTGCACCTTCATGTGGAGGGACAGCTTTGTGAGACAGAGGGGCACCTGTGTGGAGACACCTGGTACACCAGAGTGACACCTGAGTGACACCTGGGTGACACCTGGGACACTTGGGCACAGGTAATGTCACACCTGCCACACCTGAGTAACACCTGTAACATCTGAGTGACACCTGGCACACCTGAGTGACACCTGGCACACCTGGGCACAGGTGATGTCACACCTGGGCAGGTGCAGGGACAGCTCCGTGTGACAGAGGGACACCTGTGCCAGGACAGCAGGGACACGGGAGAGGGGCGTGGGCAGGGTACAGGTGCACAGTGACACCTGGGAAAGCTGGGGACTGGTGATGTCACACCTGGGTGGGTGCAGGGATACAAAGCCACCTGTGTGGGGATGGGGACATGGGGGGACTCAGGGTGATGCCACAGGTGTGACGTCATCACACCTGGGGTGACATCACACCTTGTGGGATTGGTGACATCATACCTGGTGGGGTGACATCACACCTGGTGGGGTGGAGAGCTGAGGGGGAAGGGGACAGCTGGGCACGAAGGTGACGTCACGCCCATGTGAGCCTGGAGGTCACACACCTGGATGATGTCACACCTGGCTGGGGTCACATCACACCTGGGCAGGAGGGGGTGTGGACAGGTGATATCATGGTCAAGTGAGCTGGTGACATCACACTGGGGTAGGGGTGATGTCATAACCAGGGGACAGCACACCTGAATGGAGAGGTGACATCACACCTGGATAACCAGGTCCCACCCCCACCTGGACACCTGGATCCCCTCACACCTGGATCTCTCACTCCTGAGTCCCAGCCTGCCCAGACGTTGGTGTTCCTGCACACCTGGATCACCAGTTCCCAGCACACCTGGGCACCTGCACCCTGCCCAGACAAACCTGGATCTCCTCAGGACACCTGGACCTGCTCAAAACCCACCTGGAACCCCCCCAAGGACACCTGGAACCCCCCAGAAAGCACCTGGACTCACAGAGGAACACCTGGGACTGCCCCCAGGACACCTGAAACCCTCCCAGGAACACCTGGATGTCTTCTGAGCACACCAGGAGCCCCCAGGAACACCTGGATCCCCCCAAAAAACACCTGGGGCACCCCCAAAACCACCTGGAAATGCCTCAGGGACACCTGGAGCACCCCTGGGGCACCTGAACATCTCTCAAGGACACCTGGATCCCTCCCCAAACCCACCCAAAACCCACCTGGACCCACCCAGGAGCACCTGGAACTGCCTCCAGGAACACCTGGACCCACCCAAACCCACTGGAAGCCCCCAAAAATCCACATGGGATCCCCAAAATCCCACCTGGCCCCTCCTCCTGGGATGTCACAAGTGTGGCTGTGTCCCCCCACCCATCCGGGTTTGTATTTTTGGGTTGATTTGTGGCAATTTTCGGTTTCCATTGATAAAAATCCAACCAGGGGCGGGGCCAAGGCTCATTTGGGGTCCGGGCTTCGGGAGGGGGCGGGGCCAGAACACAGGACTGGGAACTGGGAGGGGCGGGGTCTGAGAGGGTGGGGTGCTTGGGCATGTCTGGCAACAACGGGCGGGGCTAGAAACACGGGGCGGGGCCTAAAAGGGGGCGTGTCCAACGTCTGGGGATTCGTCCTGTCCCCTCCTTGCCCCCAAATTCCCCGGGACCCTCCCGTCACCGCCCCTCCACGAAACCCCACAGCCAGTCCCCTCTCGGCCTCCTCGAGCTGTTCTCACCTGGGAAACTCCAAATCTTTGGGAATTCTCACCTGGCACCCCCAAACCTCACCTGTGGCCCCCCAAACCTCACGTGGGACCCCCAAAATCTCCTCAGAACCTTCCAAACTTCATGAGGGACCCCCCCCAAACCTCACCTGGGTGTCTGGGAACCCCCAAATCTTTGGAAATTCTCGCCTGGGACCCCCCCAAATCTCACCTGGAACCACCCAAACATCAGCTGAGACCCTCCAAAATCTCCTTAGGACCCCCCCAAACCAGTCAAAGGTGGGGCGGGCTTGGGTGGTGACGTCACCTCACCCTGTCCCGATCCAGCCGCGCCATACTCGGGCGTGTCTCCAACTCTCACGTGAGCATGTTCAACCCCCGGAGTGTCCCGGAGTGTCCCCAGAGTGTCCTGGAGTGTCCTGGAGTGTCCCCAGCGGCCGTGGAGCACCGCGAGGTGCAACAATCCCGGAGCAAGGTGGCGGGGAGGGGACAGAGGGCTGACACGGGGCTGACAGTGGGGACGGTGATGTGGCAGGAGAGGACAGGGGTGTGGCGGGAAGCAGGGAGGTGACAGAGGGCTGGAGGGGACCGAGGGTGGCAGAGGGGACCAGGGGGTTACAAAGGGACAGAGGGGACAGCAGAGCCCTCCAGGGAGGGTACAGAGGGGACCCCAAGAGGGCACAGTGGCTACCACAGGAGGCCACAAGTGCCAAGAGGTCCCTGACACCTCCCCTGTCCTCTCCCCAGCTACTGGAGGTGCTGGTGGCTGCAGTGGCCACCCTGGGTAAGCTGGTGGCCACCGCAACTGTGCCAAACAGGGGCGTGCTGCTGGACGGGTCCCCAAAGTCCCTGCACAAGTCCCTGAAGACCTTCATCAATCACCTTGGTGCGACCCTGAATCAGTGTTGTGTCACCTCCTGGGACCGCTTTGATGACATTTCCCTGGGCCAATTCATTGTCATACTGGGCAACTGTGGTGCTGCCCTCCGGTACCACCCCAGGGCCGCACCTCTGGGCCAGGCCCTGGCCAACCTTGAGGCCAACCCGGAGGCCACCTGGGCTGATGTGACAGCCATGGCCAGCACCTGGCAGGAGTGGGTGGACACGCTCATGAAGAGCTGGTCCTGGCTGGTCGAGGAGGCCACCAAGCTCTGCAGCAACTGGGAGGACGCGGCAACCAGGAGGGGACCGCAGGCAGAGCTGCCCCTGGGGCCGCTGGAGCGCTTGGGGGCCGTGTGTGACAGAGCCACCGTGTTCCCCCGGGAGCTGCAGTGCCAGCTTGGGGACATCGAGTTAGCCCTGGCGGAGACAAGGGGGCCATCCCCTGATTTCCATGCAGCCTTGGTGCCTGCGGTGGCTGAGGCCAAGCGGCTGTGGGTTGCCAGCACCCGCCTGGCTGCACGTCACCTGGGGAAGACACTAGGGCAAATCAGCACCATCTTGAACAGTTTCCATTGCGGCCCTGATGGTCCTGCTGCCCGTACGGTGGCTGAGTGGTGCCAAAAAGCCATCGAGGACATCCCAACGCTGCTGCAGGAACAGTGATGTCACTGCTGTGATGTCATCATGGCGGTGACATCATCAGGGACATTGCTAGTGTCACTTGTCCCTTCTCCGCTCCTCACTTGGGTTTTGATACAAATTTGGGGAATTTTCTGGGAATTTTAATTAAAATTGCTCCAAATCCTGATGGGAATTCCTGGGGTGATGTCACTGGGGACACTCTGGGGACACTTTGAGGACACTCAGGGATACTCAAGGACACTCCAGGCTGTGGTGGCATGTTGAGGGGGGTGAATGAGGCAGCTTTCCGCTGTGGGTACAGCAGACCGCTTCTCGAGCCTCCTCAAAAATCTTCAGGTCCCTTTCCCTCCGTGGGCAGCTTCACCTCAAATGCCCAATTTCCCTGCACTGGTGACAGATTGGGCCTCGGTTGTTCAATTGCCCTTTCCTCTTTTAGGGTCACTCCCCCAGGGAGCTCTGTTCCCATTATCCTCCCCCTGCTCCTGCTTGCCTTGCCCTCACAGGGTCTCACTTCCCTCTGGGGGTGGGTCCTTGCATGGCTGGTTCCCCTCAGCAGTAGCGGCTGCCATTCCTTTCGCTTTCCCCTTGGCTTTCTCCTTGTCCTGACATACATTGACCTTCTGGGCTTCTTTTAACAGGTCATTCAATCCCTTATCCCGACATTCCCTTTCTAGCTTTTCCTTATATCTGGCCCAGCATGAGTGACAAAGGTTATCTTCAATAAAGCTGGTCCAGCTATTCTACACCTGAGTATTGTCTCGTATTTCTTTTTAACCTCTCCAGCCATTCAGGTGGAGTCTCATCCTTCTTTTGTTGTTCAGCAAATGCCTTGTGGGCACTCTGAGTTGGTGGAGCAGCCTCCCTAATGCCCCTGACAATTAATGCTTTATAATCTTCCATGTTTTGCCTTCCCCCGGGGTTAAGGTGATCCCAATTAGGGCATTGCAAGGGCATTTTCTTCTCCCCAGGGGGTCCATGGTGTACATTTTCCCTCTGCCGAATCCACATCCCCGCTGCTCAGATAATTTGTCTTTCCTTGGCTGTAAACAAAAGGTTTATTACAGATTGTACTTCATCCCAGGTATAAACACTGGGTCCCAAAAATTGGTCTACTTGTCCTGCTAATCTGATAGGATCTTCTAGTAGAACTTTTAATTCCTTTTAAAATGCTCTCACTTCAGAGGAATTAAGTGGGGCAGTCCCCCCCGATTCCCCGTGTGCCCCTCCCAATGGCACTTCCCAGAGGGGGTTTAGTGCCACTGCTTGGATCTCATTTTTCCATTCCTCTCACTGGACCACTCTGCCCCAGGTATTCTGGCTGGGTCCATCAGGGGGTGCAGGGGGTGCATCGGGTGCTGGCGGATATGGAGGGGGCAGATACTCGAAGGGGTCCCAGTTTTTTGTTTTTTTTTCATTTAAACACGTTTGCCTCCCCCAGGGAAACCTCACCCTTCCAACTGGCAGCAGAATCACATTTTTCCTCACTGACTTGTTCTTTAGCATTCACATGAGTATTCAAAGTTTGGCACATCCACCCCTCAAAGGAACTCTATTTTGGCCAGATCAATGATCAGGTCTTATCTCCTGATTAGTCTGTTTTCTAATATAATAATTGTTATAGGTAAAAATTAATTGAGCCAAATTTAATATTTAATAAAAATAAATTTTTGTTATGTGAACGTAATATGGTCAGAATTAGCCACAATCCAATCAATAAGGACAGAGCCGAGTCAGGGATCGGCGCTGGGTGAGACACAGGTCCGACCGCTGCAACATAGGTCCCCTGTGTTCACACCGACTGTTCTGTATGGGTGAATTTTATACAGTTTATTTACCCTGGGGCTGAGTCCCTTTTTCTTCCTTTCAGAGTTTCACATATTCATGTGGAGTCCTTTCTTTGTGACGAACTGAACAAAACCGCATTTGGGGAGTGATGTTCATCCATGATCGAGTTCCTGGAATCCGGCATTGAGATGTGTCTCTCGGATGGCTCCGGCTATCTCAGTCTTAGATATTTATCACGTATTCACCGTCCAGGTGTTCCCCAGATCACCTTGAGGAATGAACCATCTCCGGGCCAGCCACGTTCATCTGTTTTCAAATGAGATTCTCCTCCTTTTTTTCCAGGTGGTTTCGACACTGTGATGCAATCCCCAACACTGACTTGTGCACTTAAAAATCTTTTATAAGAATGTTTTTCACCAGCAAAATATATATATGACATGTAAACCATTTTATATGTACGAATTATCCCCTATACACACCACAATCCCTCCCCTTCTACATAAACACATTAATTTGTGCTCTTTCTAAAAATTTCTACATTAATACATGTGATTTTCTTTCTAACCTAAACATTTATCCCCATTTAGTGTCGAAAAAAACCCACTCTTAATTCCCTCCAGGCTCATTATCCCACTCTTCCTTGGGAATTTCTTGGTATAGCTTGTAAGCATTCCCTTCTCCCCTTATTTGTTCTTCGGATTTAGCCAAGGCATCTGCTGCCCTATGGTGTGGGTTTTCCTCCCCTAATTTCATAATTTTAGATACCTGATTAATTTTTCCTGTAGCACATTCTGGGTCTGTGGGCATGGCAGCTACTTGCATTCCTTGCACTACTGAGTGTATTAACCTGATAAAGCAGGGTACCAGGCAGGGCAGGAATATGATTCTGGCTATTGAACACAATGCAAAAAATATGACCTTTTTCTCACTAAGTACCATCAAACAAATGGTCCCACCAGGACGCTTGGAGGATGGAGTTCCACTTTTGCACTGGGATGTGTACTACCCTTTTGATTTCAGTTGCCAAGCCGCTGATGGTCTCTTTAGTTCTTGTGCCACCTGCCTTATTTTATTTTCCGGGTCCACCCCCTCTTTATTTCTTGAGAAGCAGAATGTCTTATTGTATTGCAGACAGACCCTGTCATCCTGATCCTCTAAAAGGTCAAGGATAACTGGTTTGTTTTTGAGGGACAATTTATTCTTATATTTCGAATTCCCTCCAACCCAATATGTCTTTCCACCCATCACACACATTCGCAATTGATTATTATCATAACACAGTGGGTTAGCCTGAAAATAAGCTACAAATACTGACTCTATTTTTCCCCCAATCCATACTGTGCGATTACATTTATCACAGATAGGGACAGGTATTTGTTCAACATTCCTCTTACATATTTTGCGCTCTGACTGCCCGTCCTTAGGGGTTGCCTTTTTTAGATCACACTTTATCTTCTCACACCTCCCCTGTTGAGTGCCATTTATGGGACTATGTCTTCTTATCTTACCCTGGCTGCAGTTCCTCGGGGTCGGGAAGGTCGGGGCCTCTGATTCCCTGTGTCCTCTCTGGGCAGTCTGTATGCATGGTACGTCCTCATCCCTGGGGCCTTGTACATCCATGCAGGGTAAGCAACCTCAATGCATACTAATTTTGAGGCACATTGCTAGACTCAGGATCATCGGGACCCCCACTATGAAAACTCCTCTGCCTCTGCCTTCACCCACTGGGTTGAAACCAGCGGCGGGGTAAACCCTCTTCTCGGCAGCAGGAGTAGTTGTCTGTGGTGTCGTACCTGGCCCGAGCTGCATATCTCCATTTAAAGACGCCCCACCTTGATAGTTTAACTGAGTCTGCACTGCAGAGTATTTTGTTTAAGCCCCGGCACTCAACAGTAATGATTTTGAGCTTTTGACCTCAATTTTTCCCTCACCCCATTTTAGAATAGGTGAAACCACACCAAGGAATCTACTTCAATTATACCCAGATGAGTGGTGAGCCCTAAAACAGGGCTACTCAGGCACTGTTCTTCCTCCAGGCACTTATCACACAAGCCCTTTGGCCAGAATCCCCTTATACAGTGTACCACCCAAACCTCGTTACAGTATTCACACTTAAAATGCACAGATAACAACCACAACCTGGTTCAGTGCACCTTATCAGATCCCTGTTGTATTGTGCTTTTATATCTTTGTAACAGTTCTGTAATGGTTTGCCCCTTCACCCCCCATTTTCTCTCAATGGTTCCACCCTGAGCTCTCCCACCCCTCCTCCAATGCCACCCCTCCCTGGTGTCTTGTCCCTCACGCAGCTCCTAATCCCACCCTCCCAAATTTTTCCACCTTGGGCATCCAGTGAGTGGACAAAGGCCACAGGTCCCTCCCTTAACCTTCTCCCATTGGTTTGTGTTTCTGTCTGTCCTCCTGCCTACCACTCCCCCGAACTCCTCCATTGGGCGGTGAGCGTCCTTCCCCCTTGTCTCCGCCCTGGTACTTAAGGTGATTATGAAAGCCATGTGACTCACTTTCGGCTGGAGGAACGTGGAACTCAGAGCTCCTCGGAGCTTACAATAAACCTGAGACTTTTTCCCCGGCCGTGAGTCGACTCCCTCATTACCTCTCAGACGCCGCTTTCCTCCATACAAGGCAGACAGTGAAGCGCTCTGTCTTAGCCGCTCCCCGAATCTGCCACGAGACACAGGGGAGTGTCCTCACTGCTGACCGTGCCTCTGCTGGGCAGGCGAAGCCAGGGGGCTTCAGAGAGAGCACAGCGGCAGATCCCTATCAGTCATTTACTTGGCCGACACGGTGTTAACTTCAGGTCTCCATGGGGAGGGGTGGCTTTCCACTCTGGTGCCTCTTCCAGGGGCCCCACCTTCTTCACTGGGAGTCATGCGTCCAACCCTTTTCTGCTGTTCGTATTGCTGTATCTGTAGTTAAGGGGACAAGAAAAGGGCCTTCCTAATGAGGCGACAAAGGAGCCTCTCTCCAAGTTTTAACGAGCACCTTATCCCCAGGTTGCACTTTATGTATGGAGAAACCAAAGAGGGTTATCATTCCCTGTTTCTGCAATTCCTGCAGATTCTTGTTCATGGCTATGAGATACAGCTGTATCTGTCCATCTTCTATCCTCGGGTGCCCCACCAGCATGCCGTGTTCGTAGGGCATCCCGTATAGCATTTCAAAGGGTGACAGTCCAGTCTCAGAATGAGGCAGGGTCTGAATATGTAACAGGATTAAGGGGAGGCATTTTAACCAGGACATTTTCTTTCCAAAATCAATTTAACCAATTGAGCCTTTAGTGTTTGATTCATTCTCTCAACTTGCCTGATTAACTTCTGGCAAATCATACACCCCTGCACCTCGTTTCACTGATTCATAAATCCCCTTACACTCGAAGAATCTCAGGAATTGCTCTGCTAGGGCCTGGGCTCCCCAGTGTGTCTGTTGATGTAGTATCCTTAGGGTTTTTCTGGTATAATCTTTAGACAACAGCTCCCTCCCATCTGGCAATTTCCACTTACCTCCTTCTAGCCAGCCTCCTATTTTTTCCATCCCCCTCAGTTTCTTTCGGGGAAGGGTGTGGGGGATATTCCCAGACCTCCTCTTCTTCGATTTCTGGGGTACTTACTTTCAGTAAAGCCTCACTTTTGGCTTCTTTATCTGCTAAGTTGTTTCCTCGGGCCATAAACTGCATTCCTGTTTGGTGCCCTTTCACATGGACTATGGCAATTGCTTCTGGGCCTCTAATGGCCTTTAAAATTTGCCTGATTATTTCTTCATGCACTAGCCCTCGCCCCCGAGTATTAAGTAACCCTCTTTCTTCCCAAATTTTTCCAAAAGTGTGTACCACCCCAAATGCATATTTTGAATCTGTGAAGATCGTTCCCCCTTTTCCCTTTAATTTCTGTAAAGCTCTTAAATACTGCATACAATTTACAAGTTTGCACTGACTATGCGGCATTCAGGGGTCCTGATTCTATTACTTCCCCTGCTTACAAGTTTGTAAAATGTGGAGGAAGAACCACAAAACTCAGTGGGGAAGGTGGTATCTCTTAAGTGTCCACTTTTCTCAACACAACACAGCATACAACACTTCAGCACCTATCCACATCAGCTTCCTCTGGTCCCCACACACTCTGGACACAATCAGAATAACAGCACACAGTAAAGTTCCAGGAATCAAGTCTGAACCACTGGGGCAGAGGAACCCCCCCAGTTCGTCTAGCTACAGTTAAAATGTTCACAGTCTACACAAATCACCACTTTTAAAAACAATAAATGTCCTCACCCACGTTTCTCCACTTGTTCCACTTCTCCACGGGGCACTCCCTGCCCCCACAGCTTATGCCAGCCGGCACCTTGGGCCTCACTCTGTCGCTTCACACGCGAATAGAATAATTAGCCCTGATCATTTCAGGCATCAGCCATCCATTTGTCTGCCCCCTGCTGCAAAACACTTCCCACACTGTGCGGGGTGCAAACCACCAATGGTGCCCCAAAGGTCACCCTCCCAGCCCCCTCCACTAACACTGTCACTGCCACAATTGCTTGTGAACAAGTAGGCCAGGCCCTGTTTACAGGGTCCAGGAGCTTTGATACATACCCAACTGTTTTTTTTGTCCCTGCCCAGTCCTGAGTTAGGACTCCATGGGCAGTGTGATTACTGATATCCACAAATAACTGAAAGGGTCTCCTAACATCTGGGATGCTCAACACTGGAGCTGCCATAAGGGTCTCTTTTAGCTCCTTGAAGTCCTCCTCATCCTGTTTTGTCCACTTGAGCCTGTCTGTGGTAAGCTTTTCATAAAGAAACTGTACCTTCTCACTGTAGCCCTCCATCCATTGCCTGCAGTACCCTAGGAGTCCCAACAGCTGCCTGACTTCCCTTTTTGTTTGTGGAGGGGGTAAGGTGATGATCCCTGCCACCTGGTCCGGATCCAGTTTCTTCTTACCCTTTGTTTGCCAGTGTCCCAGGTACTTTACCTCAGGCTCCGTAAACTGTAATTTGGACTTTGAGACCTTCAATCCCTTTTCTCCCAGGAAATTTAACAAGCCTATAGTACCGGCCCTTGCGTCTTCTTCCTTGGGACCAACTACTAGTAGTTCATCCACATATTGCAGTAATTTGGTCCCTTCTACTGGCATGAACTCACTTAATAGTTTATCAGCGGCCTGGCCAAAGAGATTCAGTGAATCCACAAACCCCTGAGGCAGGGAGGTTCACCTTAGTTGCTGTTTTCTCTTTGTCTCCGGATCCTCCCACTGGAAGGCAAAATAATCCCGACTTTCCTTGGCTAAAGGACAAGTCCAGAAGGCATCTTTTAAATCTATTACACCGTACCAAGTGTCCTCCGGAGTTATGTTATTCAACAAAGTATGGGGGTTTGAGACAGTAGGAAACAAAGTTTTGTTCTCTGATTTACAGCTTTCAAATCCTGCACCAACTGGTAACTCCCGTCTGACTTTTGCACCACTAGGATAGGTGTGTTGTGCCTTGACTTACAAGGCTCCAATGTGGCTTTCCTTATCAAATTCTCTATTACAGGTTTTAACCCTTTCCTACCCTCCATGGGGATGGGGTACTGTTTGATCCTGATAGGATCCTCTGGTCTCTCAATTTCGATGTGTATTGGTTCCATATCCAACCTTCCTGCCAACCCCTGAGTGTGCCAGACCTTGGGATTGATTTTCTCCTCATCCTCGGTAGTTAATTTATATAGACTTGTCATAAGCTGTGAGTCTTGTGCAATCAGGCTTATCCCCAGGACTACCATCAAGTCCCTCCCTAGTAGGTTATAATCTGCTTCTTCCACTAATAAGATATTCCCTAAACAAATTTTATTTTCAGATTCTATTTCTACATCCTTTAAAACCAGCACCTTAAAGGGTTCCCCTTAGCCCCAATAACCACCTTACTTTTTGTGCATCCAGGTGGCAGCCGCTGGACCATGGTTCTTTCTGTCCCTGAATCAACTAAGAAAACCAGTTCCTGTTTTTGGGGTCCAATTTTTAATTTTATCAAGGGGTCTCCTGGTGTTCTGGACCCCAAATTATAGAGCCCCTGACACCTCTAATCCTCCTGAAAGATCCTTTCATCCTTCATTCTCTTTTTTCACTCCTTCTTGAAGTGCCCTTTCTATTTGCAGTAAAAGCACTCAAGGATGCTTACCTGTTTGTTTATGGTTTTCTTCTGCGAGGGACCCGGCTTTCCCTGGGGCCATTGGACTTGTGTTGGTTTCTCAGGATTTTGTGCCCATTCCTGTTTTTGAGCTTTCCTAACTGCCGCCACCAGTACCCTTGCCTGTACGTTTTGCTTTTCGTCATCCCTTCTCATGTAAACTTTCTGTGCTTCCCTTAGCAATTCCTGCAGGCTTTTCTCTTGCCAATTCTCTATCTTTTCCAGTTTTTTCTGTATATCCTCCCAATGTTCTAATATCCATCCCAATGGGCTCTCCCTCGGGATATTGGGCACCCCGTCCTTCTGCCCCTTTCCTGATTTCCCTGGATCTTACTTTTCTTTTGTCCATTTTAAAAATCACCTAACCGTATCTCTGTGTCCAATCACAACAGAAGTCCCAAAACCAACCAACCATTGCCGAGTGTATGACCTGGTCCTTTCCTGACTGAGTCTTACAAACCTACAAGTCGCACAGCAAACCGATCTGTGGATTTTTGGCTGATAATGAAAAAAATGAGCTCTCTTACCTTTTTCCCAGCCTCCTAAGTCCTGGACTGAAGAGGTTTACCAGTTCTCGAGTATCTGAGAACGTACCTTCCCTTCCCGATCCTCCCGTGATCGATCCCCTGAACTCCCCGAGTTGCAGGCTTTATGCGTGATATGAGATCACCCAGTTTCTTTCGCTTCCCCTGCAACTGACCACTTCCCTTGTGGGATAGTGAAACTGCGATCTTGGGGTCCGCACTCACCTCGTGACAATGTCATGTCTCACACACACACTCGATCACAACTCACTCAACCATGCGACACTTACGGTCCTTTTTCCTGTGTGGATTCTTCATGCATGTTGATTTTTAAGAGTGAAAAAAATTAACCGCAGCCTTGGACATTCTGCTCCAAGTTCTCAAGAGGTCTGGGCCCGTTTTTATCCCCTTTTTGATACTGGTTCTGGCTCTGAGTTCGAGATCTGATTAGTTCCGTGGGCTTCCCCAATCCTGTTCGGCCGCTGAAATCAGCAGGGTGCTGCCTGGACCAAGGGCAGGGAGCCCCTGGATACCCCAGAATCAGATCACGTCGGGGTCACCAAGATTGTTATTGGTAGAAGTTAATTGAGCCAGATTTAAGATTTAATAAAAATAAATTTTTATTACGCAAATGTAATACGGTCTGAATTAGCCACAATCCAATCAATAAGGACAGAGCCAAGCCAGGGATCTGCGCTGGGTGAAACACAGGTCCGACCGCTGCAACATAGGTCCCCTGTGTTCACACTGATCATTCTGTATGGGTGAATTTTATACAGTTTATTTACCCTGGGGCTGAGTCCCTTTTTCTTCCTTTCAGAGTTTCACATATTCATGTGGAGTCCTTTCTTTGTGACGAACTGAACAAAACCGCGTTTGGGGAGTGATGTTCATCCATGATCGAGTTCCTGGAACCCGGCATTGAGATGTGTCTCTCGGATGGCTCCGGCTATCTCAGTCTTAGATATTTATCACGAATTCACCGTCCAGGTGTATGAATATTCTCAGTTCAGTCAGAGAGAAAAAGAGAGGGTTTTTCTAACGAGGCGACAGCCTGGGAGACAGTTGGGAAAGAATGTGAATAATTCTCTAATCTATCTTGTTGTTCACATTGTTTATAGATATGTTCTGCCACCATGCGTCATTCACTGCACACCAATGGTGTGAGATGTTTTTACTTTAAGACCAATGAAATTAGTCCACACAATGTTCTCTATATATAGAGTGGTGCATTTGAAATAAATCAGTTTAATTCCTTGCCTTCTAACTTGGAGTCCTTCTGTTCCCTTTCTGCCCAACAGCGACACAGGCATTCCCCAGATCACCTTGAGAAACGGACCATCTCCAGGCCGGCCACATTCATTCATTTGCAAATGAGATTCTCCTCCCTTTTGTCCAGGGGGTTTTGACATTGTGATGCAATGCCCAACACTGACTTGTGTGCTTTAAAAATATTTTATAAGAATGCTTTTCACCAGCAAAATATATATATGACATGCAAACCATTTTATATGCACAAATTATCTCCTACACACATAACAATAATGCATCATTTGGATTTTATTTTTATTCTTTTTGTCAGGGTTATGTTCCCACTGTGCCAGTTTTATTCCAAGGAGGCTATCTGGAGGTATATCCATTGATGTTTCCCTGCTCTCCTTTCCCCTGGGGGTTTTCTCCTTGTTTGCTTTGGGTCCCATTTTATCACCTTATCCCAGCACCAGCACAGTCTGCACACCTTTTTTTTCCTTCTTTCTTAACTCCTAAGCAATTCTGTCTTGACTCCTTTCACACGTATTTTCCCAGTCCTTCTCGGGTATTGTTCAGGCTCGGGGATCTAAATGCTGTTTTCCCACACACTACTTCCTACAGAAATTTAAAAAAATTAATGCCTGATTCCTGGATCTCAATTCTACTTTTTCATACTCCTGGCACCAGGCACTCTTTTGTGTGGCTGTGCAATGCCACCTCTCATGAGAGATCTTACACTCACACCATACCCAAGGTTCATGTCCGAGTCCACAACTTAAGCACAAAATTGCATACAGACAACACAAAATCTTTATTAAACATTTTATTCATGTAGACAACAAACACTCTGCTTTTCCCTGCCCACCTCGGTCACCTGTTTTTCAAGCTTGGTTTTTAGGGTCCTATGGGCACACGACAATAGTTTACCCTGTGAGAGAGCAGGGGAATGCCCGTATTGTGAGGCACACCCCATTGCTACAAGAAGTTATGAACTCACTCTGAGGTGTAGGCAGATCTATGGTCCGATTTGATGGTGTCGGGAAGGCCCAGAGTGGCAAAACAGGTGAGCCAGTACCAGATAGCATCACAGGCCTTCTCTCTGGTGTGAGCAGTCGCCATTAGAAAATAAGTATAGGTGTCAATGGAAACGTGAACATATTTTAAGAAACCAAACTCTGGGATATGGGTGACATCAGTTTGCCAAATGGAGTTAGTAGTTAAACCTTGGGGATTAGTGCCTTCTGCTAAAGGAGCAGGAGCCACCCCATAACAGGAGGGACATAACAACAGGATATCACAGGCTTGTGAGGAAGTTATTTGAAATTGCTTGTGAAGAGAGCAAGCATTCTGGTGGAAAAGCCGTGAGATAACATGGCCTGTGCAGAAGTATTTGGTACCACACCTGTCATCACAGAGATATCTGCATAGTTGTTACGTTCTGTAACAGAGCCAGGTAAACCTGTGTGGGAGCAAACATGCAACACATAAAAATCATGCAGCCAGCTGTTAATTAAAGTCCACAATGTTCTTATCTCTGTAAACAAAAGATGGTTATTAACATGTTTTAAATAGGAAAATTCTAAATGGAATACAACATATGAGGAATCAGTTACGATGTTAAGTGGTTCCTGTGAAAATCACTGAAAGGCATATCGGATAGCAGCCATTTCCAAAATCTGCACTGAGGCATCCTGTGGATATTCTCAGTTCAGTCAGAGAGAAAAAGAGAAGGTTTTCTAACTAGGCGAGAGCCTGGGAAGCAGTTGGGAAAGAATGTAAATAATTCTCTAATCTCTCTTGTTGTTCACATTGTTTATAAATATGTTCTGCCACCACGCATCATTCATTGCACACCAATGGTGTGAGATGTTTTTACTCTAGGACCAATGAAATTAATCCGCATGATGTTCCCTATAAATAGAGCGGTGCATTTGAAATAAATCAGAGTTCATTTTCTTGCCTTTGACTTGGAGTCATTCTCATTCCCGTCTTCCTCTACGGCGACACTTGGTGACCCCAACGTGATCTGCACCTACCCTGAAGGAACAGGGTCTGGTGGACTCCGACTGTTACTGCAGCCTCGGCTGAAGACCCGAGCCCCAGCGTCTTGCAGGGATCATTCTGTGGCCGCGGCTGCTTGCCAGAAGCCTGGAGGTTCTGGCCAGACACCTTTACCCTCCTGAGAGAGGTAACGCTGAAACTGCGTGCCTTTCTGGAGAAGGCTTGGTCCTGTGTAGACTGCGGATCGGCTCTTAGAAGCCGAGGGCTGATCGGGACGGTTTTCCCTGAAGTAGTGGACTGTCTGTCTCTTGAAGTGGACGTCTGCTAAGGGAGGGTTTCCTAACAATGGGGAACCAGTCATTTGCTGATTGTAATGGAGTCAGAGCAGCAAAGGCTTGTGATTGGGCTTGCACCAAATCTTTCCCTATATCCCTGAGTGCTTCTACTAACATTGCCTGAGAACCTGCAGGAACCCTCGACATTCTTTCTAACATTTCCTCCACTGTTGCATCAATGCTCATTGTGTTAAGAATACTTCTAGTGGAGGCATTACAATTTTCTAAAACACACTGTCTTAATAGGGCTCCTTTCATAAAGTCCTGTACATCAGCTAAATTGATAGCCTCGGTCACCTGGTCCACAAAGGAAGTAAAAAGCTCATCTCTGCCTTGCTTAATAGACATATAAGAAAGAGATACTGGTTTTATCTTAACCCTGGAGAGTGCTTCTTTAGCCAATCACATAGCAGCCTTTAATACTTCAGCCCCTAGTTGTGCCTGCATTTCCATTGTAGTGAACTGCCCAATACCCATTAATTGCTCAACAGTTACCCCAAATAAAGGGTCATTCTGTTGTCGTGGAGTTTCAGCAAAACGATTACATAATTCATGCAAATGAGCCTGCCACAGCATCAACTGAGACTGCGTCATAATCATTCTCATGGTACCCTTAATATCTTCTGGAAGAAGCAAACCTGAGTCCCATATATAATTAAGCATTTGCTTTGTAGGTTCTCCGTGTATTCCACAGTCATTAACTGTGGCTCTCAATTGTGAAAGCAATTTCCAATCCACAGGATGATAACTGGCTGTTTGTCCCCCTCCTGCATTCAGTGTATAAACAACAGGAAAAGCTTGGCAATCTATGTCAGAAATAGCAGAACACATGTCATAATCCTTGTTGCTTCTTTTTGGATACTTAACCAATCTATTCTGTGTATTGCTGGTAATTTTTTAGGATGTTCTTGCTTAAAAGAATCACCAGCAGATGTCATTAAAACTTTTTTGTGACTGTTCTGAACAGTTTCATCCTGTAGCTGCTCTCTGTAACCCTCTGGGAGTTTTTCATTATTTATTACTGATTGTTCATTCCCAAGTAGATGATCTGTGGTTGACTGAGCAGCATTAAAGACAGGATTAAGAGCAGGAGGAGCAGTAGGTTGTTTATCACTCTGTCTGCTCTTAATTTCAATAATATTTCCTACTGGAGGAATAGGATTGTAATCAACCTCTAAAGAATGCATTCCTGGTTTAACCCCTTCTAGAGTGGCAGTAGCAACAGCAGCAACTTTCTTTTTTGCCTGATACCTCTGCAAACAATTTAAGACCGAGCGCCACGACTTCATTAACTTACGAGCAACCTTGTCATCATCAATCACTTTAAATCAAAGAATATTCCCTAATTCATGCCACTCATTTACATCAAAGAGATCCCCCAAGGCTTTAAATAAGCCCTGAGCCCGACCATAGGTGTACAAAGCTGGCGGATCTTTCTCCAAATCTATATCAGCTAAATCACGTTTCTTTAAGAAACTAGTAAGTAATTGAAGAGTTACTTCACTTTCCATAATCTGACCTTTAAGTGCAGCCTTTGTACCTCAGCAGCTCTTCCCGGACAGCGAGTCTTGTCCTGACTCCCCAGACGGCGAGTCTTGCTCTGACCCAGGCTCGAGACTACTCCTTATGCCAGCATCGAGTCTAACTTTTAGCCCTCCGAACACTGCTTTTTCAGTGCTACCGGTCCCACCGTCCTGGTCCACGAGGCACCGAGACCCCTGAGGGTCGCAAGGGTCCCTGTTCCGGGTGCCAAATAATGCCGCAGGCGGTGAGGGAAGACAAGCACACAATCAATATGATTGATAAGCAAGCTCCAGTTTATTCAAAGATCCAGTCAGTTTATATAGTCTTTTGCAAGCAATATTAGCAACAAGCTCTCACTGGTCAATTCATAAAGGTTCATTGTTTTATGTTCTTCTACGTGCAGTTTCAGCTATAGCTAAGTTTTTCATCTGCTAGCTTTTTACTTTTGCTAAGTACATCTTGTTTTACATCCTGTTCTTGTACAACTCATATCTCAAGGATATTCTGCCTTTTGCTATCTGTACTTGCACAGTGTACTGTTCACAGGCCAGTGCTGTTTCCCAGGCCAGTTTCCCAGGCCAGAGCTCCTCCCGGGCACAGAGCTCAGGTCTGGGGTCTCAAACAGAGGATTGATGGAATAACTGTTCCATCGATCCATGACCCTGTTCCTGTAACCATTCCTCAACACATTTGTAAGTAGAACGAAAAAGGGTGTAGCAAGTGGTAGGTTCTGCTGGGATAAAACTTATTCCTGCCTGTAAGTCTGGTATGCAAGTCTGTATGTAAAGTCTGTGCCTTCAGTTTAGATGTTCAGCCGGTCTGCTGCAGTTGTTTTCTTTCTTCTTCTCCATGCTGCTTGCATCTGCTGCTTTTGCTCTTCTCGTGGTTCTTCGGAGAGTTCTCTGGGGGCTGTGCTCAGTGCTTCGACAAAAAGCTTGATGTTTTTGCCAGGGATCCACCTTGGGCCTGACCCTGTAGAAACACAGGCATATTCTCTCCCCCAGGTTATAAGTGGGAAAGGGCCCATAATTTGTTTGGTCTTGGGGTCCTTGATCAGCACAGGCAGCTTTCCTATGAGCTGGGCCCAGCTGGAGTTGGAGAAGAGCCTGAGACTAGGGAATTGAGCTCTGCAAATGAGTTGTTAAGAAAGTTGATCTCATATAAGGCTTTGCAGAGCCTCTCACTACTAGATGATTTATTAAATAAATATGGGTATTGATCTAGTACCGATATCCAACTGTGATGGACAAAAACTCTTTAATAATTTAAAGTTAGAAAGCGTATGTTTATTGCGACATCAGGCAGCATGCGGGATAGCTCCCAAATACACACTGCATCTTTCAAATGATTACAGAGTCCTTTTGTCCATACAAGTATTGAATACCCAAAATACAAATACATATTCATAATTTTGGTACATCCCATTCCTCGTTTCATATGCTAATAATTTCAAAAGCTATTAAGCATGCATAGTTTGTTCCTTGAAATGGGTCAGTGGTCCCTTTCATGGGGAGGGGTCCCAAAATGAGGAAGTAAATGAAGTCTTCCTCATTCTGACCTTTCTACCTTTTCAATGCAAATGTGACAAATGAACCCTTGGTAGAACTCCCATTTCTTATCTGTAGTTGGTTTCGGAACAGAAGAGGCCCACAATTGTCTTATGTTCCTAAAAGCTATTTGTCAGTTTCTATATTCCTCATTACAAACCCAGCTAACTAAACATTGTGTTGACAAGCAATCAATTATTAGTTAACTACTAACTCTTAACTTCATCAAGCAATGCCTACCCATTTATTTTAATTAACTCTAGTAAGGCTTATCTCTAACTAAAATCTTAGCTCCTCTAAAATCTCTAAATTTCTTAAAGTTTATGTTTCATTCCCCACTTCTTCTTTGGGATGAGTAAATTCTTTTACTCAATATGCAGATTCTTCTTCATCTGCCCAAGACATGTGTCTAGTGTCTCTCAAGACTAAGCCATATGCTTTTGATAGCGAAGTTAGGGCCGTCATTCGTCGTATCATCTTCCAATTCCAAACAAGTATCACAATAGACAAAATCAAGCTTATACTAACTAAAATAAGCAACACAATGACAGGATGGATTAAAATATTAAGTATGCTGGTTGCTGTTGGTGACCATCCAAAAAGCACATCCCACCAATGATGAGACAAGTGTTCCTCAAATCGTTTAAAAACTCCTTTGATGGTTTCTGTGTCATGGTGTATAGTGATTAAAGTCTTTTTCCCTGCGTCTCTAACCCCTTCCAAAATTTCTCTTAGTTCTTGATGTTTTAACAACTGAGCAACTAAAGTCAGGCACAGGCACTATTTCTTGTACAGTAACTAAATTGGCTTTTATATACTGGTGTGATACTACAGGTGCCCGATAGAAGTCACATCCCTCAATTTTGACAAAGTTACAGACACATAAATTAAACTGAGTTTCATTCATGCTTAGATTGTCTGGCATTGGGGTGGGACATGCTGTCCTGCGACAGACACAACCTCGTCCTATATATACAAGCAAAGTTGTTTGATTGCCTGAATGTGTTTTGAAGTGGCAGATGCTTTGGTCCGTATCCACACATGTGTCTTTATTACTTTCTAATGTCCCCTCACATATGTACCCTAGTTGTTTCCTCATGGAACAGGGCTCTAGGTTGATGGTTTGCCACTTTCCTCCAATTTCAAGATCATACCCTCTTATTGCGCATCCCTCTAGTTTTAGTGTAAACTCAGGACATTTACTCAAACATTTGTCACAGCATTCAGGGCTAATCCGAATGAGTTTCATGGGCGGATGATAAGCCTCATGGAACCCATCTTGCACAAATGCATAGTTACATCCCCAGACATCTCTCCCTTCCCACAAACGTGCATTTGTGACCTTTAGAATCTCATTTAGGGCCCTACAAGAGTGGGGATCGTAGGCCCTTCCTTGGCACTGGTATATTCCCGTTACGCTGTACTTGCGTGGTATTGTACTGGCTCCTGTTATAATTATGGCAGTGGCTATAATAGTTACGACCTTCTCCATTATGTCCATAATTTCTATAAGTCCATTTACTCGTTGTTCCGGGTGAACCTCAGCTTCAGTTCGTTGTCACCTGGTGTCACTTTCCAGACTCCCTCAGGGGCTTTCTTCACTCGGGAGTGATGGATCCAGGCCTTCTGTTCTTTGATCTTGATTGCAGTAAAGGTAGTGAGGAGCACCTGGAAAGGTCCTTCCCACTGTGGTTCCAGGGTTTTTTCTGCAAAAGGCTTAACATATACATAATCCCCAGGTTGTACATCGTGTACTGGTCCATCTAGTTCTCTGTTTTGAGCTCCAGCCACATATTTTTCAACTTCCCTCAGTTGTTTATTCAGGGCTTCCATATACTTATGTAGGGTTTCCTCCCCTACTTGTGTCGGTGTGGTTCCTTCTTGAACCGCATATGGTCTCCCATATCATATTTCAAAGGGGCTCAATTTTTCTTTTGTCCTTGGTTTTGTCCGAATTCGCAATAATGCTAATGGGAGAGCCTGGGGCCAAGGTAGGTTTGCCTCTTGTCCCAGTCTCACAATTTGTTGTTTGATCAAATGATTCATCTTTTCTACTTGGCCACTCGACTGGGGATGATATGGGGTATGCAGCTCCCAGTCTATGCCCAGGTGGTGGCTAACCTGTTGCACAATTTTGGAAATAAAATGTGGCCCTCTATCTGAGGATATGGTGGCTGGAACTCCGAACCTTGGTATTATTTCTTGCAACAGTGCTTTGGTTACCTCTCGTGCTTTGGCTGTCCTAGTAGGAAAAGCTTCTGGCCAACCTGAAAAGGTATCAGTCAGTACCAGGAGGTGACAATATCCCCCCTTCCTGGGTAATTCTGTGAAATCGATTTGCCACTGCTGCCCAGCTCCGCAGCCTTTCCCAATTTGTCCAACTTTAGGCTTTGGGATGTTTTTAGGATTAGTTCGGAGGCAAAGGCTACACTGACGAGTTACCTGTATTACTGTGCCCTGTAGTTTCCTAGCTATAATTTTTCTTTTCAGATGGTTATACAGGGCGTCTACTCCCCAATGTGTTTTTTCATGTTCCTTTTGCACTAATGACCACAACAAATAGGAAGGCACTACAAGTCTCCCTTCTTCTGTTACAGCCCATCCTTCTTCATTATAATTTGCTTTTTCTGCCTTAATAAGTTTCTTATCCTTTTTATTATACACTGGCTTACCTTCAATAGAGATCTTTCCATCTGGGATCAATGTTGCCTCCACTGTTTCCTCAAATACCTCACCTTTGGCTGCGTCTTTTGCCTCTCTGTCCGCCAGCATGTTCCCTTCTTCCAATTCAGAGCTCACTTTCTGGTGTGCCTTAATGTGCATGATGGCTACTTTCTCAGGTAGTTGTACTGCATCTAGTAGTCTCAGTATCTCTTGTGCATGTTTAATATTCTTCCCTTGCGAATTCAACAGTCCTCTCTCTCTCCAAATGGCCCCATGTGCATGAACCACCCCAAATGCATACCTTGAGTCCTGGTAGATGTTAACCTCTTTTCCTTTTGCCAGCTCTAAGGCTCGAGTTAAGGCGATTATTTCAGCCTTCTGTGCAGAGGTGTTTGCTGGTAAGGGTTCAGACTCTATTACCTCTCTGCTTGTGGTAACCGCATATCCAGCGTGCCTTTTTCCACTGATGACATAGCTGCTTCCATCAGTAAACCAGGTCACAGCACCTTCAAGTGGGATGTCTTTCAGATCCGGGCGGCTGGAGTAGATGGCTTCAATGGTCTCCAGACAGTCATGGATCACTGGTTCTCCCATACTCCCGCTGAGAAAGGAAGCTGGATTCACAATGTTAGTTACCACGATTTCAACATCATCTTGTTCTACTAGTATAGCTTGGTACTTCAGAAACCTCTGTGGAGAGAGCCAATGTCCCCCTTTTGCCTCAAGGACTGCAGACGCTGTGTGGGATACTAGCACAGTCATCTTCTGGCCCAGGGTGAATTTGCGAGCTTCCTGGATGTTCACTGCCACTGCTGCAACGGCTCTGAGACATCCTGGCCATCCTTTAGCTGCCGTGTCCAGCTGTTTGGAGAGATAAGCCACTGCTCTCCGGTATGGGCCTAAATTCTGTGCTAATATTCCCAAGGCAATCCCTTGCTTTTCGTGGGAAAACAGGAAAAATGGTTTACTCACGTCTGGAAGGCCTAAAGCCGGAGCTGACATGAGGGCCTTCTTTAGCTGGTCGAAGGCTTGAGTTGCTTCTTTTGTCCATTGGATATCTCTGCTCCCTTCTGTGATCAGGGCATATAAAGGTTTAGCAAGTAACCCATAGTTATAAATCCATAGCCTGCACCACCCTGTCGTGCCTAAAAAGTGTCATGGTTTGACACTGGCACGATGCCAGCGCCTCCATGAAAATGTACCTTTTTAAATAATTGCTGTGAGATGTGATCAGGAACAGAGCAGAGCAGGCCCATCTTAGTAACAAAGGAAAGAACTTTATTAAACTACTACTACTATAAAAACTACAAACACTAAATCCTGGATGAAGACTTTCCAAAACACCCCTCCTCCTCCCACCTAATTTCTAAACAAACTCAACAGTGAGACACCACCCAGGATCCTGATCAAGTTGCTGCCCTTCAGATATTCAAATACTCAGTCTTTCAAGGGAGACAGGAGTCTCTCCTGTGCCACAGACCCCCCCCCAGGAAACACAATTGCCACCCTTGTGTTTCCATGTCACACATGGCAACCGCCCGGAGAAAATCTGCCATGGTGACACTCTCCTTTCCATGTCACAGTGCTCTCACCACCGTGCATGGACAGACTGCTCATAGGGCTCCTTTAAGGATGCTTTGCCATGGACCAAAAGAGACAACAGTTCAGTTTCTCATCTTGGGACTACAGTCCCCCCCATTTTCCCCTGGGGCTGAGGGTCCAAGAACAGAGGTCCTCTTCTCCTCTTCTTCTTCCTTGAAGATAGAGGACTTCTCCACACCTTCTCCAACTCTCCTCTGTTCTCTCTACTCCTCTGCTGGCAATCACTGAAACAGGTCTCCTGGCACACCAACGCACCACCCTAAGTGCAGCTTCTGTTAGGAGAATTTGGTTCAGTCTATGGCTAACAAGAGAAGTCCAGCCACAAGCCACTCCATCATCTCCTTCCAACTCGAGAATTTCTTCTTCCATCATCTCGGATCCCAGACTGTGTCTCTTCTACTTCAAATCAAGGAGGAGTAATATTTTACAAAGCCCTCATTTCTCAGGAAAGGGTTAAAAGCTCAGACTCCCTGGACGGCTGATATCTCTGCCCAGCAGCAGATTCCCAAGGCCAAGGCTGGGCGCCTTCCCCCCCCCCACTCCTTCTCCTCCGCGCCGGCAAAGTTACAGGTGCCGTCCGGACTCTCTGTCTCTTCCCTCTGGGGGGGGGAATGACAAAGACATCTCCGCTTCTCTCCACCCTTCCGTCCACAGGAGCTGGCTCGGTTCCAGTCCTTCTACCCCTCAGCTCACCTCGACCAGGCCTCATGGCTCCCCCTCCCCCACACAGCCCCATGGCTGGGCAGGGGAGATCTGCACAGCACCCTGACCGGAACCAAAGAGAGCGAGCTCTTGGGAGTTCCTGCTTTTAACCCCCTGTGTTCTCAGAGGCGTATCCCTATCTTCAGTGGTCACTCCAGGTGCCAGTATCTAAACTTGACCACTGATTGGTTTGACTCAACTTCCTAAAAAAAAAATCACTTCCATGTCAAACCACGACAAAAAGGTTCTCAGTTCTTTCACTGTCTGAGGTCTCGGGGTCTGGCATATTGCTTCTTTGCGATCCTGGCCCAAGGTCCTTTGTCCAGCACTCACTTCATAACCCAGGTAAATGACTGTTTGCCTCACGATCTGGGCTTTCTTCTGGGATACTCGATACCCCTGCAGGCCCAAAACGTTTAGGAGGCTTACCGTCCAGTCCACGCATGTTTCCTGGGTCTGGGTGGCTATCAGGAGGTCATCCACGTACTGGAGCAACTGCCCTTCTCCTGGTGGAGGTTCCCAAGACTCTAAATCCTTGGCAAGCTGTTCCCCAAATATAGTAGGGGAGTTCTTGTACCCCTGTGGTAATACACACCATGTGAGCTGGCTCCTTCGTCCAGTTTTAGGGTTCTCCCATTCGAATGCAAAAATTTTCTGGCTGGCTTCGTGGAGAGGGAGGCAAAAGAAAGCATCCTTCAAATCTAAAACGGTAAACCAGGTTAGTTCAGGTGTTAAACGAGTTAACAAGGTAGAAGGGTTAGCTACTACTGGACACAAGTCTTCAGTTACTCTGTTAACAGCCCTTAGATCTTGTACTAACCTGTATGAGCCATCAGGCTTCTTTACTGGCAAAATGGGAGCATTAAAATCAGATTGACACTCTTTTAACAAACCTATTTGCAAGAAGTTTTCTATGATTGGGCTAATCCCTTCTCTGTCTTCTTTCTTCAGGGGGTATTGTTTAACCCTTACTGGTCGTTCCCCTTCCTTGAGCTTGATTTGTATAGGTAATGCATTCTTTGCCCTCCCCTGCAGGAACCAGAGTCACCATCAGAGCCGGAACTGTCACCCAGCACAGCGTTCTGAGGGGAAGGGGAAGGCTCCAATCCACGCAAAAACTCAAAATTCACCTCAGCCTCCGAAAGATTTCAGCATCACCCTGTTCAGAGGCTGGGGGGCTGAAGTCCTGCCAAAGCGGATCAATCCATCTCCATTTCAACGGCATTGCCACCATGCCTGCACTATAACCAGCAGAGAGAGAGCCCATGAGATGCTCTCCCAGGAGAGCCCACGCCTCCCTTAGAACGCCTCCTCAGGGGCTGAAAAGAGCCCATGATCTTTGCCCCAGTAAAGCAGTTGCTTAAAGCCACCCCAAAGAACAGAAACCCTCTTTTGCTCCAGAAGAGCTTCCCAGATATGCAAGAACAGGAAATCTTCCTTAGAAATCACAGGGGTTGCCCTGACCACAAGCACGACAGACAGAGAGAGGCAAAGAGGGAAAGACCACACCCACAGCTGTCCTACACATGGGGGCCACCACTACGCACTACGACACAAAATACACACACACACGTTTTATGCAAAAGAGGAAAAAAGAAGAGCAACAAGAGAGAGCTTTATTTTCTGACTCCACAAGATATAGAATCCCAAAAGTGACAGTGGATTGGAGGATGAAATTGCCACTTCTCCAACCACACTAGTCAAACCAACAGTCCATCAATTCTCTCCACCCACAAAGAAGAATGCAAAACAATCCTTATTTACATGAACATGCATGAGAACTCCAGTAGAAGGCATAAAAAACTTTTAAAAGAACTTTGAAACTTTAAAAAGAACAGGGCGACAGGTCCCTTCACGAGACCAGTGCCATATTGGCACATACTATTGGATGGTGTAAGAGACGGTCTGAAGTTTCCTTCATTTGCCTCACGGCCGTCGCAAGGACCCTGCAGACCCTGACAGGAGCTCTGGCCTGGCTGAGGTGGATGCAGACGCTTGCCCAGTGACTGTCAGCAGCTGCGCTCGCTGTGCTTCTACAGAACACTGCATTCCTGCAGGCTGTGACCAGCGGTGGCTCGTCCCTGCGTGCCAGCACCTGCTCCACAGACCAAGGGGCTCTTCACAATGGCCCATCAATCTGGCCTACCTTCTGGCCAGGTGCCACTCGCTTTGGCTAAGGACTATATAGACTGTAACTTTTTGGGAAGACTTTGGTGCACTCCCATGGATGACGGTGAATCCTTGTGGCTGGACCATTGAGGATCTCGTCTCGACAGTGGTAGCTATAATCCCCTTTCCCCTCTTTTCTCTCTATCCTTTATTTCCTTTTCTGTCCCCTCTATCGCATTTGCTGTCAGTATTTGTGCATTTGTTGTGATTAAACTGATGGTCCCCTGCCATTTGCCTTTTTGCATTTTGGGATCGGTTAACAAACCATCAAGACACCCCGCTTATCCTAGCAGATCATGAAAGATGGGGGAACTCGGTAAATGGGCATAGGAAGGAGGGTCAGGTTAGAGCCCAGGATAGCATGATCAGTGCCATCCTGAGAAGGGGACAGAAGAGGACTGGAGATGGCAGAGGGCAGGTGGAAATCCTGTGCCTTTTGGCAGTTTCCACCTCCCGACCTTCCTTGAGGAGACAAGGGGTTAGGAATGCAGGGAGAGGGGGACAATGACTGGGGATATAACTGGGGTACAGAACAAACAACCTTCCCCAAACCTTCCCTGACAATTTTAACAGAATCATAAATTGAACAGAAAAGGGGGTAAAATTTCCCAACCTTAAATTCCCTTCTGTCTGCAAAACATAGAACTCCACCTCAACTTTTTCCCAAAACTGAAGTGACAGAATGGATTCCCTTGTAACATTTGCAAAATATTTGAAAATAAAATGAACAAAAGCCTTTATATTTCCCCTTGAGAATTTCACACTCTGAGAAAGGATTACTTTAACTTGGAGATAGAACTCCTGCTGCAGAATGGTGAGTGATGATACCATTCTGGCAATTCCCCACCCACAAGACTTAAAAGAAGAAAATAACAGGAAAGGGTGACCTCACACATAACACACTCACCACTCGGTGGGTCAAAGAAAGATCTTGTGGGAGTCTCGCTGGCACAACTGATCCTCACCTCTGGAGGGACTGCCACTTGCTCCTTCGGGATGATCTTAATAAAATTGAAGTCTTCCCTCGGGGAAGTGGTCACCAAAATGCAAGTTGTTTCCGGTGGCAGCACCCACTGGAGACACTTTCAGGGGCTCAAACAAGTCAAGGTCCCTGTTCGGGCACCCCTTGTAGCAGCGAAGAGAGGTGGTCAATGCCGATACCTTCCCTGCAAGTGTCTTTGGGGAGACCACATTCGGGTAGGCACATGGCACACACACAGCCAAGCACTCAAGCACGCCACGGAGAGCAGTCCACAAGGAAGTGCAGGAGGGTCTTCTGTGTGGGGTCCCGACCAGGGTTTATTGAGGTCCAAGGCATCCAGGGACAAAAGACCAAGACAAAGGAGGGTCCAGGCTATAAATACAGGGAAAGAGGGGGTGGAGAAGAGCATCAGGGCCAATGGGATGAGGTCACAGGGGTGGTACAAAGGGTAGGAACCCATAAGGAGTGTCAGGGTGGATGGGGGGGTTACAAAAGCCAGTGGGGGAATAGGGAGTGTAGAACTTATTAGAATTTGAACTTAGAAGGGTAAAGTGGGTAGGGGAGGCTAACGGGCCAATGGGAAGGATAAAACTGGGATAGATTAACAGAGTGCTGCAGAGCACCATGGGGGAAACCTTCTTTCTCACCCTAATTTGGGGTTAATGCCCGGAGCCTACGGTGCATCCCTCCAGGGCATGGCCATTGCCATTTCCCCAGGCAAGTTTGTTAGAGGAGTGTGGAGGCCCGTGAGCCTCCACACTCCTCTAACAAACTGGGTGCAATTACAATTCAACCCCCAAAACATGCTACTGGAACTAGGATGCAGGGTAGGATGAAGAAACCATAAACCACACATTTCTTGAACAGACTTCAGTACATTTGTAAACTCCCTATAAACCATCACCAAGCCCAGCACAATAGCTGTTCTAATCTGTGCCCCTCTACTGTAAAAACTACCTGTTAGGTACAATACTGGAACTACTTCTAGATAAGAAAACAAGCTTAGGGACCAGAAAGGTATTAAAACCTCAAAAAAGCCTAGGGGCCAGAAACACATGAAGACCTCCATCCAGAGAGACATTATGAATTCAAGCAACATGGCTACTGACTGCTTTATCCCAACACAGAGTAAGTGCAACCAAAATGCAATTATTTTTTTACAAGTTTTTTTCAACTTTCTCAAGCCACATGTTGGGCACCAAAAAATGGAATGGACCAGATTTAGGGCAGATTTGGGAGAAAACTTCCAAAGGGGTTCTTTTAGAAAGTAATTTCAAGCAGCCTCTCCCTCAAGTGGTTTGGGAAAATATTTCCTTGGAGAAAGGTGGAAAAAACCTGTTTATTTAATAGGCAAAGCATTCACCAGCACAAAAAATGTACAATATTAAAAAATAAAGCCTCTTGCTGCTCCAAAAGAGATGACAAACTCAGAAAGTCCCTCCGTGGGCTGTAACTTGGCTCACTCAGGCTCTTATCAGTCCCTCCGGCGCTGGAAATGCAGCGGCCCAGGCCCAGCCCTGGTGGGCCACAGGTGCAAGCTGCTGGTGCTCCTCTGGGTGTTCAGTCCAGAGCAGGTTTAAACAGTTCCAAGAAAAAGAAAAACCACAGTCCAGGGAACTTCTCTGCCTCAGCTAGCTAAAACTAACTAAAAGCAAAGGAGAGCTCTGTGTTGCTGTCTGTCCGCAGACAACAAAGTCCAGGAGCAGGAACGTGGAGGAGTGAGTGCAGTTTCTGAAAACAAACTGTGTGTTTCTTCTTCCCCCCTTTCACTGTGAGAACCAGTCTTAAAGTTGCAAAACTTATTTCTGGGCTGAACAGACGAATGGGGATACAGTTCAGCATCATAAAGTCACCACAGGACATCTCTGTAGCAGTGAATCCAGGGTCTTTTGGATGCCTCAGGTTTCAGCTTTTCTATTTTTCAGATTCTGTGCTGCTTCAGTGTGGAGTTCTGAGCTTCATATTAGGGGATGGTAAGCTCTCTTCACAAAGTAGGGAGACAAAACAATTCCTTCTCTAGCTTGGGACCAAGGAAAACCGATCCAAATTTCAGGCCTAAGAGCATAAACAATGTGGATTGAAGAGAGAAAACTAGACAGATGGGACTCCATAAGCTAAAGCTGCAATTGGACAATTAACTCCAATATGCAAATGGCTAGAACTCATAAAAGTGAGAGACCTCGTGACCGGTCATCCATTTTTGTGACCATTTTGGGTTCCTCTTGGGTGTAGCCCTGGCTGGGCTGTTGCACTGCCCAAGGTGTATCCATTGAGGCCTTCTAATCAATCCCTCCTTTATTCTTGAACTCTGTCTGGCCTCTGTTCTAGGTCAGCCTTCTCAAGGCATCACTTTACCAGCAACTTTGACGGTGGTGAGAGTGGTCAGCTGGACTTGGAGTGGTCCTCTCCACTTGGCTCACAGAGGATCACTGTCCCACCACTTCACATAGAGCCAGTCTCCAGGTTGGAAGGGATGTGCAGGTGTGTCCAGTCCTATGGCTCTGGATAGCACAGTGTAGTTCTGGAGCTTCTGCAGAGTGGAACCTAAAGCCATTCGATATCTCTGCAAATCAAGTTTCCCCTTCATGTGACTTTCACCTGGAACATGTGGAATCTGATATGGCTGCCATACAATATTTCATAGGGACTGATGTTGTCCCTCTGCCTTGGTTGTCTGTGGATTCTCAGTAAAGCTATAGGCAAGGCCTGAACCCATGGCATGGATGGTTCCTGACAGATTTTGCTCATTTGCCTTTTGAAAGTCCCATTCATACATTCAACTTTACCACTCGCTGGGGCTCTATAAGGTGTGTGCAGATCCCAAGTAATTCCCAAAATCCGACAAAATTCCTTAACCACTGTTGCAACGAAGCGTAGTCCCTTATCTGATGACTTCCCCTGGGGAACCCCAAACCTTGGAATTATATGATTGAGCAAATCTTTCACCACTTCCTTGGCTGTGTTAATGAGACAGGGGTAAGCTTCAGGCCATCCACTGAAGGTGTCACCTAATACCAGTATGGACCAGTATCCTTCCTTGCATGGGAACTCTGCAAAATTGATTTGCCAGTAATCTCCAGGAAGGTCCCCTGCCTTTGTCACTCCTAACACAACTCTTTTTTCTCGTGTCAGGGTTGTTTTTACAGCAGATGTCACATTTGGCCACTACTGATTGTATAATCTCAGGCATTCCCTTTCCTATTACTACCTTTTTTAGATGTTTCAGAAGATTTTCAACCTCAAAATGTGTGTTTTCATGTTCTCTCTGAGCTAGCTCCTGAAGGGTCAGGGGTGGGACTACAACAAGATTCACTGCTGTAACAGGCCATCCATTGCTGTGATCTCAGCTTAAAGGAACTTAATTACTTTGCGGTCTGCTTGGTCATATTTTGGGATGAACCCTGACAAATCAATCTCTTTTTGTGGAATTGCTATGAGAATACCTTTTTTTGCAAATCCTCTTGCTGCTTGCCATTTCCCAATTCTGGAGTGGTTTTCCCTTTTTGGTGACTTCTACAATGCATGATAGCTACTTCTGTGGGTTTTTTAATGCTCCTTAAGAGGCCAAATATTTGTTCAGCGTGGTTGATTTGATTCCCTTGAGCGTTCAGAAGTCCTCTCTCCTACCAGACGGCTCCATGAGCGTGGACAACACTAAATGCATATTTAGATCAGTCCATATATTTCCATTCTTTCCTTGGCTTGCTCAGGGCAGCAATGATCTCCTCAGTCTTGTCCTCATCCTCCTCGGAGCCTCTCGAGCAAGAGCAGTCCAACTGTGCTGACTGTGCTGGAATATCAGATTTGCTCCTACCCAGGATGCCAGGTCTGAAATCGCTGAGCGCGACTTCCAGTGCCGTGGGAGCCAGGCTGTGTCCGTGCTGGCTTCGGTGACGTCATGTCGTGACTCAGCTCCCGGGAGTTCCCGGTTGCAATGGAAACCCGCGGGGCTGAGAGCGGAGCGATCTCCGCTGTTCCGTCCGCGGCCGCTCGGCAGAAGGCTCTGCCCGCCGGCTCCTGCTCCGGCCGAGGCCGGGGGCTGCACACGCCGCTGTCCCCTTGCCCCGGCCCCGGCCCTCGCTGTGACAGCGGCGGTGACGGTGACAGTGTTGGGGACGGGGCCCCGACCGGCTGGGCTTGAGGGGTCGCAGCTGGAGCCGGGCCCGCCGCGTCTCCGCCTGTTCCTCGAGTGTCCCCCAGGCGTGTCCCCCCCCGGAGTGTCCCCAGCGGCCTTGGAGCCCCGCGGGGTGCGACAATCCCGGGGCGGGGGGACGGGAGGGGACAGGGAGGACGTGGGGGTGACAGAGGGGACGGGGCGGTGGGCAGTGCACCGGGGGTGGTGGAAGGGGGCAGGGGGCGACAGAGGGTTGGCAGGAGGGGAGAGGGGGTTGCAAAGGGGACAGGCAAGTGTAGCGGGAAGGGAGAGAGGACAGAGGGGTGGAGGGGACCAAGGGTGGCAGGGGGGCGGCAGAGGGCAAAGCGGGGGGTGGCAGGGGTTGGCAGAGGGGACGAGGGGGTGACAGAGGGGACGAGGGGGTGTCAAAGGGGAAGAGGGGACAGAAAAACCCTCCAGGGAGGGGACAAAGGGGACCCAGGGAAGGTACAGGGGCCACAGCAGGAGGCCACAAGTGCCACCATGTCCCCGTCACCTCCCATGTCCCCTCCCCAGGTGTTGGAGCCACTGGTGGGCATGGTGGCCACCCTGGGCAAGCTTGTGGCCACCATCACTGGCCTGGATGTGGACATCCTGCTGCTGGCTGTGTCCCCATGGGTCCTGCACTTGGCCCTGCAGACCTTCATGTGGCACCCTATGCCACCCTGGTGTCCTGTCCCTGTGTTACCGCCGTGTCATCTCCCTGAACCATGGCCATGTCACCACCCTGGGCCGGGCCCTGGCTGCCCTTGAGGCCACCCCATGGATCACGTGGGACCATGTGACACATGCGGCCAGCGACTGGCGGGACTCGGCAGCGGCACTGGAGGAGAGCTGGGCCCAGCTGGCAGGGGAGGCCACCAAGCTCCATGACGCCTTCAGGCATGCGGCCACTGCCGAGTCCATGGAAGAGGTCGTGGTGGCTACCGGCCAGGCATGGGAGGCCACCTGGACAGGACAGCGGGTGGAGGCGGCCATGGGGCTGCTGGAGCGCATGGTGGCCGCATGTGACAAAGCCACCGCGTTCCTCTGGGAGCAGCAGCACTGGCGTGGGGACATCGAGGCCGCCCTGGAGGGGACAAGGGAGGTGACCCCTGATTTCCGTGGAGCTTTGTTGGCCGCGGTGACGAAGGCTAAGCAGCTGTAGGAGGTCAGTGCCCACCTGGCCACAGGTCACCTGCTGGGGACACTTGGGGACATCCACACCCTCTTCTGGAGTTTCCACTGTGATCCTGATGGCCCTGGTGCCCGTGCGGTGGCTGAGCAGTGCCAAAGAGCCATTGAGGATATCCCAAGGCTGCTGCGGGGACAGTGATGTCACCACTGTGATGTCATCAGGGCGGTGACATCATCAGGGACACCGCTTGTGTCACCTGTCCCCTCCCTCCTCCCCACATGGGATTTGAGACAAATTTGGGGAATTTTCTGGGAAGTTTCATTGAAATTGTCCCAGATGCTGATGGGAATTCCTGGGTGACGTCACTGGGGACACTTGGGGACACTCTGAGGACGCTCTGGGGACACTCATGGAGGCGGGGGCGGGTCAGGGGGTGAATGACCCCCTCGGTGCCTTGCAGCAGAGGCAGCTTTCTGCTGTGGCTGCAGCAGAGCCGGGTTATGAATGACAATAGAATAATTGGCTTCTGCATTTCTGCACATTGTTATTGATCACAAGTATTTTATATGGTCCAATTTATTATTCCTTTTAGCTACTTTTTGGTACAATATAATCTATCAGTTCATATGTGCACCATAGAGCCTATTTAATGAAGTGTAATAAATAGATATTATATCATAGGCCTCAAAATATTAAAAATATATAAATATTAAATAAATAAATATTAAAATAGAGACTGTGCAATGTTAAAATGTTTTTGTGTAACTAACTCAGGTGTAAAACAATTCCGTTGTTTCTCACATCTGCGGCCCGGCCTCTCCGGGTGATAACAGTGACACAAACCTGAGCACCAGAGAAGAATTTATTAATTTATCAGGGGGTGTGAAACAACAGGATGGAATCACGAGAAGAAATAAAATACATGGACCCAATCTACAGAATGTCCTGCAGACAAGTCAGAGGTGAAAACCAAACAAGAGTTCCTGGAACATCCAAACCTCCCGGGAGTGTTTGAATAATGTCTAAATTCTGGAATGTGTTTGTACCCCTGCAGTGTAAGTTAAGGGCAAGTTCTTCGGCCAAGAACCAAAAACCCTTTTTATCCCTTATTAAACTTTTACAAATTTCAAAGAGTGAACTTTGTTTTTTGCACCCAGCTGTGATTTGGGGGGCCAGGGTGGTGCCCCGCCTCTGCCCCCACCCCCACCAATTCTTGCCAACGGCTGCCAGCGGCATGGCCCTGCTGCTGAGCAATGACCCCGCCCCGGGGGCATCAGAAGCCCCCCAAAAACCACACCCACACCTCCTTCAGTCCCCCCATCTCTCCCTCGAGCATTGACCCCCCTCAGCAGCCAGCGATATCCCCCACTATGCACCAGGACTTGGACTGGGCACCCCCTCTTGTATCAAGCCCCCCTGAGCACTGGGACCGGACCCCCCTTTGTGCCCCCCCCCCGATCACAGGGGTTCTGCCCCCACCCCTTTGATCCCCCTGGAGCCACAGGACCCCCGGGAAAAGCGATGGGACCAGGGGGGCCCAGGGAGAAATGGTTTTGTAAAGGATTCCCAAAACCTGACAGAAAGCTCACACAGCCTTGGACATGTCCATGCAAACTCTGAGATGAGCTCTGCTGGCTTAGGAAGGCCATGGAATAGAGATGACATTGTTGAGAGGCTGAGCTGGAAACAAGTTTCAACAAGTTTCAAAAGATAGCCTTGCAAACAGACCAGATATTTCAGAGAATTAGAACTGTGAAAGATGCAGTGTAGCAGCACCATGTGGGGTAAAAATAAGAGTGATTGGTGTTAGAAGTAATAGCAGCATTGTGTGGCAAAAGCTAATAGGCTGAAAAACATTTCTAAGGTGTTGTAAGCAGGAAATGGGTTGGCTTCTTGGGAAAAACACAGTTCACTTTCCTGTTAAAATTTCAAAGTTTAATACAGGACGATAGGAGACAGAGACAATAAAGCAAAGATTACAGCTGGGTGCATCTTGGCACTCAGCCAAGAGCACACTTACTTTCAGGGACACCCCTTGAATACCTTTTCCATTACATTAGCCTGTTGCATATTCATAGACCCTTATGCATATCCATTAACTAGTTCACATATTCCGGGAACTATTTTGCATGGCTCCTCTTTGGCCTGCCTTTTTAGAGCATGCGTGTTTCTTGGCTGTGGTTTTGGTTCCCTCTCTTGATCACTTCCACTCTGGGCCTTGGTCCATGCTTTCTTCAGACAGCAGATGCTGATAGTTGGCTTATCAATAGCAGGGTCCTCATGACATGTTCACTGGATGTTATCCCGACCAAACAGACAGTTCACTCCTAACTATATCAGCTACCACTACTACTAGGTCTAAGTTTTGTTAATAGCAGAAATAAAAGCAAAGTTATTTAAATATTGTACATATAACATTCATCTTAATATTTACAAAAAGCCAATACTATAATATGCATCTATAACAAACCCCCCTCTTACTCTTTATAAATCACTTGGCTTCAACAATATTTCTTATGCTTTGGACTATGCTGGTAATTAGCTGAATAAAACAAGGAATTAAACAAGGAAGAAATATCAAACCAGCTGTAGCACATAAAAGGAAGAAGCCTAATTTCTTCCACTTTTCTATCCCCAGTATATTATCCCACCAGCTGTTTTTTTTTTAACATTGGTTCCCAATTTTGGACCAGTACATGGGCTATTTTTCCTCATGGTCACCTCCTTTCAACAACCTGATATATTAAATTTTCCACAAACACCCCCTTTCTTTAGCCAATAGACAGACTAAAGACAATCTATTCTGATACATTATGGGTTTTGTTTGGCTTTGTTGACTTGATATTCCAATACCCAACTGGTTATGTTTGTTATTATCTCTACAACTGTTTGGAGTCTTATAATACGATTCAGGATATTAATTTGGGTTAATATAGAGTTAGACTGCTGTGCTGGTTTTGCCTGTTTGTTTACCAACTGTTCTTTTACCAAATTTTGAACTCCACCCTTAAGGGCAAATGTGAAACAAATCCATCTCTTCTCTTTTGGACATTCACTTCCCAGCTTATTACCACTTTTTCCGAAGTTTCTCGTAATCCAGTATTTTTCCCCATTTAGCATACAGATACTAAATTTGGATGGGTCATAGTAGTGACTGTTGACATGGGTGTGTGTAATAAAAGAGGAAATTTGATTTCTTTCTATGTAATGCTTTTGATAGCATTTGTGACACAATTTTGCTGGTATCCCTAAAGGGAAAAGACAGAAGATGAGTGACAGAAACAGGAATAACAGAGGTCTGGTATGGCTTATACCCCCACCTCCCATGCCTATGGGGTTGCTGCCCATAGCAGGTGTATATGATCTTCTTGGTGGCGAGTACAGCGGCCAATCCAGTCTTGCCCTCTTCTCCTTGTCACCTCCTTTTTGCAAATTTCCAGGCAAATAGTTTTTGAAACTCTGTAATTGTAGTTTTCCAGTGTTCCTCAGGTATCTCCCATTCAACAGGCACTAATAATTCCCATCCAAAAAACAAAATTATTATTTCAGTTTTTCTGAGTTCTGTCTCAATAGGGGATAGGTTTGGTGCTCAAAACTTCCTGCAGCAAGAGCATCGATTGTGTAAACTGCAATACCAGTTTTTCTCCCAATTTAAACATTTACATTTAACCCAGCATTTTAACCCATCATGTCCCGTATTAGGATGAATCAGACAGGGTATATGATATGGCACTGATGGAAGTTGTAATTCCTCCTCCTCTTTGTATAAGTCACAGGCTAAGGCCAGAACATGAGAATTCTCTGATCGAAATAGTCCTGATCCTCTTGTTCGGAGTGGAAGTATTCCACCCCAGGGCGGATATCTGGTGTGTCTCAGGACTTGTCCAGATGGCACTTGAAACCACTGATATAAGCTTGGCCTTGTTTCTCAATTAGCTGTGATTCTTTGTACATTTCTTGGATCATTTGGGTCCTCCCAGTTCATTACCACCCAGTCCCCGATTGAGAGTCAATTTGGTATCACCTGGTTTAAATGTGTTAGTCCACTCCTCAGGTTCCTTCACGGGTCCTTTGATTCTGCTGGCATGGATCCACCCTCTTTTCCCTTGGCTCGGATTGATGCCTCAGTTGTCAGCAGTACCTGAAAAGGACTTCTTAATAGCACAGGAAGAGTGACTGGAGGAAGGGCAACTCCACATCAGGATTTGCCATTTGCATTCTTCAAAACTTTTTGGGTTTAGCAACAAGTTGTTTTTTTGGGTTTTTTTTGGCCACAGCTGCTTGTTCTTCTTGTAGCCAGCCGAGTCTTCAGCTGCACAAGGCTGTTCAGCTCTTGGGATCACATAAAGGACAGTTCTCCTAGAGAAAGAGGGACTTGCCATGCTCAGGATGCTTCCCTTTCTTTCAAAGGCAGGCAGCCTTAACAGCTATAAAGGGAAAACGCAGAGGCAAATTCCTCTTCTTGTGAGCCCCAGTTAGGTAAACAGAACAAGCAAACAAACAAACAGAAGCAAAAAAAGAGCCAGGCCAGTTTTAACAACTATTGCCTTTTACCCTCTCAGCATTATTTAGCTGTTTAGCCTTCATAGACATCCTTCTAACAACTTCTCAGAGCAAAAAACCCCCATCCTAACAGTGAAAAAAGAGAGGAACAAAAAGAATCTTGCTTTCAGAGAACAAAGATAAACAACTTGTCGAGATTTTGAGAATTAGCGAGACATGAAGGCTATCTCTGCCTTGGTCTTATCGCTTATTCTCACACCGCCCCCCCCCCTTCTCTCTCTCTTCACTCAACGCTGTCCCTTGCCCCTCTCTGCTGCTGCCACCGCAACACAGCGGCCCCGGCAAGGGTGAGCTAGCAGCTTGCTCTGGGAGCAGCGGGGCTCGCAGACAGGCATCTCTTCGGGGACCTTGGGGGTGTGCCTTACTCCCCTTTTGCCCCTTCTCTCTCTCTCTCTCTTTCTCTCTCTCTCTCTCTCCGCCTACTGGGGTTGAGGCTGCCGCCCTGGACTGGAGACCACAGCAGGCTGGGAGACAACCCTCCTGGCAGCTCCGTCACTGAGCCAGCCCGCTCCTCAGAGGCAAACTGTGCAGACCATGCCCAGCACCGCTGCCGGACTGGCGAGCGTGTCCGGCAACCCCACGCCCTCTGAGACCCCATTACCACCAAGCCAGTTCCCAAACATCAGCAGCGCCCCACACAAACCCACGCCCCCCGCCGCCTCCACTGGGTGGGCAAACACTGGAAGTTGCCATGCCGATCCACCCACATGAACCAGCCCCTGCCACAGCCCCGAGACTCTGCCGCTCGCACAAAAGCAGTCAAACACCCCACAATCTCAACAATCCTCATCCTGGCATCCCTAGGTATTCTTTTTCTTTAATAAGCATTTGGTTGAACCATCAACACATATCTTTTCCCCCTCTAGGAGGGCGTGTTCTGCTACATCCTCCTGAACTTCAGTTTAGTATTGCACAATTTCTGAACAATCATGTGTTGAGGTACCTTTTTGTTTGCTGTTGTATTGTGCTTTTATATCTTTGTAACAGTTCTGTAATGGTTTGCCCCTTCACCCCCCATTTTCTCCCAATGGTTCCACCCTGAGCTCTCCCACCCCTCCTCCAATGCCACCCCTCCCTGGTGTCTTGTCCATCACGCAGCTCCTAATCCCACCCTCCCAAATTTTTCCACCTTGGGCATCCAGTGAGTGGACAAAGGCCACAGGTCCCTCCCTTAACCTTCTCCCATTGGTTTGTGTTTCTGTCTGTCCTCCTGCCTTCCACTCCCCCGAACTCCCCCATTGGGCGGTGAGCGTCCTTCCCCCTTGTCTCCACCCCGGTACTTAAGGTGATTACGAAAGCCATGTGACTCACTTTCGGCTGGAGGAACGTGGAACTCAGAGCTCCTCGGAGCTTACAATAAACCTGAGACTTTTCCCCGGCCGTGAGTCGACTCCCTCATTACCTCTCGGACGCCGCCTCTCCTCCATACAAGGCAGACAGCGAAGCGCTCTGTCTTAGCCGCTCCCCGAATCTGCCACGAGACACAGGGGAGTTTCCTCACTGCTGACCGTGCCTCTGCCGGGCAGGCAAAGCCAGGGGGCTTCAGAGAGAGCACAGCGGCAATTTGCCAAAAATATTTAGATGGATTCAAACATTTTTAACTTCTAGTGTTATCATTATTTCCCATTTTTACATCTTAGAGTCTGCTAACTATTTTTTCCCAGATTTTTCTTTTACTTTTTTTTTTCCTTTTTGATTTTAACAGATCTTGGACCACACGAGGTGTACACACAGCTAGTTTATTTCTAAGAGTTTATCCACAGCCCTTTCTTCTTCTGATATAACCTCTATTCCCAGTTGGATTTGTAAGTCTTTTCCCAAGAAGTTGACACCTACTCCAGAAGCTAATAAGACATCTCCTAACCCCATTCTGGCTTCCCTTTTAATTACTACATTTTTAATGACAGGAATTTTAAACCCTTCTCCTCTTTCCCCTGCCATTTCCATAGTGTCACCCCCTACATCACATCCTCCTGGAACATTTACTACATAGGTTCTCTCTACATCAGCATGAACTATAAATTCTAATACTTCCTCTTGGCGGCCTACTTTGAAAGTTATCAGAGGCTGCAGATGGCATCCATCCCACAGAAAACAGAGCCCATGTTTTCCCACTCCCTCACTGGGCACATGCCCTGAACCATCCCCAGGCCTCCTTCTAAGTGAGGGTGACCTCCCCCCCTACAGCAGAAACAGGCATCCCTAGTCCTCTCCTGGGACTCTGACCACACTGGGGCTCTGGCTCCTTCTTGAACCTCCCCCATAGATACAGAGGGAGCAGAAATCACCAAGGGAACAGAGACCAGGCTGAAAGTTGGCTGTAAAGCTAGATCCAAAAAGGGACAGAGGGAGGAGCAAAATTCAACAATTAGCTGGAATCAAGGAAGAAACAGAGGTAGGTACATGAGCAGTCAGCTGGGGAGAAGCCACAGCGGGGATGGGAGTGATCACGCCTGGTATGGGCGAGGAGGGCTGAAGCTCTTGGCTCAGACAGAGAAGCTGGTATGGGTAGGGAGACTGGAGCTTCTGGCATGAGCAGAGAAACTGGAGACAGGGAAAGACAGTATTTCCATAGGGTCCCTGCTCTCTTCTCTGGTTCTTTCTCTCATTTCCCCAGGACCCCACCACTCATCCCTGCTGCAATCCATTCCCCTGACAGCTTGAACATTCCTCACAGTACGAAAAAAACCTTCCTTTCCAATATTCTGCCACACAATCCACCTTCCTCCAGAAAATAAAGTTAAGCAATCTATATTGCATGTACTTTCATTCATTCATACTCATTCACTTTTATTAATTTAATGTCTCAGTTACTCTCACTCACAAGAGGACAACACAAAAATAAGGTACCTTTTTTCTCAAGGCACTTGTTAATATCCACCCATGGGTATTATAAAATCTCAAAATGTTATTGGCCAACCCCGGATTTTCTTGGATATCCCTCAATCCAGCTGTGTTGTTCAACCCTGGATGCTCTTGGGCATCTTTATCCCTCAATCCAGCAAAATTCGAGGGGCCCCCTCCACTTCTTATCCCTTTTTCCCAGTAGATTGTGCCAGGAAAACCCTCGTCTCCATCTCTCCAAGGAGTCCCACCCCTTCCCTGAGACCCAGTCCCAGTTACCCCAGGGGATTCTCTCACTCCTTTTATCTTTTGTTTTATCTCTTTACTGGCTGCTTTTCTCACAAAAGAATGGAAATGCAGTGTGGGAGACTCATCACTCACTTTGCCGGTCTGGGACAACCGACTCGCATCTCACTCACACACATTCATCCCCCCATACCGGCCGCCCTCCCCCCACCCCCAAAGAGTACTTACAATCCTCATTTCTTCTTAGAATCTTCGTGCACAAGCATTTTGGGGCTACCACAGTTTTAGGGAGCCTTTTCCCTTTCCTTTGCTTCATGTGTCTCCTTTTGTCCATGGGATTTCAACCTGCAACCTCCAATCTCACCAGAAGAAGGAAGTGAAGCCATTGAAATCAGCGGGGCGCCCTACCCACTCAGCATCTCCTGGTGGTCTCGGAAGTGATGTGTTAATCCTGGGTGAGGCCTCCAAATTGTGAAAAACACGGTTCACTTTCCTGTTAAAACTTAAAAGTTTAGTAAAGGAGTCCCAGATTGAGAAGCAAGATGTATTCATTTGCCACCTGTATAGGAGTTGTCTTCTGTTAAGTGGGCAGTTTTCCTTATCGCTTCCACAACCAATCCTCTCTCAGGGGAGACATCTGCTGATAATGTCACTGCATGGCTGATAAGAACTAGAACATCCCATTGTGAGATGCTCCCCCCAGAGGGAGGAGCCAAGCATTTCTACCTGGATATAATCTTGAGTTTCTGGAACACCAGCACGGCTTTTCCTGTACTGGATTTTCCAGAGGAACAGCTGCCTCTTCCACTGCAGGAAGACTACATCCCTTTTCTACAGGATCACTGCTCCAACAGAACCACACCTGCCACTTCAGGAGGACTGCCAGCCTGGAGTATCAGCAGTGGGTAATAATCAGAGGGCTGAAACAACCCAAAAAGTCTCTCAGTGATATTTCGTACCTGGGCCCCAGGGAGGCAGCAGACCTCCCTGTGGGATGGGTCTAGTTGACATATGGGGCCCACTGTTCTCAGAAGGGAGTCACGCACTACAATTACCCTTCTTTTCTTCTTGATGTTAGAGGTGGTAATCCATTTTTTAGACGAGTCATAATTGGGAGGCTCACTGGGCAGATCATTTTCTTCTAAACCATCTGGCTGGCTCTCTAGATCCAGGGCCTCATACCTATTCTGAAGTGGCACCTGGCTAGGGGATGGGGGGCAGGAGGAATTTTTGTTATTACCTCCCCGAGAAGGGACACATTTCCACTCCCCTTCATCTGCCAGGTGCCCCTCTATTGCCTGAGAGTGAGAGGCATATGAGTCCTCTGACTCTTGGTGGGCCTCCCTTAAAGATATAAGGGCTGAACTCCACCAATCTATTTCCCTTTCACATTCCCTGATACTCCTTAATCTTTCAACTTCCTCCCTAAGCTCGGCCACCAGCGAAAGGAGATAATTCACCTGTTCACACCGTAGGCAGGCCTCCTCCACTACACAGCCTGAAACCACCGGTAAGCTCAAACAACCAGGCAGGAATGGGTCTGTACAGACACATCCTTTTTGGAGGGCCCCACTTGATCACATAACACTTGTGCCAACCAGTTTTTGACCGTGTTAATACTATTACTAGCAGAAAGCCCAATATCAAACATCCAACAGAAATACCTCAAACAACACACAGCACTCCTTACTAGCAAGGAAACCTGCAACCCTGCCTGCTTGCCCTGCCTGCGTGAACTGCTGAGCAAACTGCCGTGATCACGCCCCAGAGATGTGCCACGCCCCTGTTTGCTTGCTTCTCTTTGTCACGCTTTGGAGCAGTGTGGTCTATTGCTCTTTCACCAGACCAGCATACCTTTGTGACAGGAGGTGCTGATAAATATGTCAAGTTCTGGGAGTTTGAGCATGTCAAAGATGAGAGCAGTGTTCAGAAAAGGCTTTCCATGAAGCACGTGGGCATTTTACAGCTGGATGAAGATATGCTCTGTGTGCAGCACAGCCCCAACCAGAAGCTGCTGGCTGTCTCCTTACTGGATTGCACTGTGAAGGTTTTCTATGTTGACACACTCAAGTTTTTCCTTTCATTGTATGGACACAAGCTGCCAGTGCTGCATATGGACATCTGCCATGATGGGACTCTAATTGCAACCGGTTCTGCTAATAGGAATGTGAAGATTTGGGGCTTGGATTTTGGGGTCTGTCACCATTCTTTTTTTGCCCATGATGAAAGTGTGATGTATCTGCGGTTTGCGTCCAAATCCCATCTCTTCTTCACAGCTGGGAAGGACAGCAAGATTAAGCAGTGGGATGCAGATAAATTTGAACATATACAGACCTTGGAGGGGCATCATCAGGAGGTTTGGTGTTTGGCTCTGTCCCAATGAGGACTATGTGGAGGCTAAGGTGCAACAGCAGAACAATGATGTAGTCACCATCACAGAAACATGGTGGGACGACTCACATAATTGGAGCACTGCACTGGATGGCTACAAGCTCTTCAGAAGAGACAGAAAAGGGAGAAGAGGTGGAGGGGTGACCCTTTACATTAAGGAGGATTTTGACACCATAGGTATTGAAACTTATGAAGTCGAATGCCTATGGGTAAGAATTAAGGGGAAGGCCACCAAGGCTGACATCCTACTGGGAGTCTGTTATTGCCCACCCAACCAGGAAGAAGTGGTGGACAACTTATTCTACAAGCAGCTACTATTTCAGGATCATCACCCCTTGTTCTTGTAGGAGATTTTAACCTACCAGACATCTGCTAGGAACTTAACACAGCAGAAAAGAGGCAGTCCAGGAAAGTTTTAGAGTGTATCAAGAACAACTTTTTGTTGCAGCTGGTTGGTGAGCTCACTAGGGGAGGGACTATGTTAGACCTGCTGGTTTCAAATAGAGATGGGCTAGTGGGAGATGTAATGGTTGGAGGCCATCTGGGGCAGAGTGATCATGAAATTATAGAGTTTTTGATATTTGGTGAAATGAGAAGGAACACCAATAAGACTCTTACACTGGACTTCCGGAGGGCAGACTTTGGCCTACTTAGGAAACTTACTCAGAGAGTTCCTTGGGAAGCTGCCCTTAAAAACAAAGGAGTTCAGGAAAGGTGGGTGAACTTCAAAACAGAGATCTTGAGAGCACAGGAACAGACTGCCCCTGTGTGCCGAAAGATCAGTCGACAAGGTAAGCGCCCAGCTTGGACAGGCAAGGAGGTTTTGAAGGAACTTGAGAATAAAAGGAGGATGTATCATCTTTGGAAGGAGGGTCAGGTTTCTCAGGAAATATTTAAGGGGGCTGCTAGAGCATGTAGGAAAAAATTAGGGAGGTCAAAGCTCAGTTTGAAATTAAAATGGCGACTTCTGTAAAGGATAATAACAAATGCTTTTACAAATATATTAATGGTAAAGGGAAGGGTAAGACTAACATTTGCTCTTTACTGGATGAGGTAGGCAACTTAGTATCTGCAGATGAGGAGAAGGCAGAAGTGCATAACACCTTCTTTGCCTCAGTCTTTAGTGGGAACACAGCTTGTCCCTAGGACAACTGTCCTCCTGGGTTGGTTGATGGTGCCAGGGAACAGAATGGTCCCCCTGTTATCCAAGAGGAGGCCGTCAGAGAACTGCTGAGATGCTTGAATATTCATAAATCTATGGGACCAGATGGGATCCATCCCAGGGTGATGAGAGAGCTGGCAGATGAGCTTACGAAGCCACTCTCCATCATTTACCAACAGTCTTGGCTCACTGGCGAGGTTCCAGATAACTGGAAGCTGGCCAATGTGGCACCCATTCACAAAAAGGGTGGGAAGGAGGATCCTGGTAATTACAGACCAGTCAGCCTGACCTCAGTACCTGGCAAGATAATGGAGCAATTTGTACTGAGTGTCATCATGCAGCATCTACAGGATGGCCAGGGTATCAGACCCAGCCAGCAGGGGTTTAGGAGGTGTAGGTCATGTTTGACAACCTGATCTCATTTTATTACCATGTGACCTGCCTGACGGATGTACGAAGGGCTGTGGATGTGTCTATTTGGACTCCAGCAAGGCCTTTGATGCTGTCTCCCATAGCATACTGCTGGAAAAGCTGCAGCCCACAACTTGGACAGGAGCACTCTTTGCTGGGTTAGGAATTGGCTGGATGGCTGGCCCAGAGAGTGGTGGGGAGCGGTGCTGCATCCAGCTGGGGACAGTCACCAGTGGTGTCCCTCAGGGCTCTGTGCTGGGACCAGTTCTGGTTCCCAGCACCAGTTTACTGATGACACAGATGAGGGCACTGAGTCCTCCATTAGTAAATTTGCAGACGACACTAAGCTGCGAGCGTGTGTCCATCTGTTGGAAGGTAGGATGGCTCTGCAGAGTGACCTATAACAGCTGGATGGATGGGCAGAGTCTAACAAGATCAAGTTTAATTAGTCCAAGTGCCGAGTCTGGCATTTTGGCCACAAGAACCCCCTGCAGCGTTATAGGCCGGGGACAGTGTGGCTGGACAGTGCCCAGGCAGAAAGGGACCTGGGGGTACTGGTTGACAGCCGGCTGAACATGAGCCAGCAGTGTGCCCTGGTGGCCAAGAAGGCCAATGGCTCCTGGCCTGGATCAGGAATGGTGTGGCCAGCAGGAGCAGGGAGGTCATTCTCCCCTGTACCCGGCACTGATGAGGCTGCACCTCGAGTACTGTGTCCAGTTCTGAGCCTCTCATTTTAGGAAGGACGTTGAGATGATTGAGTGTGTCCAGAGGAGGGTAACAATGTTGGTGAGGGGCCTTACCCTTCCATGACCAAGCTGCCGGGTATGATCTGTCAGATCCCCTTGAAGGTATCTCTTCCAAGTATGCCCAAGAAAGAAATAATAACCAGGATTGGGGGGACTCTGCCTCTAGCCAGGAAGAGGCACGGGAAAACTGGATTCTTTTGCTTTGTTATCAGCCTGCTCAATTCCCCACGGTCTGCTGGACACAGACAGCAGTACATAGTGCTGCTTTTGCTTTTTGCTTTTGCTTTTGCTTTTGCTTTTGCTTTTGCTTTTGCTTTTGCTCTTGCTCTTGCTCTTGCTCCTGCTGGTGCTTGCTTTTGCTTTTTGTTTATTAGTCAGTTTAGCTAGGCAGTCTGAGTTTTCCCTTGACTGCTTTTCTTTCCCATTTCTTGGAAGCATTTAAACCTGCTCCAGACTGGGACCTGGAAAAACACCAAGAGTTTTGCACTTCGTGGCCTGCAGCAGCCATTCCCAGTGCCAGAGGGACGGATAACAGAGCGACCACTCCCAGGAGAGACTTTCTGAATTTGTCATCTCTTCAGAGTGGTGAAAGAGTTTTGTCATTTGATGGTGTTCATTTTTTGTGCTGGGGAGTGCTTTGCCTGTTAAATAAACAAAGGGGTTTTTTCACTTCTCTCCAAGGAAATTCTTCCCAAACCAGGTGAGGGGAGGCACCGTGGGGGTTTGCTTTCTGGGGGCTCCTTCTGGAGGTTTTCTCCCAAATTTGCCCTAAAGTAGGACAAATATTTTGGCGCCCAACGTGTGGCTCGAGAGAGTGGAAAAAACCCTGCTCTAATTGTTTTTTGCTTGCAATTACTCTTTGTAATTTGTGTTTGTATAGAGCAGTTAGTAGCCATGTTGTCTGAATTCATAATGTCTCTTGGGGTGGAGGCCTGCATGTGTTTCTGGTCCCTAGGGTTTTTTGAGGTCTTAATACCTCTATGGTCCCTAGGTTTATTTTCTTATCCAGAAATAGCTCCGGTATTGTCCCTAATACGTAGTTTGTGCAGCAGAGGGGCACCGACCAGAATAGCTATTGGGCTGGGCTTGGTTGTAATGGCTTGTAGGAAGTTTATGAAGGTAGTGGAGTCTGTTCCAGGAATGTATGCTTCATGGGTATGGTTATGCACCCAGTTTGTTAGAGGAGAAGCAGGGGATGAGGCTATTCAACCTTTGCTTTCCTTCTTCTCCTCTGAATCTCTTACATCCCTATTGGAGAATGTTCAGTTTCCCCTGAATGTTAAAGAGGCCATCTTTCTGGTATTTAATGTGGTAAGCTTCCTCTACACAGTCTGCAGTTTCTCTAGAATGAGGGCTGAGATTTCTAGAGGGGCTGATGAGACCCCTGACCCAGGAGTAGACCCAGGTGTGAGAAATCCTGAGTGGTGTGGGAAATGGGAGGATATGGGCCAAATCTTAAAGGAATTTTCTGACTCTATAGTTTGGGACTTTCCACATGAACAGATTCAGAACCCAGCTGAGGTGGGGAAATACCTAAAAGAGAAGTGCCATGATGAGCCTAAGAAGAAAAAGATCATTGCAGTCAGCTGGGCCCTGGCATATGCTTATCGCACCCTGCTAGATCCTGTAGGGCAGCAGACAGAGGAAGGGGGGCAGGGAGATAAATCAGCAGCGATCCCAGTCACTCAGGCTGCAGCCAACAGCCCAGGCTCAAAACCAGACTGTAAGCCTCAACCAATGGCTGTTGCTACCAGCACGAGAAGTGGAAAGTGCACAGACAAGACCGATCGATTAGTGGATGATGATGATGCAGGAGAAGAACCCTCAATGCTTCCTGACATAAAATCAGAAGTCAAAGCAACAGGCACAAGATCAGGAGCTAATATTGAGTCCTTTTCCCTGAAGGACCTTCCTGGCTGAAGAAAGGATTACACTCAATGATCTGATGAACCTATAATTAGCTGGTTAGTGTGGCAAGCACATTTCTCTCTCTCTCAGGATTTTTATAAAGGTGCACAGAGAGAAGTGAAAGAGAAAACAATTTCTATTTCTGCCCCTTGTTTTTCTCTTGTGGAATGTGCTTGGAGAATTGTTTACCTGGACCAAATGCCTGGTTGGATCACGGTGGATTGTTTGGGCCTGATGGCCAATCAGATCCACCTGTGTCTGGGATCTCAAGAAAAGGGTCATGAGCTATGAGAGAGTTAGATATGACAGTTAGAGAAAGTAGCATGTAGTTTTTAGTATCCTCTTTTATATAGTATATTAATGTATCAAAGCATAATTATAATAAAGAAATCATTCAGCCTTCTGAACTAAGTCGGACATCATCATTCTTCCCATTGGGTTCGCCGACATCTACAACACGTGGTGACCCGGATCCTGTTCGTGTTGCAAGTGGTGACATTGAAGAAAGACCTGCCGCTCCGGTGGCAGTGGCCGATCCCTCCACGGCAGCAGCCAGTCCTCCCGCGCCGGAAGCCAGCTCCCCGGCGCTGCAGTCAGCAATTGATCCATCGGCAGCAATGCCTGTGGTGCCGGCCGAGGACCTACCCATGCCGCCTCCGCCGCCAACATCGGCTCTAACACCCGCACCAGCCCCGCCGGTCCCGGCTGCCCCGTCGGCTCCCGCGACTTTCGCTGGGTCCCCAGATGCTGCCACCAGCAACAGCAGCAAGCAGCAGCAGCCTGGGGCCGCGCTGGAGCAAACCCCGCCATCTCCAATCAGCCTGGGGTCCCCTCCCAGCCTGTTCCCTGGTGCTAGCGGTCCTTGGCAGCTCCTTGCAGCTGCCACGAAAGTGGAAGTTATGAAGTTTAGTGCCTTTCTGGGGAACAGAGTTTTTCTTGGTCCAATTCTTGTTTGGGTGGGGGATTCCCATGGGAGCTCGAGGCCCCTCGCCCCTCCTGCTCGTGTTTGGGGAGCGGGGGGAATGAGTTCTGGGCATGCTGCCCCTGGTCTTGTGCCCGGAGAGTGTGGGGGTGCTGCTGCTGGGGGTCAGGGAGCTGCGTGCCGGCCCAGCCGTACCACAAGTCCTGAGAATCAACATTTCTCTGGGGAAAGCACCTGCTCTGCTGAGCCCTGGGGCAGTTCTTGTGTCATGCTCTCGTTTGAGGGGCGGCAGCGACCGTGTCCTGAAAGGCTGCGGCTGCGGCCATGGCCAGGCGCAGTGCGGGATGAACAAAATGCTGGAGGAATTGCCGTGATGCTGGCCGCATGGTGGGGGCGGGCTGTGAAGATGAAGACCCCGCCATGCCGGCCAGGCTGGGGCCATTTGGGCCATCCACCAGGGCCCGGGCCACCACCCAGCTGGCCGGGTTTGGGTCGTTTGACCCGGCCCCCAGGGCCACCAGCTCCGCAGGGTCCTAAAAACCGCTGCTGCTGAACATTTGGCATAAAAAAAAAAAATCACTGAAATTAGATTTTAGATTAATTAGAGGTGGTTGAAAAGACAAAAAACTAGAAAAAAAAAGTGGTTGATTTAAGAATTTGACCATGGCATTTCAGAGATTTTTCAGTTGTTTTTTTTTTTTTAATTTGGTGATGGGTTTTTGTACAAGAAAGGTATGTTTGCATGGTTGATGATCAGCCCAGAGTTGGTTTTATCAGTTGTTGCAGTCTCTGGGATGACATTCAGTGTTTTGGTGTTGCATCCTGGGTTTGGGTTCAAATTACAGGTTTTTTCTTTGTTAGTTTTCTAGTTCTCTGTACCCTCCTCCACCCCCCGGGTTCTCCCCTAGCGTGGTTTCCATGCCTGTCTCCCCGTTCTCACAGTCCCACTCACCCCCGAAAAGCTGGGACACCCAAGCTGGGCATTTGAGACCTGACCGGGGCCGAGAAAAGTAATGCGCAGCCACGAGTGGCGCCCAGCATCAGGGCCACGGCCAGCACAAGGCTGCGGAGCAGGCAGAGAGTCACCACAGAGCACCCGGGAGCCGCGCAGAGTGCTGCCACCACAAAGCCACACTGCCGACCAGTGAGCGCCACTGCCGAGACGAGCGAGCGTGGTCCATGCAGAAAACCACCGCCGCCACTGCAGGGTCGCAGTCCACGACGGAAAAGTGCTCCGTGCCAGACTGAAAATGGGAGCAAGAGCCGAGGTAAGTCAGTAACGTCACCGCCACCCACAGGAAAACAAGCTGTGTTTTCCCGCATGGGACTGGAAGCGCAACCATTCACGGCTACGGAAAGCCGAAGAATGGACGCTTCCCGGGAAAGAAGACCCTGGTAGCAGCTTTTATTTGCAAAGATTCTGGTTTGTGTGTGTTAGCCGCGGTAGCGGCTTTTATTTGACCCTGGTAGCAGCTTTTATTTGCGAAGATTCCGGTTTGTGTGTGTTAATTGAGTGATTAGCCACGGGGGATAGCCAGCTAATACTTCATGTGGGTGGGCTCTGACGTGTTTCCAGGGGTACGGATCACGCAGCGCGCAGCGTGTGCGGCAGGCCGCCGGGGTCTTTCGCGTTTTTTGCTTTTTTTTCTTTCGCTTTTTCTGCACCAAGGGTGAGACTGTGGGTAGAAATAGCATGGGGACCATGCTACCTACCCAACAAAGGGAATTCTATACCCAAATTAAGGGGATTTTATCAGTAAAACATCCCTACCCCAAAAATTCAGTCAAGCAGTTTGTACAATGGCTCTGCTTTTCCTTTCCACGTGTAACCGCGGAGGATGCTCACAGAACAGAGTTCTGGGAGCAAGTAGGAGCCAGGTTAGCAGAAGGAATCGACAGGGATCCCTCTGTGAAAGATTGCTTCCCAAAGCTCCATTTGCTGATCTCAGAGGTTGTAAAAGCGGGGTCTGCATGAGAAGCGGGCAGGGAAAGGAAAGAGCCATCGGGCAAAACTGTTGTTTCCCCTGAATCCATTTCCCCATCCTCTCCTACTCCATTTTCCCCTAACCTGGATAGGCAGAGGGGAGTACTCCGCCGCTCTGAGGCGCAGGGCAGCTCCACAGACGTGGACCGTGCTCCTGGCTCCCCCGAGCTGCCCCAGCACCCTCGCCTTACTGGAATTAGCTACTCCGCTGAGGAACTGACCCCAAACCCCTTTTCCAATCCCTTTTTCCCGGTTAGAAATCCTAGTTCTGGCGCTACCCCGCACTGCTCTGCTCCCCTGAATCCCTTTCTTTGTCCCCCCTGAGGAAGCCCTAGCCACGTGGCTAGGGCCTCTGTCTTCCCAAGAGGGAGGGTGGCCACGTGAAGGGGTTTCTTCTTCCCATAATCCCTTTGCCCCCTTTGTTCCCTGTATCCCCACCTTTGACCCCACCCCCTCCTGCTTCCCTGTGGGTGTGGGCACCGCCCACTCCAGGCATCGGGTTGCCACCCCTCCCCGTGTTCCCCCTGGGGTAGGCGTTCCCTTCTTCCATGTCCTGCCTGCCGCAACATCAGCCCCACCCTCCCCCGACAGGGAGGGCTCTGTCACCTCTGCCCCGCTGTCCCAGAGAGAAGATTCCCCCCGCCCTGTCCGCCCTGTCCCTCGTACTCCGCCCCCACGTTCTTCCGCTCCTCGGATACCCAGGGGGGGAGGGGGGTAGGGGGGAGGGGAGGGGACGGTGCCCAATCTACGAAGTCGAGCAGTCGCTCCGCACTCCAGCCTCCTACGCCAGAGGAGGGGAAAACCCTACATGGACACCCCTTCCCTATGAATCCATAAAAGAGGTCTGCAAATCATCACGTGATTTTGGACAAAAAAGCCCCTTCTTTAAAGGCATTTTAAAAGCGACTTTAACATCTAGAACCGTAGTGCCAGCAGACCTTAAGCATCTGTTTAGCTGCCTGCTTCTCCCATCAGAATACAGCCTGTGGGAGAGGAGGTGGAAGAAACTGGCAGCACACCTGCTTCCCGAAATCCGAGAAGGGCCTTACAGCCTGGATTTCGCGGAAGAACCAATCACTTTGGACCATCTCGTGGGTGAAGGAGAATGGAGTGAAGGGCAACTTCAAGCTCGAGGAATTCCAACGGCTGTGCTGGACATGTCCAGGGGTGCAGCAGAGCATGCGTTCCTGGGCATGCCCACCAAGGACCCGATGGTTCTCTATACAGCAATTAAACAAGGTGTCGCAAAGCCTTTTGTAGATTTCGTAGACCGGGTCTGGGCAGCAGTCGAGAGACGGGTGGAGAGACCTGAGCACCGAGACGGGCTAGTCCTAGAAGTGGTGCACATGAACGCCAACACCACCTGTCGCTGCCGGCCGCACCAGTGCCGACCCTCGACCAGATCATCGAGGAGTGCACCCTGAAATTGCACCTGATAGAGGAGGAGGCCCCAAAGAGACCTAAAGACAAGCTGCTCACATCTGCTGCTGCTCCTCCAAGGAACTCAGCTCCGAAGCGACTTCCATCCACACGCCGGTGCTTCCACTGCCATCAGGAGGGACATTTTCAGGATCGCTGCCCACTTCTAAGGACTATACCACTCGGGGCTGCAGGAGGAGGGAGGAGGGACGGGGACCCTACAATCCCAAAAAACTAGAAAAGGAACATGCACTTGCCTTGCGTGCTGATAAAAATGAGGCAAGTCGTGGTGCCGCGAGAGGAGCCGCGATACACCATCTAGTCCCATCTGTAAGCGGCTGCCTCTCAACTACTGACATCGGGGAGCCTTATCGGCTCCGACTCACCAATTCTGTCCACTTTAGTTCCCAGGACTGGCATTTCTTCATAGCAGATGCAGAGCTTCTATCACACATCTGCCGCTGTGAAACCAGGAGGAAGGAGGACCTTCTGAACTGCAGGTACCTCGTGGTCGGAGACACAAAAGGCACCCCATTGGAGATAGAGGTTCCTCCGGTAATTTCCACCCTTAATCCGAGGCTCTTCCATCTCGTGGCACGCTGTGTCCATCCCCCCCTCTTCCTGCCTAAAGGCCAGGTTATTGCACAGGCAATTCCTATTCCTCGTGCTCTCTGCAATGACCTGGAACTCTCAGGCTTCTATGCTGGGAAGTTGGGAGAGGAAAAACCCCTCGTATGGTGTAAACTCAAGTGTGAGGGCCGTTCTGCATACCTTCAGGGGATGCTGGACACGGGCAGACGTGATGGTCATTCCACCACACAAGTGGCTGTCACACTGGGAGCTGCAAAGCGTGGCCACGCCAGTCTTAGGACTAGGCGGGCCCCGCCAGCAAGAGAATTCAAAAATATTATCCAAATTAATGGTCCGAACGGGCTGCTGGCCTCAGTACGTCTGTTCGTGATCGATTGTAAATTTACACTATGGGGGAGAGACGCCATGTCCCAGTGGGGAGCCAAATTGGAATTTCTGGCCCCTGGCATTTTTAGGTGTGGGCACTGAGGAGCGCCCCACACAGAAATTAACATGGCTCACAGGTAAGCCTGTCTGGGTGGAGCAGTGGCCGCTAAGTAAACAAAAACTGCAGGTGCTCACAAAACTACTGGAGGAGGAATTGACAAATGGACATCTAGTCGAAACTAACAGCCCCTGGAACTCTCTGGTGTTTGTAATTAAAAAACCAGGGAAGTACAGGTGGCAACTCCTCCATGATCTAAGGAAAATTAATGAAGCCATAGAAAATCTGGGCTCTCTCCAACCGGGTATGCCATCTCCATCTATGCTACCCCAAAATTATAATTTGGCTGTAATTGACATTAAGGATTGCTTCTTCCAAATCCCGCTCCATCCGGATGATGCTCCCCGTTTTGCCTTCTCTGTACCCTCCATCAACAGGGAAGCCCCTATGAAGCGCTACCACTGGACAGTACTACCTCAGGGGCTAAAATGTTCCCCCACTATATGCCAGTGGTATGTCGCCAGGGTTCTGTCCCCAATGCGTGCCAAGTGGACATCCTGTATTTTCTATCATTACATGGATGACGTGCTGATTTGTGCCCCTGACAGCGAGGTCCTACAAGCAGCTCTGGAGGACACTGTTAGGGCCTTGTCGGTGGCCGGATTCGAACTACAAAAAGAGAAGGTAGAGTTACTGCCACCCTGGAAGTACCTGGACCTAGAAATTAACAACCAAACGATTAGGCCTCAAAAAATTCAGATAAGTAACAACCCCAAGACGCTGAATGACATCCAGCGCTTGTGCGGATTGCTAAATTGGATCAGGCCATGGCTGGGACTCACCACGAGGGAACTATCCCCTCTTTTTGACTTGTTAGCAGAAAGGGAGGGGCATGAGGGTTTAAGTTCCCCAAGAGTCCTGGCCCGGGAGGCCAGAGCTGCACTTGAGAAGGTCCAAACCACCATCGCGAGTAGGCAAGCCCTTTGCTGTCAACCAGGGCTGCCTTTCCGCTTCATCATCTTAGGTGAGTTACCCCATTTATACGGTGTGATATTCCAGTGGGACAAGGGCCAACAGGACCTCCTCTTGATAATAGAGTGGGTGTTCCTCGGCCACCGACAGTCCAAGAGTATCGCCAGGCCACAAGAGCTGATGGCACAGCTCATAATACGGGCCAGGGCTCGTCTGCAAGTACTAGCGGGTTGTGACTTCACATGTATCCACCTCCCCATCAAAACATCCACGGGGAAAATGACCAAGGAGACCTTTGAACACCTTCTCAGACAAAATGAAAATTTGCAGTTTGCTCTAGACAGCTTCTCAGGCCAAATTCAAATTGGGCATCCTGGCCATCATCTGTTCAATACAGATTTCAAATTGTTGCCAAAAGAATTGCAAAGTAAAAAGCCACTCAAAGCACTGACAGTGTTCACAGATGGGTCAGGGAAGTCCCACAAGTCAGTAGTGACTTGGAAAGACCCAGATACTCAGTTATGGGAATCAGATATTAAAGTAGTGGAAGGTTCCCCACAAGTGGCTGAGTTGGATGCTGTCGTGAGGGCTTTTAAAAAATTCGATCAACCTTTTAATCTGGTAACAGATTCGGCATATGTGGCAGGAGCAGTGTCTAGAGCTGAACATGCAGTTGTAAAAGAGGTCCCAAATCAGGTCATCTTCAGGTTGCTCACAGAATTAGTACACCTGGTTTCTAACCGTGAGCATCCCTTTTATGTGGTACATGTAAGGTCACACACGGATCTCCCAGGCTTTATGGCCGAAGGGAACCGCAGAGCAGACGCCTTGGCAGCCCCAGTACAGCTGGGAGGCCAGCCAAACATAGTCAAGCAGGCCAGGCTCAGCCATCAGCAGTTCCATCAAAATGCCCCAGGTCTGGTACGCCAGTTCCATCTGCAGCGTGACCAAGCCAGGGAAATTGTGGCCTCATGCCCCAACTGTCAGGAGACAGCTCTACCAACACTGGGAGCAGGTGTGAATCCCAGAGGCCTCCGCAGGTGCGAGGTATGGCAGATGGATATCACCAAAGTCCCTGAACTGAGGAAGCTCAGGTATATCCATGTAACCCTGGACACCTTCTTGGGAGCGGTTTTTGCCTCAGCCCACATAGGGGAAAGGGCCACAGATGTGAGAAAACACCTCATACACGCCTTTGCTACTTTGGGGGTCCCAGCCACAATAAAAACTGATAATGGTCCAGCATATACTTCCAGGGTGCTCAGTAACTTCCTGCAGGAATGGGGGGTCCAATATAAAACCGGGATTCCTCACTCCCCCACCGGCCAGGCCATAATAGAGAGGACTCACCAGACCCTGAAACAGGTCCTCCAGAAGCAGCGGGGAGATGTGCGAGTGATGTCACCGCACGAGAGGCTCTGCAAGGCCTTGTTTACCATCAATTTCCTAAACTGCTCTTTTGACAGACCGGAACTGCCAGCCCTGAGACATTTCAAACAACATCAGGAGCTCCAGCCAGAGGAGAGGCCTCCAGTATTAGTGAGGGACCCAGATTCTAAAGAAATCCAGGCTCCATTCCCACTTTTGACTTGGGGATGGGGATATGCCTGCGTATCCACGCCCTCAGTAGTCAAGTGGATCCCCAGGAGGCATGTCAAACCTTACACACCAGGACAGTCAGTGAGTCGGAGCGATACAGTGCCAGTGGATGCAACCGATGATCCCACCAACCAAAGGGTTGCATCCAATCGCAGACGCCGCAGAAAAGGGAGAGACTCAGCATCTCCCTAAAAAGCACTTTTCCCACATCTACCTCAGACCGTATATGTCTCCAGGCCGTGTTTATAATAAAGTTGTTGTCCCAGTTCCCCTATCCCCAAACACCCAAGAAAAAAGCAGCTCCAGTACCATCCCCAGGCCCTCTCCATCTACAAAGCAGTCACAGCAGCAGAAGAAGCTAGGAGAAGAGGCCACTGTGCAAGAATCCAAACAGAAACAACTGTCTTTTTTATATTATTTAAAGTGGGGAATTGTTGCATCCTGGGTTTGGGTTCAAATTATGGGTTTTTTCTTTGTGAGTTGTTGCGGTGTGTCTCCTCCCTCCCAAAGGTAACCCTCTCCCCCCGCCCCAATCCCCATGAGCCCTGGCTGTGAGACAGGGGGTCCAGGGGGTCGAGTGATTGGCAGATTTGAAAGATACCCCCTGCCCCCTGTGGCTATTGGTAGACCTAAGTGCCCCTTCTCCCCTGGCACCCCTCCCCCTCACCTGGTTGGTGGCTACCTGTCCCTGCCCCTCCCCTTACCCCCGGGTAAAAAGGACAATCCAGCCACGTGGCCGGCCCTTCTGTTGGAGCTGCCACCAGGTCCACAACTCTGTAGCTGAAATAAAGACTCTGGATCAAGCTCTAGCAGAAGTGCCTCCTTTCTTCACCATCGCCTGAAGCCTCTCCACTGAGGAATATCACTCGCAGCCTCTGAGTAACCCAAGGGTGTCACTGGGGAGGAAACATCCCAGCTGCCGCCATTGGACTCAGCAGCAAGGCAAGCCCAGGCAGGTCTCTGTCGGAATATTGGGAACCCCAATATTTGGCGCCCACTCGTTGGGCAAAAACTCGGCCCTGCGACCAGACGGAGACCCATCTGAGCTTCGCAAGACCACCGAGAAAGTTTCTGGCAGCTTGGCGTTCACTGGCAGGGCTTTGGACGTAGCTCTCCTGCACAGACTTGGATTAAAAAAGTCTCCTGAACGTTTTGCACCTCGGAGAAGAAAAGCTCCTTTCTGGTGAGCCAACTTCTCAGAGGAGGACAGGGTAGCTTCTCCAGCCCCGGGGAGGTCCTGTTCAGGTGAAGAGAAAACCCCGACAGACCAAGGAGCCTTCGCACCGAGCTGGGTGAGTATTTCCACTCCACAGTGGGGTGGGAAGCTCAAAGGGAAATCCCTGCGGAGGGATCCCGTCTTTTTCGCCCTTATTAGGGCAGATTTAGGCTACGGAGCCCCGCAGAATCGGGAACAGCAGCACGTGTGGCTCAGCTTTGTATGGCGCGGCTTTGCCGTTTTTAAAAGCCGCGGGAAGCTTTGCTGACGCGGCCAGGAGGAGCGGCGGGCTCCGCCCGTGCCTCTCTCGGCGCGAGTTTCGGCGGGGGGGGAGCACGGGGGGTCCGCGCGGCAGCGGCACCCGGCAGCGCGACCGTGGCAGCGTCGGCGCGGGCGGCGGCGGCTCCCATGGGCGGCGGGGGGACCGCGGCTTTCGCTTCCTCGGTGCGCGCGGGCGGCGTGGCTCAGCCACGTGGCGCGCGGGAGTCAGCAGGAGCTGCCGGCGGCAGTTTAAAGCTCGCAGAAGCTGCTGCTTTGTGCAGGGCTGAAAGCCACGTAGGTGTTCGCTTCCTGACTGCGGTTTTTGGAATTCGGTTGTGATTTTGGCTTTGTTTTAGGTCAGTGGGGTTTGTGTAGTGCTTGTAACATCTAAGATGGGGTCCAAACTTAGTACTACACAAAAAGGAGTTTATTATGAGATTTTAGGAATTTTTGCTGGTGGAAATGTGTCATTTTCTAAGGGAAAATTGAAGCAGTTTATAAGATGGCTTTTTCTCCACTTCCCACAAGTCTCACCCGAGGATGTCCACAGCACCCAGTTCTGGGACACTGTTGGACGCGAATTGGTAAAAATTGGAAAATCTGGAAATACTTCTACTGCTAAATTTGTGTTTTGGAGTTTGCAAATTCGATCTGCTTTGCCCAAACAAAGGGAAGTGAAGGAAAAGCCAAACAGCAACGATTGTGCCTCTGCTCTCCCTATTCCCCCTCACCCCAATTCCCAACCCTGTACCCCAAAACTTCGTATTTTAAAGGGAACAGAATCTGCTCACGCCCAGGAAGCTGGTCTCCCTGAGCACTTTAAAATGTCCGAGACCCCCTGTCCACGAGGTTCTGGCCAGACCGAGTGGAATTCTCCCCCAACCCTTGTCTCCCCAGCTCAGAAACCCCGAGCACGTGTTGGTTTTTCAGAGAGCAGTGATTTCAAAGATGGCTCCCAGTCACCAGAGAGCCCACAAAATGGCGGATGCCACATGGCAATATCTCCCACCTGGTCTTCTCCTTCCCATGATCCCCCTTGGCATCCCAAAAATCCTTTCTTACCCATCACCCCTGCTAATCTTCGTGATACCTTCCCTCCCCCCACCCTTTCTGTCACTCCCTCAGCGCCGCCCCCATACCCTCCCCAGGGGGCGTCTACTGACGTGATGTCACCAGGCGTCCCCGCCCACCGTTCCCACAGTGTCCCCGCCCCCTGCCAACCCCTTGTCCCCGCCCCCCGTTCCCACGGTCTCCCCGCCCCCTCCCCGGGTTCCCACGGTGGGAACACGCCCACTGCTTGTCCCTGTACCCCTACAGGTGATCCCAATGCTTGCAATTCAAACCATAGGGAACAGGGAACCGCAGACCCAATACAGGGTCCCCTTTTCTCACTTGCTCCTGTTACGTATCAGCAAGCAGGGCAAGCGGGAGGAGCCACAACTGCTAATTGGAGAAATTTTGCCCAACAAATAATAAAAGAAATTTGCAAAATTCATAACCAATACGGCTCACACAGCCCATACTTCCGTGGTCTTTTAAATGCTGAATTAAGCAGAGCTGTAGTGGTCCCGTATGATTTAAAACAGCTTTTTGCATGTCTCATGACCACTACAGAATTCAAATTATGGGAAATTACATGGAAACAATTGCTGAAAGAGGCTCTCCCAGCCTTGCATGCTGATCCTAAAACGGCAAAAGATGTCAATGGTCTCCCAATTACCATTGAGCATCTCTCTGGTAAGGGTCAATGGTCTTTGGCCCCAGTCCAAGCTGCAACAATCCCTGTAGAAGTCCTTGAGAGAGTCAAAGAAGCAGCTGAAAAGGCCTTCTTTACTCTTTAACTTGATGGGCCTCTAGAGTCTTATAGTAAGATCAAACAGCTACCATCAGAGCCTTTCTCAAAATTTGTAGAAAGATTGACCAGAGCGATTGAAGTCCAAGTTAGGAAAGAGAATGCGAGGGAAGAAGTTTTGGAGGAAATGGCATTGGCAAATGCTAATGAACAATGTCGAACTGCAATTTTAAGCTTACCTCTAGACCCGCCTCCTACTCTAAACGATATGCTTCTAGTCTGTAGCAGAAAAGTGCCTCTGATGAGTGTTGCTGAGGACACCAGACCAAAGCCGCTGCCAAGACCACCACAGAGAGTCGCTGTTGCCAGCCCTGCACCCGTTCCATCAGCACAGCGACACACTGGGCAGCAGCGAAGACCAGCAACGGTGGACCCTACAAAGCCATGCATGCTTTGTAGGAACCTTGGCACTGGGCTCACCAGTGTCCCCTGAAAAGACAGTTTGATGAATTTGTAAATAGCAGGGAAAGAGAACTACAAGCTCTCCCAGAGGGTCAACAACAACAAAAAAACTGAGGGGGGAGCGCCAGCCTGCCAGGCGTGCAGACACAAAAAGAGCAGGCCAAGGGAATGAGGGAGGTGGGAAACACCAAGCGCGCGGTGACGTCTCAATTTCTCTAAGCGAAGCAGGTGCTTCAAAGACCACTTCTGCTGGTCCACCACCAAACGTGACAGCAAACAACCTTTGCTATGACTTAGGCAAACCCATTCTAACCACAACTTCTGTAAATGAGCCTTTCAGGTTGCAGCTGACGGAACCGCTCCACCTGAAAGACACTGACTGGCATTTTGTCTCCGTGAACCCACAACAGCAGGGTACCTGGCACGAAATTCGCTGTAAGTACATCATCGTTGGGGACACCAAACACACACCACAAGACATCGAAATTGCTCCAGGGATGATAACATCAGATCCTGGGCAATTTGTTCTCTGGCTGCACTGTTTCCACCCACCCCTGTTTCTCCCCAAAGGACAAATCATAGCACAAGCTATCCCAGTGCCAAGTCTACCTGAAAGCACTGGAAAACAAGGGCCCACAGTCGCTCGGGTCCAGGCTGTCGGGAGGGACAAACCCAAAATCTGGTGTAATGTCAGAGGGGGTGGGGAGTCTAAACGCATTGAAATGCTCTTAGACACGGGTGCAGACTGCACGGTGATCCCAGCACAGGATTGGCCGTCACACTGGGCTTTGCAAAACATGGCTGGTCACGTTCAAGGTGTAGGGGGCTTGCAATTGGCGAGACAATCCAAGAGCATCGTCCAAATTGAGGGGCCAAACGGACAATTGGCAAATATACGTCCGTTTGTTTTAGACTATCCAGAACCCTTATTGGGGAGAGACCTGATGGCTCAGTGGGGAGTCACAATTGACATTCCAGACTCTCCACAGGATTTTTGGGCAGCGGTCACTGAGGAGCGCCCTATCTGAAAAATTAAATGGAAGACAGATACACCAGTCTGGGTAGGACAGTGGCCGCTCAGTAAACAAAAACTGAAGGCGCTGAATGAACTAGTGGAAGAGCAGCTGAAAAAGGGCCACATTGTGGAGACCGAGTCTCCGTGGAACTCTCCAGTGCTTGTCATCCAAAAGGCTGACAAAAGGAGGTGGCGGGTCCTCCATGACCTCCGAGAAATTAATAATGTCATTGAAGATATGGGCTCTCTCCAATCTGGTATGCCATCCCCGGCGATGCTCCCCCAAAATTGGAATTTGGTTGTCATTGATATAAAAGATTGTTTTTTCCAAATTCCCCTGCACCCTGACAATGCCCCGCGTTTTGCATTCACTGTCCCCTCCACCAACAAAGGAGACCCACAGAAAAGGTACCATTGGAAAGTTCTTCCTCAAGGACTAAAGGTCTCGCCAACGATCTGTCAGTGGTATGTTGCTTCCTTTCTGTCCCCAGTGCGTGCAGCCGCAGAAAAGACCATCATCTATCATTACATGGATGATATCCTTGTGTGTGCCCCCAATGATGATCTACTCACCCACGCGCTTGACCTAACGATCAATGCATTGGTTGTTGCAGGGTTCGAGCTCCAGGAAAAGAAAATTCAAAAGATGCCACCTTGGAAGTATTTGGGCTTGGAAATTGGAAAGATGACCATTGTTTCTCAAAAATTAGAAATCAAAAGGATCAAGACCCTTGCAGATGTCCAGAAGTTGTGTGGGTCTTTAAATTGGGTAAAGGCCTGGCTGGATCTGACCAACAAAGACCTTGCCCCTCTTTTTGATTTATTGAAAGGGGAAGAGGACCCGAGTTCTCCTAGGACCATTACCCCAGAGGCACAGAAAGCTCTAGAAAAAGTTCAGACAGCAATGTCCACAAGAAAGGCCAACCAATGTTGGCCTGACCTGCCATTTCAATCTATCATCTCAGGTAAGTTGCCCCACCTCCACAGAATCATTTTCCATTGGGAACAGAAACAAACACCTAAGGCAAAAGAAACACCTAAAAAGGGCCAGAACCAGAGGGACCCTCTCTTGATCATAGAGTGGGTTTTCCTCAGTCACCAAAGGTCCAAGAGAATGACAACATCCCAAGAGCTGGTAGCAGAACTGATCCGGAAAGCTAGGACCTGAATCAGGGAGCTGGTAGGATGTGACTTTGAGTGCATTCACATTCCAATTGGGTTAAAATCGGGCCAAACTACTAAGGCAGTGTTGGAACATTTGCTTCAGGAAAATGAGGCATTGCAGTTTGCTCTGGATTCCTACTCAGGACAAATTTCTATCCATCAGCCTGCCCACAAAATTTTTGAACAAAAAGTTCAATTCACTCTGAAACTGGGAAACCTTCAACATCGGAGACCTTTAAAAAACGCTCTGACCATCTTTACAGATGCATCCAAGAGATCCCACAAGTCTGTTATGACTTGGAAGGATCCTCAAACTCAGCAGTGGGAGACGGACATTGCTGAGGTGGAAGGTTCACCTCAGGTTGCTGAGTTGGCTGCAGTTGTTAAAGCCTTTGAAAAGTTCTCAGAACCATTCAATTTGATTACAGACTCTGCCTACGTGGCAGGAGTAGTATCCAGAGCAGATCAAGCAATACTGCAAGAAGTGTCTAACATCGCACTTTTCAAATTGCTCTCAAAACTTGTAAAGTTAGTCTCCCACTGAGAGCAACCATTTTATGTGATGCATGTCAGGTCACACACTGACTTGCCAGGTTTTATCACTGAAGGCAACAGAAGGGCAGATGCTCTTGCTGCGCCTGCAGAGATGGGCCCTCTCCCAAATGTTTTTGAACAGGCAAAAATCAGCCACCAGCTTTTCCACCAAAATGCACCTGGCCTGTGGATATGCTCAGTTCAGTCAGAGAGAAAAAGAGAAAGATTTCTGCCTGGCTAAGCCTGGGAAAAAGTCCGAGAGGAATGTAAACAACATATTATCTTGCTTTCCATTCATATTTTTTATAGATATGTTCTACCACATTGACCTAAATTCAGTGTACCAATCAGGTGAAATGTTTTTACTTTAAGACCAATGGAATTAATGTTCACAATGTTCTCTATAAGAGAGAGAAGTGCTTTTGAATAAACACCATTTCGCCTTCTGAAATCATATGAGTCATTTCACCTGTCCCTGTCTCAGCAGTGTCATCTGGTGACCCCAACTTCTACTGCAGCCTGGGCTGAAGAGCCAAGACCCCGACACTGTGGGGGGAGGGGTCTTCGTGGCTGAGGCTGGATGCCAGCAGCCTGGAGGCTCTGGTCAGACACCTTTGCCCTCTTGAGTGAGGTAATGCTGAAACCCCGTGTCTTCCAGAGAAGACTTTGTTATATGTAACAGGTATAATTCGTGCCATTTTTTGCATGATATATATAATATTAAATAGATGTTAGAATGTGCCCTTTGGCATTAGAAGCCACCCCTTCTCAAGCAAAACCAGGTGTGTGTTGAAACCTGATTTACAAGCAAGGGGATGTGGCTCGCCAGGAGATGGGCCTTATATGAGGCGATATGGAGACACCCAGGCGCTGATCATCGCGTGAACGACCCAAGATGGACATCAGAATCATCCCCCCGGGCCGATACATGCAAATACTCTGTTCCCGTAAATTTCATCAAGAGTTTCAACGACACCAGACTTCGAATTGTTCTGCCTTGTCACCGAGAAAGAAATCTCATCAACTTATGGGACTTGGAATGAAACAAAGGACTGAATGCTGAAATCCTGGCTTCAGGCAAAATTTTCCCCATAAAAATCGCTTGTACCAGGATGGTGGTGTGGGAGCATAGAGTGAAACCTCACTGAGGCTGATCTCTCTGTCTTGCACCCAGTGCCGATCCCAGGCTCGGTAGTGTCCTTTTCCTTGTGGCTGGCTAAGTTAGATCTCTATTGCTAAAATAAATTATTTTTATTTTTTTAATTTGGCTGGATCATTTTTCATTTATAACGATCTTGGTGACCCCGACGTGATCCAGTTTGGGGTATCCAGGGGGTTCCCTATCCTCGATCCGGGTGGCACCTCGCTCAGTTCAGCGACCGGACGGGAAGGAGGAATCCCATGGAACCAACCGGATTATGAAAAGCCGCAAAAGCCACAGTAAGGAAAAAAAAAAAATGTGGGCCCAGAGCTCTCGGAATTCGGAGCCTAAGTCTCCGAGGCTGCAGCAGAAATTTTTTCACTCATAAAATCAATGGGCACGAAGAATCCACGTGGGAAAAGGCGTAGTAAGTATCGCGTGGTTGGGTGAGATGTGAGTGGGTGTGTGTGTGAGACGTGACCTCGTCACGGGGCGAGAGCGGACCCCAATAAGCCGCAGTTTCACTGTCCCGCGAGGGAAGTGGTCGGCTACGGGGGAAGCAAAAGAACTCGGGTACACTCACAACACGCATACAACCCGAAACTCGGGGGAGTTACGGGGATCCACTCACAGACAGGTCGGGGGAGGGAAGGTACGTTCTCTTGGGTTCGAGAAATTGGTAAACCTCACTGACTTCTGGACTCGGGGAGTCCAGGGAAACAGGTAAAAGAGAGCTCACCCTTCTTCCAACTGAAAACCCACAGAGCGGTTCACTGTGCGGCTACTAAGTTGGCAAGGCTCGGTCGGGGACAGACCGGTTTAAACATTTGGTAAGACTCTGTCTGGGACGGGACTGGAGTTAAGACTCGGTCCGGGACAGGACTGGAGTATACATTTAGCATGTGAGTAACTGACTTCTTGGAACGGCTTGCGGACACCGACTCAGAAACACAGTAAGGAAAAACTTCAAACATGGGACAAAGGAACAGTAAACTCCAGGGGAGAACTCAAGAGAAGAGTTCGAAATCCAGAAAAGGTATGAACTTAAAATCAGGGGAAAATAAATCGGGAGGAGGGAAAAAGGACGGGATGCCAAAAATTCCGAGGGAAAGTCCCCTGGGCTGGATGTTAGAACACTGGGAAGATTGCTCCTTGAGGCGGGGGAAGTGCAAAGAAAAAATGATACACTACTGTGTAGAGGTATGGGGAAACAGGGAAATTGGAAAATTCCTATACTGGCCCATTTTTGGTACCTTTGAAAGTAAGTTTTGCCAAGCACTCTCTGAACACTTATACGAAGAAGGGGAGTGGGATGATGAGGAGCTGGGGTGTGCCAGGCTGTGGGAATATGCTAGCGTGCGGCTGTTCCCTATTAAGACCTCTGGCAGCAAGATAAGTTCAGGTAAAACTTGGGAACCCCTGGAAAACCTACCACCCCCATACCAAGTTCCTCCATCACAAGCACAGGTCCCGGCCGCCCCACCAACAGCACCTCCAGCTCAGTCTGCATCGCCACCTAATGCCCAAATACTGGCTGCAGACACACCGGGACCTTCTCAATACCTCCCCCCACCTCCCCTCCCCTCCCCCCTCTCTCCCCGCACAACATGGGGACACGCACACACAGCCGCTTCACACTGGGGAAAACTCATCTCCTCCCACCAGTGGAACTCAGCGTAAAGCAAGGAGAGAAAATACGGAGGATAGTGATGATGAAAGGGACAGACCTAATCTATACCCTTTAAGGGAAGTCCCAACCGCCCCCGGAGTCATCGGATTTGTAAACGTTCCCATCAATACGGGGGATGTAAGGGCTTTTAAAAAGGAGATGGGGAAACTAATGGATGACCCGTTGGGGGTGGCGGAGAGGTTGGACGAATTCTTGGGAAATAGTATATACTCATACGATGATATCTCAGCCATATTAAGATCCTTGTTTAATGCAGAGGAACGAGATATGATAAGGCAGGCTGCCATCAAGGACTGGGAATTCAGAAACCCCCAGGGAGGGAGCGGGGCAGAGAAGTGGCCAGAACAAAGACCATCATGGAATACTCAGGCAGAGGAGGATCGGGCCAAAATGATCGGACTAAGAAACATGGTAATACAAGGTATCCAGGGAGCAGTCCCCAAAGGACAAAATATTAGTAAAGCACTACGGGAGTGTCAAGGGAAGGACGAAACTCCCACAGAATGGTTGGAAAGGCTCAGGAAGAGACTTCAAATGTACTCAGGTACTGATCCCGAATCCCCTGTAGGGGGAATCCTTTTAAAAACGCAATTCGTTGCAAAATCATGGGAGGACATTCGGAGAAAATTGGAGAAAATAGATAATTGGCAAGAGAAAAGCCTAAAAGAATTGTTAAAAGAAGCGCAAAAGGTATATATGAGGAGGGATGAGGAGAAACAAAAGATACAAGCCAAGGTGTTGGAAGCAGCAGTCAGGGAAGCAAACAAACAAGAGCAAGTCCAAACAATGGGAAAGCTGGCACAGGCTCGAAAGCCCCAGGGAAAGCCGGGACCTACACAATGGGAGAACAAACAGGTAAGTGCCCCTGAATGCTTTTACTGTAAGAAAAGAGGACACCTCAAGAGGGACTGTAAAAAAAGGATGAAAGATGAAATGATTTTTCAGGAGGATTAGAGGTGTCAGGGGCTCTATAATTTGGGGTTGCGAACATCTGGAGAGCCCTTGATAAAATTAAAGGTTGGACCCCAAAAGCAGGAGTTGATTTTTTTGGTTGATTCAGGAGCAGAAAGAACCACAGTGTGGCAACTACCTCCCGGGTGCACAAAAAGTAAGGATTCTATGACCGTAATTGGGGAAAAAGGGGAACCCTTTCAAGTCCCTGTCTTGAGGGATGTAGAAATAGAATCTGAAAATAAAATCTGTGTGGGGGACATCTTATTAGTAGAAGAAACAGAATACAAGTTACTGGGAAGAGACCTGATTGTAATGCTAGGAATAAGCATAATTACGAAGGACTCAAGACTCATGGTAAGTTTATATAAGCTGACCACTGAGGATGAGGAAAAGATTGATCCCAGGGTTTGGCACACTCTGGGGGAAGCTGGAAAATTAAACATGGAACCAATCCACATCAACATTGAGAGACCAGAAGATCCCATAAGGATCAAACAATATCCCATCCCTTTAGAGGGAAGAAAGGGTTTGAAACCAATAATTGAGGATTTAATAAAGAGAGGCACATTAGAACCTTGCATGTCAAGACATAATACACCTATCCTGGCAGTTCAGAATCCGGATGGTAGTTACTGATTGGTACAAGATTTAAGAGCAGTAAATCTAAGAACAAAAACCCTATTTCCCACGGTCTTTAATCCGTATACTTTATTGAATAATATCTCCCCGGCAGATATATGGTATAGTGTGATTGACTTGAAAGACGCCTTCTGGACTTGCCCCCTAGCCGAGGGGAGCCGGGATTTCTTTGCCTTCCAATGGGAGGACCCGGACACACAAAGAAAACAGCAATTGAGGTGGACTTCCCTCCCTCAAGGGTTTGTGGATTCACCTAATCTTTTTGGTCAAGCCCTTGAAAGACTGCTTAGTGAATTTGTGCCAATTCCTAGGACCAAACTGTTACAATATGTAGATGATTTATTGGTAGCTGGTTCTAATGAAGAGGAGGTAGGAATGGGAACTATAGCTTTACTGAATTTCCTGGGAAAATGGGGGATGAAGGTATCAAAGTCCAAATTACAATTCACGGAGCCCGAAGTGAAATAATTAGGGCACTGGTTAACAAAAGGGAAAAAGAAATTAGATCCAGACCAGGTGGCCGGAATAATTGCACTGCCTCCCCCAAAAACAAAAAGGGAGGTTAGGCAGTTGTTGGGACTTTTGGGTTACTGTAGGCAATGGATTGGAGGATACAGTGAAAAGGTAAGGTTTCTCTATGACAAACAACCGGATAGGCTCAAATGGACCAAACAAGATGAAGAAGGCTTCAGGGAATTAAAGGAGACCCTTATGGCAGCCCCTGTATTGAGTCTCCCTGATATAAAAAGGCCCTTTCAGCTTTTTGTAGATGTTAGCAATCATACTGCCCATGGAGTTCTAACTCAGGACTGGGCAGGGGCCAAGAAACCAGTCGGATACCTATCCAAGCTCCTGGATCCTGTCAGCAGGGGGTGGCCCACTTGCTTACAAGCAATTGTGGCCATGGCAATATTGGTAGAAGAAGCCAAAAAGGTAACGTTTGGGGCTTCATTGACCATCTACTCCCCCCACAATGTAAGGAGCATTTTACAGCAAAAAGCTGACAAGTGGCTGACAGACGCTAGGCTTCTGAAATACGAAGCCATTTTAATTCATTCCCACGACTTGGAGCTAAAATCCACCCCGGCACAAAACCCGGCCCAATTCCTATTTGGGGACGCTCCAGGAGACCTGTCTCATGATTACAGGGCATTGCTGGGACTTGAAAGGAAAAAGGGGACGATTTTCACTGATTCCAAATACGCATATGGGGTAGTACCATACCATTGGGAAAATTTGGGAAGAAAGGGGACTGCTAAATACCCGGGGAAAGGGGCTAATTCATGAAGAAATAATTAAACAAATATTAAAAGCCATCAGAGGGCCAAAGGCAGTTGCTGTAGTCCATGTAAAAGGACACCAAGCCGGGATGCACTTCCAAACTCGGGGGAACAACTTAGCCGACAAAGAGGCAAAAAGTGCAGCTTTGTTAAAAGTAAGTATCCCGGAGGTTGAAAGGGAGGAAACCCAGGAACTGCCCCCCCAACCCTCCAAAAAGGAGATAGAAGATTATCAGAAGATTGGGGGGCGTCTGGAAGGAGGTAAGTAGAAGTTGCCAGACGGGAGGGAATTATTATCGAAAGAATACACTAGGAAGATTCTAAGGAGATTGCACCAACAAACACACTGGGGGGCCCAAGCACTAGCCGAGCAATTCCTGAGATTCTTTGGCTGTAAAGGGATATATGAACTGACTAAGCAAGAGGTACAGGGGTGCATAATCTGCAAAAAAATAAATAGGGCAAACTCCCGGAAACTAACACTGGGGAGTCGCCCAGCAGCTTACCGACGTTTTGAAAGAATCCAGGTAGATTTCACTGATCTACCTAAGGTCGGGAGATACAAATTTTTACTAGTCATAGTTGACAAACTAACCCACTGGGTGGAGGCTTTTCCAAGCTCCAGGGCTACAGCCCAGACAGTATCAAGGTTCTTATTGGAGGAAATTATACCTCAATACGGGTTAGCAAGCTACATTGATTCGGACCAAGGAACACATTTTACTTCAAAAATTATTAAACAATTGGCAAATACCTTAAGTATCAGATGGGGTTATCACACCCCGTGGCACCCTCAGAGTTCTAAGCAAGTGGAAAGGATGAATCAAACATTAAAGGCCCAACTAGCCAAACTACTGTTAGAAACAAAAATGTCATGGATAAAATGTCTCCCATTGGCCTTATTAAACATAACAACTATGCCTCATTCCAAAACGGGGCTTTCACCTTTTGAAATGTTATATGGAATGCCTTATACTCATGGTATGCCTGTAGGGCATCCAAAATTAGAGGATGGGCAAATACAACCATACCTGATAACATTAAATAAGAATCTCGAGGAATTGCGAAAGCAGGGTGTAATCATGCAGCACAGCCCCCTTGGCTTCTCAATATGTAAGATACAGCCTGGGGACAGGGTTCTCATAAAAACATGGAAGGAAGTTCCACTATCCTCTCATTGGGAGGGACCCTATATCATCCTTTTAACTACAGACACTGCTATATGCACTGCAGAGAAGGGGTGGACACACGCGTCAAGGGTGAAGAAAATTGACCTTCAAGACCAAGCCCCCGAGTAGAAAGTCACCTCCTCCCCTGGAGATTTGAAGATAACTTTGCACCGGCCTAGTAAATGACCGAGAGTAACTTGGTCAGATGTTCTGTACCAGATTGTAACTGTTACCCCTTTGCATATTTCATTTGCAAATACTGTTATAAGAAGTGGGTTGTTCACTGTCAGAGAGGAATAAGACCTAGTGGGCTGTGTGCAAAGTGCTTTAAACAAGAACAAAACCTGACTAGCCATTTTCTGGTATTGGCCACCAGGCTGAGACTGATTCAATTGGATTCAATAATTTGGTTTCATCTATATCAGAACGGATTGAGGGGGAAATTACAAACAAAAGCTAAAATCATTACTGTTGAGTGCCATAGGTTGAAAAAGGTACCCTGCAGTGCAGATCCTGTTGAATTACGCTGGTGGGGCACCTTTAAGTGAAGGTATGCAGCTCGGTCTTGGTACGAAACCACTGACGAAGATTCCTGCTGCCAAGAAGATGGTCTACCCCGCCGCTGGAGGCACCCCAGTGGGCGCAGGGAACGGCAGAGGAATCCTAGCAGTGGGAGTAATCCTGACGAGCCTGAGTCTAGCCACATGCCTCAGCAACTTTCCTAACCCTGAAACAGGGGAATCCGGTGGCAGGTACCCAGGAGGCCCAGTGCCCCTGACCCCATGGAAATGCAGTAAGGGTAAGCCTAATAAACCTTGTTCTAAAATTAACACTCAACAGGGGGCATATAAATTCAAGGAAAAATTAAAATACCTCAAAAATGGACAGTCAGCACATAAATTGCACCGAAGAAGCCCAGGGGAAACTTCCATCCCAGCCTGTAGCAAATGTAATCGTACTGTATGGATTGGTGGGAAGCAAGAGTCAGTTTTTGTTGCTTACTTTCAAGGTAATTCACTGTGTTATAACCCCGATGAATTAAGTATGTGTGTGATGGGGGGAAAAACCTACTGGGTGGGAAATAACCTGAAGTATGAAAATAGGATACCTCTAAAAACTGAGCCAATTATCCTGGACCTTTTAGGGGACCAGGACAACAGGGTTTGTTTACAGTATGACAAGATATTCTGCTTCACAAAAGACAAAGAGGGAATGGACCCAGAAAACAAGATGAAACAGGTAATGCAAGAGGTAAAAAGACAGGAGGCTGAAATGAGAAAAAAAGAGGGTGGAACAGGAAAGATTGAAAACTCTAAGTGAGCAATATGACCAATTGGAAAAACAATACACAAAATGGGGATTACCTGCTTCAGATCAGAATCTATTTGTGGATCTGATGCAGGAAATTGCCACGGAACTAAGGCTGTCAACTTGCTGGATCTGTGGGGGGCTAAAATCTGCTGAGAAATGGCCTTGGAAGGGTGAGGGTTTGACTCCTGAACAACTACTGAAGTGGAAGGCCAACTGGACCCCCAAAATAATTCAAAGACCAGAGGGGTGGGTGTTGGATAAATGGGTAATTGGAACTTTCTGTCTCAGCAGAGAAGGTAAAGAATACTCAGAAGTTGTAGGCTACACTCCGTGCATATCCACTTTATCCATTAACTCTACCAGCAAAATTAAGACCTGGCAGCCCGAAAACCCTACTGGGTATTGGAGCCAGGAAAAAAAGGATAAGTGTGTATGGAGTGATAAAATCAGGCTTTGCTGGAACAAAAGCCCTGGAGCCAACCCATACCAGTCAATCAGCGAGTTAAGTAAGTACTGGGATGAACCAGAGAACATAAGGAATAGATAGAATGCACCAAATGGGTTGTACTGGATCTGTGGGAAAAAGGCCTACAGCGAGTTACCTCAACGCTGGAAGGGATCCTGCATGGTAGGACTAATCAGACCTGTTTTCTTCACTTTACCCAGGTCAGAAAGCAACTCACTGGGAGGCCCCTTGTATGAATCTCTAAATCGGGAGAGGAGAAGCTTAAAGGAAAAATTCCCTCTCATTGGTGGGGGACAAACTTGGGGGGAAGATGAATGGCCCGCTGAATGAATTATCGAATACTATGGTCCAGCAACGTGGGCACAGGATGGGTCATGGGGATATAGGACCCCCATCTATTTACTGAACTCCTTAATAAGACTGCAAGCTGTGGTAGAGATTGTATCCAATCACACCTCAGATGCCCTCGAATTATTATCCAAGCAACTCTCAGATGAGGGCCTTTGTATACCAAAAAAGGATAGCCCTCGATTACTTACTAGCCGAGGAAGGGGGTGTCTGTGGGAAATTTAACAAATCTCAATGTTGTGTGGAGATAGACGATTACGGGGAGACTATTAGAGACCTGGCCACAGAGATTAAACGAGTAGCCCACATCCCGGTACAAAAGTGGAACTCCCTGCTCCAGTCATCGTGGTGGGACCATCTGTTTGACAGGGCCTGGTGGAAAAAGGTAATTTTCTTCATTTCATGCTTGGTGGCAGGGGTCATATTCCTACCCTGTCTCATCCCCTGTTTCATAAGGCTCATACACTCAGTAGTACAGGGGATGCAGATGGCAGCATTACCCACAGATCTAGAATCTGCTCTAAGAAAAACGAACCAGGTATCAAAACTGATGACACTAGAAGAGGAGACACCACATAGCAGGGCAGCTGAAGCCCTAGCCAGATTCGAAAAACAAATAAAGAAGAGAACAGATACACAAATACTACCACGAAATTCCGGCAGAGGACTTGAACATGGGGAAGTAAGGAAAGAATATATATCAAACTCGTTGTAGGCTCTGTAACCGTAAGATAAAATAAAAACTATAGAAACTAGTAGAAATAATAAGTAGAGCGCAAATTAATGGGTTAATATAAAAGGTGGGGGATTGTTATATGTAACAGGTATAATTTGTGCCATTTTTTGCATGATATATATATAATATTAAATAATTGTTAGAATGTACCCTTTGGCATTAGAAGCCCCCCCTTCTCAAGCAAAACCAGGTGTGTGTTGAAACCTGATTTACAAGCAAGGGGATGTGGCTCACCAGGAGATGGGCCTTATATGAGGCGATACGGAGACACCCCGGCACTGATCATCGCGTGAACGACCCAAGATGGACATCAGAATCATCCCCCCGGGCCGATACATGTAAATACTCTGTTCCCGTAAATTTAATCAAGAGTTTAAATGACACCGGACTTCGAATTGTTCTGCCTTGTCGCCGAGAAGGAAATCTCATCAACTTATGGGACTTGGAATGAAACAAAGGACTGAATGCCGAAATCCTGGCTTCAGGCAAAATTTTCCCCATAAAATCGCTTGTACCAGGATGGTGGTGTGGGAGCATAGAGTGAAACCTCGCTGAGGCTGATCTCTCTGTCTTGCACCCAGTGCCGATCCCAGGCTCGGCACTGTCCTTTTCCTTGTGGCTGGCTAAGTTAGATCTCTATTGCTAAAATAAATTCTTTTTATTTTTTTAATTTGGCTGGATCATTTTTCATTTATAACAACTTGGTCCTGTTTGGACCACGGGTCGGCTCTTAGAAGCCGAGAACTGAGCGGGACGGGTTTTCCCTGAAATAGCAGACTGTCTGTCTCTTGAAGTGGACGGCAGTGGCCCCGCTGCTAACACGCAGCAGTGCGGGCAAGGCATCAAGAATGGCTCCGGCAGCGACCAGTGGGATCCCGCCGACTGCGCCATCGCTGGGCCTGATGGCTGACAGGCTGGGCAACAGCTCTGCTCTTGGTGCTGTAATTTGTCTTGAGCAATTGCTGAGGTGGAAGAGCACTACCTGTGTATCTGAATAACAGTGATTAGAACCAAAAGACTTGTCTGAGGTTGACTATCTTTATATTTAACATCTTAGATGGAGAGGTTCCATGGCTTACAGACAACTACTTTGACAACTAAAATAGATGGCAATGATGACAAGGCTGAACACCTAGAGTATATTGCCTTTGCTTTGGTTCCTGTTTTCTTCATCATGGGTCTCTTGGGGATCCTTATCTACCATATCCTTAAGAAAAAAGGATACTGTTGTACAACAGAAGCTGAAGAACTAGAAGAAGAAAAAATGATGAAAAAATAGAAATTAATGAAACTATACGTGAGAATAGTGACACTGTGGGACAAATTGTTAACTACATCATGAAAAATGAAGCAAATGCTGGTGTGTTAAAGGCCATGGTAGCAGAATGCAGTGTCTTTGAACCTGAAAGCCCATTATCTCCTACCTCTCCTGAGAGTCCAATGAGTCCAGGGACTCCTTTGTCACCAGGTGTTCCATTCAGACACAGCTGCAAAGCCCATCACTTCCATACTGTTGGAGGAGTGGTGGAAAAGGATGTTTGTACTTGCTGTAGTCACAAACGAAGACACGTTATAAAGCTAGCTCAAAAATCTAAAGAGAACAGAAGACATTGTATTGGAGAAGTTACAGTCCTTTCTGTGGGAAGATTTTGAGTCACAAAAGTGGATCACAAATCAAACTGCAAAGAGAGGAAAAGCTTGATGCCCATTAGTGGCATGGAGAGTGTCAATGGTGAGATGCCTGCGATGCCTGAGAAACAGGATGTGAGCAAAACACCTGCCATGCCTGCAAAACAGGAAATGCAAGAGAGGAGAAGCTCAGAGTAAAGGTGGAACTTGTAGAAGAAGATTGTCTGCAAGCACTTTGGAGAAAAGTGAAAACTCCCAAGAGATGCATGCTATTTAAGGAAATGTATTTATGGCAATGTAGCATTTTACAAGTTCTGTGATGTCATTCCTGCAAGGTTAAACACTTAATGGTTTTTGACCAGTAAAATAGTGAGATTTAGACACTTAAATACTGTTGAGCTGTGTAGACATCATAATGAATGGCTTCATCTTGGAAAGAAAATATACGTACAAGTTTTTGGGCAGGAAAGATAAAAGCTTTATCAAGTCTTAAACTATTTTTGTACTTAGACAAGCATTTACAAGCTCAATATTAAGAGTAATACAATTACCTCATAGATAAACTGCATTCACCCCAGTGGTCCATCTGGATTTTTCTTCTCCTGTTTTGCCCACTCCAAAATTGACAAGTGTTTGCTGAAGGTAAAAGCCAGCCTTTGAAATATGAAATTATTCTTTTAATCTAGTTGCTTGTAGCCAAGTAAAACATACATAATTATGTCAGCCAAATCTGCATGTGTGCCTTTAGTATATAAGCCCTCAAACTCCGTGCAGGGTACCTCAAAGTAGAGACTGGTTCAGTTATATGCAGATGTTAAATTGTCTGCTGAGGGAGGGTTTCCTTGAAAATGGGGAACCAACTTTCTATGGCTGAATGGCTGGTTCTGTCCTCCTGGCAGGGTTATATCCCTCAGCTGGGGGTCCCAGTGTCCGATGCCAAGCTCGTTGGACTCTTGGGTTGGGCTCAGGACCATGGATTTTCTGTGGCTCTCAGACATGCCTTGGATCGGAGAATTTAGTGTGACTTGGGTCACTGACTTATGACGGAGTCGAACAAGGGGGACACAATAGCGTCCTCACTGTTCACAGTCTGGGGGCGCATCTACATGGCCCTACGGGGCGAGACCCAGAGAGACAGCAATTCTGACTGGGAACTATCAGGAAGCAAAGATGCCATTTTGGTGTATATAGCGGCATTTCGGAATTCAGTGGGCAAGAGGTGGGCAGGGCAGTGCCAAGCCCCGCCCCAGTGCAGCACGGGGCCGTGAGAGACACTGGGATGCCCTGTGGAGTTTATATGTCACCGGGAAGCTATGTTAACCCAAGTATCCCCATCCCCGTGACTGTGTTCAGCCGAAATATGCTTTGCCAGCTGACTGGCATTTGTGAGCCATTCAGGAGCAGGGGGTGGAGCTTCCTTCATTCATTCCTGAGTGACTCATTATAAGAGGCCTCTGGGGAGCGTGGCAACCCGGAGCGCGGCAAACAGGGTCACAGCAGTTTGCGCAGCAGTTCATGCAGGCAGGGCAAGCAGGCAGGGTTCAAGGTCCTTGCTAGTTAGGTAAGGTGTTTTTCTACTGTTTGCTTGATTTTGGGCTTTCTCCTAGCAATGGTTTTAACCTGGTCTAAATCTGTGGTTGGCACAAGTGTATGTGACCAAGTAGAGCCCTCCAAAAAGTATGTGTCTGTACAGACCCATTCCTGCCTGGAGTGTTTGAGCGTATCCATAGTTTCAGGGGGTGCTGTGGAGGAGGCCTGCCTACGGTGTGAACAGGTGAATTATCTCCTTTCGCTGGTGGCCGAGCTTAGGGAGGAAGTTGAAAGACTAAGGAGTATCAGGGAATGTGAAAGGGAAATAGATTGGTGGAGTTCAGCCCTTATATCTTTAAGGGAGGCCCACCAAGAGTCAGAGGACTCATATGCCTCTCACTCTCAGGCAATAAAGGGGCACCTGGCAGATGAAGGGGAGTGGAAATGTGTCCCTTCTCGGGGAGGTAATAACAAAAATTCCTCCTGCCCCCCATCCCCTAGCCAGGTGCCACTTCAGAATAGGTATGAGGCCCTGGATCTAGAGAGCCAGCCAGATGGTTTAGAAGAAAATGATCTGCCCAGTGAGCCTCCCAATTATGACTCGTCTGAAAAATGGATTACCACCTCTAATATCAAGAAGAAAAGAAGGGTTATCGTAGTGGGTGATTCCCTTCTGAGGGGGACGGAGGGCCCTGTATGTCGACCAGACCCATCCCACAGGGAAGTCTGCTGCCTCCCTGGGGCCCAGGTACGAAATATCACTGAGAGACTTCTACGGCTGATTCAGTCCTCTGATTATTACCCACTGCTCATACTCCAGGCTGGCAGTGATGAGATTGAAAAGAGGAGTGTCAAGGTGATTAAAAGGGAGTTCAGGGCACTGGGTCAAGTGGTTGATAGGTCAGGTGCACAGGTAGTGTTCTGCTCAGTCCCTTTGGTGGCAGAAAAAAATAATGAAAGAAATAGGAGAACTCACATCATTTACAAGTGGCTCAAAGTTTGGTGTCATTGGCAAAATTTCAGATTCTTCGATCATGGGGCAACCTTTACAGCACCTGCTCTACTGGAATTAGATGGGATACATCTCTCTGTTAAGGGCAGGAGGCTTTTAGCTCATGAACTGGCAGACCTTGATGAGAGGGCTTTAAACTAGGTCTGAAGGGGGAAGGGGATGCATCTGGGCTGTCTGGAAGCAGGCCCAAGGGTGGTAAGCCTGTGTTAGAGGAGAAATCAGCAGCCCAGCTGAGGTGCATGTACACCAATGCATGCAGCATGGACAACAAACAAGAAGAGCTGGTGGCCATGGTGCAACTGCAGAACTATGATATAGGCACCATCACAGAAACGTGGTGGGATGACTCACATAGTTGGAGCACTGCACTCGATGGCTACAAGCTCTTCAGAAGAGACAGAAAAGGGAGAAGAGGTGGAGGGGTGGCCCGTTATATTAGGGAAGTTTTGGATGTCATAGGTATTGAAACTAATGACGATGAAGATGAGTCCCTATGGGTAAGAATTAAGGGGAAGGCCAACAAGGCTGACATCCTATTGGGAGTCTGCTATCGTCCACCCAACCATGAGGAAGAGGTGGACAACTTATTCTATAAGCAATTGAACAATATTTCAGGATCATCAGCCTTGTTCTTGTAGGCGACTTCAACCTACCAGACATCTGCTGGGAACTTAATACAGCAGAAAAACAGCAGTCTAGAAAGTTTTTAGAGTGTGTGGAGGATAACTTTTTGTCACAACTGGTGGGTGAGCCCACCAGGGAAGGGACTATGTTAGACCTGTTGTTCGCAAATAGAGATGGCCTGGTGGATGATGTGGAGGTTGGAGGCCGCTTGGGACACAGTGATCATGAAATTATAGAATTCTCGATAACTGGTGAAATAAGGAGGAATATAGGTGAAATAAGGAGGAATATCAATAAGATCTCTACGTTGGACTTCTGGAGGGCAGACTTTGGCCTATTTAAGAGTCTTATTCAGAGAGTTCCTTGGGAAACAGCCCTTGAAAATAAAGGAGTCCAGGAGAGATGGGTGTGCTTCAAAGCAGAGATCTTGAGGGCACAAGAACAGACTGTCCCTGTGTGCTGAAAGATGAGTCGACGTGGCAAACATCCAATCTGGATGATCAACAAGGTTTTGAAGGAACTTAGAAATAAGAAAAAGATGTATCATCTTTTTAAGGAGGGACTGATTTCTCAGGAAGCATTTAAGGGAGCTGCCAGGGCATGTAGAAAAAAATTAGGAAGGCCAAAGCTCAGTTTGAACTTAACTTGGCAACTTCTGTTAAAAATAATAATAAAAAAAGTTTTTACAAATATATTAATAGTAAAAGAAAGGGTATAACTGACCTCTGTTCCTTATTGGATGTGGCAGACAACCTAGTAACTAAAGATGAGGAAAAGGCAGAAATGCTTAATGCCTTCTTCCCCTCAGTCTTTAGTGGTAAGACAGCTTGTCCTCAAGACAACTGTCCTCAGGGGTTGGTAGGTGGTGCCAGGGAGCAGAATGGTCTCCCTGTTATCCAGGAGGAGGCAGTCAGAGAATAGGCTTTGGAAGCTAGTGATTGGGATTTGATAGAGCGGGCGGGCAAGCCTGGTGGTGCTATCTTGAACCCACCAACCCAGGAAGAGGAAAGCTATAGTTAGCGGTCAGCTGATCCCTCTGGCCTCTCGAGAAGTGGTACAGGGGGACTGAGGTGACAATACTTCACCGCAACGTACACTTGAGGCCTTTCCCGTGCACAAAGTAGTCCCGAATTCGGGGCAACAGGACAGGCACGATGTTATGGCCTGGCGGGTTGTGCAGGATTTGCAAGATAAGGTAGCAAAATATGGGCTGAGCTCTGTTCCACTGATGCAGGTCCTCAGAGTGATAAACACTGACCTGCTTGCTCCCTATGATATCAAACACCTGGCCTCTATGTTCCAGTCTGTGCAGTTTGACGTTTTTATGAACAATTGGAGGAGGCTGGTCAAAAGGATCATGGCTGAAAACGTGCATTTCCCTCAGATGGACCCTAGATCCTGTGTGGGGGTGGATGTGCTCATGGGACAAAATGCCTTTTCTAATCCTGATCTTCAGGCTACCTGGGACCCTCTCATACCTGAGAAGGCCCAGAAGGTAGGCTTTGCAGCATTGCTGAAAACCATGGAGACAGCCGCTCCCAGGCCACGATATGTGAAGATAATTAGGGAGCCAAATAATTGTTTTTGCCATCTGTTGAAAGTCTTGCGTCCACTTTGGAGAAGCAGATTGAGGATGAAAATTTGAGGCAGGTTTTATGCAAAACTTTTAGCAAGTGACAACGCAAATGATGACTGCAGAAAAATCATAAATGCGCTGCTAGGCGACCCATTGTTGACAGACATGGTCGAAGCTTATTCCAAGGTTGGTACGGTGGACCATAAAATGTCTGTTCTGGCAGCAGCCTTACAGGCAGGCCTGCTGTCCTCAAGGACTGGTTGGTGCAAGAAGGGGAAAAAGAAAGGCAAGCAGGCACAGGGGACAAAAGTAAGGAAAGGGGCAGATTCTAATTTCTTATGCTCCAGGTGTGGAAAGCCAGGTCATTTTGCAAACAAATGCAAATCTACCTACCATGCCAACAGCAAACGTTTGACAGGTTCAGGAAATGGGGCAAAGAGCGCACAGGGGAACTGTGCGCCAACACAAGTGATCTTCCAGGACACAGCACCTCCACAGGGTGTCTCAGCCAGCTCAGTGCAAGCATCTGTGGCTCTGCCAGGGTGGATGTACACACCGCAGCAGCAGTCATCTTAGATTCTAGTAATGTGCATAAGGTTCCTCTGAATGCATTCAGGCCTTTAGGTCATGGGTTGAGTGCATTGCTGGTAGGACGATCTAGTACTACCCTTCTGGGAATTTTTGGGCACCCGGGTGTCATTGACGCTGATTTTAAGGGCCAAATTGTGCCATGGTTTCCACATCCACCCCCCGTCATTATTCCAGCAGGGACCCGCATTGCTCTTGCTCAACTTGTGCCTTTCAAGTCATGTGTTCCCAGGGCAGACCAACGGACGCATGAAGATGGTGGTTTCGGATCCACGAGACCGCTGCAAGTCTACTGATCCAAGGTCACTTCTGCTAATCATCCACAAATGATGTGCTCCATGATTTTACCAGGTGCCAGCCTGCCTCAGATTCCACTGCAAGGTTTGATTGACACTGGAGCCGACGTGACAGTCATCTCCTCCTCTGCATGGCCTCCTAAGTGGACTCTGGACTCTGTGGGAGCTGCCATTGAAGGGCTGGGGGATGCAATGCAGACCTTTATAAGCCGGCAGGCTGTGGTGATCAAAAACACAGAAGGGCAGACAGCTAAGGTTCAGCCCTATGTTACTGCAGCTCCAATCACTCTCTGGGGATGGGATGTGTTGGCAGCCTGGGGGGTATGGATCGGGACGGATTTTTGATAGGGGTCACTACGCTGAAGGGCACAGAATATCCTACACTGTCTTTACGGTGGCTAGTGACCAGACCAGTCTGGAAGAACCAGTGGCCCCTACCAAATGATAAGTTAGTTGCCCTTCGTGATTTAGTTCAGGACCAGCTTCGGCAGGGACACACTGAACCTTATACCAGTCCCTGGAACACTCCTGTTTTTGTGATCAAGAAAAAGTTGGGGAAGTGGAGGCTGTTACAGGACCTCCGGAAAGTTAATGCAGTCATGGAGAGTATGGGGGCATTGCAGCCTGGTATGCCCTCACCTACCATGCTCCCCACAACATGGGAAATCTTGATCATTGATCTAAAAGATTGGTTATTTACAATCCCTTTGCATCCTGATTGTCGCCGTAGAGCAGGACGGGAACGAGAATGACTCCAAGTCAAAGGCTAGAGAAAGAATTCTGATTTATTTCAAATGCACCGCTCTATATATAGAGAACATCGTGCAGACTAATTTCATTGGTCTTAGAGTAAAAACATCTCACACCATTGGTGTGCAGTGAATGACGCATGGTGGCAGAACATATCTATAAACAATGTGAATAACAAGATAGATTAGAAAATTATTTACATTCTTTCCCAACTGTCTCCCAGGCTCTCGTCTGGTTAGAAACCCTTCTCTTTTTCTCTCTGACTGAACTGAGAATATCCACACCTGATGACAAGCCAAAGTTTGCCTTTACAGTGCCTTCCGTCAACAATGCTGAACCTGTGCAGAGATATCAATGGAAAGTTTTGCCACAGGGCTGCAAGAACAGTCCGACTATCTGTCAATGGTATGTGGCTCAGGCCTTGTCCAGAGTCTGTAAGGAGTTCTCTGACATCTATTGTTATCATTACATGGATGACATCCTGGTGGCGGCCCCCACTCAGGAAGAATTGCTGAGGGTACAGCCTCAGTTGTTTGCCACCTTGCATTCTTATGGACTGCAAGCGGCTCCAGAAAAGGTTCAAAGCCATCCTCCTTGGAAATATTTGGGGGTCAAGAGTCTTGAGTGAACTATTCAGCATCAAGAGGTGCAATTTGCAAATTCTATTGCGACCCTGAATGATGCCCAGAAATTGCTAGGGGTTGTCAGTTGGTTATGCCCCTATCTGGGACTGACCACGGCGCTGATGTCCCCACTGTTCAACCTTTTAAAGGGGGACCCGGATCTGAATTCACCTCAGAAATTGACTCCTGAAGCGCGACAAGCACTGGAGGAGATCCAACAGGCTCTTTCTGCTCGTCAGATTTATCGAGTAGATCCTTCCATTGATATTACTGTCTTTATTACCTATCCAGACAACCATCCCACAGGTGTCATTGGCCAAAGGAATGACAAATGGCCTGATCCTTTGCACATTTTGGAGTGGGTCTTTTTGCCCCATCAACCCAAAAAGACAGCATCCTTGCTGCTTGATTTGTTTGCCCAGTTGATAATCAAATGCCATCATCGGTGTTTGCAATTGATGGCAGCTGATCACATGAGGATTGTTCTTCCAGTGGAGCAGGACACTTTTGAATGGGGTTTCATTAACAGCGTTCTTTTGCAAAGCACGCTGCAAAACTTTTTAGGGCAAATTGTTTATCATCTGCCCTGTCACAAATTGCTGCAACTGGCAAAAACAACCAGTCTGTTCTTACAACCGAAAAACAGTCCAGTGCCAGTGCGGGGACCCACCATCTTCACCAACGGTTCGGGAAAAACAGGAAAGGCCATTGTGACCTGGAAGGATGAGTCTGAATGGCAAGTGCTAGAAGGCCACGTGTCCACCTCAGCCCAATTGGTTGAGCTGAATGCTGCTCCTATGGCATTTCAGAAATTTTCTCAGGTGCCTTTGAATTTGGTCACTGATGCTGCTTATGTCACAGACATAACCAAAGAGTTGGATTGCTCACTGCTGAAAGAGGTCAACAACACAGTTTTGTTTCAATTGTTGAGAGCCTTGTGGTGCGCAATTCAAACCCAGGTTCATCCATACTACATCCTGCACATTCAGAGTCACACCACTTTACCGGGTTTCATAACAGAAAATAATGCCAGGGCTGACAGGTTGGCTAACCCTGCATGCGTGGTGCCTCAGCCTGGCAGGACTGCAGAAGCCAAAGCATAGCATGATTTTTTTCACCAAAGCGCACATACTTTACGGAACCAATTCGATTTGACATCAACCGAAGCTCGTGACAATGTCAGCTCTTGCACTGCCTGTCATGGGTTTGCTGCGCCTTTACCAGCTGTTCCAGCTTGTAAAATAAGCACATATTCTATTTGCCATCTGTTGGAGGTAGGGCAGGTATCTTCTGTTAAGTTAGGCAGTTTTCTTATCTCTTCTAAGAACAATGTCTCCCTCCGAGGAGATATCTTCTGTTAATGGGCCATTGAATGACTCACTGCGTGACTGATAAAGTTACATCATCCCATTGTGAGATGCTCCACCCAGAGGGAGGAGCCAAGCATCTCTACCTGCATATAATCAGCATTTTTGGGACATCAGAACAGCCTCTTTGCTGGATTCGCAGAAGAGCAGCTTCTTCTCTGCTGAATTTTCAGAGGAAGACCAGGCCCATCTACTCTATCACCAGACCTTCAGAGAAAACGACACCCTTCTACAGGACCACCGCTTCAGCAGCATTTCATCTGCCACTCCAGGAGGAGCAGCCACCATTTAACTGGACTATCACCAACACCCTGACTCTTCAGGGTGTCAAGTTTCTGACTCTAACAGTAGTTTTGTTTGCACTATTTACATTTTTTTATTTAGTTCGGTTTTTTTTTCCTAGTAAAGAACTGTTATTCCCATTCCCATATCTGTGCCTGAGAACCTTTTTATTTTGAAATTGTGCTAATTCAGAGGGAGGGGAGTTTACCTTTTCTATTTCATGGGAGACTCTTGCCTTCCTTCACAGACTCCTGTCTTTTCAAACCAAGACACCAGCAGGGGTGAACCCCAGAGGCCTCAAGGCCTTGCAGCTTTGACAAACAGATGTTACTCACATTGCCGAGTTTGGTCGACTCAAGTATGTGCATGTGTCTATTGACACCTTCTCCTCCACCATATGGCCATCTGCTCACACAGGGGAGAAGGGTTGCGACTTGATTGCCCATTAGAGGATGGCTTTTCCAGTTATGGGAATACGTTTGAGTGTGAAAACTGACAATGGCCCTGCCTATGTCTCACAGAAGACGCATCAGTTTTTACGCTTGTGGAGAGTCTCACACAAATTTGTTATTCCGCATTCACCAACAGGTCAAGCCATTGTTGAATGCGCTCAAGGCAAATTAAAGCCTGTTCTGGAAAAAGAAAAAAGAGGAATACTGGGAGAGACCCTACACAGTCGGTTGGAGAAAGCCTTATATACTATTAACCATTTGACAGCGCCGCAAAACTCAGAGATTCCTGTCATTTTGAATTATTTTCTTTCGTTGCACCCAGCAAGTGAGACGCACCTGCCTCGAGTGAAGAACTGGGTGCGGGACCTAGCCACAAGTAAGTGGGAGGGCCCGTGTGACCTCATCACTTGGGGCTGCGGGTATGCATGTGTCTCCACAGGTACCGGGGTATGATGGATACCTGCGAGGTGTGTTTGCCCTGACTTGCAACATCAGAAACAGAATGTGGCCTGCAGATCACCTTCAAACGGTGACCATGGTGCCGACCATCCATCACAGTTTTCAGATGATGACCAAGACACAGACCATCAGCCAGCTGGCCCCTCTACAAGTGGGGAATGAACATTTATTCTTTTTGTTTCTGGAAACAGACTGTTGATGAGTTAGATTGCCTGTGTTACAAGCAGACTAGCAATGTTTTGGGGTTGGTGATGAATTTCTTAGAATTAATAGTTAAGTCTATGAAGGGAATGTAATGGTAGAGAATTTATAGTATAAGTTGAAATCTCTTCCACCGTTCTGAGCCAATGTCCAATGGAGGTTTTGACTGACAGCTGATAAACCTCAGAGTCGTGCTTGTCCTCTTTCCAGCAAGGGGCCCCGCAGGAGGATGACAAACACCACCACCATCTTTAAACAAAAAAGGGAATTGTGGATATTCTCAGTTCAGTCAGAGAGAAAAAGAGAAAGATTTCTGCCAGGCTAAGCCTGGGAAAAAATCAGAGAGGAATGTAAACAAAGGCTATCAACTCAGGCTCTGGGTATCTACTTAGAGGTGGCGTTTGGGGCTGTAAGGGAATGCTGGGTCCTCTCTTTTGTAAGCTTTCGTTTTGCAGAAATCCTGCACAGCTAGGAAAATTAGAGGTCAGGACGCCACTGTGGGCCAGTGCGAGTGGCCACAAAGAGTGGCCATTTTCCATGGGAAAAAGAAGTCATTTCCTCAGGCTCTGGGTATCAGCTCAGATGTGCAATCTGGGGCTCTAAGATCACGCACGTTCCTAATTGCTGACCACTGTAGTTCTGGAGAAATCCTGCAAAGTTTGCAAATTTTGAGGTCAGGGAACAAAATCTATTATCTTGCTTTCCATTCATATTGTTTATAGATATGTTCTACCACACTGATCTAAGTCCAGTGTACCAATCAGGTGAAATGTTTTTACTTTAAGACGAATTGAATTAATGTTCACAGTGTTCTCTATAAGAGAGAGAAGTGCTTTCGAAAAAACGCTCAATTTGCCTTCTGAAATTGTACGAGTCATTTCACCTGTCCCTGGCTCAACAGCATCACCTGGCCTAGTTCGTCAGTTTCACATCACTCGAGAACAGGCCAGAGCGATTGTGACCACATGCCCCAATTGCCAACAACATGCACTCCCTACAATAAGCGCAGGAGCAAACCCGAGGGGGATGAGCAGTTGTGAACTGTGGCAAACAGATGTAACACACATACAATCATCCGGATGGCAGAAATATGTTCATGTCAGTGCAGTTACCTTTTCTGGAGCAGTCTATGCCTCTGCCCACACAGAGGAATCATCCCTCTGATGCCATAAAGCACCTCCTACAGGCTTTCTCTTTCATGGGCATCCCCAGGGAGATGAAAACTGATAACGGGCCCACTTACAAATCCAAGGAATTCCGGAGTTTCCTGCAGCAATGGGGAGTAGAGCACAAAAAAGGCATCCCCTACTCCCCTACAGGTCAAGCTGTGGTGGAAAGGACTCACTGTGATACCAAAAGAGTCCTGGACCAGCAACATCAGGTCCTGAAAGTGGAACCTCCCCACATCCGGTTGTCCAGAGCACTGTTCACAATTAATTTGCTGAACTGTTCTTTTGAAAACCTGAGTCCACCCATCTTATGCCACTTTGGGGGGAGCAGTCAGATGTCAGTGAAAGAAAAGCTTCCAGTCTTAGTAAAGGACCCTGAGACTTGAAAGACAGTGAGACCTTACAAATTAGTTACATGGAGACATGGCTACGCCTGCGTGTCCAACCCCTCTGGTTTAAAGTGTGTTCCATCCAAATGGGTAAGGCCCTACATCCCCAAGGTCTCAGGGAGGTCTACAGAAAGGCCCCAGGTTGCTAATGCTGCTGGGAGGAAGAGACATCGCGCATGTTCCCTGGAAGAAATTATATTTACACCGCCTGTCTGGAATAGTTTGTAATATATTTCTGTCTTAAGTTTCTTTTTACTAGTTTAGATCCCGCTGTTCGTGTGCAGTTTCAAGACACCATGAGACCGAGTCTGCTCCTCGTCCCACTTGCAATCATTCCACCAGCCATCTCCTGGTTAGTTCCTCAGCTCAAAGCAAACGTATGGACCACCTTGACCAAAGCCCTTGGACAAGATCACATCTGTCTCTCCACAGCAGCAGCCTCTGACCCCCTGTCAACTTGCCTGGTGGAAGTTCCTTTTAAATCCACAGAGTTCCCAAATGAAATGTAGCATGCTTTAAACAAAGTTAACTCACTCACACCTCCTCCTGGTCACTACCCTGCTGACAATCCTTTACTGTTCTGGCAGGAGTGGGCAATACAGTTACCGGTGCCAAAAAAGGAGCCACAAGAATTCCATCTCTTGGGCTCCATGAATGCAACTTCTTGCATTCACTTTAAATTTAATCCCCAGTTACCACATTATGAAGTTGAACTAAACAGCTAACCTCACCCTAGCAACCCACACTACACAGACAAAAACTGGTGCAAAAATTCAGTCCTAGTCAGGCACTTGTCAAGTGATGATTATAAGCCCCATGAGCTCCCAAAAGGTGTGTTTTTAATATGTGGAGACAGAGCATGGGCAGGCCTCCCCCCTCATCTGCTCAGAGGTTCATGCACCTTTGGCAAGCTGAGCCTGTTCACCCCAAACCGAACCAATCTAATGCATTGGCAAATAAAAAACAATACACATAAATTTGCTATCCAAAAAAGAGACCTAAGACAATTAGACCCAGACTGTAATTCAGAAATTGTTCACTGGTCCAGATTTAATGCCACCGCAATTACAATCCTTCTGCCGTGGATCTCGGCAGCAAAAAGCATGGGAGAATTAGGCCGATTGGAATGCTGGGTTGCAAAACAGGCAAACTTCACTACTACTGCCCTGAGTGACCTCCTATCAGACGAGGAAATTATCAGGCAAGCCACCATTCAAAACAGGGCGGCCATAGACTATCTGCTCCTCCTGCACAACCATCGCTGTGAAGAATTTGAAGGTCTCTGCTGCCTCAACTTGTCATCGAAAGCAGAGAACTTCCATGCCACGATCGACAAAATGGAAACCACAGTGAATAACATCAAGAGAGAAACAGACAACTGGCTGAGTGGACTGTTCAAGGGCTGGGGACTCTCGCGCTGGTTGGATCTATTCTGAAAACTGTGGTTTTAGTACTGTTTATTCTAGTTATTGTAATTGTAGTTGTTAGCATTGTTTTTGGACTAATCAGGCGCGTGGTTTACAAGTTAATATCAAGCTCATCTTTCCCCTCCTGAAGTCTACCATTTGGAAGCCCCTAGTGCTCCAATGGATCACCTGGAAGCCTCAGCTGAAAATACTGACCCTCCTGAAGGAGAGGAACCAACTTGCCAAGTGAGGTTTGGCGAGCATTCTGCCCCCCAAACCCAGTCCTCTTCATTTTAAACAAAACAAGGGCGAGATGTTGCAGTGTGATTTAATGGCTTACCCCCGAACCCCGGGTTTCTCCCCTGAAGATTTCCTCCCAGGTGTGTCAATCACTCCTCCTTTCCCCACCCTGACCCCTGCCGAGCACTGTCTGTCACCCCTGGAATTCCAGAAGGGTGTAGAGTGATTGGGCAGATTCAAAAGATGCCCTCTACCCCCGGGGGGCATTGGGCCAACCAGGTGTCCTTTGTCCCCTGAGACCTCCTCTCCCATTCCTGGTTGGTGGGGTCCCTACCCCTTCCCTCCTCCCCTCCCCAGGTAAAAGGGAGAGCAACCATGCGGTCTGGGAGTTCTGTTGGAGCAGTTGCTGGATTCAGAAGCCTGCGGGCCAGAATAAAAGCTCTGGATTAAAACCCTCCATCAGAACCGACTCCTTTCCTTCACTATCGCCTTAAAAGCTTGTCCGGCAGAGGGACACCTGAGGAGTGGACTCTCTACAAGGGGAAGCTCCATCCCACCACCACAGGAGCTCCAGAATGTCTGGACTTGTCTCCACGCGCCCAGCTGCATCATCCAGTTAGCCAAAAGTGCCTCTGGGGTGAAAACACCATAGTTGCCACTATTTGGTTCAGATGCCGGGGCCAGACAAGCCAAGGCACGTCCCATCCACAGTATTGGTAATACTAATACCTGGATTTTTTTATAGAAGGCAATGCCTATGTAGATTCTCTGGTAGCTGCTGCTGCAATCAAAACTATGCTTAATGTGTTGTAGCAGGCAGTTTTGTCTCATCAATTTTTTCATCAGAGTGCTCAAGCTTTACAGTGGCAATTTAAATTGTCTCCTGGTGAAACAAAATCAATTATTTCTTCTTGTCCTGTCACATGACTCATGTTTCTGAGTATTATGGTACCAACCATAGGTGTCCTGGTTTGACAAGGAAGTGAGTTTTCTCAGGAAGTTGGGGTTGTAATGAACAAAGTTCCTGATACTCCTGGGTAGGGCCTTCCTAGTTCCCATGGCAACACTGAAACAATTACTAACTCTAGCTGAGTACCGATATTGAAATGTTAATTAGATAATTGCTCTGTTTGTTTTCTCTAAAATACCTGGAGATAACCTGCCTCCCCCCACCATCCCGACATTCTGGGACTAAAATGCAAATAAGAAAACCCCCTGCAATCATGGGAGTATTTTTAGGGGATAAAGACACCCTTAAATAAAAAACTAAACACAGTAGAGGGGAAAGACAAATGCCCTAGCCGAGGAAGAGGGAAACACATCCCCTGATTGACTTTTGTCTGTCATCATCACCTAAAAAAGACTAGACTAGAATAGGCTGTGGCAAGTGGAGAATGAAAAGACTGGCAGGGGGAAGCGAGTGGAATAGAGAAGTGACTGGGGCATCTCCTTAGAAGTAAAGCAGGCCCTCCTCCAAGCATGTGGGGCAAAGTAACTCCCTGGCAATCAGGGCACAGGGAATATCACCAGTAGGGCAGGTGGGATGTCCCTGGCATGTATGGTGGGAAGTCCTAGCAGGCAGGAGCGGCAAGTCCCACCAGGCAGAGTGCATGTCCCCAGCAAGGCAGGATGGTGTAACAATGCAGGTGGGGTGTCCCTGGCAGGTAGGGCAGGATGTCCTTGCAGGCAGGAGCAACAAGTCCCGCCAGGCAGAGGGCATGTCCCCGGCAGGCAGGACTGGATAACAGGGTAGGGGAATGTCCCTGGAAGGCAGGGCAGGATGTCCCCGGCTGGGCAGGCATGAACCCGAGGAAGCAGAAAGGCAGGAAGGCAAGCAAGCTATGACTACTAGGAGAGTCAGGCAAAGGGGCTTGGCCGGAGTTCGAGTGTAAGGCTCGGCAGGACGTTCGACCTTACCTCAGCAGGGAGACCAAGCTTCCCAAGCCTAGTAGGAGAGTCAGGCAAGGGGGCTTGGCTGGAGTTCGAGTGTAAGGCTCAGCAGGACATTCGACCTTACCTCAGCAGGGAGACCAAGCTTCCCAAGCCTAGTAAGAAGGTTGGGCAGAAGGCCGGGTAAGAGTTTAGGTAAGATTTAGCAGGGGTCCAAGCCTAAAAAGTCCAGGAGGAAGTCCAAAACTTAGACTGAAGAGCAACAGAACAAAAGACAATATATATGAGTGTGACTAGTGATTGTCCTAGCCGAGACACAATACAACGTGTCAAGAGGGTAGTACCAAGAGTAGGAGTTTAGTTAAAAGAGATTAAGTTCAGTCAAGAGATTCAAAATACTAAGTTGTGGGAAGGGACCAGATGAGCTTTAGTTGCCTGTCTGTATATTCCATTTTAAATAGAGGCACCGTTTAAAGTTGGTGGTTTTTTTTTTTCTTTTTTTGGAGGCCTGAAAATGGGAAGAGGTTATAGTAAAGGAGCAGATCCTTCCAAAGAGAAAGCAAAGAGAATTCCCCCTAACAGCCCCTTGGGGCAACTGTTAGACCAATGGGATACTTGGGAGACCACGAAGGGTCTAGACAAAAGTAAGATAATACATTACAGTATAGAAGTATGGCCGAAGTTAGAACTACAGGGAGAGTGACCTTGGTATGGAACCTGAGATCAGTGGATGTGTAATCAGTTAAACCAACACCTACAAACCTGAGAGAACCTTGATGTAGAACAACTATCTTATGCAGCTTGCTGGCTGGAGAATTCTATAAATAATGAGACTGTGGGAATATGCAAGTTACAAAGAAATAGAGAGGAAGACAAAGAGAATAGAGAGGGGGAGACTAGAAAAATAAAGGAATGGGACCCCCTCGATTGCCTGCCCCCTTCTGCTCCTGTTACCTCTCCAACAGTTTCCCCAGTTAGTCCTTCAGCCCCTCCTATTGAGTCCCTGATTCCTTTCCCCTGTTTTCCCACCTCTGTTCCATCATCCCTTCCCCCCAGTTTCCTCAACCATCTCTCCAACTCCCTCTTCCCCTTCTCAAGCCAGAGTTTCCTTGCCTCCTCCCACGTGGGAGCTGAGGCCACCCTTGCCCAGTGTTGGTTCACCCCCTGGCATACCCCCTGGCCTCCAGTGTCTGTCTCCACTACTATTTCCCTGCCTGGTGTCTTGGGAAAAGCGCCATATTGTGGCATGTAATCCACAGCAACAAGGGTAAAGGGGCTCTTTCCCCTTAGAGGGGTTCTTATGGGTGGAGCAGCTGGGGGAGTTAGGTTTGTAGATGCACCTTTGACAGCTTCCAAAGTCTGGGGATTTGGGAAAGAGCTAAGAAATTCAGTGGAAGACCCTGTTGGAATATCTAGCCAGTTCGACCAATTTCTAGTGTTTGTACCTGGGAAGAACTGAGCTCTATTCTAAGCATTCTGCTCTCTCCAGGAGAGGTCTGGATGATTCGAACGGCAGGGCTGAAGATATGGGAAAGAGAGGATAGACTGGGGCCCCCAGGGAACCGGGGAATGCCCTTGGTGGACCCCAACCGGAGTCCCAGCCAGGAAGAAAGAAGGCAAGTGGAGACGGAAAAGACAGAGCCCCCTGGTGCTGCCACCAGGGAAGGAGCGGGGACAGCTGTTGTTCTGGACTTCAGCAACAGACTCTGCACTCCACGCCTCCTCACCCTTTGGCCACCGGTTGTGCCACAAGGGAAGAAGAAGGGACAGCTGCTGCTCTGGACTTCAGTGACAGACTCTGCACGCCTCCTTCCTTTCGGCCACCTGGAAAAGCGACAACAGCGGGGGCAAGCTCCGTTCAGGACCCCTGCCCAGCTGATCTTTTTAATAAAGAGCTGAACATTAATAAAGGCATCAGCCCTGTTCATTTCAGGGGTCAAACCAATCAGTGGTCAAATTTGGATATTAACACTTAACCACTGAAGGCATTGGACATGCCTCTGAGAACACAGGGGGTTAAAAGCAGAGAACTCCCAGGGGAACTCTCGCTTTGGTTCCGGTCAACAGAAGAGTGCAGACCTCACCTGCCCAGCCACAGGCTGGGAGGGGGAGAGGAAGCCATGTGGCCTAGGAGAGGTAGGTCCAGGGTGTGAAGGGACTGGAACTGGGTCGGCCCCAGTGGACGGAACTGTGGAAAAAAACTGAGATGTCTTTGTTCCCCCGCAGAGGGAGAGAGAAAGAGACAGAGAGTGTGCTGGCAGTATGCCAGCAGAGGAGGAAGAGAAGCAGGGGGAAAGGTGCCCAGCCATGGGAGTTGGAGTTCTGGGAGCCAAGATTTCAGCCGTCCTGGGAGTCTGAGACTTTTAACCCCTTCTTGGACAATGAAAGCTTTGTGAAACATTAATCCTCCTTGATCTGAAAGAAAATAGAGACGGCGTGGGGCTCGAGATGTCAGCTTTCTCTGGGTCCCCAGGCGCTGCCACCAGCAGCAGCAGCGAGAAGCAGCAGCCTGGGGCCGCACTGGAGCAGACCCCGCCGTCTCAAATCAGCCCGGGGTCCCCTCCCAGCCTGTTCCCTGGTGTTGGCGGTCCTTGGCAGCTCCTTGCAGCTGCCGCGAAAATGGAAGTTATGAAGTTTAGTGCCTTTCTGAGGAACAGAGTTTTTCTTGGTCCAATTCTTGTTTGGGTGGGGGATTCCCACTGGAGCTCGAGGCCCCTCGCCCCTCCTGCTCGCATTTGGGGAGCAGGGGGAATGAGTTCTGGGCATGCTGCCCCTGGTCTTGTGCCCGGAGAGCGTGGGGGTGCTGCTGCTGCGGGTCAGAGAGCTGCGTGCCAGCCCAGCCGTACCACAAGTCCTGAGAATCAACATTTCTCTGGGGAAAGCACCTTCTCTGCTGAGCCCTGGGGCAGTTCTTGTGTCATGCTCTCGTTTGAGGGGCGGCAGCGACCGTGTCCTGAAAGGCTGCGGCTGCGGCCATGGCCAGGCGCAGTGTGGGATGAACAAAATGCTGGAGGAATTGCCGTGATGCTGGCCGCATGGTGGGGGCGGGCTGTGAAGATGAAGACCCCGCCATGCCGGCCAGGCTGGGGCCATTTAGGCCATCCACCAGGGCCCGGGCCACCACCCAGCTGGCCGGGTTTGGGTCGTTTGACCCGGCCCCCAGGGCCACCAGCTCCGCAGGGTCCTAAAAACCGCTGCTGCTGGGCATTTGGCATTCAAAAAAAAAAAATCATTGAAATTAGATTTTAGATTAATTAGAGGTGGTTGAAAAGACAAAAAACAAGAAAAAAATGTGGTTGATTTAAGAATTTGGCCATTACATTTCAGACATTTTTCAGGTTTTTTTGTTTTTTTTAATTTGGTGATGGATTTTTGTACAAGAAAGGTATGTTCGCATGGTTGATGATCAGCCCAGAGTTGGTTTTATCAGTTGTTGCAGTCTCTGGGATGACATTCAGTGTTTTGGAGCTTGATAATTATATGTTGTCACATTTGGTTTTTCTTTATGGGTATTTTAATTGTTATTTGGACTTTCTTCAGTTGTTTTGTTTCAGGATTCAGCAGTTCTCTGTTTCAGCAATGAGAAGGATTTTGAGGATGTCAAGATAAAAGTTTCCAGACAATGGACACCTTCTCCTGAGAATCAGCTGTTTGGACTTTGAAATTTGAGCATTCTTTTCATTGCTGTTTGGGTTTCTGTATTGTAAGCTTTGTTTTAGAGATTTGATAGATGATTTGCAGGTAAAGGATCTCTTTGAACATTCCACATCAGTATTTGATTTGGCTTTTGATTGACAGCTAGCAAATTGATAAGGGGACCTCTTCAGATGTTTTTGCTCCCTTTTGCAGGGTCCTGCAGAAGACTTGGAGATGTAGTTTTTTTATTTTATTTTTTTATCTATACTAAAACGGTGATATGTGGCAAGCACATTTCTCTCTCTCTCAGGATTTTTCATTGAGGTGCACAGAGAGAAATTAAAGAGAAAACAATTTCTATTTCTCCTCCTTGTTTTTCTCTTGTGGAATGTGTTTGCAGAATTGTTTACCTGGAGCAAATGCCTGGTTGGATCACAGTGGACTGTTTGGGCCTGATGGCCAATCGGATCCACCTGTGTCTGGGCTCTGGAGAACAGGGTCACGAGTTGTGAGTTAGTTAGATATGATTGTGTCCTGGGGTGACAGGACATTTTCATGCTTTGTATCCCAATCGTGTATTCCTGTTCCCGTGCTCTCAGTTTGTTTTGTCTATAGCCGCACCCCTCCCCCGGCTGCTTGCTCTGGCTTGCTGCTGCTAGCTTTAGGCCCGCTTTGCTTGCTCTGCTCTCTTGCTTTTTTTGCTTTTTTTTTTTTGCTTGCCTTTTTTGCCACTTCTCTGTTTTTGTTTTTCCCTTCCTTCCTCCCCTTCCCTGAAGACATTGGACCTGCTTCGGACCTTGATTCGGGAACGTCAAGGAACTCCTCTGGAGTCTGCATTACAGAGAAGCTCAGCACCCTCCTCAGCAGACTGCCCAAGCCGTTCTGCCTCTCTTGGACTGGTGAAAATGTTTGTTCTTATCTCAGGCTTATTACGGGGAGGTCGACCAGACAAAATAGAGGAAAGTAATAAGAAACTCAGGGAAGAGATTAAGGAGGACCTCTTCTGTGGGAGGAGGTCTCGGAAGAGATCTACCGGGATTACCATGGGAAACTACTGTGGTGTAGGGGCATGGTAATAAGATTCCCGCCGTTCCCTATGTCCATCATTTGGTGTACCCTCCCCAGTTAATGTCAGTTAAGCAATGGTACCATCCCAGGTTCTGGAAAGTTCTTTGTTCCAAGTTCTGTCATTGGTTCCCTCCTTGTAACCACTCCTTCCCTTATCTCCCATTGGTTCGTACTATCCCTATCCCTCCCACAAGATCTTACCCCATTGGAGGTATGTACCCCGACCCCACCTCCTCTCTCTCGGATATAACCCCTATCCCCTCCTTCGGGGGGGTGCTCCGAGGGCTCTGGTCACTCAGACCTCGGAGTCCAGGCACTCAGGGTAGCTCCCCTCTCAAGAGGTTGTCTCCCTTTGCTCCTTTTACCTTTTCCTGCCTTTTCCTGCCTTGAATAAACCTCTGAGAACTGCAGCGCTCCGTGTGCCGACCCATCTATTTGGTGGATTCGAACTTTAGTCATCTGGGGCTCCTGCAGACCAGCGACCGGCGGGTTTCCCCGCGGGACCTGGGTCCGGGACGCCTCACTCCTCCAAATCTCAGCTGTACAAATTAGAGTCCCTGGTATCCAACGCAGACGTTCCATTGTTGGGGAGAGAAGGTACACCCCACAAGCTGAGTTGTGGTTCTTCCTACGTGAGTCTGGAGAAAACATGAGGAGATGGGATGGGAAGTCTACTGCTGCTCTGGCACAACGGGTGTGTGAATTGAAGGAAGGTAAGAAAAGGGAAGCAGCTCCAGTTGCCCATAGTCGAACTGTCAGGCATAATGATGACGATGATTTGTCTGATCCCCTTGAAGGAACCTCCAAGACATATGTCTCAGGAAAGAAGGATAACCAGGCTTAGAGGGGCCCTGCCTCTAGCCAGGTAGAGGTTAGGGAAAACCGAGTCTTTTGGACGGTGTGGATTCTATGGCCTGGCACATCAGAGCCACAGAAATATAGAGCTTTGGTCGATACTGGTTCGCAGTGTACCCTAATGCCTTCGGGACATGTGGGAACAGAACCTATTTCCATTGCCGGGGTGACGGGGGGATCACAAGAATTGACTCTGATGGAAGCTGAAGTGAGCCTGACCGGGAAGGAGTGGCAGCAACATCCAATTGTGACTGGCCCAGAGGCTCCGTGTATTCTGGGCATAGACTATCTAAGGAATGGCTACTACAAAGACCCGAAGGGACTCAGGTGGGCTTTTGGAATAGCTGCTGTGGAGGCAGAGGGCATTAAGAAATTGAACACCTTGCCTGGACTGTCAGAGAACCCATCTGCAGTAGGACTCCTGAAGGTAGAAGAGCAACAAGTACCTGTTGCCACCTCGACAGTGCATCGCCAGCAGTATCGAACAAATCGAGATGCTGTGATCCCCATTCACAAGATGATTCGAGAGTTAGAGAGCCAAGGGGTGGTTAGTAAAACCCACTCACCCTACAACAGTCCCATTTGGCCTGTGCGTCAATCTGAAGGAGAATGGAGATTGACCGTGGATTACTGTGCATTGAATGAAGTGACACCACCACTGAGCGCTGCTGTGCCGGACATGCTGGGACTCCAGTACGAGCTGGAATCCAAGGCAGCAAAGTGGTACGCCACTACCGATATCGCCAATGCATTTTTCTCCATTCCCCTGACTGCAGAATGCAGGCCTCAGTTTGCTTTCACCTGGAGGGGCGTGCAGTACACCTGGAACCGACTGCCTCAGGGGTGGAAGCACAGCCCCACCATCTGCCATGGACTGATCCAGACTGCACTAGAAAAGGGTGAGGCTCCAGAACACCTGCAGTACATTGATGATATCATTGTGTGGGGGAGCACAGCAGCAGAAGTGTTTGAGAAAGGAGAGAAAATAATCCAAATTCTCCTGGAAGCGGGCTTTGCCATTAAGAAAAGTAAAGTTAAGGGACCTGCTCGGGAGATCCAGTTCCTGGGAGTGAAGTGGCAAGATGGGCGGTGCCAGATTCCTACTGATGTCATCAACAAAATCACAGCTATGTCCCCACCAACCAATAAGAAGGAAACACAAGCTTTCTTAGCTGCTATAGGTTTCTGGAGGATGCATATTCCTGAGTATAGTCAGATTGTGAGCCCTCTTTACTTGGTTACCCGTAAGAAGAACGATTTGCATTGGGGCCCTGAGCAGCAACTAGCTTTTGCCCAGATCAAGCCGGAAATTGCCCATGCAGTAGCCCTTGGCCCAGTCAGGATGGGACCAGATGTGGAGAACATGCTCTACTCTGCAGCCGGGAACCATGGCCTGTCCTGGAGCCTTTGGCAGAAGGTGCCTGGGGAGACCCGAGGCCGACCACTGGGATTCTGGAGTCGGAGCTACAGAGGGTCTGAAAGTAACTACACCCCAACGGAGAAGGAAATCTTGGCCGCTTATGAAGGAGTCCAAGCTGCTTCAGAGGTGACTGGTACTGAAGTACAACTCTTCCTGGCACCTTGACTACCCGTGCTGGGGTGGATGTTTAGAGGAAAGGTTCCCTCCACCCACCATGCCACCAGTGCTACATGGAGCAAGTGGATTGCCCTCATTACACAGTGCGCCCAAATTGGGAAACTAAATCGTCCTGGGATTTTGGAGGTAATTACAAATTGGCCTGAGGGTGAAAACTTCAGTCTCACTGGTGAAGAGGGAGAAGAGCAAGCGACCCGTGACAAAGAAGCTCCACCGTATAACCAACTGCCGGCAGAAGACACACGTTACGCTCTTTTTACCGATGGTTCCTGTCGCCTCGTAGGGATGAACCGGAAGTGGAAAGCAGCCGTATAGAGCCCCACAAGACAGGTTGCACAAGCTATCGAAGGAGAAGGTGGATCGAATCAACTCGCGGAACTCAAAGCTGTTCAATTGGCCCTGGACATTGCTGAAGCAGAGAAGTGGCCAAAACTTTACCTTTATACTGATTCCTGGATGGTAGCCAATGCTCTGTGGGGATGGCTGAAGAGATGGAAGGAGGCGAACAGGCAGCACAGAGGAAAACCAATTTGGGCTGCTGAAGAATGGAAAGACATCGCTACCCGGTTAGAGAAACTACCTGTGAAGGTTCGCCATGTAGATGCCCATGCCTCCAGAAGCAGGGCTAATGAGGAGCAGCAAAACAATCAGCAGGTAGATCAGGCTGCAAAGATAGGGGAGCTGAAGATAGATCTTGACTGGGAGCACAAAGGAGAGCTGTTCCTAGCACGATGGGCTCATGATGCCTCAGGCCACCAGGGTAGAGATGCCACCTATAAGTGGGCACGAGACTGAGGGGTGGATCTAACCATGGACAGCATTTCTCAGGTTGTTCATGACTGTGAGACGTGTGCTGCCATTAAGCAGGCTAAGCGGGTGAAGCCCCTCTGGTATGGGGGGCGGTGGTCCAAGTACAAGTATGGGGAGGCTTGGCAAATTGATTACATCACACTGCCTCAAACCCGCCAAGGCAAGCGCCACGTACTAACCATGGTAGAAGCCACTACAGGATGGTTGGAAACCTACCCCGTGTCTCATGCTACAGCCCGCAACACCATTCTGGGCCTGGAAAAGCAGGTCCTTTAGAGGCATGGTACTCCTGAGAGTATTGAGTCAGACAATGGAACTCATTTTAAAAATAATCTTATCAACACTTGGGCTAGGGAACATGGCATTGAGTGGGTGTACTGTTGCATCCCAGGTTTGGGTTCACATTATGGGTTTTTCCTTTGTTAGTTTTTCCAGTTCTTTGTACCCTCGTGCATCCCCCGGGTTTTCCCCTACTCCTGTGGTTTCCGTGCCCGTCTTCCCGTTCTCGTGGTCCCACTCACCCCAAAGTCTCGTGCCCGCCCCTGCCGTGTTCCCTTTGGTCGCTGTAGTACACGTCATCACCGCGATGTCTGTACCCATTGGGCGGGAGGGCTCCCTGTCCGCCCTGTCCCTTCCCTATATCACCCCACTCCTCGGCATGCTCAGGGCCATTTGCGCCCGTGCGAAGCAGGTCCTGCCCAGTCTGAGCCCCTTAATATAGTGGATGGAGATAAAGTCCCAGTGGCCCATGTCAGAGGTTTGTTGGGGAAGACAGTATGGATTAATCCTGCCTCGAGTACAGGCAAACCCATTCGCGGGATTGTCTTTGCTCAAGGACCAGGTTATACCTGGTGGGTAATGCAGAAAGATGGGACAACCCGTTGTGTACCTCAGGGAGATCTGATTGTGGGATGATATCATTGTTTGCTGAACGTTACCACCATTGTCTGTACGTTAGATCATACAGACATGAGACAGAAGGAAACGTGAAAAGTGTCAAAGGTCTGAGCAAGTAAGATGGAAGGAAATGTGGAAGTGTGGAAGGTTTGAGCAAGTGAGAGGAAAGTTTTACATTGTGTTCATTAACATGTTCACGATAGGAGATAAGGGGTGGAATGTCCTGGGGTGACAGGACATTTTCATGCTTTGTATCCCAATCGTGTATTCCTGTTCCCGTGCTCTCAGTTTGTTTTGTCTATAGACGCACCCCTCCCCTGGCTGCTTGCTCTGGCTTGCTGCTGCTAGCTTTAGGCCCGCTTTGCTTGCTCTGCTCTCTTGCTTTTTTTGCTTTTTCTTTGTTTTTTTTTTTGTTTTTGCTTTTTTTTTTTTTTTTGCCATTTTTCTGTTTTTGTTTTTCCCTTCCTTCCTTCCTCCCCTTCCCTGTAGACATCGGACCTGCTTCGGACCTTGATTCGGGAACATCAAGGAACTCCTCCGGAGTCTGCATTACAGAGAAGCTCAGCACCCTCCTCAGCAGACTGCCCAAGCCGTTCTGCCTCTCTTGGACTGGTGAAAACGTTTGTTCTTATCTCGGGCTGCTTTTCTTGTGTTGGGGAGTGTTTTTTGTTGTTGCTTAATAAACAAGTTTTTTCCACTTTTCCTCCGAGGAAATTCCTCCCGAACCCATTGTTGGGGGGGGGGGGGGGGGGAGTTGTGGAGGTTTTTTTCCTTTAAGGGGCTCCTTTGGAGATTTTCCCCTAATTTGTCCTAAACCAGGACACCCAGACAACACTTAAGGCACCCCAGAGCGTCCAGATGGCTGCCACCACACTTTTCATCTTTCTATGTCTCCAGTCAGTTGACACATGGCTTGTCCCACAGCTGAAGGAGAACATGTGGATAACATGAGCAAAGTCCCTCAAGCAAGACAATTTTTGCACGGCCATGAGCAGGGTGGGAGACCCACTCTCGACATGCTTGATGGGAATCCCTCTGTCAGAAAAAGACTACCCATATGCAGGTAAGAAACCTGCATTAACAGACAAGGGGGACTGTTATTTAATTAACAGACAAGGGGGAGATGTGGGATGTGCCCATGGGGAGGACAGTGTGGGAATGCCATGGGAAACTACAGTTGTTTAGCATAAGGCATTTCCCCAGAGTTCTCTGCCCCCCAATGCAAATGAGCACATGCCCATCACCTGTCAGTTTATGGTTGTCATCTCCCTAAGTTCTGGAAAATTCTCTCTTCTAGTTGTTTCTAATGGTTCCCTCTGTAAACCACTCCTTCCCTTTTCCCTCTTTGGCCCAGTTTATGTTATCCCATCCCTGTTCCTCCCCTACACCCTCTTCCCATTGGATTATTTGTACCCTGGTTACTCCTTCCCTCCCCAGTTATATACTCTGGCTCCTCCTTTCCTGGGGCTCTCAAGTCTGCTTCCCCTGAGTGTGGTTTTCTCCCTGCTGCTATTTCTGACTCCTACTCCTCCGATCAATCCTCAATAAACCTGCTCGGATTCCAGCAGCTAAAGAGTCCTTCCGTCTTTCTGGTGGGGACTTTAACTACGCTATCCAGGCACCCATTGACCACCCAACTGAGGGCCACCCTGTGGGACTCGGTCCAGGGCTAGCCTTCGAAGAACGTGCTCTACTGTACAGCTAACTATACCCCAACTGAGAAAGAAATCTTGGCTGCCTGTGAAGGAGTCCAAGCCACCTCAGAGATGACTGGTACAGAAGCACAACTCCTCCTGGCACCCCGACTACCGGTACTGGGGTAGATGTTCAAAGGCAAGGTTCCTTTTACCAACCATGCCACCAGTGCTACATGGAGCAAGTGGATTGCTCTCATCACACTGCGCGCCCGTATTGGTAAACTGAATCGCCCTGGGATTTTGGAGATAATCACAAATTGGTCCAAAGGTGAAAATTTTGGCATCACAGATGAAGAAGAACCAGTGACCCGGGCTGAAGAAGCTCCACCATATAACCAACTGCCACCAGAGGAAACATGCTATGCTCTTTTCACTGACGGTTCCTGTCGCATCGTACGGATGAATCGGAAGTGGAAAGCAGCTGTATGGAGCCCCACACGACAGGTCGCAGAGGCCACTGAAGGAGAGGGTGGATCAAGCCATCTTGCAGAACTGAAAGCCATTCAACTAGCCCTGGACATTGTAGAAAGAAAGAAGTGGCCAAAGCTCTATCTCTACACTGATTCATGGATGGTAGCCAATGCTGTGTGGGGATGGCTGGAGAGATGGAAAGAGGCCAACTGCCAGCATAGAGGAAAACCAATTTGGGCTGCTGAAGAGTGGAAAGACATCGCTACCAGGGTAGGGAGGCTGCTTGAGAAAGTCTGCCATGTAGATGCTCATGTCCCCAAGAGTAGAGCTAATGAAGAGCAGCAAAACAGTAAGCATGTAGACCAGGCTGAAAAGATAGGGGTGTCAAAGATAGACCTAGATTGGGAACACAAGGAGGAGTTGTTCCTAGCACAATGGGCCCATGATGCCTCAGGTCATCAGGGTAGAGATGCCACCTATAAGTGGGCACGAGACCAAGGGGTGGATCTAACCATGGACAGCATTTCTCAGGTTATCCACGACTGTGAGACATGTGCTGCCATCAAGCAGGCCAAGCGAGTGAAGCCCCTATGGTATGGTGGGCGGTGGTCCAAATATAAGTATGGGGAGGCCTGGCAGATTGACTACATGACACTGCCCCAAACATGCCAAGGCAAGTACTATGTGCTGACCATGGTGGAAAAATGTTTTTACAAACATATTGATGGTAAAAGGGAGGGTAAGACCAACCTTTGTTCTTTTCTGGATGAGGGAGAGAACTTAGTATCTGCAGATGAGGAGAAGGCAGAAGTGCATAACACCTTCTTTGCCTCAGTCTTTAGTGGGAACACAGCTTGTCCCCAGGACAACTGTCCTCCTGGGTTGGTTGATGGTGCCAGGGAACAGAATGGTCCCCCTGTTATCCAAGAGGAGGCCGTCAGAGAACTGCTGAGATGCTTGAATATTCATAAATCTATGGGACCAGATGGGATCCATCCCAGGGTGATGAGAGAGCTGGCAGATGAGCTTACGAAGCCACTCTCCATCATTTACCAACAGTCTTGGCTCACTGGCGAGGTTCCAGATGACTGGAAGCTGGCCAATGTGGCACCCATTCACAAAAAGGGTGGGAAGGAGGATCCTGGTAATTATAGACCAGTCAGCCTGACCTCAGTACCTGGCAAGATAATGGAGCAATTTGTACTGAGTGTCATCATGCAGCATCTACAGGATGGCCAGGGTATCAGACCCAGCCAGCAGGGGTTTAGGAGGTGTAGGTCATGTTTCACAACCTGATCTCGTTTTATTACCATGTGACCTGCCTGACAGATGTAGGAAGGGCTGTGGATGTGTCTATTTAGACTTCAGCAAGGCCTTTGACACTGTCTCCCACAGCACACTCCTGGAAAAGCTGCAGCCCACAGCTTGGACAGGAACATTCTTAGCTGGCTGCCACTGCTTAGCACTGGCTGGATGGCTGGCCCAGAGAGTGGTAGTGAGCAGTGCTGCATCCAGCTGGCAGCCAGTCACCAGTGGTGTCCCTCAGGGCTCTGTGCTGGGAGCAGTTCTGGTTCCCAGCACCAGTTTACTGATGACACAGATGAGGGCACTGAGTCCTTCATTAGTAAATTTGCAGACAACACTAAGCTGAGAGCATGTGTCCATCTGTTGGAAGGTAGGATGGCTCTGCAGAGTGACCTGGAACGGCTGGATAGATGGGCAGACTCTAACAAGATGAAGTTTAATAAGTCCAAGTGCCAAGTCTGGCATTTTGGCCACAGTAATCCCCTGCAGCGTTATAGGCTGGGGTTGGTGTGGCTGGGCAGTGCCCAGGCAGAAAGGGACCTGAGGGTACTGGTTGACAGCCGGCTGAACATGAGCCAGCAGTGTGCCCTGGTGGCCAAGAAGGCCAATGGCATCCTGGCCTGCAGTACTGTGTCCAGTTCTGGGCCCTCAGTTCAGGAAGGACGTTGAGATGCTTGAGCGTGTCCAGAGGAGGGCAACGAGGCCGGTGAGGGGCTTGGAACACAAGCCCTATGAGGAACGGCTGAGGGAGCTGGGGCTGTTTAGCCTGAAGTAAAGGAGACTCAGAGGCAACCTCATCACTCTCTACAATTTCCTGAAGGGTGGCTGTAATCAGGTGGGGGTTGGTCTCTTTCTCCAGGCAGCAACTGACAGAACAAGAGGTCACAGTCTCAAGCTGTGTCAAGGGAAATATAGGTTAGATATTTGTCGGAACCCAGAATGTCCCTTGGACATTCTTGGATGCTCCGAGCCCAGGTCAGAAGCATTTGAGACCCTGGAATGCAGCCGCAGACCCCTGTGGGTTTGAACCTGATCCATGGAACAATTTACCAACCTTGCAGGAAGAACAAGAAATCACAAAAGTTTAGATATTATAGTAGAAGTAGTCACAAAGTGAAAGGAAGAACTTCTGAGTGCTGTACAGGGGGGTTTTAGGCCTTGTACAGAGGGGTCTGAGTTTTGTACATGGGGGTCAGAAGTTCTAAGATGGAGGGACTTGGGTGTGCCCTGTCCTTTTTTCCTTCTTCCTCCTAACCTCCACGTTCATGGTGATGTTGGCACTCACAGATTAGTTTAGAGTAGAAAGTCACTGTTCAATATAGGTGATGGGCATTGGGGAAAAACTATAAACATCTAATACGTAATATAAAAGATGGCACCAGCCCCCTGGGCATCAGAGTGTGCCCTTGCCTGACTGCTGAACGGACCACAGCAGCTCAGGAAGAAAATCTTTTAGATAACACACAATAAACTACCTTGAGACCGGACGACTGAAGACTACTGAGTCTTTCTTTGAAGGCATGGGTTGGAGGAGAGACTTTTCCACCTTCCCGGGCTCACCCCAACCAGGGGTGAGTCCCGAGAGATATTAGGAAAAAGTTTTTCATGCAAAGAGTGATAAAGTACTGGAATGGTCTGCCCGGGGAGGTGGTGGAGTCACCATCCCTGGATGTGTTTATAAAAAGACTGGATGTGGTACTCAATGCCATGGTTTAGTTGAAGTGTCAGGGAAAGGGTTGGACGCGATGATCTTGAAGGTGTCTTCCAAACTTGTGATTCTGTGATTCTGTGAAACCACCACTGGAGGGTTGGAGACCTACCCTGTGCCTCATGCTACTGCCTGGAACACCATCTGGGGCCTGGAAAAGCAAGTCCTGTTAAGACATGGGACCCCTGAGAGAACTGAGTTGGACAATGGGACCCATTTCATGAACAGCTGTCAGAGTCCAGAACATCCCTCTGGCTGCCCTGGATGTCTCGAGACCCTGGCAGGGGGCTCAGGGACATTGGCAAGAAGTCAAAAACACCTGTGGCTTCAATTTTTGCCCATGACAGAGGCTGCCAACTTTATATGAGGAATTGCAAGCCAGAATGGTTTGAGTAGTGTAATAGAGGAATTGACACAGGGTGGAAAAGTAGAATTTTGGGGCTTTTTAGAATGTAATTCAGGGGTACAAGATGGAGAAATCTGGGCATGTCTTAGCCTTTTTCTGCTTCTTCTTGTCCTCCATGGCTTGGTGTGATGGTGACACTTTTCTATTGGTTTAGGATAGGGACACACTGTCCAACATAGATCTAAGGTATTGGTACGGGAACTGTAAACACAGTACACGTACTTTTGAGTATATAATGTCGGAGACACCCGGGGCTTGGCAGAGACTGCTATGGCTTCTGTACTAGCCAGACTTCGGCAGGTCAGAGAGAAAGTATTAGAGATAAGGAAAAATAAACAGCCTTGAAAACTCAACTTCACGCATTCCAGACCTCTTCTTTGGCAGCCGGGCTAGGGAAAAAAGGACTTTCACACTGTTGGGGTCTCGCCAGCTGACCCCGACAATCTTGGAGTCCCTGGTTGGGCATTTGCTCACCAGTTGTGCAAAACAGGCATTTAACCCTAGCCCGAGAAGATAAACTTCCTGCAGAGAACAGCCTGAACCCCTGCAGAGAGCAAGCTTCTTCAAACTCGATCCGGAAAAGGAAAAGATCCGAGGGCCCTGGGCGTTCTCCACTTGTTACCTTCTGGCCAGAGACCAGGAAAGCTTCTGGACAGATTTTGCAGACGACGCAGCTATTGGTGAGACCGGTCAAAATTAAGAACATGGCTTGTTCCCAGGATCAACTTAACATCTTATCCACTCTAAGGAGCGTGGCGGCCACTTAACCTGTGACCTTAGCCGACAGGGAACTCAAAGATCTTTTGCAATGGGTCCGTTGTTATTACGCACACACTGAATCTCGTGTGATTTCTGAGCCAGGGTTTTGGCAGGATGTTAATATATGACTTTATCATTTAGCAACACAAAAAGATAAAACAGCTGTGAAACTTTTGTCTCCTGCTAGAGCTATGCTAGAAGCAATCTCAAACAAAAAGAGCCGCGGGAGTTACTCCCACCAGGGGGATGGGAGGAATCCCTCTGCTGTGGGGGACAGGCCCACCAGAGAGGTGGGGGAGAGACCGCCAAGCGAACGGCAGGCGGGAGACACCCCTGAAAAATCAGGGGGGGAGGAGAACCTGACACCAATCAAAGAGGTGCAGGGGGTATCATCAACCAGTGAATCTCCTCGCACACCTCAACTAATCCCAGGAAAACTAAATGTGAATATATTTCCTAGTGAACTTGAGGATTGGGATTTTGCATCTTTTGAGGCGTGTTCGCCCGATCACAGAGACCGATGGCAGATCCTACCTCGCAGCCAAAACCCCCCACACCTCCTTTCCCAGGGATACGGGTGGGAAGGCGAGGGGGGGAGACACAAACACGAACAGCGCTGGGGAGAGCAGGGGTGGAACCGAGCTCCGTGGCGGCGTGGGGTGCGGGGGAAGGGCGAGAACAGCCTTTCAGGGAGCTGCGACAACCCGGGAGAAGCCCATGGGGGTTGGTGGAATCGCGGCAGAAATGCCCGCGGGACCAGCGCCCGTATCGGCGGGCGCGGGGGGCCCGCGGGGGATACTCGTGCAGCGGACGCTGGCCAGCCGCCCGGGGCGGCGGCGGGCGACAAACCGAGCGGCGCCGGACCGAGGGCAGCGGGAGAGCCGAGCCGAGCCGAGCCGGGCCGGGCCGAGCCGAGCCGAGCCGAGCCGAGCCGGGCGGGGCCGAGCCGGGCCGGGCCGAGCCGAGCCGAGCCGAGCCGGGCCGGACCGAGCCGAGCCGGGCCGGGCCGGGCCGAGCCGAGCCGAGCCGAGCCGAGCCGAGCCGGGGGCCGGACCGAGCCGAGCCGAGCCGGGCCGGGCCGGGCCGAGCCGAGCCGAGCCGAGCCGAGCCGAGCCGGGCGGGGCCGAGCCGAGGCGAGCCGGGCTAGGCCGGGCCGGACCGAGCCGAGCCGAGCCGGGCGGGGCCGGGCCGGACCGGGCCGGGCCGGGCCGGGCCGAGCCGGGCGGGGCCGAGCCGAGCCGAGCCGAGCTGGGCCGGGCCGAGCCGAGCCGAGCCGGGCGGGGCCGAGCCGAGCCGAGGCGAGCCGGGCTAGGCCGGGCCGAGCCGAGCCGGGCAAGGCCGGGCCGGACCGAGCCGAGCCGGGCTAGGCCGGGCCGAGCCGAGCCGGGCCGGGCCGGGCCGAGCCGGACCGGGCCAGGGGCCGCACCGACATGGCCGGAGCATGCGCGGTGGCACCCGCGCCGACAGCGGACCGCAAGCGCGCGTTGATGACGTCAGACACGGAAAAAGATGGGAGGGAAATACTGGCTATTCTCGTGGCTGCACTGGGAGCCCTGGTGGGGCGAGAAGTGGCCACGGGACCCGGGGGGGTCGGCCTCGAGGAGGGAGAAGGCCGGGCAGACCCAGAATGGGAATGAGGCGACGTGGGTGCCATCCGGGGGAGGGAGGAAGGCGTTCCCAAGGGCGCGGATGCGCCAGAACGAGCAGAGGCGGGGCGTGGCCACGACGGGGGCGTTCCTTTCCACGCCCCAGTGACGTCACGGGCAAAGACGGGGCGTGGTGTGGGCACAAACGCGTTTCAAGGCACCGCCCAGTCCCGGTTGCCACGGAGACAGCGAGACCACGGACAACATCGCCACCCAGTGGCGGGACTGCAACATCGCAGCAAACATTACAACAGTATTTCCCGATTTCTAATTAAAAAAAGACTAGTTCAGAAAAAGCGTGTCCTCCGCACCAAATGGAACAATCGTTAGCTCCTGAAAGTGATGAGGCTCAGGACAGTCCTACTGGAGAGCAGCAACAGGATGACATGATAACGTATAACTGCTTCAGAGGGTGTCCCAGCTTGGATGGTTTCAGCATCAGGAGCTGCTGGCTCATATCGCCAGAGACAATCAACTCTGATATCAGAGGATGCTGTAAGACAGTTTCTTTTGCAACATATTGATACAGCTTTGAAATCTCATCCAGATTTGTCAACTCTGATATCGGGGGATGTTGTGAGACAGCTTCTTTTACATTATATTGATGCAGCCCTGAAGTCTCGTCTGGATTTGGTGACTCAACTTGCACGAGCTTTTCATCCAATGCAAAGCAGCAATGTTTTACCTCCAGCTGTAGATGTTCCTCCTGCTTCTCCCTGGAATCAGGGGAAACATCAGGACTGTCAACATTTTTTGGAGATGCAGCAGCTGCAATGCAACAAAGTATGGGAATGCCACTGATGCCAACAGATCCCAGGATGGGAAAGGTTGCTGTACCACAGCCAGAACAACAGTTAACTTCATTTTTCAGCCAGATATTCAAGGAATTACAAATACCTAGACCACTTGCAATGACAGATTGGGCAGAAATCAGGAAAAAGGCCTTGAAAGAAAAGGATTTCCACATGACTTGGTAAGGGACATTGCTATGCCTGTGAATTATGATGCACAGGGACAAAATCCAAGATGGGAACAATTGGAACATGAGGTTGTCAAAGACCTGATCAAAGTGATAAGAGATAATGGTCTTGGATCTTCATATTTCAAACAACTTCTAAAAAGTACAAACAGCATCAGGGGTAGCCTTGACTCAGTTGGACCGAATGGGGTGCTGGCTGAGCAAACACGCTCGTGCTGTCTCTCTTGCACTGAGTGACATGTTAACGGACATCAACAGCGTAAGACGAGTGACTCTTCAAAACAGAACAGCAACTGATTGTTTATTGCTGACACATGGGCACAGGTGTGAAGATTTTGAGGGGATGTGCTGCATGAACTTGTCGGATCATTCAAATTTGATTCATGAATACATAAAGCAATTGCAAAAAGGCACAGACAAACTTGGAGAAGTTACTGGGTCTTGGTTGAATGATGTGTTTGATTTTTTTTTTGACCTCTCACCATTGTAGAGGGAACTTTTGAAGATAGCTTTTTATGTTTTAGTAGGGCTTGTAATTCTTCAGCTCATTTTGCCATGCCTTTTCAATGCATATGGCGGGCCATGAACAGAGCTGCCAGAGAGGTGTTTTTGGTGCAATGAGAAAGAGGAGATGTCGGAGTCCAGAACATCCCTCTGGCTGCCCTGGATGTCTCGAGACCCTGGCAGGGGGCTCAGGGACCTTGGCAAGAAGTCAAAAACACCTGTGGCTTCGATTTTTGCCCATGACAGAGGCTGCCAACTTTATATGAGGAATTGCAAGCCAGAATGGTTTGAGTAGTGTAATAGAGGAATTGACACAGGGTGGAAAAGTAGAATTTTGGGGCTTTTTAGAATGTAATTCAGGGGTACAAGATGGAGGAATCTGGGCATGTCTTAGCCTTTTTCTGCTTCTTCTTGTCCTCCATGTCTTGGTGTGATGGTGACACTTTTCTATTGGTTTAGGATAGGGACACACTGTCCAACATAGATCTTAGGTATTGGTACGGGAACTGTAAACACGGTACACGTACTTTTGAGTATATAATGTCGGAGACACCCGGGGCTTGGCAGAGACTGCTATGGCTTCTGTACTAGCCGGACTTCGGCAGGTCAGAGAGAAAGTATTAGAGATAAGGAAAAATAAACAGCCTTGAAAACTCAACTTCACGCATTCCAGACCTCTTCTTTGGCAGCCGGGCTAGGGAAAAAAGGACTTTCACACTGTTGGGGTCTCGCCAGCTGACCCCGACAAACAGCCTTATAAACACCTCAGCCACAGAATATGGTATTGAATGGATATATCATATCGCTTGGCACCAGCAGCCAAGAGAAGTTGAACAGTGGAATGAACTACTTAAGACTACCCTGAAGGCACTTGGTGGGGGAACCTTTAGAAATTGGGAAATGAACTCGGCAAAAGCCACCTGGATGGTCAATACCCGAGGGTCCATCAATAGAGCTGGTCTTGTCCAGTCTAAACCCCTGCACACAGTGGATGGAGATAAAGTCCTTGTGATACAGTTGAAAGGTATTTTAAGAAAGACTGATTAGATTAATCCCACCACAGGCAAAAGTAAACCCATCCGTGGGATTGTTTTTGCTCAAGGACCTGGTTACACTTGGTGGGTAATGCAGAAAGATGGGTAAACCCGTTGTGTACCAGAAAGAGACCTAATTTTAAGTGAGACCTGTGTGTAAAGTTTCATTGGGATATGATGTACATGGTAATAGAATAAGGGGTGGATTATGTCCTAGGATACAATATAAAGATGTGCCCAAAAGAATCTTTCTATTGGCATTTTCATGAGCCGTTGAAACCAGGAGGGGCAGTGTTTTCTTTGGCTCCTTCTTCTGGACTATCTCCTGTTAATGGGCCCATCAATGACTTGCCACATGACTCAGAGATAACTCCGTCTGGGAGCCATTTCTGTTTAATGGGCAATCAAGGACCCACCTCATGACTCATTGAATGACATCAGCCCATTGTGAGATGCTCCACCCAGAGGGGAGGACCTGAGCATTCCCACCTAGATATAATCTGGAGTTTAGGACAGAACAAGCTGCTCTTACTCCGGATGCTCTCCTGGACCTTCCCCTTGGGACCTTCACCTGGAACCCTCGCTTCCTCTCTCCCTCTCCCTCCCTCCCTGGGCCTGCCACAAGTTGTGGCTAGCAACTCCTATCAGGGCCCTTCACCCTTTATAATAAACCACATCTTCTAAGACCTGACTTCAGAGATCTCTCATCCATCCAAGCCATCCTGGAGTCCAGCGCTCTTTACACTTTTCTACGCAATCACTACTTCAACAAGACCACTTCATCTGGACTGCTACCACCACCTTACCTAGAGGAGTGTCAGGTTGTATTCTGACTCTGTCACTGGTTTTAATTTGTACTATTGCATGTATTTTGTTTTACTTTTTTTTTTATGAAATTGTTTTTCTGACTTCTCTCACTGGTTTTGCTTTTAAACCAGAACACATGGAAAGAACAGTCTTTAACTCCACAATGGGAAGGTCCTTTTCCCTTACTACTGACAACTGAGGCAGTGATCCAGACCAGGCAATGAGGTTGGATCCACGCCAGCAGAATCAAATGACCTGTAGAAGAACCTAAGGAATGGACTATGACATCTAAACCAGATGATACCAAATTGACTCTCAAACGGGGACTGGATAGTAATGAACTGGGAGGACGCAAATGGTCCAAGGAATATACAAAGAATTACACCTAACTGGGAAATAAGGCCGAGCTTATATCAGTGGTTTCAAGTACTGCCTGGACAAGTTCTGAGATGTCTTCGATACCCCTCTTGGGGAGGAATACTTCCACTCAGGAGGATCAGGACTGTTTTGGTCAGTGAATTTTTGTGTTCTGGCCTTAGCCTGTGACTTATAGAAAGAGGAGGAGAAATTACAACTTCCATCAGTGCCATATCATATACCCTTTTTGATTCATCCTAATACTAGATATGCTAGCTGGGTTAAATGTAAATGTTCAAATTGTGGAAAAATATTGGTATTATAATTAACAAAACTGACGCTTTTGTTGCAGAAAGTGTTGAGTACCAAAACTATCCTGTATTCAGGTAGAACTCAAAAACAACTGAAATAATAACTTTGCTTTGTGGATGGGGATTCCTAATGTCTGTTGAATGAAAGATACCTGAATGTCCTGGCTTGTAAAATAAGCATGTATTCTATTTTTGCCATCTGTTGGGAGTTAGGCAGTTTTTCTTATCTCTTTCAAGAACAATGACACTGCCAGGAAGATAATCTCCTGTTAATGGGCTATTGAATTACTCACTGTGGCTGGTAAGACTAGTTACATCATCCCATTGTGAGATGCTCCACCCAGAGGGAGGAGCCAAGCATCCCTGCCACCATAAAACAAGCATTTCTGAGACAACAGACAGCCTTCTTCGCCGGATTTCCCAGAGGAATCAGGAACCAGGCCCAGCTCCTCCTTCGCCGCATCTTCAGAAAGGACCTACACCCTTCTGCAGATTGCCGCTCCAGGAGGAGCAGCCACCATCTGGCTGGACTACTATCAACACCCTGACTTCTCAGGATGTCAGGTTTTTCTCACTCTGCCAGTGGTTTTTCTTTTGCTTGTGCTAAATTGCATTGTTATTTAGTTTTTTCCTTCCTAGTAAAAAACTGTTATTCCCATTCTCATATCTTTGCCTGAGAGCCCTTTTAATTCTGAAATTGTGATAATTCGGAAAGAGGGGGTTTACCTTTTCCATTTCACAGGAGGCTTTTGCCTTCCTTCACAGACTCCTGTCTTTCCAAACCAAGACAGATTTTGGCGCCCAACGTGGGGCTCAAGGGCATTGAGAAAAAAAGGGATTAACAGTTCTTAGGTAATTTAATTTTTAAGTACCACCATGTGGTCTAATTTTCCCTGGTTTGGGTGGCATGTGGTCGCAAGTGTATACTTCCCATTTACAGGCCCTTATCTAAATATGGGTCCTATAACTAAGGCTACTGTGTCTGTTATCAAGTTTGTCCTCTGGGTGAAGGATTCATGGATCTTTAATTTCCTCTGGATGGCAGGTACATGGATTCAGAGCTATCACACACTAACTGCATGTTTTTGGAGTTACTTTAATAATGGTACCTACTGTGAGGAAATGACACGGGGGGAAACTTTCTCCCAACCTTTTAACCATCTTTTTGGGTCTGCTCCACCAGTTTTCGAAGGGTTAAGATCCACTCTAAGTGCTAATGATATCATACAATGGGTGGTGTTGCTGATATGCCTGTTATGTTTAGCACTCAGAGATAAGAGAAGATTAACCTGGATAACTACCCTGACACCTACACCAGAGACTAAAGATGCTGCTGCAGAGACTGACACTACCCCAGAGACTGGAGATGCTGCTGCTCCAGAGCCTGACCCTGCCCCAGAGCCTGCCTCAGAAACGAACCACCCAGAGTGGGTGAGGGTGCTGGTTAAGGAGATGCAGGAGATGCAAGAGATGCTGAAGGAGTGCATTTCACCAGCTGGTGAGAAACCCGCCCTTTGCCTTGAAGAGGGACAGTCTAATAGTACAGCTGTGGAACCCACAAATGTTACAACTGTCCAGGTTCCAGCTGAACCACAAAGGCAGTCACAGCCAGAAGCAGTTGCCCCGGTAGAAACAAGGAGGTCTAAGATGAAAGCAGAGCACCCAGATAGGGGAGGGCCCTCACAATCCACAGGGGAGCCAGAGGTTGCAATCATCACCAAGTCCCTGACGTACGAAAGTCTCCGTAATCTGCACAAAGACATTGTGCGACGAGGGCGTGAGGCTTATACTACCTGGTTACTCCGGGTCTGGGACCTTATGGGTACAGGCGTGCAGCTGGACGGTGGTGAGGCAAGGAACTTGGGACCCTTAACCCAGGACTCAGGTATGAATCAGATTTTTGTAAGGGAGCCAGGATCCCTTTCTCTCTGGGAGCGGCTTTTAATGAGTGTCAGAGAGAGGTTTGTCCACAGGGAGAGAAAGCAGGAGCACCACCATAGAATGCGCTGGAAGACCCTGGAGGAAGGGATCCAACAGCTGAGGGAAGTGGCAGTATTAGAAGTACTCTTTGGGAGGGATGGACAACATAATAATGACCCCGACAAGGTCAGGTGCACAGGGCAAATGCTGTGGAGTCTGGCAAATCTTGGGCCATCTCAGTACACCACTTTCATTGCAACAATTGATGCTGACACTAACCGAGAGACAGTGGGCTCTGTTGCCAACAAACTTAGGAATTATGAGAGTATGATTAATGGCCCAATGCAGGCTCATATCTCAGCTGTGATTAAGGAGTTCAAAGAAGAGATGAGGGAGGAAATGAGGAAGGTTAATGCAGCACCCATACGAGTCACAGGCCCCAAAGTCAGACCCCAACATTCCCCAGCTAGAGAGAGAGGGTACACCCCAAGGGCTAATCTGTGGTTCTTCCTGCGTGACCACGGGGAAGACATGGGGAGGTGGGATGGGAAACCCACTTCTGTCCTGGCAGCACGGGTCCGTCAACTCAAGGAGGGAAACTCTAACCGGGGGAGTTCCACCAAGGTGAAGGTAGCCTCAACCTCCCATGACCAAGCTTTTGGGTACGATCTGTCAGATCCCCTTGAAGGGACCTCTAGTATGTATACCCAGGAGAGGAATAATAACCAGTGTTAGAGGGGCCCTGCCTCTAGCCAGGGAGAGGCATGGGAAAACCGGATCTTCTGGACGGTGTGGATCCGATGGCCTGGCACATCAGAGCCACAAAAATACGATGCCTTAGTTGATACTGGTGCACAGTGTACCCTGATACCATCGGGACATGTGGGGGCAGAGCCTGTTTCCATTGCTGGTGTGACAGGGGGATCACAGCAATTGACCCTGGTGGAAGCCGAGGTGAGCCTGACTGGGAAGGAGTGGCAGAAACATCCTATTGTGACTGGCCCAGAGGCCCCGTGTATTCTGGGCATAGACTTCCTCCGGAACGGCTATTACAAAGACCCGAAGGGACTCAGGTGGGCTTTTGGCATAGCTGCTGTAAAGGCAGAGGACATCAAGCAATTGAACACCTTGCCTGGACTGTCAGAAAACCCGTCTGCAGTAGGACTCCTGAGGGTAGAAGAGCAACTCGTGCCAATTGCGACCTCAACAGTGCACCGCCGGCAGTATCGGACGGATCGAGATGCCGTGATCCCCATCCACAGGATGATTCATGAGCTGGAGAGCCAAGGGGTGGTTAGCAAAACCCACTCACCCTTCAACAGCCCCATCTGGCCTGTGCGCAAATCTGACGGAGAATGGAGATTGACTGTGGACTATCGTGGCTTAAATGAAGTGACTCCACCGCTGAGCACCGCTGTACCGGATATGCTGGAACTCCAGTACGAGCTGGAGTCCAAGGCAGCGAAGTGGTATGCAACTATTGATATTGCTAATGCGTTTTTTTCCATTCCTCTGGCAGCAGAATGCAGGCCTCAGTTTGCTTTCACCTGGAGGGGCGTGCAGTACTCCTGGAACCGACTACCCCAGGGGTGGAAACACAGTCCCACTATCTGCCATGGACTGATCCAGACTGCACTAGAAAAGGGTGAGGCTCCAGAACACCTGCAGTACATCGATATCATTGTGTGGGGGAGCACAGCGGCAGAAGTGTTTGAGAGAGGTAAGAGGATCATCCAGATACTGCTAGAAGCTGGCTTCGCCATCAAGAAAAGCAAAGTCAAGGGACCTGCCCGAGAAATCCAGTTCCTGGGAGTGAAATGGCAAGACGGACGGCGCCAGATTCCCACTGAGGTCATCAACAAGATCACCGCTATGTCCCCACCAACCAGCAAGAAGGAAACACAAGCTTTCCTAGGTGCCATAGGTTTTTGGAGGATGCACATTCCCGAGTATAGCCAGATTGTGAGCCCTCTTTACCTGGTTACCCGCAAAAAGAACGATTTCCACTGGGGCCCTGAGCAGCAACAAGCCTTCACCCAGATCAAGCAGGAGATCGCTCATGCTGTAGCCTTTGGCCCAGTCAGAAGGGGACCAGAGGTCAAGAATGTGCTCTACTCTGCAGCCGGGAACAATGGCCTGTCCTGGAGCCTTTGGCAGAAGGTGCCTGGTGAGACTCGAGGTCGACCATTGGGATTCTGGAGCCGAAGTTTCAAAGGGTCCGAAGCCAACTACACCCCAACAGAGAAGGAAATCTTGGCTGCCTAGGAAGGAGTTCAAGCCACCTCGGAGGTGATTGGCACGGAAGCACAACTCCTCCTGGCACCCCGACTACCAGTGCTGGGGTGGATGTTCAAAGGAAAGTTCCTACTACCCACCACGCCACCGACGCCACATGGAGCAAATGGATTGCTCTCATCACAGAGCGCGCCCGTATTGGAAACCCGAATCGCCCTGGAATTTTAGAGATAATTACGAACTGGCCAGAAGGTGAAAACTTTAGTCTCACTGACGATGAGGAGCAGGTACAAGCGACAAGAGCTGAAGAAGCTCCACCCTATAACCAACTACCAGCAGAGGAAACACGTTATGCTCTTTTCACTGATGGTTCTTGTCGCATCGTAGGGATGAACCGGAAGTGGAAAGCAGCCGTATGGAGCCCCACACGACAAGTTGCACAAGCTACCGAAGGAGAAGGTGGATCGAGCCAACTTGCTGAACTCAAGGCCGTTCAGTTGGCCCTGGACATTGCTGAAAGGGAGAGGTGGCCAAAGCTCTACCTTTATACTGATTCATGGATGGTAGCCAATGCTCTATGGGGCTGGCTGGGAAGGTGGAGGAAAGCCAACTGGCAACGTAAAGGAAAACCAATCTGGGCTGCTGATATATGGAAAGACATTGCCTCTCGGGTGGAGAAACTAACAGTGAAAGTCCGTCATGTAGATGCCCATGTCCCCAGAAGCAGGGCTAATGAGGAACACCAAAACAACGAGCAGGTAGATCAGGCAGAGAGAATAGAAGTGTCAAAGATAGACTTAGATTGGCACCATAAGGGGGAGTTGTTCCTGGCTCGATGGGCTCACGATGCCTCGGGTCATCAGGACAGAGATGCCACCTACAAGTGGGCACGAGACCGAGGGGTGGATCTAACCATGGACAGTATTTCTCAGGTTATCCACGACTGTGAGACATGTGCTGCCATCAAACAGGCCAAGCGGGTAAAGCCCCTGTGGTATGGGGGGCGGTGGTCCAAGTACAAGTATGGGGAGGCCTGGCAGATTGTCTACATCACACTGCCCCAGACACGCCAAGGCAAGCGCTACGTGCTGACCATGGTGGAAGCCACCACTGAATGGCTAGAGACCTACCCTGTACCTCATGCCACTGCCCGGAACACCATCTTAGGCCTGGAAAAGCAAGTCCTGTGGAGACATGGCACACCTGAGAGAATTGAATCTGACAATGGCACCCATTTCAAGAACGGCCTTATCAACACCTGGGCCAGAGAACATGGTATCGAATGGATATATCATATCCCCTATCATGCTCCAGCTGCCGGCAAAGTTGAACGGTGCAACGGACTCCTTAAGACTACCCTGAAGGCACTTGGTGGGGGAACATTTAGAAACTGGGAAAATAACCTGGCAAAAGCAACCTGGATGGTCAACACCTGAGGATCCATCAATCGAGCTGGCCCTGCCCAATCTGAACCCTTGCACACAGTAGATGGAGATAAAGTCCCTGTGGTACATATGAAGGGTATTTTAGGGAAAACTGTTTGGATTAATCCCACCTCAGGCAGAGACAAACCCATCCGTGGGATTGTTTTTGCTCAAGGACCTGGTTACACTTGGTGGGTAATGCAGAAAGATGGGGAAACCCATTGTGTACCACAGGGAAACCTGGTCTTAAGTGAGAACTGAGTATAAGATTTCATTGTGACACAGATGGAAATAGAATAAGGGGTGGATAATGTCCTGGCTTGTAAAATAAGCATGTATTCTATTTTTGCCATCTGTTGGGAGTTAGGCAGTTTTTCTTATCTCTTTCAAGAACAATGACACTGCCAGGAAGATAATCTCCTGTTAATGGGCTATTGAATTACTCACTGTGGCTGGTAAGACTAGTTACATCATCCCATTGTGAGATGCTCCACCCAGAGGGAGGAGCCAAGCATCCCTGCCACCATAAAACAAGCATTTCTGAGACAGACAGCCTTCTTCGCCGGATTTCCCAGAGGAATCAGGAACCAGGCCCAGCTGCTCCTTCGCCGCATCTTCAGAAAGAACCTACACCCTTCTGCAGATTGCCACTCCAGGAGGAGCAGCCACCATCTGGCTGGACTACTAGCAACACCCTGACTTCTCAGGGTGTCAAGTTTTTCTCACTCTGCCAGTGGTTTTTCTTTTGCTTGTGCTAAATTGCATTGTTATTTAGTTTTTTCCTTCCTAGTAAAAAACTGTTATTCCCATTCTCATATCTTTGCCTGAGAGCCCTTTTAATTCTGAAATTGTGATAATTCGGAAAGAGGGGGTTTACCTTTTCCATTTCACAGGAGGCTTTTGCCTTCCTTCACAGACTCCTGTCTTTTCAAACCAAGACACTGAAGAATGGTGGGAAACTACAGTTAAGAAGTGTCAAAAATGATTTGCAAATTCGCAAAAAGGAAGTGACAAGGAAAAGAGGGCAAGACTGGATTGGCCGCTGTACTCGCCACTGAGAAGATCAAATACACCTGCTATGGACAGCAACCCCATAGGCATGGGAGGTGGGGTATAAGCCATACCAGACCTCTGTTATTCCTTTTTCTGTCACTCATCTTTTTTCTTTTTCCTTTTGGGATACCGGCAGAGTCATGTCACAGAGGTTACCAGAAGCTGTACATGGGAAGACACCAGGGTTCCTTTTTTATTACACACACCCATATCAACAGTCACTGTTATTACACATCCAAATTAGGTAATTGTATACAAAATGGGAAAAAATAATGGATTGCAGAGAATTTGGGAACAAGTGGTAACAGGTTGGGAAGTAAGTGTCTGAAAGGAGAGAAATGGTTTTGTTTCACTTTTGCTACTGGGAGTAAAGTCCAGGATTTGGTTAAAGAGCAACTGGTAAGCAAAAAGGCAAAGTCAGTACAGCAATCAAACTCTGTGCCAATTTCATTTCAAGATTTATATACAAAAATTGAGCAGCAACAAGAAACAGTAATAGGTATCTCTAGACTGCGGAAAAATCTGTTTGTGGAACTGGGGGAAAGAATATGTAAGGAACTTAACACGACCAACTGTTGGGTCTGTGGAGGAGTTTTGATGTCAGAGGAATGGCCATGGAAAGGCAGTAGCTTAGGCCCGGTTGAACTCCTTAAGTGGAACCAGACAAATACAAGAGGGGAAAACTGACCAGAAGGATGGATTTTAAGTTCAACAGTGATATGGGATGAATGCCTCTGGCATACTAGGGAAAATTTTCTTAATGAAGTAGGAAATACTCCCTGTGAGAGATATAAAGTGAGCAATGGAATTTTTACGTGGTGGATCCCAAGGAACAAACTCGGTATTGGACTCGAGGAGAAATGAAAGAGAGAAATTGTAAATACAATAACAAAATTGGACTTTTTCAATACAATGATACAGGGAAAAATCCTTATTATGGGATCCCAGAAATATCCAAATTTTGGGAGAATATAAATCAGAAAAATTATTATTGGAAAGCACCAGATGGCTTATTTTGGATATGTGGAAAGAGAGCATACCCCAAACTCCCCTCCCCTTTGTTGGAAAGGGATTTGCACTGTGGGAATTATGCAGCCAGGATTTTTTCTTCTACCCGGACCAAATGGAGATCATTTAAGAGTACCAGTTTATGATGACCTAAAAAGAAATAAAAGGGATTTGACTGAGGATTCCAGAAATGGGGAGATGAAGAATGGCCCCCTGAACTCATACTGGAAATGTATGGGCCAGCCACCTGGGCACAAGATGGGAGTTGGGGATATCGGACCCCAATTTATATACTGAATCATATTAGAATACTCCAAGCAGTTGTAGAGATAATAACACACAGAACTGGTCAGGCAATGGAATTAGTATTGAGGCAACAATCCCAAACAAGAGGTGCAGTGTATCAGGATAGGTTGACTTTAGACTATTAGCTGAAGAAAGAGGTGTTTGTGGAAAGTTTGATACATCAGACTGTTGTTTAAAAATATATAACAATGGGGATGCTGTTCTGGATACAGTCAATGATATCAGAAAAATAGCTCCCGTACAGGTCCAAAAGTGGGAATCGATGCTAAAAACTAGCTGGTGGGATAACATATTGGGCATAGAATGGTGGAAGAAGCTAGGCTTCTTCTTTTTAGGCACTAGAGCTGGTTTGGTATTTCTTCCTTGCTTGATCCCGTTTTATTCGGCTAATCACCAGCATAGTCCAGGGCATGCAAGTGGTAACAATGTCTATAGACCCAAAATTTACTACATATGGGACTGCACAAAAGATTATGGTATTAAAGAAACAAAATAATAAGAAAGACCCTTGGAAGAAGCAAAAATTATTTATGAAAAAAGTAAGCAAATAATGGAGGATAGAAATCAAGAAATATTGCTCAAGTCAAATGATTTGTAAAAAGGGAAGAGGAGGGATTGTTATAAATGCATATTATATTGCTGGCTTTTTGCAAATATTAAGATGAATGTTGTATGGATAATGTTAAAATAACTTTGCTTTTATTTCTGCTATTAACAAAACTTAGACCTAGTAGTAGTGGTAGCTGATATAGTTAGGAGTGAACTGTCTGTTTGGTCGGGATAACATCCAGTGAACATGTCATGAGGACCCTGCTATTGATAAGCCAACTATCAGCATCTGCTGTCTGAAGAAAGCATGGACCAAGTCCCAGAGTGGAAGTGATCAAGAGAGGGAACCAAAACCACAGCCAAGAAACACGCATGCTCTAAAAAGGCAGGCCAAAGAGGAGCCATGCAAAATAGTTCCTGGAATATGTGAACTAGTTAATGGATATGCATAAGGGTCTATGAATATGCAACAGGCTGATGTAATGGAAATGGTACAAAAAGGGTGTTTCCCAAACTAGCAGGGGTGCTCTCGGCTGAGTGCCAAGATGCACCTGGCCATAATCTTTGCTTTATTTTCTCTGCCTACTATTGTCCTGTATTAAACTTCGAAATTTTAACAGGAAAGTGAACTGTGTTTTTACAAGGGAATATGGAACCTTTACATATATCAGCACCTGTTTGCCAACTGTTTGTCATAGTGGGGCTTGTAAAACCGTTTCTTTTCTCTTTTTTGGTCTAGTAAGTTTTGCTATGGGGCTATGCTCTTTGATGGCTTTTCTCATGATCTTTCCCCTCCTTCGCTTGCTCAAGGCTGCAATGAGTTCATCAATGTGAAAAATGCATATTTTATGATTGGCTTTTCGCAAATATTAAATTGAATACTATATGTATTATGTTATATTGATTAGAAGTGCTGTATTAATATTTTAATAGTATGGTATATGTAGTTTTGTAGTTAAAATAGAGCCTATGTATGTGGGGTTTTTTTTTACTAGCTCAAGCAAGAGATGAGATAATGAAGAAACTCTTCACACAGAGATAACAATTACAGAAACCCCTAAATCTTCCAGAGGAGAGGAATTTATGGCTTTCCTTATCAACAAAAAACCGAACTTCTCCAAACTCGACTTAGACTTCAAGGCGCCTGGGATTAACAGGAATTCCTCAACAAGTACGGGACGAATTTCTTGTTTTAAATAAAAAATATGCATATTCATGAAGTGCCTTGTGTATGCAACAGGTTACCCCTCTTAAAGAGGGAATTCTCTTTTATCGGGGTCCTTCTCCTGGCTCACTTTTGGCCCAGAAAGAGGTACCCAGCTCAGGCTGTAATTTTTTTGCTGTTAATGTCTCTTTAATTGTCCTAACTCTAACTGTTTAATCTTTATTTCTATACTTGTATTAATTTTTTTCCATTTTATTTTTATTAAACTTTTCTAAATTTTTAAAACAAGTGATTGGCGTTTATAACAAATGGTAGCAGAGGATGGTTCCTAACACCTCTCTGCTGTTGCCTTAGGAGAGTCAGAGTGAGAAGACGCGTCCTGCCCTGATTAGGCAGCCTCGCTCTGCTCCCCTGGTGCTACCGACAGATGCAGGTGACGATCTGATGGACAAAAAGAGACAATAAAGCAAGGAAAAGGGAAAGAATTCCTAAACCGCGGTAATTAGCCCCTAAGATCAACATGTACACGAAGAACAAAGACCCAAGGACAAGGGATAGGTAAGTATTTATTGGGATGGGGTGGATAAGGGGGGATGAATGTGTGTGAATGAGAGGCAGGCTGGGTACCCCAGACCTGCTAAGCAATTGCGAAGTTTCTTATGCTGCATTTCCGTCTTTTTCGCGAGAAAAGCGGCCAGTACAGAGACGAAGCAAATGATAAAAGAGTGAGAGAATCCCCCCGGGGAAAACTGGGATTGTGTCTCAGGGAAGGAGTGGGACCCCTTGGAGAGAAGAAGCCAAGGGTGTTCCTGGTATAATCCATTGGGGAAAATAAGAAGGTAAAAAGGGGCCTTTAAAATTTTTTTGCTAAGTTGAATTGAATGGGCTGGGTTGAGGGATTAATATTCAAGAGCACCCAGGGTTGCTGCTGGGTTGAGATATTAATCTTCAAGAGCACCCAGGGTTGAATAAAAGTCTGCTGGGTTGAGATATTAATCTTTGAGAGCACCCAGGGTTGCTGCTGGGTTGAGATATTAATCTTTGAGAGCACCCAGGACTGAGTAAAATTTTGCTGGAGTGAGGGTACACCCGAGAGAATCTGGGGTTGGGAACAACACAGCCGGATTGAGGGGTATCCAAGAACACCGGGACTGGCCAGGGACACCTAAAAGTCTAATAGGTGTGTTGAAAAATAAAAGGTACCTTGTTGTTGTGGTTGTTTTGTTGTGTGTGTGAGTAAGTGAAAAATAAACTTGAGTGAATGGGGACGAATGAAAGTATATGTAATGCAGATTGTCTATTTTAAGCTTTGTTGTAGTTCCTTGGAGGAAAGTGTGTTGTGTTGAGGGGTGGTGTGAGAAAAAGGAGGTTTTTTTTTGAGAGTGTAGTCGAAGGAAAAGTGGTATTTGGGTAGGGGGAGGAAGGTGGAACAGAGGCAGGGAGTGGGTAGATGGGATCTTGAGGAATGGGACAGAAATCCAGTGGGGAAAGTGAAGAAAAAAAAAAAAAAAAAGGAGTGGGAAATTATCAGTGGAGATACCCCAAGATAGTCCCCTGGGAGTTATGTTAGCCAACTGGAAAAAAAAAAAATAAAAAGCCCTTGTGCAAGAAAAAAAGGACAAAGTAAAAATGATACAATTTTGTATGCTTGAATGGCCAACAAAGGAAATAAGATCTGACCACGTTTATTGGCCTAGATATGGTTCTTTTGAAAGATGGATTTGTCAGGCTCTAAATGTATTTGTAAACTCAAAGGAATCGTTTAATTCAAAAGAAAGAGAATATGCCACGTGTTGGACAGGGGAACAGAAAAAAAAAATAAAACCCCAATACAAACCAAGTCTCAGGAGCATTCCAGGAATGTCTGCTTTTACTGTAAGAGCAAAGGACATTATAAGAGAGATTGTCCTAAGAGAGCAACAGATCTGAAAATCTTCTGAGAGATGAGCAAAGAAGAATAGGGATATTAGAGGCTCTATTTTTTTAAGGGAAAAATACCATCTAGAGTCTGTGATAACTTTAAAAGTGGGTCCCCAAGAAAAAGAATTAGAATTTGTAGTAGACACAGGGGCAAAAAGAACCTGTCTGTTAAATATTCCAAAATATTATAGTGTGAGCAAAGATACTGTAAAAGTAACAAGAAAAAAAATTAACAAGGAAGTTTGGGCTAGAGAAGGAAATAGGGAAGGATGCTTCATACTGAGCAAATGTCTTAATTGAGCTGTTGATTCAGCTAATTCTTTTCTCATTACTGTGTACAAGTAGTTTAAATTATTTCTTCCAATTTGCATTGTGATTTTTCATCTTGAAATTTGTAACTTGCTATACTCTAAAGTTGAGAAACTAGTTTACAGCTGTGACATAGCCAGACCTACTTTTAATTTATTTTGAATCGATGTGAAGCTGTTCAATCACATGGTTCTCAGTGTGTAAAGTTAAACTAAAGGTAACACCAGCTACTTGGCAGGTCAATGAGAAACATTTTTTTCTTCCAGCCAGTCCTTTTACATGTACCCAAATGTGTTTTGCTTTTTTAGTTTTTTGTTTTGTTTGTCTTTCTGGAAGTGCTGACTACTTGCAGTGCACCTGGAACAGCAGCTAGAGTTGTGCATGCATTGCACTTTTGAAAAATAAGGCTCATTTTTTTTTTGACCTCGAATTGGAGATGGCTACATATATAAATGGGAACCTACAAAGCTGGATGAAGAAAAGGTTTCAGTATCTTCTAATGTAAGCTGTTAATTTGTTACTTTCAGCATCTCTGTGGGTGTGTGACACACACACATTAAAAAAAAAAAAAAAAAAAAAAAAAACCACAGTGGGGGGGAATCTCTGCTTGCTGTAGTTTTATTTCTGGAATGAGTTAGACAGCTATGAAGAAGTTGTGGGTTCCTTGTGTGGTTTACCCAAGCCTGCAAGGAGGGCTTGGTCGTGATTCCTTCTGTGCTGCAGGTAGCCCTGCAGCGTGGCAGCAGTAGCTTGCCTCTAGTGAGTTTGCAGGCAGGGTGCTTCACCACTGCAGTGCTCAGGTGCTGTTTCCTATTGTGACATTAAAGCTTAAATTCAAGAGTGCCTCTTTCCATCCAATTATTGTTTGTACCACAGGAGCCTCTTTGAACAGCATTTCCTAGCAGTCAAAGAGAAGGTATTGCAGAGACAAATTCTTTACTTTCTGTCTCCCCCCACTGTATTCATCTTTTGTCCATTCTCTCTTCAAAATATGGATTTGTAAAACTCATGCTCTGTGTCCTCAGATGCCCTTCCCAAATCAAACCTTGGCTTCATTGCAAATTGCATTGCACTAACTAACATTGTCTTAAATTTTTTGGTGCAGGTAGGGTCACTTTGGAAGTAAGTTGTTGTTTACCTTGTTCTTACAACCTTTTTGAGCTTGTGAATGAAAAAAAAAATTGTGTTAGAAAAAAACAAGTCTTTAGTTTTAGTACTGTGTCAGCTGTGAGTGGCTAGTAGCCTTGGTGGAGAGTGCCATGAATTGCATGCTTGCAGAACACACATAACAAAAGTAATTTAATTCGTAAAGAAGTTGAAAAAGGGGGAGGGGTGGTTGGCAGACTTACCTCTCTGAGACGTTGGAATGTGGACTGATGTTAGAAGGTGGACTGATGCTGGAATGTGGATGTTAAAATGTGAAGAGAGAAAGAGAGGGAGAGAAAAAGAGAGAGGGAGGTGAAGGACAGAGTTAAACGCAAGACTGTTAATAAATAAATAAATAAATCAATAAAAGAAAGGGACCACCACTAGAGATAAGATCAAGGCAGAGATAGCTGACTTTCACAAAGTGATTTATTTGTTTAAGCAAGAACTCTTTTCTCTTTCTGGTTTTTTGTTGTTAAGAAGAGGAGGCTTTTTGTTCTGAAGAATGGGTTAAATGTTGCCCAAAAAGTAAAAAACAAGAGATGTGATACATGTCGTGTTAAAATTGGCCTGGTCTTTTTATTTAACTAATTATAGCTCACAAGAAGAAGAATTGGCCTCTGCAGCTATTAAAACAGCTGGACACAAGAATGTTGGGGAAGATGAAATAGGAAAACCTTATAAATATGATTACCTGGCAAAAGATTTGGAAAATACAGACATTGAGATGAGAACTAGATTTGAAATAGCAAACCTTGACTACTGAATAACTAGAAAACAATAGTATAGCCAGGCTGAAAGCAATCCCCCTTTCTGATTAAACAATGTCCTTTACCTACAGATAGGTCCAAAGGTCAAATGGAATGCTCTGTCTCACCCCCAATGTATGGTTCATCCCACACCTGTCGCCTTCCCCTGAAGTATCAGATATCTGTGACCCCATTGGCCCAAGTCCTGTTCCAGCCCACCTTGAAGCCCCCTGATAAGGTGTGCCCGAGGGACCGGACGCTCTCTTGGTTCCTGTTCTCCCCCCTCTCTCTTGGTCCCTGCTCCCTGCCCTGGCTCCTCTGTCCCGCTTCCCCATCCTTCTCTCTCCCTCTCCCCCTGGGCCTGCCATGAGCTGCAGCTGGCAGCTCCAAGCAGGGCCCTTGCACCCACGCCCTTTCTAATAAACAGCATATATCAACCCGACTTCAGAGATCTCTATCTTCAACCGTCCTGGACACCACCATTCCCCGCACAAGAAGAAGAAGCAGCTGTAGAAAAAGCTTTTAGTTAAACCCAAAAAGTTTTGAAGAAAACTAATGGTAAAAGTTAATGCAGTATTGTCTTTCTTTTAACACTGTGTTATTAAGAAGTCCTTTCCAGGTACTACTAAAGCAGCAATCCGAACCACGGAAAGAGGGTGAATTCACGACAGCAAAATCAAAGAACTTGTGAAGAAACTTGAGGAATGGACTATCACATCTAAACCGGGTGATGTCAAATTGACTTTCGACTGGGACTGGGTGGTAACAGTTTGGGAAAACCCAAATGAACCAAGGAAAGTATAAAAAAATAACACCTAACTGAGAAATAAGGCAAAGCTTACATCACTGGTTTTAAGCACTGCCTAAATAAGCCCTCAGACGCCTCCAACACCTCCTTAGGAGAGGAACATTGCCACTTCAAACAGGAAGATCAAGATTATTTTAATCAAAGTTCTCACATTCTGGCCTTAGCCTGTGACTTGTACAAGGAAGAAGGGAAATTACCATCAGTATTATACTGTATACTTTATTTGATTCATCCCAGTGCTGGACACGCTAACTGGGTTATAAGTAAATGTTCAAATTATGAGAATAATTGGTATTGGAGCTCACAAAATCTATGTTCTCATTGCAATAGGTATTGAGTACTGAATCTATCCCTTATAGAGATAGAACTCAAAGCAACTGAGGTAATAACTTTGTTTTGTGGATAGGAATTATCAGTGCCTGTTGACTGAGAGATACCTGAGGAATGGTAAGAAACCTCAGTTAAGGAGTGTTGAAAAGGACTTGCCTAAAAATATTTAGTAAAAAGAGTAACAAAGGATACAGAGGGCAAGCCTGGATTGACCACTGTACTCGCCACCGAGAAGATCACACATACCTGCTATGGGAAGCAACTCCATAGGCAGGGGAGGTGGGGGTATAAGCCATACCAGATCTCTGTTATTCCTGTTTCTGTCTCTCATTTGTTGTCTTTTACCTTTTGAGATACTGGCAAGATCGTGTCACAAATGCTACAAAAAAATATTACATGGAAAGAAACCAAAGTTCCTTTTTGTTACACACCCCCATGTCAACAGCCACTGTCATAACCCATCCAAACTGAGTACCTGCAAGAAAAATGGGGAAAAATATTGAATTACAAGGAACTTAGGAAAAAGTGTTAATAGATGGGGCATTGAATGTCCAAAATGAGAGAGATGGATTTGTTTTACATTTGATTTCAGGAATACAGTCCAAGATTTGGCAAAAAGGCCATTAGTAAACAAAAAGGTGAAACCAGCACAGCAATCTACCTCTGTATTAAACCCAAATTATATACTGAATCGTATTATAAGACTCCAAGCAGTCATAGAGAAGATAACAAACAAAGCCGCTCAGGCATTAGAATTAAAGAAATAACCCAGATACCGGTCCAAAAGTGGGAAAACAATGTTAAAAACTAACTGATGGGGTAATGTATTGAAGAATGGATAGTGGAAGAAATTAGGATTACAACTGTTCTGATGTTTCTCCCTTGTTTAATCCCATCTTTAATTTGATTACTAACATAGTTTAAAGAATGCAATTAGATAAGAAATATTGCTCAAGCCAAATGATTTATAAAGAATAAGAGGAGGGATTGTGAAAAATGCATATTTTATGATTGGCTTTTCGCAAATATTAAATTGAATACTATATGTATTATGTTATATTGATTAGAAGTGCTGTATTAACATTTTAATAGTATGGTAAATGTAGTTTTGTAGTTAAAATAGAGCCTATGTATGTGGGGTTTTTTTTACTAGCTCAAGCAAGAGATGAGATAATGAAGAAACTCTTCACACAGAGATGACAATTACAGAAACCCCTAAATCTTCCAGAGGAGAGGAATTTATGGCTTTCCTTATCAACAAAAAACCGAACTTCTCCAAACTCAACTTAGACTTCAAGGCGCCTGGGATTAACAGGAATTCCTCAACAAGTACTCAACTTAGACTTCAAGGCGCCTGGGATTAACAGGAATTCCTCAACAAGTACGGGACGAATTTCTTGTTTTAAATAAAAAATGTGCATATTCATGAAGTGCCTTGTGTATGCAACAGGTTACCCCTCTTAAAGAGGGAATTCTCTTTTATCGGGGTCCTTCTCCTGGCTCACTTTTGGCCCAGAAAGAGGTACCCAGCCCGGGCTGTAATTTTTTTGCTGTTATTGTCTCTTTAATTGTCCTAACTCTAATTGTTTAATCTTTATTTCTATACTTGTATTAATTTTTTTCCATTTTATTTTTATTAAACTTTTATAAATTTTTAAAACAAGTGATTGGCGTTTATTACATCAATTTCATCTTCCCCGGAGCTACCTGAGCAGGAGCTCTCTGATTCGGGTGACTCTGTTGGACCATATAATCTATTTTGCCTACCCCGATCCTAGATAGCACCACGCAGGATTTGCTGCATCCTTTAACCCGGGCTGCGCGTCTGCGTCATCGGTGACGTCATCCCCCGGAGCCGCTCCCCGGCGTTCAGGGTTGCTATGGAAACTCACGGGGCTGAGAGCGGAGAGACTCCTCCCCCCACCGGAGGTTCCTTCTCCGTCCTCCCGGTGGAAGGCTCTGCCCCCCGGCTCCTCCTCCTGGCAGTGGGGGCGGTGCCGTGGGCTGTACCCGCCATCCATCCCCTCCTCTCCCGGTGGAAGGCTCTGCCCCCCGGCTCCTCCTCCTCCCGGGGCGGTGCCGTGGGCTGTACCCGCCATCCATCCCCTCCTCTCCCGGTGGAAGGCTCTGCCCCCCGGCTCCTCCTCCTCCCGGGGCGGTGCCGTGGGCTGTACCCGCCATCCATCCCCTCCTCTCCCGGTGGAAGGCTCTGCCCCCCGGCTCCTCCTCCTCCCGGGGCGGTGCCGTGGGCTGTACCCGCCATCCATCCCCTCCTCTCCCGGTGGAAGGCTCTGCCCCCCGGCTCCTCCTCCTCCCGGGGCGGTGCCGTGGGCTGTACCCGCCATCCATCCCCTCCTCTCCCGGTGGAAGGCTCTGCCCCCCGGCTCCTCCTCCTCCCGGGGCGGTGCCGTGGGCTGTACCCGCCATCCATCCCCTCCTCCCCCGGTGGAAGGCTCTGCCCCCCGGCTCCTCCTCCTCCCGGGGCGGTGCCGTGGGCTGTACCCGCCATCCATCCCCTCCTCCCCCGGTGGAAGGCTCTGCCCCCGGCTCCTCCTCCTGGCAGTGGGGGCGGTGCCGTGGGCTGTACCCGCCATCCATCCCCTCCTCTCCCGGTGGAAGGCTCTGCCCCCCGGCTCCTCCTCCTGGCAGTGGGGGCGGGGGCGGCGGCATCCCTGCCTGCCCGGGCTCGCCTTTCTGCTCCTTCACTGACTGGGACCCGTCTGAGCTGCGCCTCCCCCCGCCCCCCGATCGTGTCGGCGGTGACGGCAGCAGCGGCGGGGGGGGGACCCTCAGGGCGGGAGCAATTCGGTCTAAGTCTTCTAGCTCATACCGCGGCCAGATCTTTTCTGAGAGTCTAATAAATTTGGGTTTGAAAAACAAGGCTCCCCCTGTAACAAACTTTGTTCATCCAGACAAGCACGAAAGGAGACAGACAAGAATTTGAGCTGACTGAAGAATTTCAAAGTGATAGATAAAGGGGCTTTGTTTATCAAAGCAAACACGGAAGAGACAGATAAGAACTGACTAGAGAATTTTAAAATCTCAAGATGTGGGAGACCTAAGGAAAACACAGGCGTCTGGTTTAGGGGATTATGCAAATGTAGCACAGCAGGATGTAAATCCCAATATGTACAAGTTAACCTTTAGGCCAAAGACATCCACAAGGAAGGTAAAGAGCCTTCCTCCCGACGACCACCAAGAAGCAGAGCACCCCCAGAAGAGACGCACCAACGGGAAGCAAACGGACTCTAAGAACCAAGGGGTAAAGAGGGGGAGTGCGCGCCGTTGGCAGAGCAGAGACTCCCCGGCCGCCCAGCGCTGTATTTTGCTTGTTACCGCTTGCTCAATAAATTTATGTTAGTTGATTAATCCCTAATTGGCCTCCTTAGTTATTTGACGATAACACCCCCCAGTAAGGGCTCCCCAGTTTCTCAGTACTAATATCAGGGGACTGTCTCTCGGGATATTATTATTACAACACTCGCAGCAGAATATACACACCTAATTTTAACAGTGATGAGTAGAAATTAAAAGAACCAGCGAGAGACGGAGAGCGACATTCGAACGGCGACACAAGAAGGCTCCCCCGCGCCGCCACTGCCGGCCTCAGGCCCGCAGCCCCGCTGCACTCCAGCCCCGCTGCAGTCCAGCCCCGCTGCAGTCCAGTCCAGCCCCGCTGCAGTCCAGCCCCGCCGCAGTCCAGCCCCGCCGCAGTCCAGCCCCGCTGCACTCCAGCCCCGCTGCAGTCCAGCCCCGCTGCAGTCCAGCCCCGCTGCACTCCAGCCCCGCTGCACTCCAGCCCCGCCGCGCACAGCGCCCGCCCCTCCTGCCCGCGGGGCACCCGCAGCCCGCAGCGCGCCGGCATTCCAGAGCGCAGAACAGCCCTTCCCGCCCCGCTCACCTGCTAAACACAGCACCCCTTAGCCATCACGCCTCTCCCGCAGCTCCCGAGCTTCTTGGCCTCCGGCACCCTCTGCACTGCACCGGGGCCCCCGGGGGTGCCGCGGGGCTGGGGGGCAGCGGCTGGACCTTCCTCTGCCTCTGCTCCAGGGCTTGCCCAGGTGCCTTGGCTCCCTTCGTGCTCGCCAGAAACTGATGCCGTGGGAATGCTGACCTAGAACAGAGGCCAGACAGAGTTCACGAATAGAGGAGGGATTTGTTAAAAGGCCTCAATGGATACACCTTGGGCAGCACAAGAGCCCAGTCAGGGCGACGCCCAAGATGAGCCGAAACGGTCACAAAATGGACGACCTGTCACGGGGTCTCTCACTTTTAGAGGTTCTGGTCCATTTGCATATTGGAGTTAATTGTCCAATTATAGCTTCAGATGATGAAGTCCCATCCTCCTTGTTTTTTCTCTTCATCCCACGTTGTTTATGCTCTTGGGCCTGAGATTTGGATTATTTGTCCTTGGGTCCCCAGCTAGAGCAGGAATTGTTTTGTCTCCCTACTCTGTGAACAGAGCTCACCAACCTTTACTATGAAGCCCAGACCCACAGAGTAAAGCAGCACAGAATCTGAAAACTAGAAAAGCCAAACCCTGAGGCATCAAATCCATGGAAGCCCCCCACACTCACCACACCCCCCTCGGCACCCCCTGGGCCCCTCCATTGATTGAACACCCCCAAAACGCCCCCAAGCCCTCCCCCCTCGCCGCCCCCCGAGTCCCCGGCCCACATTCTCACTTGGGAAACCCCAAATCTTTAGGAATTCTCAACTGGGAAGCCCCAAATCCCTGGAAACCTCACCTGGGACCCCCAAAACCTCACCTGAGACCCCTTAAACCTCAGCTGGGACCTCCAAAACTCACCTGAGACCTCCAAGCCTCACCTGGGAGCCCTCAAAATCTCCTCAGGACCCCCCCAAAACTTTACCTGAGCTCCCAAACCCCACCTGGGACCCCCGAAAACCCTTCCAGCATCCCCCAAACTTCATCTGGGGCCCCTGAAAACCCTTCCAGGATCCCCCCAAAGCCCTTCAGGATCCCTCACACTTCATCTGGGACTCCCCAAAACCCCCCCAGGAGCCCCCAAACTCTACCTGGGACCCTTCCAAAACCCCCAAAACACTGGTGACACTGGGACAGAACTGGGTGGCACTGGGTTGGTGGCACTGGAATGATGACATGGGGCTGGTGACACTGTGACAGTGGCGGGGACATTGGGGTGGTGACACTGGGACAGAACTAGTGGCACTGGGATGGAACTGGCGGCACTGGGAGGGGACTGGTAGCACTGGGACAGGGATACTGGGACAGGACTGGGGACATTGGGAGGGGACATTGGGATGGGGACATCAGGAAGGGACTGGGGACACTGGGCTTGTGACTCTGGGGTGGAACTAGTGACACTGGGACACAACTGGTGACACTGGAATGGGGACACTGGGATGGAACTGGGGACACTGGGACAGGACTGGTGGCAGTGGCACAGGGACACTGGCATTGAACTGGTGACACTGTACGGGTGGCACTGCCATGTCCCTGGTGCCACCTGTGCGCTGTCTCCTTGTCCCCGCAGTGTCCCTGCATTCGGCCTGTGCCACCCTGGGGGTGGCCGAGGACGGTCACCTGCTGCTGGCCCTGGCCGTGGTGGCCGTGTCCTGTGAGGTGGCACCAAGGTGGGAGGGGGTGCGTCACCTCGCTCTGTCCCTTCCGTGCGCGCCGTTACTCGGGCGGTGACCCCAGCTGGGGCAGGGGCTTGTCACAGGGGCTTGTCACATGGCCGTGTTTGGCCCCCGGAGTGTCCCCAGAGTGTCCCCAAGGTGTCCCCGCCATGTCCCCAGTGGCCATGGAGCCCTGCAAGGTGCGATCATCCCGGCGCGGGGGGGCGGGAGGGCACAGGTGGGATGGAGGAGACCAGGGGGTGACAGAGGGGACACGGGGTCGCAAAGGGGACAGGAGGGTGTGGCAGGAAGGGGGGAAGTGACAGAGGGATGCAGGGGACCAAGGGTGGAGGGAGGGGGACAGCAGGGGATGGCAGAAGGGATGAGTGGGGCAGCAGGGGGGGGTGGCAGAGGGGACCAGGGGCTGACAAAGAGACAGAGGGGACAGCAGAGCCCTCCATGGAGGGGACAAAGGCGACCCAGGAAGGGCACAGGAGCCACCCCAAGGAGGCCACAAGTGCCACGAGGTCCCCCCCACCTCCCCTGTCCTCTTCCCAGCGGCTGCAGGCCCTGGTAGCTGTGGTGGCCACCCTGGGCGAGGTGGCAGCCACCATGACCGGGCCATACAGGGGCATGTGGCAGCGCGTGTCCCCAGTCCCTGCACTCAGACCTAAGGAGTTTCACCTGGCACCTCTGTAGGACCCTGAACCGCCTCACTGTCACCTCGCTGGGCCGGGACCTGGCTGCCCTCGGTGCCACCCCTGGGACCACCTGGGCCGATGTGAGAGCCACGGGCAGCGCGTGGCGGAGGCGCTCAAACACAGATGGGACTGCCTGGCCAGGGAGGCCACCGAGCTCCGTGAGCCTGCAGGGACGCGGCCACCGCCAAGGCCAGCGCTGCGAAAGCCCACGCAGCCAGCGCCACCCACTGTGCCTGGTACCTGCAGGACCCTGCCCCCCGGCAGGTGACAACCGGGGACAACCAGGTGGCCGCGGCCCAGCAGCCGCCGGTGGCCCTGGGCAGGGAGGAGGTGGCCTCGGTGGGGGCCACACATGAGGCCTGGGTGGCTGCGGTCTCCAATGAGGAGCGGGCAACCACCAAGGCCATGAGAGAGGCCCTGGTGGCCAAGAGCCAGGAGAGGGTGGCCATCTGGATGGGACAGCAGGTGAAGGTGGCCCTGGGGCCACTGAAGTGCTTGGTGGCCACATGTGACGAAGCCACCGCGTTCCCCCTGGAGCTGCAGTTCCGGCTCGGGGACATCGAGGCCGACCTGGATGCGACAGAGGAAGCGTCCCCCGATGTCCCCGAAGCCCTGGTGGCCAAAGTGGCTGAGTTTGAGCAGCTGTGGGAGGCCAGCACCCGCCTGTTCACGCGTCACCTGCTGGGGACACTTGGGGACATCCACGACCTCCTCTTGAGTCCCTATGGTGGCTGCACTGGCCCTGGTGGCCCCAGTAGCTGCACAGTGGCCGAGCAGTGCCAAAAAACCATCAAGGACATCCCGAGGCTGCTGCAGGGACAGTGATGTCACCGCTGGGATGTCATCAGGGCAGTGACATCACTGGGGAGACTTGTGGGCACTCAGGTGACACTAGCGCCTTGTGTCACCAAGAACCCCCCGAGTGCCACCAGCTCCTCGTGTCACCGGGGCCTCGTACAAGAGAATTTTGGGGGGTCCTTGTGCCACCAAGACGCTCCCAGGTGTCACCAGGACCAGCCCAGCCCCTGTGTGCGGGTCCCTGGTGTCACCGGGGTCTCTCTCTGTGTCACATGCCGCTCTCGGACACCCACTGGGACCCTTGAGCATCGGGACCCCTCCCCAAGCACTGGGACCCCTGAATTTCACTGTTCTCGTGCAACTGGACCCTCCCTCAGGACCCCCCCTCAGGCATCAGGACCCTCAAGTTTCCCCTCTCCCCTCCTCGGTCACAAGGACCACCGGAGCCCCCCCCGAATCACCGAGCACTGGGACCCCCCCCTGCATTGACCCCTCCTCACCAAGCACCAGGACAGGGACCAGGCCCCCCCTCGAGCACCGACCCCCCCGAGCACCGGGCCCGGACCCCCCTTTGTGCCCCCCCACCCATCACCGGGGTTCCACCCCCTCCCCTTTGACCCCCCCCCAGAGCCACAGGACACCCCCGGAACAGCGCCGGGACCGGGGTGGCCCCGAGCCCTGGGGGGGCACAGGGGAGTCCCCAGCACCGGGGGGGGGGGGGGGGTCCCTTCGGGCTCAGTCCTGTTCCCCCCCCAGTGTCACCAGGGAGCCCCCCCCCCCCCCCCCCAGTTTACCGGGGCCCCCCTGTACCCTGGCCCCCCCCCCATTGATCGAAACCCCCCCGAAACGCCCCCAGCCCCACCCCCCGGAGCCATCCGGAGCCTTTCAATGAACGCCGTCGGGCTTGTAGCCACGCCTACATAGGGGCGGGGCCCAACGGGGCGGCCAATGGGGAATGGCAGAGTCGGGAGGGGGCGGGAATTGGAAAGGGTTAGGAATGGGAGCACAGGAAAAGGGCGGAGCTCCAGGAGAGGCAGCCAATGGGAAGAGAAGGGGCGTGGCCTACGGGCTAAAATAGGGGAGCTAAAATGCGGTTAAGGCAAGGGGGCGTGGGAAAGGGGCGGGGCCTGGAGGACAATGAATGAAGTGTGGGAAAGGGGCGGGGCCTGGGCGGAAACGAAACTGGGCGGGGCCTGGCGGGCTGGGCGCGTGGGCACGGCGGTGCCAGCGCTGGCTGCGGGCCGGGCACGGGCTGGCCGTGGGGCTGATGGTGCTGTGGGGGCCGTGTGTGAGTAAAAACCTGTATGGACCAGTACTGACCGGTATAGACCTGTATAGAGCAGCATGGAATGGTATGGGGCAGTATGGACCACTATAGACCAGTATAAAGCAGTATGGAATGGCATGGAGCTGTATGGGGCAGTATGGACCAGTTCAGTTCAGTGCAGACCAGTACGGACCAGTATGGACCAGTACGGACCAGCAAGAAATGGTATGGGGCAGTATGGACCAGTACAGATCAGTATAAACCAATATGGGCCAGTATGGGGCAGTACAGATCAGTATAAGCCAGTTCAGACCAGTGTACATCTTGAGAGTACACTGTGGCAGTACTGTATACTGTGGGTCCGTACTGCCTCAGTAGGAGGCAGTATGGACCAGTTCAGACCAGCTCAGACCAGTATAGACCAGTATGAATATCTACAGACCAGCAGACACTTCCCCCTGCCTGGACCAGTATAGACCAATTCAGTCCAGTATTGACCAGTATAAACCAGTTCAGACCAGTATAGACCAATATGAATATCTACAGACCAGTAGAGACTTCCTTGTGTCCTGACCAGTATAAACCAGTATGGACCAGAAGAAACCATGGAGCAGTATGAGGCACTATAGAGCAGTAAGGATCAGTATGGACCAGGTAAGACCAGTGTGAGTTTCTACAGACCAGGAGGGACCAGTATGGACCAGGAGGGACCAGTATGGACCAGTGGGGCCAGTCAGATCAGGATAGGCCAGTATAAACCAGTTCAAACCAGTATGAATCAGTACGAATATCTACAGACCAACAGAGACTTTCCCCTGCCCTGCCCACTATAGACCAGTCCAGACCAGTATAAACCAGTGTGGACCAGTGTAGAGCAGCATGGGGCAGCAGGGAATGCAGGGAACCAGTACAGACCAGTTCAGACCAGTATGGAGCCCTACAGACCAGTAGAGACCTTCCCCTGCCCTAGGATGGGGACACTGGGATTGAACTGGTTACACTGGGACAGGGTGGGGGACACTGGGGTGAAACTGGCGACACTGGAATTGAACTGGGGACAATGGGCTGGTGACACTGGCATGGTGACACTGGGGTGGGGACACGGGAGTGAAACTGGTGACACTGGGGTGGTGACACTGGTATGTGGAAAATGGGGTGGTGGCACTCAGGCGGTGACAGTGGGACAGAACTGGTGGCTCTGGTTTGGTGACACTGGGATGGAACTGGTGACATTGGGCTGGTGGTACTGGGGCAGCCCTGGGGACACTAGGGTGGTGACAGTGGGATAGAACTGGAGGCACTGGGCTGGAATTGGGGACAGTGGGAGGGGACTGGTGGCACTGGGACGGGGATAGTGGGACAGGACTGGGGACACCGGGAGGAGACATGGGGATGGGGACATCAGGAAGGAACTGGGGACACTGTCAGGAATACTGGGACAGGGTGGGCAAGAGTGGGGTGAAACTGGGTACATCGGGCTAGTGCCATGGGTGGCACTGGCATGTTGACATAGGTATGGGGACAATGGGGCGGTGGCACTGGGATGGAACTGGGAGCACAGGGCTGGTGGCACTCGGACACGACTTCGGTCTCTGGGCTGGCACTGGGTTGGTGACATTGGGCTGGTGGCACTCGGGTGGTGACAGTGGGACGGAACTGGTGGCATTGGGTTGGTGACACTGGGATGGAACTGGTGGCACTGCTGTATCCCCGGTGCCACCTGTGCGGTGTCCCCGTGTCCCCGCAGTGTCCCTGGGCTCGGCCCGCACCGCCCTGGCGCGGGGGGGGCGGGGCCGGGCGGTGACATCAACTCTTCCTGGTTCCCCTCTCCGGCCGTGCCGTGTACCGGAGTGTCCCCAACCGTCACCGGGGCGTGTTCGACACCCGGAGTGTCCCCAGAGCGTCCCCAAGGCGTCCCCGCCGTGTTCCCAGCGGCCATGGAGCCCCGCAAGGTGCGACAATCCCGGCGCGGGGGGGCGGGAAGGGACAGGTGGGACGGAGGGGACCAGGGGGTGGCGGGAGGGACAGGGGGTCGCAAAGGGGACAGGAGGGTGTGGCAGGAAGGGGGGATGTGACAGAGGGATGGAGGGGACCGAGGGTGACGGGGGGACAGAGAGGGGGACAGGGAGAGCGAGGGGGTGACAAAGAGACAGAGGGGACAGCAGAGCCCTCCATGGAATGGACAATGGGGGGACACTGGGAGGGCACAGGGGCCACCCCAGGATGCTATAAGTGGGGCCACGAGGTCCCCGCCACCTCCTCTGTCCCCTTCCCAGCTGCTGGAGCCGCTGGTGGCTGTGGTGGCCACCTTGGGCGAGGTGGCGGCCACCGTGACCGGGCCACACAGGGGCTTGCGGCGGGGTGTGTCCCCAAAGTCCCTGCACGCGGCCCTGAGGAACTTCACCTGGCACCTCCGGGCCACCCTGGGCCACCGCTGTGTCCCCTCCTTGGTCCAGGCCCTGGCCACCCTCAGGGCCACCCCGGGGGCCACCTGGGCCGATGTGAGAGCTGCAGCCAGCACCTGTCGGGAGTCAGTGGCCACACTCGAGCACAGCTGGATCGAGCTGACCAAGGAGGCCACTGAGCTCCACTACGCCTGCAAGGACGTAGCCATTGCCACAGCCAGTGCCCAGGCCGGGGATCTGTGGGATAAGGCCACCTGCTGGGGGACAGCTGGGGACAACCTGGTGGCTACACCCCGGCAGCTGCCAGTGGCCTTGGACGGGGAGGAGGTGGCCTTGGCAGGGGCCACACACGAGTCCCAGGTGGCGGCAGCCCCCAATGAGGCCATGGGAGAGGCCACGATGGCTACCAGCTGGGCAAGAGTGGCCACCAAGAGGGGACATTGGGCAGAGGTGGCCCTGGGGCCTCTGAAGCGCTTGGTGGCCGCGTGTGATGAAGCCACCGAGTTTACCTGGGAGCTGCAGTGGCGGCTCAGGGACATCGAGGCCGACCTGGAGGGGACAAAGGAGGTGTCCCCTGATGTCCCTGAGGACTTAGTGGCCGAAGTGGCCGAGTTTGAGCAGCTGTGGGAGGCCAGCACCCACCTGTTCACGCGTCACCTGCTGGGGACACTTGGGGACATCCACGACCTCCTCTTGAGTCCCTATGGTGGCCATGGTGGCCCTGGTGGCCCCAGTAGCCACATGGTGGCCGAGCAGTGCCAAAAAGCCATTGAGGACATCCCAAGGCTGCTGCAGGGACAGTGATGTCACCGCTGGGATGTCATCGGGGCAGTGACGTCACTGGGGAGACTTGTGGGCACTCAGGTGTCACCGGGCACTGGGACACCCCCCATGCATTGATCCCCTCCCCGAGCACCGGGCCCAGCCCCCCTTTGTGCCCCCCAGCCATCTCAGGGGTTCCGCCCCCTGCCCTTTGACCCCCCCAGAGCCGCGGGACCCCTGGGAACAGCGCTGGGACTGGGGGGACCCTGAGCGCCGGGGGGGCACAGGGGGATCCCCAGCACCAGGGGGGTGCCTTGGGACTCAGTCTTGTCCCCCCCCAGTATCACCAGGGACCCCCCCACCCCATGCACCAGGCCCCCCACATTCACCCCTCCCTTCACCGAGCCCCCCAGAGCGCTGGGACCCCCTCAATCCATGAGCCCCCCCCAGTGTGCAAGGACCCCCCACTCACCGCCCCTCCCCCATCCATGGGACCCCCCCACCGCCACCCCACTCACAAAGACCCCCCCAATCCATGGGACCCCCCCACTCACCAGCCCCCCCCACTCAACACGCCCCCCTTTGATTGAACCCCTCTGAAACGCCCCCAGCCCCTCCCCCCTGGCCCCCCGAGCCCCCGGCCCGCGTTGGGCCCCGCCGGGGCCGGGCTGGCTCCAGCCCACTGAGCCCCCCCGGACCCCCTGAGCCCCCCCGGACCCCCCGAGCCCCCCCGGACCCCCCGAGCCCCCCCCGTGGGGCCGGGCTGGCTCCACCCCCCGGGGCCGCCGCTGCGCGGAGCCTGTCAATAAACGCCGATCAGTCTTGTAGCCACGCCCACGGATGGGCGGGGCGCTCGGGGCAGCCAATGGGAAGAGGCAGAGCGGGGAGGGGGCGGGGATTGGGGCGGGCGAGGAATGGGGTGCGAGAAAAGGGCGGGGCCTGGAGGGAAACGAAACTGGGCGGGGCCTGGCGAGCATGGAATGGGGCGTGGGAAAGGGGCGGGGCTATCAAAGGGAGCGTGGGAAGGGGAGAAAAAGGGACCCCTTGGGGACATCGGGCGGGGGTTGGGGACACCGGGGGTCCTAAACAATCCCAAATCCTGCTGGATCCCAAGGAATAACCCCAAATAGTCTCAAATCCCAAATCCTGGATCCCAAAAATTCCCAGATCCCTAATGCTGCTGGATACCCCAAATCCAATCCTAAAAGATCCCAAATCCTGCATCCCAACCAATCCCAAATCCCAGACCCCAAATCGTGCTGGATCCCCAAAAACAATCCATAAAAAACAATTCCAAATCAGGGTCCTGGCAGGGCAATGGACAGGGAGAGTGGGAGAGGACTGGGGACACTGGGGGGGACACTGGGACAGGGTGGGGGACACTGGGGTGAAACTGGTGGTACTGGGATGGTGTCATTGGTATGGAGACAATGGGGTGGTGGCACTGGGAGCACTGGGCTGGTGGCACTGGGACAGGACTGAGGACACTGGGGTTGGTGGCATTGGGACAACCCTGGGGACACTGGGACAAGGACGCTGGGTTGCAACTGGAGACAGTGAGAGGGGACTGGGAAGACTGAGATGGTGACATTGGTACGGGGACAATGGGGTGGTGGCACTGGACTGTCACTGGGAGCACTGGGATGGAACTGGTGCCACTGCTCTGACCCTGGAGCCATCACTGCAAGGCCACTGGGCTGGTGGCACTGCTGTGTCCCTGGTGCCACCTGTCTGGTGTCCCCGCAGTGTCCCTGGACTCGGCCCGCACCGCCCTGGGGGTGAGTGAGGACAATCACCTGCTGCTGGCCCTGGCCGCGGTGGCCGTGTCCTGTGAGGTGGCCTGGCGGGGCTTGGGGACATCACGGCGTCACCTGGCCACCGCCGCGGGCCACCAGCGGGACATGGCCCTGCGCCTACGGGACCGCGCCTGGCGGGTGGCAGCTGCCAGAGCCAGCGCCGAGGCCACCGTGGCCACCAACGAGGCCACTGCAGATGTGCTGGGGCGGCTGGAGGAGGTGACACAGGCGCTGGGGACGTTGGTGGCCGCTGTCACCCGGGACAGGGAGGTGACACCATGGGGGACACAGGAACAGGGCTTCCCCAGTGCTGCCCGGACACTCGGGGACATTGTGGTGGCCTTGGGGACATCGGGGGAGGGTCACGAGGAGGTGACGCGGAGGCTGGAGGTGGCCCAGGGGATGCTGGCGGGGCAGGGGTAGGGACGGGGTGGGGACACTGGGGTGGCACTGTCACCACCAGGGCACGGGGATACCGTGAGGGATATTGGGGACCTTGGGGACACCCCCGTGTCCTTCCCTTGGGGACACCGGAGCCACCCTGACATCCCCCGTCTTGTTTTGGGTCACCACGATGTCCCCAGTGTTCCTGCAGTGTCCCCAACAGGACATCAGGGGGGACACTTGGGCCTTGTTGGTGACATGGGGGACACCGGGGCCATGTGGGGACCATGGAGGGAAATCGAGGCCTGTTGAGGATACTCAGGGGACATCGCTGTCCCACTGGGGACATCGGGGGGACACTGGGGACCCCACCCTGGCACCGCCGGTGGGGGCGTGGCCAGGGGGTGACGTGATCTCTCCTTGCCCGCCCCCCTCCCCAGCCACGCCTCATTTGGCCGTGTCCCCAATTGTAACCCGGGCGTGTTCGCTCCCCGGAATGTCCCCGGAGTGTCCTCGGAGTGTCCCCAGTGGCCATGGACCCCCGCGAGGTGCGGGGGGGCAGGACGGGACAGAGGGGACACGGGGGGTGACAGAGGGGACCAGGGGGGCAGGAGGAGACAGGGGGTCACAAAGGGGACAGGAGGGCGTCGCAGGAAGGGGGGAGGTGATAGAGGGGTGGCGGGGACTGAGGGTGGTGGGGGAGGGACAGTGCGGGGGTGGCAGAGGAGACAGCAGGGACTGGCAGGGGGGTGGCAAAGGGGACAAAAGGGTGACAAAGGAACCGAGGGGACCACAGAGCCCTCTAGGGAGGGGACAAAGGGGATATCAGGAGGGCACAAGTGCCACGAGGTCCCTGACACCTCCCTTGTCCCCTCCCCAGCTTTCCCCATCCCTGCTGGAGCCGCTGGTCACCGTGGTGGCCATCCTGGGCGAGCTGGCAGCCTCCACAGCCAGGCCAGACAGGGATGTGCTGCTGGGCGTGTCCCCAGGGTACCTGCACACAGCCCTGGAGACCTTCACCGGGCAGCTCCATGACACCCTGGACCACGGCGGTGTCACCTGGTGGCACCGCAATGTCACCTTCCAGCATGACTACACTCTCACCTACCTGGGCCAGGCCCTGGCTGCCTATGAGACCACCGCCTGGACCACCTGGGCCCAGGTGACACGTGCGGCCAGAGAGTGGTGCGACTCAGTGGCCGCACTTGTGGACAGCTGGTTCCGGCTGCTGGATGAGGCCACCAAGCTCCGGGATGCCTGCAGGGACGCGGCCACTGGCGAGGGCACCGCTGCGGCCATAGAAGACGCCATGGAAGAGGCCATAGAAGAGGCCATGGGAGAGGCTGTGGAAAATGCTGTGGTGGCCGCCAGCCAGGCAAAAGTGGCCACCAGGAGGAGGCAGAGGGCAGAGGCCGCGCTGGGGCTGCTGGAGCGCTTGGTGGCTGCGTGTAACAAAGCCACTGCATTCCCCCAGGAGCTGCTGCGCCGGCTTGGGGAGATCGAGGCTGACCTGAAGGGGACAAAGAAGCCGTCCCGTGATTTCCCCGTGACCTTGGCAGCCAAGGTGGCCGAGGCTGAGCGGCTGTGGGAGGCCAATGACTGGCTGGCCACACGTCACCTGCTGGGAACACTTGAAGATATCTACGCCCTCTTCTGGAGTTTCCATTGTGACCTTGATGGCCGCAGATGCCGCGTGGTGGCCGAGAAGTGCCAAAGAACCATCAAGGACATCCCGAGGCTGCTGCAGGGACAGTGATGTCACTGCCGTGACATCATTAGGGTGGTGACATCATTGAGGACATCACTGGTGTCACTTCTCCCCTCCCCCCCCCGCGTGGGATTTGAGATAAATTTGGGGAATTTTCTGGGAAGTTTCATTGAAATTGTCCCAGATGCTGATGGGAATTCCTGGGTGACGTCACTGGGGACCCTTGGGGACACTCTGAGGACGCTCTGGGGACACTCATGGAGGCGGGGGCGGGTCAGGGGGTGAATGACCCCCTCGGTGCCTTGCAGCAGAGGCAGCTTTCTGCTGTGGCTGCAGCAGAGCCGGGTTATGAATGACAATGGAATAATTGGCTTCTGCATTTCTGCATTGGCTTCTGCGCGTTGCTATTGATCACAAGGACTTTGCTCTGGTACTTGATATTGAGATTGATTATTGATGATTCCTTGTAGCTGCTCGCTGGTACAATAAAATCGATCCGTGTATGTGTGCACCGTGCAGCCGATTTAATGGCAGTGTAACGGTCCCTTGGGGCTCGGTCCTGCCCGCCCCCCGACCCCTTATCACCAGGGTCACCCCACAATTTACCAGGCCCCCCACACTCACCGGGACCTCCCCTTTTACTGCCCCTCCCCCCTTCACCGACTCCCCCCTAAAGCACTGGGACCCCCCCTCGATCCATGAGCTCCTCCCAGTGCGCCAGAACCCTTCTCTCACCGCCCCACCCCATCCATAGGACCCCCCCACGCTCACCACGCCCCCCCCCGGCACCCCCCGCGCCCCCCATTGACTGAACCCCCCCAAACGCCCCAGCTCCTCCCCCCTGGCACCCCCGAGCCCCCGGCCCACGTCGGGACCAGATTGGCTCCACCCCCCGGGGCCGCCGCTGCGCGGAGCCTGTCAATAAACGCCGATCGGTCTTGTAGCCACGCCCACAAAGGGGCGGGGCCGCGTGATTTGGCCAATGGGGAGCGACAGAGCAGGGAGAGGCGGGGATTGTGAGGGTCAGGAATGGGAGCGCGGGGAAAAGAAGCGGGAGCAACAGCCAATGGGGAGGCGAGAGGGCGTGGCCTGGGGGTGGGCAACGAACGGGGCGTGGAGGGGGCGGGGCATGTGAGGAAAATAAACTGGGCGGGGCCTGCGCGAGCAGGAAATGGGAGCATGGGGAAAGGGGCGGGGTTATAAATGGGAGCGTGGGAAGGGGAGAAAACGCGACTCCTTGGGGGCATCGCGGGGGGTCTTGGGGGCTCCAGCGTTCCCAAATGGTCCCAAATCCTGCTGGATCCCAAGGAGTAACCCCGAATGATCTCAAATCCCAAATTCTGGATCCCAAAAAATCACAGATCCCGAATGCTGCTGGATACACAAAACCAATCACAAGCAATCCCAAACCCCAGATCCCAAATCCTGCTGGATTCCAAGGAATAGTCCCAAATGATCTCAAATCCTGGATCCCAAGAAATCCCAAAATTACCCCAAATCCTGGATCCCAAGCAGTGTCAAATTCCAGATCCTAAATCCTGCTAGATCCCAAGGAATAGTCCCAAATGATCTTCTATCCTGGATCCCAAACAATCCCAAATCCCAGATCTCGAATCCTACTGGACACTCAAAACCAATTCTAAATACTCTCAAATCCCAAATCCTGCATCCCAAAAAGTCCCAGATGCCAAATGCTGCCAGATACCCCAAATCTGATCCTAAAAGATCTCCAACCCTGGATCCCCAACTAATACCAAACCCCAGACTCCAAATCCTGCTGGATCTCCAGAAACAATCCCAACAACCAATCCCAAATCAGGGAAATCAGGGTCCTGGCAGGGAAATCAGAGCCCTGGGTGGGTTAAATGGGCCCTGTGGAGGTCCATGGGGTCCTGAGGGGTGAAATGGGGTCCTGAGAGAAAAATGGGTCCTGAAGGGATAAATGAGGGCCCTGAGGGGTAAAGTGGGGTCCTGAAAGGATGAATGGGGGTAAATCAGGGTCCTGGCAGGGGAAATCAGGGCCCTGAGGTGTCAATGGGGTCCTGGCAGGGAAATGGAACCCTGGGGGATGGATCTGGGTCCCGAGGGGTTAAACCCAGTCCTGAAAGGGTCCCTGAGATCCTGGCAGGGCAAGTTCTGCCCCTCGGGGGAGGATCAGGGTGTGGGGCCCTCCCTCCTCCGAGCCTCGACACCCTCAGCCATCAGAGCTCGAGCCGCAGCCTCTGGATGGGGACAAGGATGGAGCCCAAGGTGGGAACCCCAAAACCCCGGGGTCACCCCCTGCCGGCACCCAAGGGGATATGGGGGGATTTGGGGGAAATTGGGGGGGGATTTGGGGTATTTTTGGCCATTTTTTTGAAGTTTGGGAATCCCCAGGGCCATGGGTGCGGCCAGGAGGGAAAAGGGAAGTGGAAAGTTCCGGAGTCTGGGGTGTTCAGAGGGGCCGGGGAGGAGGAAAAGGGGGGGGTGGGACCCCCCAAATTCCTGGGAGGATTCAGGTGGAACCCCCCAGATTCTCACCGGGGTACCCGGGAACCCTGAAACCTCCCAGGAGCCTCATCTGGGACACCTGGGAAACCCCAAATCCTTGGGAATTCTCACCTGGGACCTCTCAAACCTCACCTGGAAGTCCCTTGGGACCCTTACCTGGACACCTGGGAACCCCCAAATCCTCACCTGTGCAGCTGAGAAACCCCAAATCTTTGGGAATCTCAACTGGGAGCCCCAGATCCCTGGGGAACCTCAACTGGGAGCCCCAAAACCTCACCCGGGTCCCCTTCAATTTCTTGGGAGCCTCACCTGGGACCCCCCTTGCCCCGTGTTCACCCAGACCCCCCTGTCCCATGTCCTCTAGATGTCCCCTGCTCATTTGGGACCCCACCTGGGATCCCCCAAAATCCTTCCAAGATCCCCCAAAACCCTTCCAAGGCCCACAAAGCCACCTCAGGATCCCCCAACCCCCCCTGCGCTCCCCCTACCCCCCAAAAATCCCACTGGGGACCCCCAAAACCCCCTCCAGAACCCCCCAAACCCCTCCCCCACCCCACTAACCCCCCTCTCCTGTCCCCAGGTGTCCCCTCCTGCCCTCCCCACCGAGGTGGTCCTGGCGGTGGCTGCAAGGCACAGGGCCCTGGCAGCCCTGGTGGCCCTGGCTGAGGCCCTGGGCACACCGGACAGCGTCCCCGCGGCGCTGGCCGAGGCCAAGGCTGCGCTGGGCCAGGCCCGGGAGGCCCTGAGTGAACTGGAGGGGGCACAGGAGGCCGCGCTGGCCCCGGCGGTGGCCCTGGGGACCCAGGGGGACGAGGACGAGCAGCGGCTGCGGCAGCTTGGGGCCGTGGCCGAGGTGGCAGCGGCTATGCTGGAGCACGAGGAGAGACGGGCACGGCGGTGCCAGCGCTGGCTGCGGGCTGGGCACGGGCTGGCCGTGGGGCTGATGCTGCTGTGCGGTGGTGTGTGTGAGTAAAAACCTGTATGGACCAGTATAGACCTGTATAAACCAGTATAGGCCAGTATGGAGCAGTATAAACCAGTATGGATGAGTACGGACCAGTATAAACCAGTATGGACCAGTATAGAGCAGTATGGAATGGTAGGGACCGATTTGGGGTAGTATGGACCGGTACAGACCGGTATAAACCAGTACAGACCAGTATAATCCAGTATGGACCAGTATACATCTTGAGAGTACACTGTGGCAGTACTCTATGCTGTGCTCTGTACTGCCTCAGTGGGAGGCAGTATGGACCAGTTCAGACCAGTATAGACTAGTATGAGTATCAGCAGACCAGTAGAGACTTCCCCCTGCCTGGACCCATACAGAAGGTTTGGACCAGTATAGACCAGTATGAATATTTACAGACAAGTAGAGACTTCCCCCTGCCCTGACCAGTATAAACCAGTATAGACCAGTATGAGGCACTATAGAGCAATAAGGACCATTATGAATCAGTATAGAGCAGTGGAGACCAGTTTGGACCAGTTCAGACCAGTGTGAGTTTCTACAGACCAGGAGGGAATTTCCCCTGCCCCACCCAGTATAGACTAGTATGAACCAGTACAGAGCAGTAGGGACCAGTTCAGACTGGTATGGACCAATAAAAAACAGTTCAGACCAGTATGGACCAGTACGAATATCTACAGACCAACAGAGACTTTCCCCTGCCCTGCCCACTATAGACCAGTCCAGACCAGTATAAACCAGTGTGGACCAGTGTAGAGCAGCATGGGGCAGCAGAGGATGCAGGAAACCAGTACAGACCAGTATGGAGCCCTACAGACCAGTAGAGACCTTCCCCTGCCCTAGGATGGGGACACTGGGATTGAACTGGTTACACTGGGATGACTCACTGGGGTGATGACACTGGCATGGTGACAGTGGGGTGGGGACACTGAGCTGGTGACATTGGTATGAGGACAATGGGGTGCTGGCACTCAGGTGGTGACAGTGGGATGGAACTGGTGGCACTGGGAACAGTGGGAGGGGACTGGTGACACTGGGACAGGGCTAGTTGGATGGGACTGGGGTCACTGGGAGGGGACACAGGGATGGGGACATCAGGAAGGGACAGGGGACATTGGGACAGGATGAGGGACACTGGGATTGAACGGGTGACACTGGGCTGGTGCTATGTGTGATACAGGTGACTGGGGACTGGTGACACTGGCATGGTGACATAGGTATGTGGACAATAGGGCGGTGGCACTGGGATGGAACTGGGAGCACAGGGCTGGTGGCACTGGGACAGGACTAAGGACACAGGGCTGGAACTGGGTTGGTGACACTGGGCTGGTGGCACTTGGGTGGTGACAGTGGGACAGAACTGGTGGCATTGGGTTGGAACTGGGAACATCAGGACAGGACTGGTGGCAGTGGCACAGGGAGACTGGAATTGAACTGGTGACACTGTACAGGTGGCACTGCCATCTCCCTGGTGCCACCTGTGCGCTGTCCCCTTGTCCCCGCAGTGTCCCTGGACTCGGCCCGCACCGCCCTGGGGGTGAGTGAGGACAATCACCTGCTGCTGGCCCTGGCCGCGGTGGCCGTGTCCTGTGAGGTGGCCTGGCGGGGCTTGGGGACATCGCGGCGTCACCTGGCCACCGCCGCGGGCCACCAGCGGGACATGGCCCTGCGCCTACGGGACCGCGCCCGGCGGGTGGCAGCTGCCAGAGCCAGCGCCGAGGCCACCGTGGCCACCAACGAGGCCACTGCAGATGTGCTGGGGCGGCTGGAGGAGGTGACACAGGCGCTGGGGACGTTGGTGGCCGCTGTCACCCGGGACAGGGAGGTGACACCGTGGGGGACACAGGAACAGGGCTTCCCCAGTGCTGCCCGGACACTCGGGGACATTGTGGTGGCCTTGGGGACATCGGGGGAGGGTCACGAGGAGGTGACGCGGAGGCTGGAGGTGGCCCAGGGGATGCTGGCGGGGCAGGGGTAGGGACGGGGTGGGGACACTGGGGTGGCACTGTCACCGCCAGGGCATGGGGACACCCCGAGGGACCTTGGGGACACCCCCGTGTCCTTCCCTTGGGGACACCGGAGCCACCCTGAGGTCCTCTGTCATGTTTTGGGTCACCACGATGTCCCCAGTGTCCCCACAGTGTCCCCAAAAAGACCCAGTGTGTCCCCAACACGACATCAGGGGGGACACTTGGACCTTGTTGGGGACATCGGGGAGACACCGGGGCCATGTAGCGACCCTGAGGAGACGTCGGGTTCCCGTCGGGGACATGGGGAGGACATTGGGGACCCCGCCCCGGCCCCGCGGGCGGGGGGGCCGGAGGGGCGGTGACGTCACCTCGCCCGGCCCCCATCCGGCCGCGCCACGTTCCTGCATGTCCCCCGAGTGTCCCCCGGGCGTGACCCCCCTCACCGCCAGCGTCTCCCGGAGTGTCCCAGCAGTGTCCCCAAAGCGTCCCTGGAGTGTCCCCAGCGATCATGGAGCCCCGCGAGGTGCGACAATCCCGGCGCGGGAGGGCGGGAGGGGACGGTGGGGGAACAGAGGGGGTGGCAGGAAGCGGGGAGGTGACAGAGGGCTGGAGGGGACGAGGGTGGCAGAGGGGACGAGGGGGTAACAAAGGGACAGAGGGGACAGCAGAGCCCTCCAGGGATGGTACAGAGGGGACCCTGGAAGGGCACAGGGGCCACCCCAGGAGACCACAAGTGCCACGAGGTCCCTGACACCTCCCCTGTCCTCTCCCCAGCTACTGGAGGCGCTGGTGGCCGTGGTGGCCGCCCTGGGAGAGCTGGCAGCCACCGTGGCTGGGCCGTACGGGGATGTGCTGCTGGCCGTGTCCCCAAAGTCCCTGCACACAGCCCTGGGGACCTTCATCAGTCACCTCCGGGACACCCTGGACCACCACGGTGTCACCTCCCTGGGCCGGGCCCTGGCTGCCCTCGGGGCCACCCCAGGGTCCACCTGGGCTGATGTGACAAACGCAGCCAGTGCCTGGCGGGACTCGGTGGCCGCGCTTGGGGACCGCTGGGACCAGCTGGCCAGGGAGGCCACCGAGCTCCGCAACGCCTGCAGGGATGTGGCCACCAGGGAGGCTGCCACCGTGGCCACTGCCACTGCGCTGGCCGGGGACCTGCAGGTCAAGGCCACGCAGTGGGGGACAGCAGATGACAACCTTATGGCCGTGGCCTGGCAGCTGCCACTGGCCCTGGACAAGGAGGAGGTGGCCTCAGTGGTGGCCACGCATGACGCCCGGGTGGAGGCAGCCACCAACGAGGTGGTGGCAGCCACCAAGGCCATGGAAGAGGCTGTGGTGGCTGCCAGCGAGGCCAGGGCAGCCACCAGGAGGGGACAGCGGGCAGAGGTGGCCCTGGAGCTGCTGCAGCGCTTGGTGGCCGCATGTGACAAAGCCACTGCGTTCCCCCAGGAGCTGCGGCGACGGCTGGGGGACATCGAGGCCACCCTGAAGGGGACAAATGAGATATCCCCCGATGTCCCCGAGGCCTTGGTGGCTGCGGTGGCTGAGGCTGAGCGGCTGTGGGATGCCAGTGCCCGCCTGGCCACGTGTCACCTGCTGGGGACATTTGGGGACATCCGCAGGCTCCTCTCAAGTCACCCTGGTGGCCCCAGTGCCAGCGCGGTGGCCGAGCGGTGCCAAAGAGCCATCAAGGACATCCCGAGGCTGCTGCGGGGACAGTGATGTCACTGCTGTGATGTCATTGGGGTGGTTACATCATCAGGGACATCGCTGGTGTCATTTGTCCCCTCCCCCTATCCCAGCGTGGGATTTGAGACAAATTTGGGGAATTTTCTGGGAATTTTCATTAAAATTGTCCCAAATGCTGATGGGAATTCCTGGGGTGACATCACTGGGGACACTTCGGGACAGGGACCAACCCACCAAGGCCTGGTCACTTCCGGGTGCTATTTCCATGGTGATGGGGACAAATGGGGTCCTGGAAGGGGAAACGGGGTCTTGAGGGGGTGAATTGTGTCCTGACAGGGGAATGAGGGTCCTGAGGGGGGAAAAGGGATCCTACAGATGTCATTTAGGGTCCTGAAAGGGCAAATCGCGGTCCTGAGGGGGTAAATGCAGGGTCCTGGCAGGTTAAATTAGGGTCCTGAATTCCATCTGTAGGAGCCCATTTACCCCCTCAGGACCTTCATTTCCCCAGCCAGGACCCTGAGCCTGCCACTCTCAAGACCACATTTCCCCTTCCAGGACCCCAATTTACCTTCCGGGACCTCATTCACACCCCCCTTCCCCCCCCTGCCCCCGGCCAGCTGTGCCCCCAGACTCCCCCCCCCAAGCTCTGATTGGTTGGATTGGAGAAAGGGGCGTGGCCACTGAGGTGGCGAGGTCTGATAATCAAAACCGAAATGGAAACGGGGGGAGGGGGGAGAAGGGGAGGCACACCCCAAAAATGAGACCAGGCCCCCACAGATCCCGGGAATTCCATGGCAACCCCCAAAAAATGGGACCAGGACCCCAAAATCCCAGGAATTCCCTGGAAACCCCTAAAATATTGGGAATTACATAGAAATGCCCAAACATGGGACTCAGAACCCCCCAAATGCCCCAAACTGGGATAAAATGTTGATTTTCCAGGAAATTCTCAGTTTTTAATGTCCCAAATTTGCATAACAAGTTGATTTTCCAGGAAATTCCTGGATTTTAATTTGCTGATTTTCCAGCGAATTCCCAGTTTTCCAGTAAAAACCTGGGAATTTCCTGGAAAGTCAACTTTTAATCTCAATTTAAGGCATTACAAAAAAGGGGCCCTGGGGGGGTTGGTGGTCCTGGGGCAGATTTGGGGGGGTTCCAAGAGGTTCTGGGGGTTCAGGAGGGTCCTGGGGAGGATTTGGGGGGTCCTTGAGGGCCTCAGGGGGTCCTGGGTAGAGTTTGGGAGGTCCCAAGGGATCCTGGAAGGTTCTAGGAGGGGTTTTGGGGAATCTCGGGGAGGATTTGGGGGGTCCTGGAGGGCTCCAGGTGGGGTTTGCTGGTGGGTGGTGTGCTGCAGATGTGGCATGTGGTGGAGCCGTGTTTGCAGATCCTGCGGGAGCTGGAGGGGGATGGGGCTGGCTGGGGTCATGGTGAGGCACTGTCATCATCGTGGAGCGTTCATGGTCGTGATGGGTCATCGGCATTGGCATCAGCATTGGCATCGTCACGGAACCTTCATTGTCGTGATGGGTCATCGTCGTCCTTATCAAGGAATGTCTGTGGTCATTAAGGGTCATCATCGTGGAATGTCTGTGATGGTCATGATTCCATGCGTGGCCTTGATGGGTCTTCACCATCATTGTCATCATCAAAGACCATCCATGGCCATGATGGGTCCATCTGTGGTCTTCAGGGGTCCATCCATGGTCTTGATGGGTCTTTGCCTTCATCATCGTTATCATCGTGGACCGTCTGTGGTTGTGAAGGGTCTTCACTGTCATCATCAAGGACCGTTTGTGTTCGTGAACGGTCATCATCATTGTGGAATGTTCATGATGGAGATGAGTCTGTCCATGGTCTTGATGGGTCTTTTGCTTTATCATCATCATCATCATCATCAACCATGGCCATGAAGGCTCTCCATTGTCATCAAGAGCACTCCATGGTAGTGAAGGGTCTCCATTGTCATCAAGGGCACTCCATGGTAGTGAAGGGTCTCCATTGTCATCGTCACACATCACCCACGGTCCTAATGGGTCATTGCATGCCAGCTGCAGAGGAGAAAGATCTTCATCATCCTCCTCCCCCTCATGGACCCTCTGTTGTGGCCCTGTGGCTCAACTACAGTGGAAAAGGACTCTCATCATCAACGTTGTCATCATGGGGTTCCCACGGCAGTGAGGGGATAATCTATGGTGACATTAGGACTATCCATGGTGGGGACAGGACAATCCATGGTGACAATATGACAATCCATAGTGACATTTTGGCAATCCATGGTGACAATGACCCTTCCTTCTCCTCCTCCTCCTGGGCCACCTGTGCCACCACCGAGGAGCTCCTCCAGCTCCACATGGCCACCACCACATCCCAGTCTCTTATCATCCCAGGAGATCCTCAAGATCCACATGGAGGACAGTGACGATGACAACGATGATGATGACAGCGATGACAATGACGAAGGCCCCACATGGATTGTGCTGGACAACACCAATTCCCCTCCGGCCATGCTGCCGGACCTGCTCGCCATCTTCTACATCAAACCTGAGCTGGCCACCACCATGGTGACCACGCTGGACATCCCACTGCTGACCAACCCAACACCACCCAGCTGGATGTCAGTGGACCTGCACGGCAACGAGCTCCTGTGCCACAGTGGCCACACGGCCCACACGCCAGTGAGGCCGGGCACTGCGCTGGACCACAGGAAGCGCTCGGTGGCACAGCCCAAGGGCAAGCAGCGTGTCTGGCTCAGCCTGGGCTGCGGCCATTCCCCTGTGGCCGTTCCTGCTGACCCTCGGGCTGCGGCCATTCCCCTGCGGCCACCACCAGCGCTTGCAGCTCAGGCTCCACTGGGAGAGCACAGGAAACACACAGAGGGGCCGGAGTAAAGCCAGTGACCAGGATGGAGCAGTATGGACCAGTATGAAACAGTACAAGCCAGTATGGACCAGTATGAAACAGTACAAACCAGTATGGACCAGTACAGACCAGTATAAATCACTATGGAGCAATATGGACCAGTATGAATCAATACAAACCAGTACGAACCAGTGCTGGGTCTGTGTGTGACCACTGCAACTCTCAGATTAGTCTAGGGCTCTGGTCCCAGTTCAGGCTCTGGTCCCAGTCTATCCCAGTTCCCAGTTTAGCCCCTGTACTGGTTTGGGATCACTCCCAGTTCAGTCTGTACTGGTTCAGGCCCAGTTCCCAGTTTACCCTTGTTCCCATTTTAGCCCCTGTACTGGTTTGGGTTCACTCCCAGTTCAGTCTCTGCTGGTTCAGGCCCAATTCCCAGTTTATCCCAGTTCCCAGTTCAGGCTGTATGGGTTTGGGCCCACTTCCGCGTTTAGCCCCGCCCCCTCCAAACCCAGCCAATCAGCACCCTCAGTCCCGAGCATAACAGCCAATGGCAGCACAGGACGGGCGGGACTTCTGTTACCATGGGAACGCGCGAACGGGGACCCCATGGCAACGGCTGAAGACGCTTCGGGGTTTGCTGTTCCCACCCACTGCTGCTCTCACCCAATCAGCGCTCCCGGGGCGGGGCGAAGCAGCCAATGGCGACGCAGAATGGGTGGGAGCAGCGTTGCCATGGGGACGGGCCCGAGCGGTCGCCATGGCAACGGCGGCGAAAATAACGGGAAAAGGTAAAAAAAGGGAATAAAAAACCCGGGATTGGTGTGGGGTGGCAGAGAGTGGGGGGCCTTGGGGACAGCAGGGACCCCCTGAGGACAGCGGGACCCCGCGGGGACACTGAGACCCCTGCGGGATGGGCGTGGGGCCTTCGGGGACCCTGAGTGACCCTGCCAGGCCGCAATGGCCCCTCAGGACCCTGAACTGGGAGGGACTGGGCGGGACTGGGCTCTCCTTAGTGATGTCCCCATTGTCCCCATGTCTGTCCCCAGCTGTGCCAAGCGCTGTGGGTGGTACGGGGGCACCTTTGGGACACTTTGGGGGGTGTTGGGGACACCTTGGGGGCACTGTGGGGACAGTCTGGGGGCTCTTGGGGACACTGGGAAGGGTTGAGGAGAGTTTGGGGACACTTCAGGGACACTTTGGCGGGATGGGGACACTGGGAGGGGCTGGGGACACCTCGGGGACACCTTGGGTGAATTGGGGACATTCCTGGGACATGTGGAGATACTCTGGGGACACCTGAAGGGCATTGAGGGGGTTGGGGACACCAAGGAACCTCCTTGGGGACATCGGGGACTCTTTGGGGACCCTCTGGGGTGCTCATGGTGGTTTTGGGGACATTGGGGGCTGGGCAGGGACAAAGTGACACTGAGCCAGGGCTGGGGCAGCGCTGTGACATCATCACCATCACTGTGACATCATCACCATCACTGTGACATCATCAATATCACCATAGTGACATCATCACCACCACAGTGATGTCATCTCTGTCCCCGCAGTGCCACCGCTCCCTGATGATGTCACCTGTGTCGCCGATGATGTCACCGGTGTCCCCATGGGGGCGCTGGCACTGCAGGGTCCCCGATGTCCCCAGTGTCCCCAAGGATGGCGGCACCGAGGGCCTGGAGCTGCGTCACCAGCGGGGCCAGGGACACTGCAGGGACATGTTGGGGACACTTTGGGGACACTGGGGACACATTTGGGGACATATTGAGGGAACACTGAAGACATCTGGGACGTTGAGAGACATTTGGGAACACTCGGACATTTTTAGGGACATTGGGGACACATTGAAGGACACTGAAGGATCCTTTGGGAACATTTAAGGACACTCAGGGACACATTTGGGAACACACTGGGAGATATGTGGGGACACTTGGGGACATTTGGGGACACATTTGGGGACATACCCACCTATGCCTTGGCGTGGCTGGGTCCTGTCCCCGCCCTTGGTGGCTTGGGGGGGACACGGGGGTGACAGCCTGGGGACAGAGCCACCCCCAGTGTCCCCTCGGTGCCACCCTGTCACCTGCTCCAGTGTCACCTCCAGGGCCACCGTGCTGGGGACGGAGAGGGGACACAGAAGGGACAGAGCCACTGTGTCACTGCCACAGTCAGCAGTCCCCAGGACCACCCCTGATGTCACCCATGCCACCCCAGTGTTCCCAGGGCCACCCTGGTGTCACTCACCCACTGTCCCCACTGTCCCCAGTATCCCCAAGGTCACCCTAATGTCCCCAGGGTCACCCCGCCGTGTTCCCAATGTCCCCAGAGTCACCCTGCTGTCCCCAGGGCCACCCTCGATGTCTCCAGGGCCATCTCAATGTCCCATATGTCCCCCGGGTCACCCCTGATGTCCCCAATGTCACCCTGATGTCCCCAGGGCCATTTCAATGTCCCCAGTGTCCCCATTGCCACCCCCGGTGTCCCCGGTGTCACTCACCCGCTGTCCCCCGCTGTCCCCTCCGGCTCCTGCTGCCACCGGAGCCGCCCCGAGGCCACCAGGACTGGGGACAGAGGGGACACTGGGACAGGGACAGCGGGCACAGCCACCACAGAGTCCTCACAGTGTCCCCAGTGTCCCCAAGGTGTCTCCAACCCGTCCTAAGGTGTCCCAAATGCCCCCAAAGTGTCCCCAAGGTATTCCAGGAATGTCCCTACCCCCCAAAGCATCCCCAAAGTTTCCCCAACCCCCCAAACCAGTCCCCAGTGTCCCCCCAGTGTCCCCAAACTGTCCCCAGGTGTCCCCAAAATGTCCCCAACCCCCCCCAAAGTGTCCTCAAGGTGTCCCCAACCTCCCTCAGGTATCCCCAGCTGTCCCAAATCCTCCTTCAACACCTCCAAATTGTCCCCAGAGTGTCCCCAAAATCCTCCAAAGTGTCCCCAGTCCTTCCTCAATGCCTCCAAAGTGTCCCCAAGGCGTCCCTGACCCCCTGACTGTCCCCAAACTGTCCCCAGAGTGTCCCCAAGGTGTGCCCAGGTGTCCCCAAAGTGTCCCCAGTCCTCCCACAAAGCCTCCAAAGTGTCCCTGCAGTGTCCCCAGGTGTCCCTGCAGTGTCCCCAGTGTCACTGACCCTGCAGTCGGTGCTGGGCCCGTGCCAGGCGCTCATTGAGGGTCCCCAGGGCCCCCATGGCCGTGGTGACATCGGCCAGGGCCATGCCCAGTGTCCCCAACAGCCTGGGGACAGCAAGGGAGACAGACCAGTACAAACCGGTTCAAACCAGTAACCCCCAGTGTCCCCAACAGCTTGGGGGACACCTGGGGGACAGCACTGGGGACACCCCGGTTCACCCCAGTACAAACCAATTCATCCCAGTTCAGCCCAGTGTCCCCAACAGCCTGGGGACAGCAACAGGGACAGCCCAGTCCCCCCCAGTCGCTCCCAGTTCCCCCAGTACCGGCTCAGGGCCTGGCTCAGTTTCCCCAGTTCCTCCTCGGCCGCCTCCGCCCGGAGCCGCTCCTGGAACAGGGTCTAGACATGGAACAGCTCCAAATTGTCACCAGTGTGTCCCCAGATGGCCCCAAGGTGTCCCCAACCCCTCAGCAGTCCCCAAACCGTCCCCAGGTGTCCCTCACCTGTCCCAGCTGTGTCCCCAATGTCCCCAGGTGTCCCTCACCTGTCCCAGCTGTGTCCCCAATGTCCCCAGGTGTCCCTCACCTGTCCCAGCTGTGTCCCCAATGTCCCCAGGTGTCCCTCACCTGTCCCAGCTGTGTCCCCAATGTCCCCAGGTGTCCTCACCTGTCCCAGCTGTGTCCCCAATGTCCCCAGGTGTCCCTCACCTGTCCCAGCTGTGTCCCCAATGTCCCCAGGTGTCCCTCACCTGTCCCAGCTGTGTCCCCAATGTCCCCAGGTGTCCCTCACCTGTCCCAGCTGTGTCCCCAATGTCCCCAGGTGTCCCTCACCTGTCCCAGCTGTGTCCCCAATGTCCCCAGGTGTCCTTCACCTGTCCCAGCTGTGTCCCCAATGTCCCCAGGTGTCCCTCACCTGTCCCAGCTGTGTCCCCAATGTCCCCAGGTGTCCCTCACCTGTCCTAGCTGTGTCCCCAATGTCCCCAGGTGTCCCTCGCCTGTCCCAGCTGTGTCCCCAATGTCCCCAGGTGTCCCTCACCTGTCCCAGCTGTGTCCCCAATGTCCCCAGGTGTCCCTCGCCTGTCCCAGCTGTGTCCCCAATGTCCCCAGGTGTCCCTCACCTGTCCCAGCTGTGTCCCCAATGTCCCCAGGTGTCCCTCACCTGTCTCTCCTGCTCCCCCCGGCGCAGCCGCAGCTCCAACAGCGACACCTGGCGGGACCCGGCGGCCACTGCAGCACCCAGGGAGCGCACCTGGGACAGGTGGGACACAGGTGACATCCCCGAGGGACATAGGTGACCTGCCCAGGTGACCGCCAGACCCTCCCCAGGGGACACAGGTGTGCCCAGGTGTGTCCATGTGACCCCAAGGGGACACAGGTGTCCGCTGTGTCCCCTCCCCTGTCCCATGTCCCCTCACCTGTCCCTGCAGCTGCAGCTCCTGGTCCCGCTGCAGCCTCACCTGCAGCAGCAGCTGGAAAACCTTCTGGCGCCAGCGGCCCAGCAGCACCTGAGAGAGAACTCACCTGAGAGCCCAAAAACTCACCTGTGACCCCAAAAACTCATCTGGGGCACCCCAAACTCACCTGAGACCCCAAAAACTCACCTGAGACCTGAAACACACATGAGAGACCCCAAAAACTCACCTGGGGCACCCCAAACTCACCTGAGACCCCAAAAACTCACCCAGGGCACCCCAAACTCACCTGAGACCCCAAAAACTCACCTGAGACCCCAAAACTCATCTGGGGCACCCCAAACTCACCTGAGACCCCAAAACCTCACCTGAGAATCGAAATACACCTGGGGAACCCAAAGTTACCTGAGAGACCCCAAAACTCAACTGGGACACCCCAAACTCACCTAGGGCATCCCAGGGTGTGTCCCCAGGTGTGCTCAGGTGTGCCAGATGCACCCGGGTGACCCCCTGGGGTCTCTCCAGGTGTCCCCAATGTCCCCAGGTACCCCCAGGTGTGTCCCCAGTGTCCCCAGGTGTGTTCAGGTGTGTCCCTAAGTGCCCCCAAATGTCCCCAGTCCCCCCAGGTGTCCCCAGTCCCTCCCTGGGTGGCTCCGGCCGTGAGACAAACCCAGAACACCTGGGACAGGTGAGACTGGGAGCACTGGGAGTTACTGGGGGGCGTTACTGGGAGTTACTGGGGGTGTTACTGGGGGGGGGTTACTGGGAGCACTGGGGGTTACTGGGGGTGTTACTGGGGGGGTTACTGAGGGTTACTGGGAGCACTGGGGGTTACTGGGAGCGTCACTGGGAGTTGCTGGGAGTCACTGTAAGTCACTGGGAGCACTGGGAGTTACTGAGGCCTCACCTGCTCTGGGCTTGGCTCCGCCCCCTCTGGGCCAAGGCCCCGCCCCCTCAGGGTCTCAAGCTCCATCTCCAGGATGCGGCTCCGCCCCTTTTCCGCCTCCAGCTCCACCTCCATTCGCTGACCACGCCCCTTCAGGCCTTCGAGTTCCACCTCCAGCTCTTGGCTCCGCCCCCTTTCTGACTCGAGTTCTGCCTCGAGGCATTGGCCCCGCCCCTTTTCTGCTTCAAGTTCCGCCTCCAGGCAATGGCCCCGCCTCCTTTCTTTCTCAAGCTCCGCCTCCAGGTGTTGGCTCCACCCCCTCAGTGTTTTCAGCTCTGCCTCCAATTGATGAACACGCCCCCTTTCTGCCTCAAGCTCCGCCCCCAGGGACCTGTGAGGGGGACTGGGGTTACTGGGAGGTTACCGGGACCACTGGGAGGTCACTGGGGGGGTACTGAGAGCACTGGGAGGTTACTGGGGGTTAGTGGGAGCACTGGGAGCCTCACCTGGGGCGCAGCACAAAGTGGGAAGGGGGGATGAGCCCCTCCAGACTGGGATAGGGCAACTGGGAGCACTGGGGGGCACTGGGAGCACTGGGAGGGGGGAACTGGGAGCACTGGGGGGCACTGGGAGGGGGGAACTGGGAGCACTGGGGGGCACTGGGAGCGGGGAACTGGGAGCACTGGGGGGCACTGGGAGCACTGGGAGGGGGGAACTGGGAGCACTGGGGGGCACTGGGAGCACTGGGAGGGGGGAACTGGGAGCACTGGGGGGCACTGGGAGCACTGGGAGCAGGGAACTGGGAGCACTGGGGGGCACTGGGAGCACTGGGAGGGCCCAGGCGGGGCTCGGCCATCGGCGACCTGCGGGGAGGACAGTTCCCAGTATGGAGCAGTATAGCCTGTCCCCAGTCCCAGTAACCTCCCAGTTCCCCCTCCCCAGGCTCCCAGTCCCTCCCAGTTCCCCCCAGTAGCTTCCAGTTCCCCTCCCAGTCTCTCCCGGTTCCCCCGCGCGCTGCACGCCGGGAAGGCGCCCCCGCCGCCACTTTCCCGCGCTCCCGCCTCAGCCAATCAGAGGCGGTGGCTCCCGGGTCCCGCCTCCCCTTCCGACCAATGGGAGGGCGCATCTGGGAGAGGTGGGCGGGGCTGGGAGGGGATCCGGTCCTGGGAGGGGAAATGGGATCTTAGGAGGGGTAAATGAGGTCCTGAAAGGGTAAAGGGAGTCTTACAACGGGGTTAATACGGTCCGGAGCGGCCCTGGAAGTGTAAATGAGGCCCTGACAGGGTAAGGGGAGTCTTAGAACGGGGTTAATTCGGTCCGGAGCGGTCCTGGAAGGGTAAATGAGGGTCTGAAAAGGTAAACTGAAAGGGTTCTGAGGGGGCACTGGGGTCCTGGCAGGATCAATAAGGATCCTGAGGGGAGAATGAGGTCCTGGCAGGGAAAACTGGGGTCTTGAGGGGCGAATGGGATCCTGGCAGGGTAAATCCGGGTCCTGAGGGGCCATTGGGTCTTGGCAGGGTCCCCGAAGGCCCCACGCCCATCCCGGAGGGGTCCCGTTGTCCCCCCATTCTCTCCCACCCCACACCAACCCCGGGTTTTATTCCTTTTTTTACCTTTTCCCGCTTTTCCCGCCCCAGGCCCGACCGCCCCGATTGCCGTGGCGACCGCCCGGGCCCGTCCCCATGGCAACGCTGATTCCGCCTCTTTTGCATCCCCATTGGCTGTTTCGCCGCGCTTCGCGAGCGCTGATTGGCTGAGAGCGGCAGAGGGCGGGAACAGGAACCCGGAAGCATTCACCCATTACCACGGGGTCCCCGTCCGCGCGTTCCCATGGTAACAAAAGTCCCGCCCCTCCCGTGCTGCCATTGGCTGCTGTGCTCGGGAACGAGAGCGCTGATTGGCTGGGCATGGAGGGGGCGGGGCTAAAGGCAGAAGGGTCCCCAAACGGGTCCCCGATGTCCCCCAAGGGACCTTTGATGTCTCCAACCCCCGCATGACCAACCCAGAGGGGACCCCAATGTCTCCAAGAGGGTCCCTGCTGTCCCCAGAAGGATTCCCGATGTCCCCAAGGCCACCAGGACCAATCCAGCAGGTCCCCAAAAGAGTCCTTGGTGTCCCCAAAGTGTCGCCAAGACAGTCCCTGATGTCCCCAAGGGCTCTCTGATGTCCCCAACCACCCCCATGGCCATCCCAGGGGGGTCCCCAATGTCCCCAAGGGATCCCTAAGAGGGTCCCCAGTGTCCCCAAGGGTTCCCTGATGTCCCCAAAAGTGTCCCCGAATTGCCCAGCGGCATCCCCAATGTCCCCATAGTGTCCCCAACCCCCCCAAGGCCACCCCAGAGCTGTCACTGACGTGTCCCTGCTGTCCCCAAACCCCCCCAGGTCCTCCCCCCCAAAATTTGGGATTTTTGAGCCCCAAACTCCGCTGCCCAAATTCACTTTATTGGGGCCCCCGGCGGCTCCGGGTCTGGGGGCGGCTCGGGAGGGGCTCGGGGACCCCAAAACTGGGGGGGGAACCCTCGGGGGGACCCCGGGGCCGTTTTGGGCTGGAATTTATGGCTTTTTGGGGCCGGTTTGGGGTTTTTTGGGGGTTCCCGGGATTTGGGGGGGGTCTGCGCCCGCTACGGGTCCTGGGGGGCTCCAGGGGGGGATCTGGGACCCCAACATTGGGGTTGGGACCCCCTGAAAGACTCCGGGGCTGCTTGGAGGATTTTTGGGGCGGATTTGGGGTTTTTTGGGGCGGGTTTGGAGTCTTTTTGGGTGTCCTTGAACTTGGGGGGTCCTGAGGGGAATTTTGGGGGGGTCCCCAATGGCTCCGAGTCCTGGGGGGATCCATTGGGGGATCAGGGACCCCAAAATCGGGGTTGGGACGTTCTGAGTGAGCCTGGGGCCGTTTTGGGGGTTTTTTGGGTGGATTTGGGGGTTTTTGGGGGGTCCCTGAGTTTGGGGATTTTGGGGGGGGATTTTGGGGGGGTCTCCGCCCACTCCGGGTCCTGGGGGGGCTTGGCGGGGGGGTGGAGCCCCCAAAATGGGGTCGGGAGTGGGTTTGGGGTGGGATGCTTTGGGTGGGATTTGGGCGCTTCTGGGGGAGATTTTTTTGTTTCTGGGTGGGATTTGGGTTTTTTTGGGGTGGGTTTGGAGTATATTGGGCAGGATTTGGGGCTTTCTGTGGGGGATTTTTGCTTTTTTGGGTGGGATTTGGGGTTTTTGGGGTGGGATTTGGGTTTTTTTGGGAGGGATTTTTCCATTTCTGGGTGGGATTTGGGGGTTTTTGGGTGGGATTTTTTTGGTTTTGGGTGGGATTTGGGGTTTTTTTCGGGGGCTCAGGGGTGCTTTGTGGGGGCTCGGGGGGCTGCCAGGGGCTCAGCAGGAACGGGGCCAGCTCCAGGCGCTGCCGCAGGACCCCCGAGAGCAGCAGCTCGGCCGAGAGCAGCGGGAGCCGCGCGGCCACGGCCGGGGGCCACAGCCAGCGGTCCTGGGGACACGAGATCACCAGGACACGGGGCTGGGGGAAAAACCCCAAAAACCCAGTGAGGAACCCCAAAAACCCAGTGAGAAACCCCAAATAACCCAGAGAAAAATCCCAAATATCCCACCCAGCCTGGTCCTGGAAACACAAGATCACCAGGACACCTGGCTGGGGGGAAAACCCCAAATACCCCATGAGGAACCCCAAATAACCCAGAGAAAAACCCCAAGTACCCCACACAGCCCAGTCCTGGGGATAGGAAATGACCAGCACACCCAGCTGGGTGGAAAAACCCCAGAGAGGAACCCAAAAAACCCCATCAGAAACCCCAAAAACCCCCTGAGAAACCCCAAATAACCCAGAGAGAAACCCCAAATAACCTAGAGAAAAGCCCCAAATAACCCAGAGAAAAGCCCCAAATACCCCACACAGCCTGGTCCTGGGGACTTGAGATCACCAGGACATGGGGCTGGGGGAAAAACCCAAAAAACCCAGTGAGGAACCCCAAAAACCCAGTGAGGAACCCCAAATAACCCAAAGAAAAACCCCAAATAACCCACACAGCCCAGTCCTGGGGACAGGAAATGACCGGCACACCCAGCTGGATGGAAAAACCCCATGAAAAACCCCAAAAACCCAGACAGGAACCCCAAAAAGCCCATGAGAAACACCAAAAACTCAGATATGAACCCCAAAAACCCATCAGAAACCCCAAACCCAAACGGGATCCCGGCGGTCCTGGGGACAGTAAATGAGCAGCACCCAGGGCTGGGGGGAACAGTCAGGACCCCAGAAGCCCTCTGAGAAACCCCAAATACCCCAAAAGAACCCCAAAAGAACCCCAAAAGAACCCCAAAAACCCAGTGAGGAATCCCAAACCCCACCCAGGCCGGTCCTGGGGACACGAGATCACCACGGGACAGGGATGGGGCAAAACGGGTTCAGGAGCCCAAATTCCACCCAAAACCCCCCAAAAAATCCAAAACCCCCCAATGAGAAACCCCAAAAACCACCAAATACCCCAAAACTATCCCCTCAAAAAACCCCAAACCCCCCAAAACCCAGTGAGAAACCCCCAAAGCCCCCAGAACTGAATGAGAAACCCCCAAAACAAACAAAAAAAACCCCAAAAACCTTCAAACACCCCGAGAGAAACCCCAAAAAGCCCCAATCCCCTCAATGTCCCCAGTGTCCCCAATCCCCCCAATGTCCCCAAAATCGCCGAAGTCCCCAATTCCCTGGTATCCCCACTGTCCCCAATGCCCCAGTGTCCCCTCACCGCGTGTTCCCGGGGCAGCCGTGGCAGGAAGGTGCCACCACAGCAGGTGACAATGTCCCGCATGTCCTCGGGGCACGGCTGGACACTGGGAGTGACGTGCACCTGGTACCCCTGGGGACAGAGGGGACATCAGGGGGACAGTGGGGACATTCTGGGGTTGGGGACACTGGGGACAGTGGGAGCTTGGGGACATTCGGGGGGTTGGGGACATTGAGGGGATCAGGAGATTGGGGGGCTGGGAACTCTCAGGGACATGGAGGGTGACAGGGGGACACTGGGGACATTAAGGAGGTTGGGGACATTGAGGACACTCAGGGACATTAGGGGACATCAGGGACATTGGGATATTGGGGGGTTGGAGACATTTGGGGACATTAGGGGTGGCAGGGGGGACACTGAGGACATCGGGGACACTCAGGGACATTGGGGGACACTGAGGTATTGGGGACATCAGAGACATTGGGGACAGTGGGAGACTGGGGGCACTGGGGACATTTGGGGATATTAATGTCACTGTCACCTGCAGGAAGAGGTGACACCATGCCCAGGGCTGGCACAGGGATGGGTTTAGGTGACATTTGGGGACATTGTCACCTGCAGCAAAGGCTGTTGCCATGCCTGGGGCTGGGTCAGGGATGAGTTTAGGTGACGTTTGGGGACACTGGGGACATTGGGGACATTGTCACCTGCAGCAGGGGCCGCTCTCGGGCCCGGGCCAGCGCCGGGCGCAGGCGGAAGCCGAAGCGCCGCTCACAGGAGGGGTCCCGGGGCAGGAAGGGACCTGGGGACAGCGGGCGGCCACTGTGGGAACTCTGGGGACAATGGGGACACAGGGGTCACACACGGCCACCACAGCCACCCCAGTGTCCCCAAGGCCACCCCCTTGTCCCCAGAGTCCCTTGACCCCAAGGTTCCAAATACCCCAAGGCCACCCCCACTGTCCCCAAGGCCCCTCCCCTTGTCCCCAAGACCATCCCAATGTCCCCAAATCTGCTCCCATTGTCCCTGAGTTCCCCCTGTCCCCAAGGTCACCCCACCTGTCCCTAAAGTCTCCAAGGCCAATCCCCCTTGTCACCGTGTCCCCAATATCCCTCTGTCCCCAAGGCCACTCCAGATGTCCCCAATGTCCCCAAAATCCCCATTGTCCCCAAGGCCAACCAATGTCCCCAAATCCCCCCAGAGTCCCCAATGCCACCCCCTGTCCCCAGTGCCCCCAAATCCTTCTCTTTGTCCCCAAATCCCCCCAGAGTCCCCAATGCCACCCCCTGTCCCCAGTGCCCCCAAATCCTTCTCTTTGTCCCCAAACCCCCCGATTGTCCCCAATGTCACCTGCAGCAGCCACTGGGAGGTGACAATGGGGACACTCCTGCCAAGGGCACACAGGAATTTCAGTGTCCTCAATGTTCCCAATCCCCCACGTCCCCTCCATGTCCACAATGCCCTGATGTCCCCAACCCCTCAATCGTCCCGTGTCACCGCTGTCCCCAACCCCCCCTTGTCCCCGATGTCACCAGCAGCAGCCACTGGGGGGTGACAATGAGAACACCCATGGCGAGGACACACAGGAACTTCAGTGTCCTCAGTCCCCCTGATTGTCCCCAATCCCCAATGGCCCCGATGTCTCCAGTGTCCCCAATGTCCCCAATCCCCCAGTGTCCCCAATGACCCCAAATGTCCCAAATCCCCAATGTCCCCGGTCCTCAATGTCCTTCCAATGGCCCCAGTCCCCAATGTCCTCCCAATGTCCCTGCTGTCCCCAACCCCTGTCACGTCCCCGATGTCACCTCTAGCAGCCACTGGGGGGTGACAATGGGGACGCCCCTGCCCAGGGCGCACAGGAACTTCAGCGTCCGCCGGATGCCATCGGTCACCAGGTGGCTGCAGTCGTGCACTGACGTGGCCTCGGTGCCACCCAGTGTCCCCAGGGCCACCCGCAGTGCCGGGGAGGCCACCAGGCCCGTGAACAGCACCTGGGGACATCATTGGGGACATCGCTGAGTGCCACCAGGCCTGTGAACAACATCTGGGGACATTGGGGACATCAGTGAGGACATCCCTGAGTGCCACCAGGCCTGGGGACAGCACCTGGGGACAGTGGGGACAAGTTGGGGACAGCCCTGGGGGGGTTGGGGACATCTAAGGGGCACAGGGACAGGTTGGGGACACATTCAGGACACACTGGGGACATCCCTGAGGGGTTGGGGACACCTGAGGGACACTGGGACAGGTTTGGGACAGTTTGGGGACACAATGGGGACATCCCTGGGAGACTCGGGATCACACTGGGGACACTGTGGGGACATCCCAAGGTGCCACCACCCCCAGGGCCGGCAGCTAGGGACAGTGGGACACGCTGGGGACAGCCCCAGGGGGCTCGGGGACGTTGGGGACACTGTGGGGACATCCCCAGGTGCCACCAGCCCCAGAACAGCAGCTGGGGACAGAGCGGGGGAGGGGATGGGGGGCACTGGTCTGTACTGGGAGCACTGGGGTGTCCCTGGGGGGGCACTGCTCCATACTGCAGTCACTGCAGAGCCACTGGGGGGTACTGGTCCGTACTGGTCCATACTGGTCTGTGCTGGTCCGTGCTGGTCCATACTGGTCTGTACTGGTCCATACTGGTCTGTGCTGGTCTGTATTGGTCTGTGCCGGTCCATACTGGTCTGTACTGGTCCATACTGGTCTGTGCTGGTCTGTATTGGTCTGTGCCGGTCCATACTGGTCTGTGCTGGTCCATACTGGTCTGTGCCGGTCCGTGCTGGTCTGTGCTGGTCCATACTGGTCTGTACTGGTCCATACTGGTCTGTACTGGTCCATACTGGTCTGTGCTGGTCTGTATTGGTCTGTGCTGGTCTGTATTGTTCTGTGCTGGTCTGTATTGTTCTGTGCTGGTCTGTATTGGTCTGTGCCGGTCCATACTGGTCTGTGCCGGTCCATACTGGTCTGTGCTGGTCCATACTGGTCTGTGCCGGTCCATACTGGTCTGTGCTGGTCCATACTGGTCTGTACTGGTCCATACTGGTCTGTGCTGGTCCATACTGGTCTGTGCTGGTCTGTATTGGTCTGTGCCGGTCCATACTGGTCTGTGCTGGTCCATACTGGTCTGTGCTGGTCTGTATTGGTCTGTGCTGGTCCATACTGGTCTGTGCTGGTCTGTATTGGTCTGTGCTGGTCGTTACTGGTCCATGCTAGTCTGTACTGGTCTGTAACGGTCGGTATTGGTCTGTACTGGTCCCTACTGGTCTGTACTGCTCCATGCTGGTCTGTACTGGTCCGTACTGGTCCATACTGGTCTGTGCTGGTCTGTACTGGGAGGTCACTGGGGTGTCCCTGGGGATGTCACTGCTCTATACTGGTGTCACTGAGGAGTCACTGGGGGGCTCCTGGTCTGTACTGGTCTATACTGCTCCATACTAATCCATACTGGTCTGTACTGGCCTGTACTGGTCTGTACTGATCAATATTGGTCGATACTGGTCCACACTGGTCCTTACCCGGATGTGGGCGGAGCCCGGCGCTGCCCGGGGGCGGAGCCTGCGCTTGGCGCCCCCTGCTGGGTCCTCCTCCTCTGTGGATGAGGTCACCACGGAACCCCGCCCATTTCCTTTTATGGACACTGAGGGTGTGGCTTCTTCAAGCCCCGCCCCTGCTTGGTCCCGCCCCCTCTGGGGACATGGCTTGGGTGAGGGGCGGGGCTTGGAGCCTTGATCATGCCCCTTCTGGGTGGGGGCGGGCCCACGGGAGGCTCCGCCCCCTCCGCTCTCAGCCAATCGCCGACTGCGCCGCACCTGGGGGAGAGGGGTTGCCATGGGGACCCCAAAATCCAACGGGAACCCCCAAAAATTCACAGGGAATCCCCCCAAACCCTCCCAGGAACACCCAAAATACACCTGCCACCCCCCAAATCCCCCAAATTCACCCCAAATTCCACTGGGAACACCCAAAATTCCACCTGGAAAAATTCCACCCTGAAAATCAGCCAGGACCCCCAAAAATTCACCTGAGGGCTCCCCAAACCCCACTGTGTCTCCCAAAATGCACCGGGCACCCCAAAAATGCACCAGGAACCCCAAAGCTCACTTGGGACCTCCCAAAATCCCACTTGGGCGCCACAAAATTCATGGGGAACCCCAAAAAATCCACCTGGAACCTCCCCAAAATCCTCTCAGAGTCCCCAGAATTGACCAGAGACCCCCAGAATCACCTGGGACCCCCCAAATTTACCTGCAGGGTGGGCGGAGCTTCTGCTTCCTCCTGGGCAGGGCTTGGGGGATCCCCAACACCTGGATTTGGGGCCTCTTGCTCCACATCTGGAATTTGGGATTCATCCGGGGCTGTTTTGGGGCTTTCCAGGCACCCCACATCTGGGTCAGGGGGCAGGAACAGCTGGGTGGCCACATCTGGATCCAGGCCAGGGCTCACTAGCTCCTCCACATCTGGATCTGGGGTGTCCACCTCCACATCTGGAATTTGGGGGACTTTCGGGGCCGTTTGTGGTCGTTTTGATTCTGCCACATCTGGATTTGGGCCTGCCTTCTCCACATCTGGATCAGCACCCCCTGGCAAAGTACTGTGGCCCCCCAGTGACCCCTCCACATCAGGATTTGGGCTCTTCATGTCCACATCTGGAATTCTGGGCACCTTTAGGGGACTTTTGGGTGGTTTTGGGGACCCAGCATCTGGATTTGAGGGTCCTTCCCCCTCCACATCTGGATCAGAGGGCAGAAACAGCTGGGTGGCCACATCCAAGTCCTCCTCCTCCTCCACATCTGGATCTGGGTTCTCTGCCCTCACATCAGGAATTTTGGGGTCATTTGAGGCCATTTGGGGTTGGTTTGGACCCAGAACATCTGGATTTGGGCCATCCCCCACACATAGATGTGAGGGCAAGAACAGCTGTGTGGCCACATCTGGATCCAGGGAGGGCAGCCCCTCCACATCTGGGATTTTGGGGTCCTTTGGGGCCATTTTGGGGCTTTCTGGGCTCCCAACATCTGGAGAGGGCAGGAACAGCTGGGTGGCTACATCTGCATCTGATTCCTCATCCTCCTCCACATCTGGAATTTCTTGTGGCTTCTGGGTCATTTGGAGGTGTTTTGAGCTCCTAAACTCTGGATCCGCCTCAGACTCCCCCACATCTGGATTTGGGGGCAGGAACAGCTGGGTGGCCGCATCTGGATCCCATCCTTCCTCTTCCCCCTCCAAATCTGGAGTTTCGGCCACATTTTGGGTCCTTTGGTGCCTTCCAACATCTGGATTTGGGGGTTTCAGCCCAACATCTGGTGTTTCGGGCACATTTTGGGTACTTTTCTGTCTTTTTGAGGGCCAAATATCTGGATCAGCCTCATCCTCTTCCACATCTGGGTCGCTTTCTACCACCAAGGCTCCACATCTGGATCCAGAGCCTCCAACAGCTAGATTTGGGTTCATTGTGGGCACAACTGGCGTTTCAGGCACATTTGGGGTAATTTTCCATCTTTTTAAGGGCCGAACATCTGGATCCATCTCGTCCTCCTCCACATCTGTCTCGCTGTCCACCAGCAGTGTCCCACACCCAATTTTTGTGCCTGAAACACCAGGATTTGGCATTTTCAGCCTCACATCTGGAGTTTCGGGCACGCTTGGGGCTGGTTTCAGTCTTTTTAGGGATCCAACATCTGGATTTGCCTCCTCCACATCTGTGTTGCTGTCATCCAGCAGCGCCCTGCGACCCCTCTGTGACCCCTCCACAGCTGGATTTGGGGGCTGTGTGGGCACATCTGGAGTTTGGAACATGTTTTGAGGATTTTCCCATCTTTCTGAAGGACAAACATCTGGATTCCCTTCCTCCTCCTCCACATCTGTGTCACTGTCCACCAGTAGTGCCTGACACCCCTTTTTGGTCACTCCAACATCTGGATTTGGTGTCTGTGTCACCATATCTGGACTTTCAGGCACATTTTGGGTAATTTCAAGCTTTTTTCGGGTTTCAACATCAGGATCCTTCTCCTCCACATGTGCGTCACTGTCCACCAGGAATGTCTGACACTCAATTTCAGGGCCGGAAACATCTGGATTTGGGGTCTTTGCAGCCACATCTGGAGTTTCGGGGACGTTTTGGGTGCCTCTGAGCCATTTCGGGGGCTCCACATCTGGATCCTCCTCCACATCTGTGTCGCTGCTGTCCACCAGCATCTGACACCCTATTGTGGGGCCTGAAACATCTGGATTTGGTATCCCCCACCGCACATCTGGAGTTTCGGGCACATTCTGGGTCCTCCTGGGCCTTTTTGGGGGCTGCACATCTGGATCCTCCTCCATATCTGTGTCACTGTCCGCCACCAACGTATGATGACCAATTTTGGGCCTTTCCACAGCTGGATTTGGGGTCTCCACTACCACATCTGGAATTCTGGGCATGTTTTGGGTCACTTTGAGCCTTTTTGGAGGCTGCACATCTGGATTCACTTCCTCGTCCATATCTGTATCGCTATCCACCAGCAGCATCCGGGAACAGAGTTTTGGGCCTGAAATAACAGGATTTGGGGTCGTTGCTGCCACATCTGGCGTTTCAGGCACATTTTGGGTCATTCTGAGTTGTTTTGGGAGCTGCACATCTGGATTCTCCTCCTCCCCCTCCACATCTGTGTCACTGTCCACCAGCATTGTCCAGTGTCCAGTTTTGTGCATTCCCACAGCTGGATTTGGGGTTTCCATCTCCACATCCGTAATTCCAGGCATGTGTTGGGTCACTTTGAGCCGTTTCTGGGGTGGCACATCTGAATCCTCTTCCACATCTGTGTCACTATCCACCGCCTGCATCCCACATCGCATTTTTGGGCCGGAAACATCTGGATTTGGGGTCTTTGCTACCACATCTGGAGTTTCTGAGACGTTTTGGGTCATTTTCAGTCGTTTTAGGGGCTCCACATCTGGATCAACTTCCTCCTCCTCCACATCTGTGTCGCTCTCTACCTGCAGCGTCCCACACCCATTTTTCAGCCATGGAACATCTGGATTTGGGATTTTCAGCCCCACATCTGGCGTTTCAGGCACATTTTGGGTAATTTTAAGATGTTTTGGGGGGCCAACATCTGGATTTGGCCCCTCCTCCTCGACATCTGTGTCACTGTCCACCAGCAGCATCCGGTGCTCATTTTTGGCCTGCAGCACATCTGTATTTGGGGTTTCTGCTGCCACATCTGGAGCCTCCAAGGTGCTTTGAGCCCCTTTGGTCGTTTTTGGGTCCGCATCATCAGGATCTGGCCTCTTCCCGATAACATCTGGGGCATTTTGGGGGCAGGGAAGGCGTTTTGGGGGGCCCTCAACACCTGGGGGCACAGCTGGATCGTCCAGGGCACTGCAAAGGAGGGGTTGGGGGGATTCAGGAGTTTGAGACCCCCCCCAAAATCCCCCAAGGATCCCGAAAATTACCCAAAGAGCCCCAAAACCCTTTTGGGAACTCCCCATACTGCCCTGAAACCCTCCAAAAATGTCCCACAGACCCCAAAACCCCCCACAGAGACCCCCAAAAATGCCCCCAAATTGCCCCAAGGACCCCAATCCCCCCAGAACCCCCAAAATGACCCAAAACAACCCCAAACTGTTCCGGGGACCCCCCCAGAACTCACAACTCCCCCTAAACCACCCCAGGACCCTCCCAAAGACCCCCAAATTCTCCAAGGAACCCCCCAAAATCACCCAGAGACCCCCAGACTGCCCCCAAACGACCCAAACCACCCCAGAGGCCCCAAAACCCCTGCCTGGGAACCCATAAACTGCCCCAGAAAGACCCAAAACAAACCCAGGGACCCCCCATAACTCCCCAAGCTGCACCCAAATGACCCAAAATCCCACAAGGATCCCCCAACACTGCACCCAAAAGACCCAAAATCCCCCGGGGACTCCCAATCCCCCCTCAGGAACCTCAAATTCCCTCGCAGAACCCCCAAAGCCCCTCAGGGAGCCCAAATTCCCTCATGGAATCCCCAACTCCCCTCATGGAATTCCCCAAAATTCCCTCATGGAAACCCCCAAACGTCCTTCAAGAACCCCAGACCCCCTTCAGAAACCCTAAATTCCCTCACAGAACCGCCAATCCCTGTCATGCACCCCAAATTTCCCTCAGAGACAACAAACTTCCCTCACGAACCTGAAATTCCCTCACAGAAACCCCAACCCCCATCAGGGGCGCCCCAAACCCTTCAACCCCCTCAGAGAAACCAAACTTCCCTCAGGGACCCCAAATTATCTCACGGAACCCCCAACTCCCCTCATGGATCCCAAACTTCCATTAAGAACACCCAACCTCCCTCAGGAACCCCCAAATCCCCTCAGGAACCCCCAAATTTCTCTCTGGAATCCCAAATTGCCAAACCAAGTCCCCAGACTTCCCTCAGAGAGCCCAAACCTTCCTCAGGAACCTCCAATCCCCGCCAGAACCTCTCCCCAGTCTCCCTCAGGAACTCCCCCAAAACTGCCCCCGAGGCCCAGGACCGCTCCAACCCCCGCTGAGACCCCCAAGTCCCTCCAGGAGACCCCAAATCCCCCACGGACCCCAAATCTCCTCAAATTACCCCAAATTTCCCTCAGGGACCCCCAAAAGCGGTCCCGGCTCTCCCCCCGCTCACCCCTCCCGCGCCATCACCGCCGGTCCCCGCCCCCAGCGCTGCCATTGGCCTCTCCTTCCGCGCGCCAACGCCCGTCTCCGCTTCCCATTGGCTGCTGTGCGTGTCGATCATCGCCCGACCACAGAGACGGGGAGGGGCGGTCCTCCGAGAGCGCCGGAACGTCGGTGGGAGGGGCTTAAGAGAAGTTGTAGACCAATTGAAGAGCAGAGAGGTGGATTGACAACGACATTGCCCAATAGAAGGATGGAGAGCGGGTGGCGCCGACCAATGGGAGCAGCGGCTTTGTCCTATATGAGCGCGCGCGGGGCCGCAGCGCCGCCATTTTCACCGCTGTCGGGCTCGCGCCTTTGCTCCGCTCTTAAAGGGGCCGCGGCGCCTCTTTACGATTTTTAATTCAGTTTTCCAAGCGCCTCCGCGCCGTCCGGGTGGGCCCGAGACCCCCCGCCAGACTCCGCCGCCGCCATGAGGGAGATCGTCCACATCCAGGCGGGCCAATGCGGCAACCAGATCGGCGCCAAGGTGAGCGCGGCGGACCCCGCCTCCATCCCCCGCCGCGGCGGCGTGGTCCCTTTAAGAGCCCCCCCACCCCCCGCGCGCCAAGACAAAGGGTGACCCAAACCAGGGCGATTTTACCCCAAAATTGCCGCTTTCCCGCCGCAGAAGCAGCTGTGAGGGAAGGGGGCGGTGCTGAATGGGGCGGATTTGGGGTGAAAATGGGGAGATTTTGTTGCTATATGAGGATTTTCGGTGGCCGAGCGCGCTACCCCCACACGCGGCCGCAAAATGGCGGCTTAGGGCGGTGGCTCCGAACCGCGGCAAATTCGCCTCCAGAATCGCCTTCTTTGGGGTGTTTTAAGGAAAAAAAACATTATTTTTTCCGAGATTAAATGATCTTCTTGTAGGTTTGGCCGCGAATGCCGCTTTTTGCCCCAAATTGAGGGAGTCTAGTCGAGGATGGGCGGGGAAGGCGCCAAAATGGCGGCGAAGAATTCCGAAATTAAAGGATTTAACCCCACGATTCTATTTTTCACTATAATATATTCATAGTAAATTTAAGACATGATTGGCTTGCCTTTTTAAAACATTTTACTGTAAATGCTATTTTATCAGACTGAAATCACTTGGTTTTAGCCCATAATTGGCTATTTTCGTCCCTAAAATCCGCTATTTTCCTGGCAAAACCGTCCATTTTTACCTCAAAAATGTGGATTTTGTGCCCCGAAGTGAAGATTTTTACCCCCAAATAGGGCGTGACGCCCTGAGGCGTCAGACCCGAGAATGGGAGGATTTAACCCATTAAAAAGCGGCTTAATACCCACAATAAAGGTTTTTAGTCCCTAAATAAGAGGCGTGTTTCTATATTCTGTTCCAAAATTAGATTTTTTTGTAACCCGCAAAATGAAGATTTTTAAGCTTCCTTTAAACTGCACGATTTTACGGCCAAAAAAGTTCTTTTTTTTTAATTCTTTAAACGTAGATTTTGAGTCTTTAAATTGCAATAGTAATTCCTAAAATTAATGTTTTTCTTCCCTTGAATCAGCTTTCTTCCCTGAAATGTCCTTTTTATACCTAAAAATTGATGATTTTCTTCTCCAGAATAAATATTTTAGTTCTTAAAATGCTAATATTTTGGATTTCAGTGACTGTTTTCGTTGTTGATTAGGGTTTTTTGCTGCTAAAATGCAGCTTTTTGGCCCGAAAACATTTTTTCTGGCCCCAAAATGGAGCTTCAGAGCTCCAGCTCAGCATCTTTGTTTTACAAAACAACATTTCGCTCCATAATCAAAATTCTTGCCCCCACAACAGGGAGTTTTGAGGAGCAAAAGAGCTTAGTTTATTTTGTAGAAGCTGATTCTGGGTTAAGATCGGGATTTTCTGCAGCTTATGGGGAGTTTCCAGCCCCAAAATGGAGGTTTCCAGCCCCAAAATGGAGGTTTCCAGCCCCAACATGGAGGGTCGGGGGAAGAATCGCAGCTTTGTGCTCCCAAATCCGCTTTTTTTAACTTCACAGTCACTGCTTTTCCTCCAAAATAACGGGTTTTATTTAATTTTCTTTTTAAAGCATAAGCTGGTCATTTTTGCCCAAAAAAGCATTGTTTTAGGCCTCGGAATTTACAATTGTTCACATCGGCTTGTCATTTTTGCTGCTTCAAAAATCCCTTTTTTCCCCTGAATATTGACTTCAGCCCCAAAACAGCTGCTTTTAACCCCATATTTCTTGGTTGTTTTTTTTTTTTTTCTTTAAATGTCCCTTTTTACCCTTTTCAGCCCCAGACCCAGCTCTTTGTGTCTGCAGAATGCATTTCCTGCCCCCTAAATGAACATTTCCATTTTCTGCCCCACACTGAAATCTTTGTTCTCCAAAATGCCTCAAATTGGAGTTTATAATCCCAAAATGCGATTTTTTTTTAGCTCTGGGAAGTAGGTTTTGAACCATAATTGCGATTTTGAGGCCCAAAAACCGATTTTTACTCTACAGAAAATAACGGTATTTAAAAGGTCAAATTTCCTTTAAAAAAGTGGTGGTTTAGCCCCAAATCCGCATTTTTTCACCCCAAAATTTGCAATTTTTACCTTTAAATATTCTTTTTCCCCCATAAGTTATGTCCCTATCACTCAACTCTCAATTTCAATCTCAAACCCACATTTTTCCTGAAAAATTATAATTCTTAGCCCTGTGTTTCCCAAGGCTCCAAAATGCAGATTTCTTTGACCAAAAATGCTGAATATTCTGAATTAGATCTTTTTAAACTGGTTTTCTTTCTTATTTGCCCAAAATATCCATTTTTACCCCAAATTAACGTTTTTGAGCCAGTTTTTTTCTACATTTCCCTGAAACTGTTTTTTTTTAACCTATTTATCTCATCACCCCCAAAATAATTTAATTTTTAGCCCATTTTCGCTCACAACCCCCTAAAATTCCCTTTCTCATGTCTAAAACCAGCCTTTGAAAGCTTATTTTCTCTTTATTTTTTACCTCACATGGCTGGTTTCTAATCACCTTTTCTGTCTCATTTCCAAAATTAATATTTTTAAACCCTTATTTTTTCTCAGACCCAGAATTGTGGGTTTTAAAGTACATTTCTCCCTCATGCCAATACTACCATTTTTATTTCAAATCACCATTTATAACCTTTTTTTTAAATTTACGATCCAAAATTTACCAGTTTTTAACCAAAATTAATACTTTAACCCCATTCTTCCCTCCACAGTCCCAAAATCCCCTTTTTTTGCCTCATTTCTTGTCTGTAACCCTAAAATAGCCCTTTTTCACCTCATTTTCCCCTCAGGCTGCGTTGTTTCCCCCCGCCCATTTTAACCCTAAACACCCACATTTGTCGAATGTCACCTTCAAATACAAAACCCCTAGCTGAATTTGGGAATTAAATCCTGAATTTGGGTCACAAAGAAGCCGATTTTGGGTGCAAAAAGCCGATTTTGGAGGCCTTGGTTTGAATGTGAGCGATTTGCCGCCATTTTCCTGCCTTCCCGCCCTTTTTAAGGAGCGCGGCTGTGCTGCTCTGGCCACGCCCCCTCCCTCAGGGCTCCGCCCACTTCCCTTCCCCACACCTCCAAACCACAAAAAAATACCGAAAATTGCCTTTTCCCCCAAAAAAAGGCTCCTGGAGTGGCTTTGGGTTGTAGCCACACCCTTTTAGGACCTGACCAAAGCCTAAATTTATTTTAAAGGCCCCAAAAATCCCCATTTTTCAACCCAAAACTGGTCCTGTCTGTGAGGGAGCTCTTGTGGATCCCATGCCTCACTTGGCCACGCCCCTAAATTCATTTAAATCCCTAAATCCTTCAGTTTTTCCACAAAAACACTGCCTAGGGAAGGTGAGCGTGGCCAGGTTTATATCTTGTTCTTCCTATAAGGTACTAAAATTCTCCTTTTTATCCCCAGAATAAATTCTGGGTGGCCAGAATGGGCATGGCTTGCATCCCCTGCCCCTTTAACCCAGACCATGCCCCCAATTTCATATTAAATCCCATTTTTTTTTCTTTAAATCTGTATTTTTCGATGCTCTTCAGCTGCCATTTTCTGCCCTACAATCCTTGTTTCTTACACTAAAAGTCCTGAATTTTTTAGCCCCAAATCCTCATTTTCTTGCCCTAAAATGAGGTCCCAGTTGTAGCAAAGTGGGCATGGTCCAGCTGCCCTCATCCCTCTTTGAGCTCCACCCCCTTAACCTTAGTCACACCCACAACCCCCATTTCCTACCCTAAAAATACCCATTTTTAGCCCCAAAATCGCACTTTTTTTTTTTGCCCCAAAACTCTGTTTTTCTCAAAATTATGTCTGTGGCCCAACTGACCTCACCCCCTCCTTAAGCCCCACCGTCTTTGACCCTTGGCCATGCCCCCAACCTCCTTTTAACCCCTTTCCAAACCGCATTTCCCAACTTAAAATCCTATTTTTTCCCCAGAATTGAGTCTGGGGTGGGCATGGCCCAGCTGACCCCACCCCTCCTTATGCCCCACCCCTTTACCTCCCTAACCCCCATTTCTCACCTCAAAAATCCCCATTTTTGCCCCTAAGATCCCAATTTTTTCTCCTCCAGATCCTCTTTTTTCCCCCCAAATCAGGTCCCGGTTGTCACAAAGTGGGCGTGGCCCAGCTGGTCCCACCCCTTCAACTTCTGACCTCACTCCCAAGCCCCCTTTTCCCCCTAAAATCCCCATTTTCCCTCCCAAAACCTCCGGGTTTTTTCCCCACATCCCTGGTTTTTGCCCCAAACCCGCTCCTGGGCTGTCCCTGAGCTGTCCCCAAGCTGTCCCCTTGTCCCCACAGTTCTGGGAGGTGATCAGTGACGAGCACGGCATCGACCCCACGGGCACCTACCATGGTGACAGCGACCTGCAGCTGGACCGCATCAGCGTCTACTACAACGAGGCCACAGGTGGGGACACCTGGGGACAGCTGGTGCCACCTGGGGACGGCTGCCACAGCCCCCCGGGGCTCCTCTGCCCTTCCCCCCCCCATTGTGTTACTCCTTAGTGGTGGGTAGCACTTGGTGGCTTTTTCACCCCCCCCGTGTCACTTTCCTTTCTTTGTCATCTCTTTGTGCTGTCACTCTGTCACTTACTATGTCACCTCCTCACTCTCTCAGTGGTATTTTTGTCACCCCCCCGTGTCACCTCATCCACCCCATTGTCACCCTGTTTCCACTGTCACCCCCCCGCTGTCGCTTTCCTGTCTGTTGTCACATTGTTGTCTCCATGTCACTGTGTCCCCATGGTTCCCCCTCGGTGTCGACTTTGTCTGTCCTGCTGTCACCCCCCAGTGTCACCTTGTCCTTGTCCGTGCCCTGTATCACCTCATCTCGTGTGTTCCTGAGTGCCACCCCCTCCTTTGTCACACCAGTGGGGTCGCCTTGTCCTGTCACCTCCCAGTGTCACCCCCAGTCCTGTCACCCCTCAGTGTCATTTGTCGACTGTCACCTTACAGTGTCGTCCTCTCACCTTCAGTCCTGGGGATGCCCTGGTGTCACCTGTCCATTGCCACCTCCTGTGTCATCCTGTGACCCCCCTGCTGCCACCTCCCAGTGTTGCCCCCAATTCTGTGTCCCTGAGTGACAGTGTCATCCTGTCCCCTCCCAGTGTCACCCTGTCCCCTGTGACCCCCATCTTGTCCCCAGTGTGTCTCCTGACCATTGTCCCCCCCACCGCGTCACTTGTCCCCTGTGACTCCCCACTGTGTTCCCAATGTCCCTGCCCACCCCATGTTACCTGTCCTTTGTCACCCCATGTCACTTGTCCCTTGTGTCCCCGCCCACCCCGTGACACCTGTCCATTGTCACCTCCCCCCATGTCACTTGTCCCCTGTGACCCCCCCACCCTGTCCCCAGTGTCACCTGTCCATTGTCACCCCTCTATGTCAGTTGTCCCCTAGGGCCCCCATCCTGTTCCTGATGCCCCCCTAGTGCCACCTGTCTGTTGTCACTTTGTCCCCTCTGTGTCCTGTTCTGGGCTGCTCTGGGGGAGTTTTTGTGGTGGCTTTGGGGAATTCTGGGTGAAATTGACACTTCTGGGGTTACTGGGGAGTTTTGGGGTGCACCTGGGGCATGATGAATTTGGGGATGTGTGAGGATTTGGGGTGATTTGGGATGTTTTAGATCATTAGAGCTGGTTTTGGGGTGAATTGAGACCTTTTGGGGTCAATGTGGGAGGTTTTGGGTATTTTAGGTTATTTGGGGTGAATTTGGGGGTTTTGGGGGTGCATTAGGGTTGAGGTTTAGGGGTTCTGGATTGGTTTTAGTTCATTTTGGGGTGTTCTGGGGCAATTTTGTGTATTTTTGAGAGATGTAAAATATTAGGGTTGGTGAGAAGTGGGTTTGAGGATACTAAACGATTTTGGGATGATTTTAAGCCTTTTTGAGTAATTTGTGGTGTTCTGGGGTTGATTTTGGGTGGGTTTGGAGTGATTTTTGGGGTGATTTTTTTTCTGGGTTTTGGGTGATTTGGGGTGAATTTGAGTGGGTTTGGGGCTGATTCCAGGTGATCTGGGGTAATTTTGTGAATGCCCCATCTGGAATGGTTTTGGGGTGATTGTGGGTGTTTTAGGGGTGGTTCTGGGCAGATACCAGATATTTGTGGGATAATTCTGTGTCGTTTGGGGGTGATTTTGGTTTTTTGGGGGGTTGATTCTTGGTGTAATTCCAGGTATTTTGGGCTGATTTGGGACATTTCTGGTATTTTTGGGGTGATTTTGGTGTCATTTGGCGTGGCTTGGAATATATTGGGAGCTATTTTGGGGGTTTTTGGGGCAGTTTTTAGCATTTCTGGGTTGACTCTGAATGATTCTGGATGGTTTTGGGGTGATTCCAGGTAGTTTTGGGGTCATTTTGGTGGTTTTGAGGTAATTGCTAGTGTTTTGGGGGAATTCTGGGCTGTTTTGGGTTGTTTCTGGGTGGTTCTTGGGGTAACTCTGGGTGTTTCTGGGGTAATTCCAGGTGTTTTGGGGGTAATTTGGAATGGTTTGGGGGGAATTCTGGGTGGTTTTGGGGTAATTCGGAATGGTTTTGGTGTATTTCCAGGTGTTTTGAGGTAATTCTGGGTGTTTTGAGGTAATTCCAGGTGTTTATGGGGCAATTTGGGTGATTTTAGGGTGATTCTGGGTGGTTTTGGGTTAATTCTGGGTGGTTTTGGGGTGACTTTCCTGGTTTTGGTCCCTCCCAGGGGGTAAATACGTGCCCAGGGCCATCCTGGTGGACCTGGAGCCCGGCACCATGGACTCGGTGCGCTCTGGCCCCTTCGGGCAGATCTTCCGGCCCGACAACTTCGTCTTTGGTGAGTGACACTCCTGGAACATGCTTGGGGACACTGGGGATATACCTGGAGACATCTGGGGGCACATCTGGGACACGTGGGGACATCTGGGGGCTCTTGGGGACATTGGGACACCTGGGACACACCTGGGGGCACCTTAGGTATGCTTGGGGACGTCTGTGACACCTGAGGGCACACCTGGGGATAGCTGAGGGGACACCTGAAGGTACAACTGGGACACTCCTGGGGACACCTGGGACATCTGATGACATCTTGGGCATGCTTGGGGACATCTGGGACACTTCGGGCATGCTTGAGGACATCTGGGATGCACCTAGAGACATTTGGGGGCTTCTGGGGACAATTGAGACACATCTGGGGGCTCCTGAGGGACATCAGGGGATGCTCAAGATACCTGGGGACTCTCAGCACATGGCAAGGACAGCTGGGGCACACCTGGGGACATTTTGGGACATGCTTGGAGGTCCTGAGGGCATCTTGGGGACACCTGGGGGCTGCTGAGGGACATTAGGGAAGGGACATCTCCAGGTATTTGGGGGACACTTGGGGATTCTTGAGGGACATCAGGTTCGTTTCAGGACACACTTGGGGACACACGGCAATATTTGGGGCAGCTGGGAACATTTAGGACATGTAGGAACACACCTGGGACATAACTGGGACAGGGGTGGTGGCCTCAATGGATGGCAGGACCCCAAAGGGGAGATCAAGGTCCCCAGAGTGGGGTTGGAGTTCCCAAGGGTGGCATGAAGGTCTCCTAGTGTCTCCAAAGATAAAGGTTGAAGGTCCCCAAAGTGGGATGAAAATCTGCAAGTGTCCCCCCAAGGTCCTCAGGTGTCCCCAGGGTAGGGCTGAAGGTCCTAAAGAGACAGCTGAGGATCTCCAAGTTGAGCAGTCCCCAAGGGTGGAATGAAGGTCCCCAACTGTTCTTCCAAGGTGAATTTAAAGATCTACAGGTGTCCCCAAGGTAGGGATGAAAGTCCCCAAGATCCCCAAAGACGGGTTTGAGAGTCCCAGCTGTCCCCAAGGTGGAGTTAAGGTCCCTGAGGATCCCCAAGGTGGGGTTGAAGGTCCCCAAGGTCGGGCTGAAGGTCCCTGAGGTCTCCAAGGGTGGGAGGAAGGTCCCAAAGGTGGTGAGGAGTTGCCCAAGGTCATCAGAAATGCTTTGAAGTACTTAGAAATGGTTTGAGACCAAATAATGGTCTCAACCTCATTTGTTGAGAATAAGGTTTTCAACATTATTCTGAAGATCTCCAAAGGTGATTAAAGGTTTTCAAGGTTTCCAAAAACGTTTTGAGGGTCTTCAAGGACCTCAGCATTGGTTTGAGGGTCCCCAAAGTCACCTGAATGACCCCAACCCCTCCGTATCTCCCCAGGTCACGGGTCACCACAGGAAGGGGCCGAGCTTGGGGGGTCAGGGGTCCTCAGAGGTGTCTCAAAGGTCCCCAAAGATAGTTTGAAGATCCCCGAAGTTCCCAAAGGTGTTCTGAGGGTCTCCAGAAGAGATCTGGGGGTCCCCAAGATGCTCAAGTCTGGTTCAAAGGTGATTTTGGGGCTCCCCAAGGCAGTTTTAAGGTTCTTGAAGTTCCTGAAGATAGTTTAAAGGTCTGCAAAGGTGGTGCAAAGGTTCTCAAAAGTGGTTTGAAGACCCCAACCCAACCCTTCCACCCCTTTTCCAGGCCAAAGCGGCGCTGGCAACAACTGGGCCAAGGGTCACTACACGGAGGGTGCCGAGCTGGTGGACTCGGTGCTGGACGTGGTGCGCAAGGAGGCAGAGAGCTGCGACTGCCTGCAGGGCTTCCAGCTGACCCATTCCCTGGGCGGCGGCACCGGCTCGGGCATGGGCACGCTGCTCATCTCCAAGATCCGTGAGGAGTACCCCGACCGCATCATGAACACCTTCAGCGTGGTGCCGTCCCCCAAGGTGTCGGACACGGTGGTGGAGCCCTACAACGCTACGCTGTCCGTGCACCAGCTGGTGGAGAACACGGACGAGACCTACTGCATCGACAACGAGGCTCTCTACGACATCTGCTTCCGCACCCTCAAGCTGACCACGCCCACCTATGGCGACCTCAACCACCTGGTGTCGGCCACCATGAGTGGCGTCACCACCTGCCTGCGCTTCCCTGGCCAGCTCAACGCCGACCTGCGCAAGCTGGCCGTCAACATGGTGCCCTTCCCGCGGCTGCACTTCTTCATGCCCGGCTTCGCGCCGCTGACCTCACGGGGCAGCCAGCAGTACCGCGCCCTCACCGTGCCCGAGCTCACCCAGCAGGTCTTCGACGCCAAGAACATGATGGCCGCCTGCGACCCACGGCACGGCCGCTACCTGACGGTGGCCGCTGTCTTCCGCGGGCGCATGTCCATGAAGGAGGTGGACGAGCAGATGCTGAACGTGCAGAACAAGAACAGCTCCTACTTCGTGGAGTGGATCCCCAACAACGTGAAGACGGCCGTGTGTGACATCCCGCCGCGCGGCCTCAAGATGGCTGTCACCTTCATCGGGAACAGCACGGCCATCCAGGAGCTCTTCAAGCGCATCTCGGAGCAGTTCACGGCCATGTTCCGGCGCAAGGCCTTCCTGCACTGGTACACGGGCGAGGGCATGGACGAGATGGAGTTCACCGAGGCCGAGAGCAACATGAACGACCTCGTGTCCGAGTACCAGCAGTACCAGGACGCCACGGCCGAGGAGGAGGAGGATTTCGGCGAGGAGGCCGAAGAGGAGGCCTGAGGGGTTTCTCCAGAGGTCGTGGTCCTCGGCAGTGTTGCTCCTCCCCTTCCCGGTGTGTTGTCCCAGAGAGTCGTCAACTGGTGGGCGGCGCTTTTGGTGTCATCATCATTGTCCTTCATCATCGTCAGTGTTGGCCCTGGTCATCGGCGGCAGTGGAGTCCCCACCCGACGTTCAGCATTGTCCTCATGATCCTCAACCTTCATCACTGTCATCCTGGAAGAGTCCCCAGCCTTCAGCGTTGTCCTCATGGTCCCCAGGCTTCACCATCTTTGAAGAGTCTCCAACCTCCATCATCATCCATGTGTCCTTGGCCTTTGTTGTCCTTGAAGAGTGTCCAATCTTGATCATGGTCAGACCTTCCAAATTCTGTCGTCTTCATCCTTGAAGAGTTCCCAATTTTCATCAGTATTGAAGAGTTCCCAACCTTTGTCATCATCTTTGAAGAGTCCCCAGCCTTCATCATGGTCATTCTTAAAGAGTCCCCAGTCTTCGTCATCATTGAAGAGTCTCCAATCCTGATCATGGTCAGAGCTTCCAACTTCCAAGATCGTTGAAGGATCCCCAAGGTTCATCATTGTCAAGGAGTCTCCAGCCTTCATCATCCTCGAAGAGTCCCCAGAGTTCATCATCATCCTCCTCGCAGAGCCTCCAGGAGCTCCTGGCCTTCATCATAGTCCTTGCAGAGTCCTGAATCTTCATCACACTCAGCCCTTGGTCTTCATCAGGGCTGTTAAGTTGGCCTTGACCTTCATCATCCTCATCATGGAAGAGCTTCAGAGAGCCCTTGGCCTTCATCATCTTCATCACGGAAGTCTCCAACAGTTTTTGACCTTAACTCTCATTGTGGAAGAGTTGCTGACCATCATCATCATCGTCACCTCTGCCCATCCCCCGCTGCCACCGCGGCCTCCTTTCCCCTCCCTGGCTCCATTTTCCCCATTTTTTGGTAATTTTTCCCAAATTCTGTTCATTTCCCCCAGTTTCTGTCAGCTTTTTCCAATTTTTTTTCTTTCGCCCGCACCCCCCTTTTTTTGGGTTATTTTCCATGTTTTTTGTAATTTTTCCCCTTTTTTGGTTCATTTTCCTCCTTTTTCCCCATTTCAGTCTCCCTTTGTTTTCACCCATTTTTGGTCAGTTTCTCCCATGTTTGGTTTTTTTTTCCATTTGTCCAATTTTTGCTCTTTTATTTCCCGTTTTTGGTCGCTCTCAGCCCAATTCATTCCTTTTTCCCAACTTTTCCCATTTTTTGTTCATTTATTCCCATTTCTGTCCATTTTTCCTGATTCTGTCGCCGTTCCCGGTGTCCGGTCGCTCTCTCCCATTTTTGGATGTTTTTGTTTTTTTCCCGTTTCTTTCGTTTTTCATATTGAAAAGTCGCCCCTGGGTCCAGAATAAACTTGGGATGGAAAAGCCACCGCGGGTGTCACCTGTGTCACCTCTGGAGTCACCTGCGGGGGTCTGGGTCACCTGAGGGTCCCCAGTGTCACCTACGGCGTCCAGGGGTCACTTTAAGTCACCTGGGGGGGTCCCTGTGTCCCCTCCCCAGTGTCACCTGGGCGTCACTTTGGGGTCACCTGAGGGGTTCCAGTGTCACTTCAGGGTCACCTGCATGTCCCCATGTCCCTCCTGGAGGTCCCTGTGTCACCTGGCGGGTCTCATTGTCACCTTGGGGGTCACTGGGAGGGGTTTTGGTGTCACCTCAGGGCCACCTGGGAGGTCCTGGGGTCACTTCAGGGTCACTGATGTCACCTGGGGCATCTCTGTCTCCCCTTCAGTGGCCCCCTGGTGTCCCCAGGGTGTCCCCATGTCCCCTTGGGGTCCCCAGTCCTCCCTCAGTGGCTCCAGCAGTGACAGCACAGCAATGTCACTGGCTGGGGACACCTTTGGGACAAGGTGGTACTTGGAGCGTATGGGGACACTGGGGTGGTGGCACGCTGGGGACACATTTGGGACATGATAAAAGGGAAGATGGTGGCACTTGGGGGACACTTTGGGGACACAGTGGCACCTTGGGGACACTGCAGGGGTGGTTGCATTTAAAGGACAGGGACACTGCTGTGGTGGCACCATGGGGACACTTTATTGACAGGGTGACACTGGGGGTAGTGGCATTTTGGGGACACTGAAGGAGGTGACACTTAAGACACACTATTGACATGGCACTGCAGTGGCACTTTGGGGACAAGGTGGCACCTTGGGGACACTGCAGAGGGTGGTGGCACCTTGGGGTCACTGAGAACATGGTGACATTTGGGGGTGGCACTTGTGGGACATTGTGGGGGTGGTGGCACCTTGGGGACATTTCAGGGACATGACATTTGGGCATGGCACTTTAGGGACAAAGTGACACCAGAGGTTGGTGACACTTCCAGGACACTTTGGGGACAAGGTGGCAACTTGGAGACAGTGATGCCACAGGGACACTTTGGGGACATGATGACATTGGGGGTGGCGCTTTGGGGACACACTGGGGACACACTGACACCACAGCAGTGGCACTTCAGGGACATGCAAGGCATGGTGGCACTTTGGGGACAAAGGGACTTTGGGGCCGGTGGCACCTTAGGGGCCTCAGGAGCCACTGGTGGCACTTTGGGGATGCAGTGGCATCAGGAGGTGGTGGCACTTGGGTGGCACTTTGGTGTCACTGGGGGGTGCTGCTCAGGGACACTCTGGGGGCATTTGGGGACACTTTGGGGACATTTGGGGACGATTCAGTGGCTCCGGTGCCACCCTCGGGCTCCGTTGGGGTCACCTGAGGGGACAAAGGGGGAACAGGGGGGACCTGGGGGTGTCACCTCCCCCCAGGGGACCCCAAATGTCCCCAGAATCCCCGAAGTTCAGCCCAAATCTCACCTGGGACCCCCAAACCCATCCAGGCCCCCCAAAAATCCGCCAAACCCACCCTAAAACCCACCCCAAATCCCTCAGGGACCCTCCCCAGCCCATCCAGGACCCCCCAGAATCCATCTGGGACCCCAAAATCCTCCCCAGATTCCCCAGACTCACCTGGGACCTCCAAAATCCATCGAGGACCCCCAGATCCCCCAAATTCACCCTAAAATCCACCTGGGACCCCCAAAATTCACCCCAAATCTCATCTATCACCCCGAAAACCCCATCTGGGACTCCCTAAACCCATCCAGGATCCCCCAAATTCACCCAAAATTCCATCTGGGACCCCCCAAAATTCTTCCAGGATTCTCCAGACTCACCTGGGACCCCCAAACCCCATCCAGGACCACCCAAATTTCCCCCCAAACCCCCTGAATCCCCCGAGCTCACCTGGGATCCCCAAACCCCCCCTGGGACCCCAGAACCCCCTGAATCCCCTCAAAGCTCACCTGGGAGCCCAAATTCCCCCCAAATCCCTCCTGGGACTCCCCAAAATCCTCCAAATTCACGCCAAAATACACCTGGGACCCAAACTCTCCCCTGGGACCCCCCAAACTCCCCCCAGCTCACCTGGGACCACCAAATCCCCCAAACTCCCCCCAGCTCACCTGGGGCCCCACAAAATCCCCCCAGTTCCCCCAAAATACCCCCTGGGACCCCAAAATCCCCCACATTCCCCCCAACTTCCCCCGAGACCCCCAAAATGCCCCAAACTCCCCCCAGCTCACCTGGGAGCCCCTGGCCAGCGCCCCCACGGCCCCCGGCAGCCGCGTGACCAAGTCCAGGATTTCCGAGGGGATTTTGGCCACCCCGACGGCCCCGGAGCCGCCCACGAGCGTCACCCGGCGCGTCCCCAGCAGCGGCTGCGCCACCGCCTCGGCCACCTGTCCCCACGCGGGATCCCCAAAATCAGCCCCAAATCAGCCCCCAAACAGGGATCCCTGAAATCAGCCCAAAATCACCGATCCCAAAATCAGCCCCAAACCGGGGATCCCAAATCAGCCCCAAATTTGGGATCCCAAAATCAGTCCCAAAGCAGGGATCCCCACATCAGCCCCACATCAGGGATCCCCAAAATCAGGGATCCCCAAATCAGCCCCCAGTCGGGGATCCCCAAAATCAGCCCAAAATCAGGGATCCTGAAATCAGGGATCCCCAAAATCAGGGATCCCAAAGTCAGCCCCAACCCAGGGATCCCCAAATCAGGGATCCCAAATCAGCCCCAAATTCCGAGGAACCCGAAACCAGCCCTGATCCAGGATCCCCAAAATGCCCCCAAGTGTCCCCAAAACATCTCCAAAGTATCCCCAAATGTCCCTGGAATATCCACAGAGTGTCCCCAATGTCTCCAAGTGTCCCCAAAATGTCCCCGAAGTGTCCCCAAGTGTCTGCAAAACATTCCAGAAGTATCCCCAAAAGTCCCCAGGTGTCCCCAAAACATCCTCAGAGTGTCTCCAGTGTCCCCAAAACATCTTCAGTGTCCCCAGTGTCCCCAGAACATCCCCAGGTGTCCCCAAAACATCCTCAGAGTGTCCCCAAGTGTCCCCACTGTCCCCAGGTGTCTCCAGTGTCCCCGCTGTCCCCACCTGGGGCAGTCTCTGCAGCACCAGATCCACCACGGCCGCGTCCTGGAACTGCCCGAAGGCCTCGGCCTTGGCCGCAGCCGCCGCGGCCTCGGCGCGGGCACGAGAGGCCACGGCCGCGGCACGGGCAGCGCCCGTCACCTGCGGGGACACCAAAACAGGATTGGGGACATCGGAAATGGGATTGGGACCCCAAAATGGGATTGGGGACATCGGAAATGGGATTGGGACCCCAAAATGGGATTGGGAAGCTGGGCATGGGCACGAGAGGCCACAGCCACGGCACGGGCAGCGCCCATCACCTGTGGGGACACAAAATGGGATGGGGACATCGGAAATGGAGTTGGGGACATCGGAAACAAGAGTGGGGACACTGGCACAGGACTGGGGACACGAAATGGGGACAGAACCCCAAGAAATGGGATCAGGAAACAGACACGGGATTGGGAACCCAGGCACAGGCACGAGAGGCCACGGCTGCGGCATGGGCAGCGCCCATCACCTGCAGGGACACCGACATGGGATCGAGGACGTCGGAAATGGGATCGGGGACATGAAACGGGACTGGGGACATCGACGTGGGATCGGGGACCCAAACTGGGGACAGAACCCCCAAAAATGGGATCAGGAACCCAAAAATGGGGACAGAGCCCCAGGAATGTGATCGGGAACCCAAAAATGGGATCAGGACCTGAAACAGGATCAGGGACCCAACAAAGGATCAGGAACATGAAATGGGATCAAGAACCCAAAATGGGATCTGACACAGGATTGGGGACCCGAAACAGGATTGGGGACATTGGAAACGGGATCAGGGACCCAGGAATAGGATAGGGAACCCTAAATGGGACTGAGGACACCAACACAGGATCAGGGACCTGAAATGGGACTGGGGACCCAAAACGGGATCAGGAACCCATGAACGGAATCAGGGACACCAACACAGGATTGGGGACCCAAAATGGGATCAAGGACCCAGGAACAGGACTGGGGACATTGGAAATGGGATCGGGGACACTGACACGGGACTGGGGACATTGGAAACAGGGTCGGGGACCCAAAATGGGATCAGGGACACAAAATGGGATTGGGGACCCCAAAACAAGATAGGGGCCCTGGAAAGTGGGGGCAGGACCCCTGAAGATGGGATTGGGAACCACAAAACAGGATTGGGACCCCCTGAAAATCTGTGAGAGCCAAAAATCCCCCAGAGAACCCAAAAATTATCAGATTTGGGGCCACAAAATCCAACTGGGACCCCCAAAATCCTCTCAGAACCTCCCAAAGCCCCCCGGACTCACCTTGAGGGTCTCGGCCTCGGCCTCTGCCTGCAGCAGCACCTGCGTCCTGTAGGGGGCGCCAAGTCAGGGGGAAAGGCTGCTCTTAAAGGGGCAATACCCCTGTTAAAGGGGCAACGGTGAAATATGGGTAGACCCACATAAGTAGGAATGTGGTTTATTTGAAGGAGGCGTGGCTTCTCTTAAAAGGGGCAACTATGGGTCTTAAAAGGGCAATGACAGCACCCAGGTGCGGCAATGTGTCTCTTAAAGGGGTTATGGCTAGAAAACAGATCGGTGGGGCCCACCAAGGTATGATGGTGGCTGACTGGGAGGAGCCACCGCTTCTCTCTCAAGGGGCGTGGCTTCCCTTAAAAGGGCCACAGCTTTACCCAAGGTGGTGGGACCCACCAAGGTGAGACTGTGGCTCTCCTCAAGGGGCAGGGCTTATCTTTAAAGGGGCAATGGCTTCACACAAATTCATGTGACCCACTACAGTAAGGGTGTGGCTTTTCCTTAAAGCGGCAACACCTCTCTTAAAAGGGCAACAGCTCTCCCCAGACTGGTGGAACCAACCAAAACTCCACCACAGCTGACTGGGAGAGGGCGTGGCTCCTTCTTAAAGGGACAATGGCTTCATCTTTAGGGATGGACCTACCAGGAATAGGACTCACTGTAAGAAGTAGGGCTTCTCTTAAAGGAGCCATGGCTTTACCAAAACAGAAGGCACCCATCATGGTTGGGCGTGGCTTTTCTTTAAAAGGGCAACACTTCTCTTAAAGGAGCCATGGCTCTACCCAAACTGGTGGCACCCCCCCAAAAACAGGATCACAGCTGACTGGGAGAGGGCATGGCTTTGTCTTAACAGTGCAGCACTTCTCTTAAACGGGCAACAGCTTCACCTTTACAGGTGGGACCCACCAGGGTCTCTCCTAAAAGGGCCAACACCTCTCTTAAGGCAACGGCCCTACCAAAATGGTGAGACCCACCAAGGTGAGGGTGCGGCTTCTCCTTGAAGGGGCAACACTTCCCTTAAAAGGGCAATGGGTGAGACCCTCCAAACTGCCACTGGGCCTGACTGGGTGAGGGCGTGGCTCCTTCTTAAAAAGGCAATGGCTTCCCCTTTACTGGTGGGGTCCACCAGTTGTGTGACTCCCTTTAAGGGCCAGGGCTTCTCTTAAAGGGGCAGTGACTCCACCCAAACTGGTGGGACCCACCACAGTGAGGGTGTTGCTTCGTAAAAGGGCAATACTTCTCTTAAAAGGGCAATGCGTGGGATGCCCCCAAAACACCACTACACCCGAGCAGAGGAGGGCGTGGTTCATCCCTGGGGGGGCGTGGCCACCCTTAAAGGGGCAGTGTCTCACCGGTGTGCCTCAGCCAGCCGCTCCAGCCGGTAGCGCTCGGCCTCGGCCGGTTTGCGCACGGTGGCCTCGAGCTCCTGGCGGCGCCGCCCAACCTCCTGCTCCTGCAGCTGCACCCGCTGCGCCCGCTCCACCAGCGCCACCTCCCCACGCTGTGCCGCGATGGCCTGCTGAGAACGGGCCGCCTGCGGGGAACACGGGGACAGGGGACAGGTCACCAATCCATCCAGGGAGGGACTCAGGGACAGGGGACACTGGGGAGTGGTCACAAACCCATCAGGGGAGGGACATGGGGACAGGTGACAACATGCAGAGGCCCAGGTGTTTCTAGGGGGAGCTCAGGTGACCTGCAGGGGTCCAGGTTACCCAAGAGACCCGAATTTTGGAGGAAACCCCAGGATTTGGATGTTCCAGGTGTTCTGGAGGGGTCGCAGCTGCTCCAGGTGAGCTGCCAACCACTATTCCAGCCCCCCAGGTGTATTCCTTACCTGTCCCAGGTGTGTTTGTTGCCTGTCCTGGGTGTGTTACCTGTCCAGGTGTGACCTCACCTGCAGCTGGAACGCCAGCTCAGCCGTGGCCCTGCGGGCGCTGACGGCTCCATCGCACTCGGCCTGGGCCACCTGGAAGTCACGCTGGGCTCGTGCCGTGGCCTCCTCACTCAGCAGCTGCGCCGACACCTGCTCCTGCCGCGCCCGCGCCTCCTGCAGGGACAGCAGCACTGGGACCGACTGGGAGGGACTGGGAGGGGCTGGGGTAGATTGAGACAGACTGGGATGGGATGGGACTGGGATGAACTGGAAGGGGCTGGAAGGAGGTGGGATGGACTGGGAGAGCACAGGGATGGAACTGGGAAGGACTGGGGAATGGGGTACTGGGTGCACTGGGGGTGTTGGGGCAGTTTGGGGGTACTAGGGCAGTACTTCCAGTACTTCCAGTACTAGGGGTACTGGAAGAGACTGGGAGGAACTGGAATGGAACTAGAAGGGCACTGGGAGCACTGGGAGGGAGTGGGGTACTGAGAGTACTGGGAGGAGCTGGACAGAGTGGGATTAGTGGGGTACTGGGAGGACTGGGGGTACTGTGGCAGTTTGGGGAATGGGGTACTGGGGGCACTGGGAGGGACTGGGACAGACTGGAATGGGACATGAAGGGCACTGGGAGGGCACTGGGGAATGGGGTACTGGGGCTATTGGGGGTACTGGGAGCAATGGGAATACTGGGAGATGACTGATAGGAAGGTGACCCAGCTGCCCCCACCTGTCCCCAGGTGTCCCCAGGTGTGTCCCCAATGTCCCCAGGTGTGTCCCCAGGTGTCCCCAGTGTCACTCACGCGGATCCCGGCATCGCGTTTGGCCTCGGCCTCTCCCACGCGGGCATCGCGCTGCACCTGCGCCGTGCGGCCCTTCCCGAGGGAGCGCAGGTAATCCTGCACGGGGACACACGTGTCACACCTGTGTCACCCCTGTGTCACCCGTGTCACACCCATATCATCTCCCTGTCACACCTGTGTCATCCCTGTGTCACCCCCGCACCTGCGCCATGTGGCCCTTCCCGAGGGAGCGCAGATAATCCTGCACAGGGACACCTGTGTCACACCTGTGTCACCCCATTCCCCCAGACAAATCCCAGGTGTGTCTTAGGCCCCCCCAAGCTGTCCCAGCTGTACCCAGGTGTGTCCCAAATGTTGCCATCTTGTCCCTGGGCGTCTCCAACTGTGTCCCAAGTGTGTCCTGAGTGTGTCCCAGTTGTGCCCCAGATGTGCCCAGCTGTGCCCAGGTACCCCCAGCTGCCCCCCAGATGTGTCCCAGCTCTCCCCAGATGCCCCAGGTGTATCCAAGGTGTATCCTGGCTGTCCCCAGCTGTCCCCAGGTGTGCCCAGCAGTAGCTCAGGTGTCTCCCAGGCGTATCTCCAGGTGTGCCCAGCCATGCCCAGGCGTCCCCAGGTGTGCCAGGTGCGGCACCTGCTCGTCGTGCACGTCCTTGAGGGTGTAGCTGACCACGGAGATGCCCATGTTCACCAGGTCGGACGAGGCCACGCGGAAAACCTGATCCGAGAACTTCTGCCGGTCCTTGTAGATCTCCTGGGCGGGGCCGGGGCGGGGCTTAGTAGGACGGGTCTCAAATGGGGGTGGGGCTTAGCTGGGCAGGGCCTGAGAGTGGGGTTTCAATTGGGCAGGACTCAGGAGAGCTGGGCTCGGTGGGGCAGGGCTTAGAGAGGTGGTACTCAAGTGGGTGGGGCTTAGTGGTTTGGAGCTGAAAGGGGCGGGGTTTAGTAGGACAGAGCCCAAAGGGGCAGGACTCGTTGGGCAGGGATTAACAGGACAGGGCTCGAAGGAGAGCGGTTTAGTAATGTGGGGCTCAAACTGGGCGAGGATTAGCAGGGTGTGGCCCAGAGGAGTGGGGTTTAGCAGGGTGGGGCTCAAATGGGGCAGAGCTAAGCAGCTTGGGGCTCAAATTGGGTGGGGCTTAGCAAGGTGGGGCTCAAAGGGGCAGGAACAAAATAAGGTGGGCTTAGCAGAGAAAGGGGGGGTGGCTTATCAAGGGGGCAGTGCCTGAGGTAATGAGTGGTGCCAGGTGAGTGAGGCTTTTTCCTGGGGGTGTGGCTTTTATCTCAGGGGCGTGGCTTGGTCCTGGGGGTGTGGCTTTGGAAAATGGGTGGAGGCAGGTGAGTGTGGCTTTGTTTGGGGGTATGGCTTGTGCAGAGGTGTGGAGCTCGGTGGGCATGGTTTGAGCCAGTGTGCGTGGCTAGATACAAATGGGCATGGCTTGAACCAAGGCATGGAGCAAGGTGGGCATGGCTTAGGTTTGGGGGTGTGGCTTGAGGCTTTGGGGCCTGGAATGAGCCAAAGGGGCGTGGCTTGACCCCAGGGTGGAGTCAGGGAAATGGCTCAGATTAGGGGGTGTGGCTCGAGCAAGGAGGTGGTGCGAGGTGGGTGTGGCTCGAGTAAGCGGCAGAGCCATGGGTGTGGTTTGTACTGGAGCCAGGCGGACCTGCCCTAAACTGAGCGGTGGGGTCAGGATTAAGGCAGGGGTGTGGCTTGGCCTTGGGGGGCATGGCTTGATTCAAGGGGTGGTTTGGTGGGTGTGGCTTTGAGATGGGGTGGGGTTTATACTGAGACAAGGCCAAGAAGGGAGGTGGGGCTTAGGGCAGGGATGGGGCAGGTGTGGGTGTGGCTTTAGATGGGGTGGGGCCAGGGAAGGAGGCTCTCGTGCTGGTCGCCGGGGGTTTAACAAAAAAGTAGCATCTTCTGGGTGTGGCTTCACCAGTGGGTGTGGCCCCCTCCAGGGGTGGGGCTTTTCAAGGGGTGGAGTGCCAAATGGGGGAGAAGTGTCTTAAAAGGCCACATCCCACCCTAAAGGGAAACGGTGACTTGTCCCTGAGGGGGTGTGTCCATCCAGGTGGGCGTGGCCACCTCATGGGCGTGGCTCCTGAGATCTGGGATTAAAAGGGCCACATCTCATCCCGAGTGGGGAGCGTTTGGTTGGCTCCCAAGTGGGTGCGGTTGTCCTTGGAGGGGCATGGCCTCCCCCAAATGGGCGTGGCTCCCCCCAGCCCCACCTCCACAGTCATGTGGGCCATGATGGCACGCTGGTGGCCCTCTAGCGTCTCCAGGGCGATCTGGCCGATCTCGCTCTCCGACTTGCCCAGGAACATCTGACAGGCAGCCGCCAGCATCTCCTTGTTCTGCCCCTGGATCTTCACCTGAGGAGGGGCTGGGATCACTTGGGGAACCCCCAGCCAACCTGGCACCCCTCAAAATCGGCATGGCCCCTTTAAGGCATATGTGTGGCATTGCCCTTTTAAGAGGCTGGTTGCTTGACAGGGTGTGGACCACCAGGGCAGTGCCATTTTAAGGGGTCTCGTCCTCTTGGAGGGGGTTTGGGGGTCCCCACCACCCCCAGCCCCTTTAAGGATTGGACCTTGACCCCTTTAAGGAGGGTTTAGGGTGGCTGCCCCATCACAAACCCTTTTAATTTATTGAGAGTTTTTAAGGGTGTTTAACTGGTTTGTAAGGTTTTTGATGGATTTTTAAAGGGTTTTAAAGAGTTTTTTAAGGGTTTTTCCCCTCTTAAAGATTTTTTGGGTCCCCACCAGTCCAAGCCCCTTTTCAAGAAGGATTCCCCCTCCCATCCCAGGGGTGTGGGGATCTCCAAAACTTCAAGCTCCTTTCAAGGGATTCCCCACCCCTAAATGCCCTTTTAATGAGTGTTTTTACCCCTTTAAATGTTTCTGGTGGGCTCCACCACTCCAAACCCCCTTTAAAGGGCTCCTCCCCTCCACCCTCCCCCCCCATCCCCCGCTTTGTTTTGCACATCGCCGCTTTAAGAATTCCCTTAGGTGGGCCCCACCGCAATCTCTATTAAAAGGGCTACACAGCCCTGGTTGGTTTGGGCAGGGGAGCCCCGGGAGGGATTTGGGGGTTCCCGGGGGATTTGGGAGAGCCAGGAGAATATTTAGGGGTCCTGGAGCATTTCTGGGAGATTCCAAGGAGATTTCAGGGGTTCAGAGTCTGGGTTTTGGGGTCCCGAGGGGGTTTTGGGGGTACCCGTGTGGGATATTTGGGGTTCTGGGGGGATTATGGGGGTACCGGGGGACTTCTGGGGGTCCTGAGAGGAATCTTTGGGGTTCCCAAAGTGATTTTGGGGGTTCTGAATGGGGTTTTTGGGGTCCCAGTGGGCTGTTGGGGTCTGGGAAGGGTTGGGGGTTCCGAGGGACATTTTGGGGATCCCAGTGGGGATTTTGGGGGCTCCTGAGTGTATTTTGGGGGGTTCTGATTGGGGATTTTTGTGGGCCCAGGAGGGGATTTTTGGAGTTTTGATGGGAGATTTTTTAGGGAATTTTGGGTGTCCAGGAAGGGATTTTTGGGGATTCCGAGGGGTGATTTTTGGGAGCCGGGGTGGGGGGGGGGATTTTGGGGTATTTTTAGGGGGATTTTGGCAGTCCAGGAAGGAATTTTTGGAGGATTTTTAGGGAATTTTTGGCGATTCTGATGGGAGATTTTTAGGAATCCAGGAGAGGATTTTTGGGAGGATTTCTGGGGTGGTTTTGGGTGTGGTTTTGGGGTATTTGTGGTGGTACTTTGGGGGTGTTTTTGGGGTGTTCCGGGGTTACCTGTGCGATTCCAGTGACGGAGATGGGCACCCCGTGGCGGGTGTAAACCTTCTCACTGCGCACGGGCAGCGTCAGCGTGTTCAGGGAGATCCTGGAGGGACCGGGGGGTCACCCCAAATCTCAGGGGATCCCCCCCGAACCCCAAAAGACCCCCCCCCGGCCCCTCCTCACCGCTGGATCTGCTGCAGGCAGGGGATCACCAACACCCGGCCCCCGGCCACCATCACTGGGGGGCTGCGGCAGAAACCTGGGGGGCACCGAGAGCTGAGGGGGACCCCAAAACCCCGGGGGGTGACACGGGGACACCCCCGGGAATCCCCGGGAGGGGTTTGGGGAGACCTCCAAGGGTTTTTGGGGGGGGGAATTTGGGAGGGGGGTCCCCAGGAATCCTGGGTGGAGGGAAATGAGTGAGGGGGACCCTCGGGGAGGGGTTTGGCGGGGTCGGGAGGGGTCCAAGGAGTCCCAGGGTGGGTTTGGGGGTCCCGGGGGACTTCCCAGGAGTTTTGGGGGGGAATTCTGGGGGTTTCCAGGAGATTTTGGGGGGGGGGGGGAATTCTGGTGGGTCCTGGAAGGGTTTTGGGGAAAATTCTGGGGGTTCCTAGAAGTTTTGTGGGAATTTTGGGGGTCCACGGGAGTTTTTGAGGGATTCTGGGTGTTCCCGGGAGTTTTGGGGAATTTGGGGGTTTCCCGGGAGTTCCCGGGGGTCCCCAGGAGCCCCCGGGTTCCCCGAACTCACCCGACACCACCATGGCCTCGTTGGGGCCGCAGGTGAAGAACATCGCGGCGGGGGAGAGCCGGGGACCGATGGGGATCGATTGGGATCGATCGGGGCCGATCGGGATCGATCGCGATCCGCGACCGCCGCCCCGATCCCGGCAGCCCCCGCGCTCCCCACTTCCGCATTAGCGCGGTGACGTCACCGAAGGCGCGGCTTTCCATTGGCTGCCGCACCCAGGGCGGGAAGGGGAGGCCTATTCTGCCTGGCAACTTGTGACGTCACTGATTCCCCGGCGCTCCATTGGCTGCGCCCTGCTCAGATTTCCGTATCATCCATGGGAAATGAACAATTTCAGCCCGGGATGAACCTGAGCTGAGGGCAGTTCCGGGGTCTGGGGAGCTCCAGACCATGGCCCGGTCATGGTCATGCCAGGGTCAACTCAGGCCATAATCGTATTATGGTCAACATAGCAAGGTGTGTTGCAGTCATCTCTTGGTCACCTCTTGGTCAAGATCCTGTCATGGTCACAGTCATGGTCATCTCAAGGCCCTCATCATTTCATGGCCATGGTAGTGTCATGGTCATCTCATGGTAATGGCCATCTCATGGTCATAGTCATTTCCTGATCACCATCATCTCATGCTCAGGGTCATCTCACTGTAATGGTCATCTCATCATCATGTCATTGTCACTTCATTGTCATCTCATGGCCGCGATCACATCAGGGTCGCCTCAAGGCCATGGTTGTGCCATGGCCAACCCATGGTCATCTCTTGGTCAGTGTTGTGGTTGTGTCAGGGTCATGGTCACAGTCATGGTTGTCTCTGGGTTGTGTCACTCATGGTCACTCTCACGGCCATCTTGTGCTTGTGTCATGGCCGTGGTCATGGCCAGGCAACCTTTCCAAGACCCCGAGCCTTGATTTTGGGACACTCAAGGACCACTGGGGACAACGAGGCCTGGCCTGACCCCTCCCCCATCCTACTGCCCCTCCAGGAACCCAACACAGCCAAACCCTCCTGGGGACACCTCGGACGTGAGACATGGAGTGGGAAATGAATCCCAGGGGATGGAGCCAGGCGTGGCTGGCAAGTCCTCATCCTGCTCCTGGTGTCCCCATCCCAGTCCTGGTGTCCCTAACCCACTCCTGGTGTCCCCATCCCAGTCCTGATGTCCCCATTCCCGTTCCTGGTGTCCCCATCCCTGTTCCCAGCGTCCTCATCCCAGTCTTGGTGTCCCCATCCCTGTTCCCAGCATCCTCATTCCCGTTCCTGGCTCCCAGAGAGGAACAGCCAGAACACCGAAGGAGGGAACCCGGATTTATTGCCCCAAGCAGGATTTATTGCCCCAAGCAGGATAATTTCATACCAGAAGTGAAGCATTGGGAATATTTGTGGTTCTTGGCATTGAAACATTGGGAAATGGAAAACGGGAAATGGATCCGTTAGCAAGAGCTGTGGGGTGGGTGGGAGCAGTGGGATGAGCTCTGCTGGCAGCTCTCGGCTTTTCTGGGAAGAGAGGGGCTGGATCCAGCTCCATGGATCGCTCAGGCGGTGATTGCTGCTGGGATGAGAGCGGGTCGCAGTGTCACCCTGTCCCTGTCCCCATTCCACAGGATGGATGTGGCTGGAGTCCATGGAGAGCGGGAGCTGCTCCAGAATCCACGTAATTCCACCCCAATCCTGCTGCAATCCTGTTCCATCCATTCTGCCCCAACCCTGCTCCATCCATCCCACCCCATCCCTTCTCTGGAATCCCAACCTGATCCTGCTCCATTCCATCCCACCTGATTCTTGTCTGGAATCCAGCCCTGATCCCACTCCATCACTCCTGCCCCAGTCCTGCTCCCGCTCCAGAATCCGGCCCCAATCCCACTCTACAATTCCACCTGATCCCACTCTGAACCCCTGCTCTGATCCAGAATCCCTTGATCCCGGTCCGTCCATCCTGCCCCAATCCCCCTCTGGAATCCTACCCTGATCCTGCTCCATACCTGCGGTCGAGCCATTCATTCCCATGTCCTTTCCTGCACAAAGAGAAGATTCATGAGATTCCAGCACGGATCACACACCGGGATTAACCCCAGGATCCATCCTGGGATCCGCACAGAGGGGATCCAGAGCCGGATCCACCATTGGAACTCACCGGCTGCCACATTGTATCCACTCCTGTCCCTCTTCCCTGTGGAAACAAAGTGGGATCAGCGTTGGTGGCACAGGATTCCCAGAACAGTGCCGGGTGGATCCGTGCCCCTTCCCATCCCAACCCCCATCCCATGTGTTACCGGATTGGCGCTTCCAGACAACGAATCCAATGAGGATGACAAGGAAGAGGGTGGCAGCGATGATGGACACAGCGACCACCATGATGAGATTTCCGCCAGATGTCGGCTCTGGGAAATGTGGGGTAGTGAGAAGGGGGAGGGGAATCCCCATTTGGGATTCCAAATTCCCGATTTCCACATTCCCAGCCTCACCCCAAGCGAAGATCCCGGGCTCCAGCATGCTGGGATGCTCCACCCTGCACCGGTACTGCTCCCGCTCCTCCGGCAGCGCCTCGATCCTGGCCCAGGTGTGGAAGGTGCCGTCGCTGTTGGGAACAATCCCGCCCCACTCCGTCTCCTGATCCCAGATTTCATCTCCCTTCATCCAGTTGACTGCGATGGTGTTGGGGTAGAATCCATATGCGTGGCAGGACAGGATCAGCGTCCCATGTTCCTCTTTTCCAGACACATGGACATCAGGGGGCTCTGGAATGAGATAATGGTGAAATTCATGCAAAGAATCCCATGGGAATGGCATTGGGGTGAGCTCTACCCATGGAATTCCCAATGTAATAGGATTGGGGTAAAGTCTACCCACGGAATTCCCACTGGAATGGGATGGAGGTGAGATCTGCCCATGGAATTCCCACTGGATTAGGACTGGGGTGAGATCTGCCCATGGAATTCCCACTGGAATGGGACGGAAATGAGATCTACCCCAGGAATTCCCACAGGAATTACCGTATTCCCAAGTTCTCCGTTCCCAAATCCCCACAGAAATTCTGCTCCCACCTTTGTGCTCCAGCTCTTTCTGCCCATATCCAAGATATTTCTGGAGCCATTCCGGGCAGACGAGCTTCAGGTAATTCATCCACCTCTCAGCCTGCTCTTCCTGCTCCCAGCGCCTCCTGGTGATCTCAGCAGCGCTGTCGGCTGCCACAAATCTCCCGGATCCCAGGTCAAAGGAGATGAAATCCTGCCCATCGTAGCCATACCGCACAGATCCACGGACACTCCCGTCAGACAGGAGGTCACAGCCATAAACAACCAAATGTGTATGGAGACCTGGAGGAATTGTACCCACAGAGACCCATGGAATTGTGTCCTGCCCCACAGAGCCCCATTCCAGCCCTATGGAGCCCCAGAGTCTGATGGAGACCCATAGAGCCTCATTCCAGCCCCCTGGAGCCCCATGGATCCACATCCCAACCCCACAGATCCCATCCCAGCCCCATGGATCCCATTCCAGCCCTACAGTTCCTATCCCAGCCCCACAGATCCCATCCCAGCCCCATGGATCCACATCCCAGCCCCATGGATCCCCATCTTAGCCCTACAGTTCTTATCCCCACCCCACAGATTCAATCCCAGCCCCATGGATCCACATTCCAGCCCCACAGAGCCTATCCCAGTCCCACGGATCCCCATCTTAGCCCTACAGCTCCTATCCCAGCCTCACAGTTCCCATTCCAACCCCACAGATCCCATCCCAGCCCCATGGATCACAAGATATTCCATCCCAGCCTAATGGATCCCCATTTCAGCCACTTGGAGTCCTGTGAATCCACACCTGAGACCCAGAGATCACATCCCAGCCCCATGGATCCCCACTCCAGCCGCACAGATCCCATCCCAGCCCCATGGATCCACATCCCAGCACCACTGATCCCATCCCAACCCCACAGTTCCCATTCCAGCCCCATGGATCCCATCCCAGCCCCATGGATCCTCACCCCAGCCTCTCAGAGCCATCCCCGCCCCATGGATCCCATCCCAGCCCTGTGGATCCCCCCACTCACCCCCACTCTGGTTGTACCGCTCCCGCAGTGTCTCCAGGTTCCTGGCAGCCGTGTGCTGGCTCCTCACGCTGTTCTGGGTCTGCCCCTCCCAATATCCCTGATCGACTCCATCCTTTATCCACTGCATCTGTGGCTCCATCCGCTCCCGCTCGCTGTCGTAGCGCACGAAGGGGATCCCATCCACGAACCCCATTTCCGTGAACTGGGGGACCCCCGGGCTGGGCTCTGACACCGCCACTTGCAGGTAATGCAGGGAGTGAAGAACTGGGGGGACACGGAGATTTGGGGGGGTTGAGGGGGTCATGGATCAATGAAAGGGGAACTGGGAGAGCTGGGAGGGGTTTGGGGATCCTGGGGCCAAGGAAAGGGCTTGCAGGGGTGGGAGACGTGGGATGAACAGGAAGGGGTGTGCAGGGGGGTCCCGGTGTCCAGGAATGGGGGCTCAGGGAGTTCCAGGGCTATGGAAGGGGGGTGCAGAGACTGGGAGAGGTGGGATGGGGGTTCCAGGGGATCCCTGTGCCCAGGAAAGGGAGACTTGGGGGTCCTTGATGCAGAGGAAAGGCAGGGCTGGGGACTGAGAAAAGTAGGAATGGGGGTCCAGGGGGTCTCAGAGGCAAGGAAAATGGGGGTCTGGGGACTGGGGAAGGCAGGGTGGATGGGAAAGGGGGTGCAGGGACAGATTGATACTGGCTAAGGGGGTGCAGGGGGGTCCCAGTGCCCAGAACTGGAAATTCAGGGGGGTACCGGGGCCCAGAATCCTCCTGGGATGCCCTGGGACCACCCCACAGAACGCACAGGGGGTGAAGAACTGGGAGAACGCAGAGACTGGGAGGGTCTGGGGGCATCCAAATGTCAGGAAGTGGAACTGGGAGAGCTGGGAAGGGTCCGAGGTTCAAGGAAGGGACTGGGAGAGGCGGGATGGGGGATTCAGGGGGTCCCTGGGCCCAAAAAAGGGGTCCAGAGGACCCTGGTGTTGAGGGAAGTGGGGTCTGGGAGCTGGGAAAGGCAGGAATGAGGGCTCAGGGGGTCTCTGGGTTTCGGGAAAGGGGGGGTCTGGGGCTGGGAGAGGCAGGCGGATCCCGGGGACGCAGCTTGGGAGACAAGAAAGAGACCGATGGAACACGGGGAGGATGGGACAGGAAAGAGACCGATGGAACACGGGGGAATTAATCTGAATTCCAGGGAGTTCATTTGGATCTCTCGGCTGCGACCCCCCTGGGATCCCCAGGACCCTCTGGGACCCCGTTTTGGGAAGCGGCAGGAGTGGAAAATGGGGGAGACACAGAAAGTTGGGAGATCTGGGGGGTCCAAAGGTCAAGGAAAAGGGCAGGTCTGGGGTCTGGAAAAGCGGGATGCCCGAAAAGGGGGGCAGGGGGGTCCCCGAGCACTGACGGGGGTGCGGGGGATCCCAGTCCCGGATAAGGGGGGCAGAGGGGCCCCGGTGCCCAGGAACGGGGGTTCAGGAGGGTTCCCGTGCCGTGATTTGGGGTTCAAAGGGATCCTGATCCCAGGAATGGGAGATCCGCTGGGTCCTGGTGCCAGATAATGGGGTGCAGGGGGGTCCCGCTGCCAGGAAATGAACGCTCAGGGGGTCCCCGTGCCCAGGAATGGGGGTCCAGAGGGGGTTCCCTGCTCAGAAATGGGGATTCAGGGGATTCTCTCCACGGAATTCAGGGTTCAAGTGGGTCCCGGTCCCCGGAAATGGCGGTTCAGGGGGGTCCCGGTGACAGATAAAGGGGTCCAGGGGGGTCCCGGTGCCCGGAAATGGGCGCTCAAGGGGGTCCCGGTGCTCAGGAATGGGGGCTCAGTGGATTCTGATGCCCGGGAATGGGGGTTCAGGGGGGTCCCGACGACAGATAAGGGGTTACAGGGGGGTCCCGGTGGTGGCGAAGGGGATTGAGAGGGGTCGGTGGACCCAAAATGGGATTCAGGGGAGCTCCCCTGCTCGGTAATAGAAGTCCAGGAGGGTCCCGGAGCCCGGAAATGAAAGGTCAGGGGTTCCCGGTTTCGGGGTTCCCACTCACCTTTCGTCGCGGCCCCCGGGTCCCCCAGGAGCGCCAGGAGCCCCAAGAGCACCCCCAGCCCCAGCGCTGGAGCCATGGCACTGCTCCGCTGCAGCGCCGGGCACAGCCCCGGCCCCGCCCCCAGAGCCGCCTCCGGCCCCGCCATTGGCCCCGCTATTTCCTGTTCGCCAATGGCAGCCCGATCTTTCAGTGACGTCACCGGTCGCCGGGCAGATCCCGGTCTCGCAGGTTGGGACGCGGAAGCGAAAGGGACCGGAGAGAGCGGGGCGGGGAGGGGACCGGGGAATTCCCGAGAATTCCTCTGGCTCCCTCTGGATTCCCGCTGCCACCGCCCTGGAGCCCTCTGAGAACCCCCTGGGACCCCCCTTAAGAAAGCGGCGGGAGCGGAGAACTGGGGGGACACGGAAATTTGGGAGATCTGGGGGTGCAAAGGGGAAGGAAAAGGGAGGGTCTGGGGTCTGGGAAGGGCGGGAGGGCCGGGGAGGGGTGCAGGGAGTACCAGAACACGGGAAGAGGGTCCAGGACGGGGTCCCAGTCCCGAATAAGGGGGTGCAGGGGGTCCCCATGCCCAGGAACGGAGGTTCAGGGAGTCCCAGGTCAAGGAAAGGGGGGTGAGGGCAATGGGGGGTCCAGGGGGTCCCTGTGCCCAGGAAAGGGGGTGCACGGGGTCCCGGTCTTGAAGAAAGTGGTGGGTGGGGGATGGGGAAGGCAGAAGTGGGGGTCCAGGGGGTGCCGGGCTCGAGGAAAAGCGTGGGCTGGGGTGTCCAAGAGGGAGAGGGCCAGGAAAGGGGGTGCGGGAGGGCATTGGTGCAGGATAAAGGGGTGCAGGGAGGTCCCTGTGCTGGATAAGGGGGTGCACGGGGGTCCCGGTGCGTGAGAATGGAGGGTTTGGGAAGGTTCCAGTCATGGATATGGGGGTGCACGGGGGTCCTGGTGCCCAGGAATGGGGGTTCAGGAGGTCCCGGTGCTGCATAAGGGGATACAGTGTGGTGCCGGTGCCCAGGAAATGGGGTTTAGGGAGGTTCCCGACCCGGCAATCGGGGTTCAGGGGGGTCCCGGTGCCAGATAATGGCCTGGCTGGGAACCGGTGCTGGGGAAGGGGGTGCAGGGGGTCCCCGTTCACAGGAATGGGGGTCTCGGGGATGCCCTGGTGCAGCGGAATGGGGATTCAGGGTGTCCCGGTGCCTGATAACGGGATGCAGTGGCGTCCCGGTACCCAGGAAATGGGTTCGGGGGGTTCCCTTCCCGGGTTTTGGGGTTCAAGTGGTCCCAGTGCCCAGAAATGGGGTTCAGGGGGATCCCGATGCTCAGAAATGGGGGTTCAAGAGGGTCTCCGTGCCCGGGAATGGGGGTTCAGGGGGTTCCAGGCTCCAGATAAGGGGTGCGGGACTTATCGGGGCTGGGAAAGGGGGGGTCCCGGTGCCCCGAAATGAACGTTCAAGGGGGTCTCTGTGCCCAGGAAGGGGTGTTCGCCCGGAAATGGAAGTGCAGAGGGGTCCCCGAGCCCGGGAATTGCGGTTCAGGGGAGTCCCGGTGCCGGGGCAATCCCCGGTTCCCGGGAGGATCCCGGTGCCGGAGCTTGGGGAACGCGAAAGTGACCGGGGATGGGGAGGGAACAGAGGAAACCCTGGGAATTTCCCTGAATCCCCCCCAGGACTTCCCAGGATCCCCCCGCAGGACGCTTAGGGGGTCGAGAACTGGGGGGACGCAGAGACTGGGGGGTCTGGGAGCGTCCAAGGCTCAGGAAGCGGAACCGGGAGAGCCGGGAAGGGTCCGAGGTTCAAGGACGGGACTGGGAGAGGCGGGATGGGGGATCCAGGGGGTCCCTGGGCCCACCAAAGGGGGTCCCTGGTGTTGAGGGAAGTGGGGTCTGGGAGCTGGGAAAGGCAGGAATGGGGGTCCAGGGGGTGTCTGGGTCACGGAAAGGGGGGTCTGGGGCTGGGAGAGGCGGGCGGATCCCGGGGACGCAGCTTGGGAGACGCGAAAGCGAGATGGGGGAAAGGGGTAATTCCAGGGAATTCATCTGGATCTCACTGGATCCTCACTGGGACCCCGGGGGACCCTCCGGGAGCCCCTGGATCCCCTTCCAGGAAACGCCGGGAATGGAGAATTGGGGGGCGGGGCGGGGGGGGGGGGGGGGGACGCAGAAATTTGGGAGATTTGGAGGTCCAAAAGCCGAGGAAAAGGGCGGGTCTGGGGCGGGATGACCGGGAATGGGGGTGCAGGGCGTCCCAGAGCACTGACGGCGGTGCGAGGGGATCCCAGTCCTGGATTAGGGGGTGCAGGGGGGTCCCGGTGCTGGAGAAGGGAGTACAGGGGAGTTCCCGCGCCCAAAAATGGGGGTTCAGGGGGTTCCCGTGCCGAGGAATGCGGGTTCAGGGGGAGTTCCTTCTCGGAATTCGGGGTTCAAGGGGGTTCCCATGGCCGGAAATAGCGGTTCCGGGGGTGCCGGTGACCAGGAATGGGGGTTCAGGGGGTCCCGGTGCCAGGTGAGGGGTACAGGGGTGTCCCGGTGCTGCCGAAGCGGGTACAGGGCGGTCGGGGTGGCCGGAATGGGCGCTCAAGGGGGTCCGCGTGCTCAGGAATGGGGGTTCAGGGGGATCTCAGTGCCAGAAAAGGGGGTACAGAGGAGTCTCGATGCTGGGGAAGGGCATTGAGGGGGTTCACAGGACACAAAATGGGGGTTCAGGGGGCTTCCCCTGCGCGGGAACGGAGATTTAGGGGGGTCCCGGTGCCCGGAAATGGAAGTTCAGGGGGGGTCCCGGTGCCCGAGAATTGCGGTTCAGGGTGGATCCGGTTTCGGGGGGTCCCACTCACCTTTCGTCGCGGCCCCCGGGTCCCCCAGGAGCCCCAGGAGCCCCAGGAGCATCCCCAGCCCCAGCGCTGGAGCCATGGCAGCCGTCCCCGATCGCGGCTGTGGCGCAGCTGGAGAGACGCGAAAGAGAAAGTGCCCGAGGGAGCGCGGGGGGAGGGGAAAAGGGGGAGGGGAAAAGGGGGAATTCCAGGGAATGCACCCGCATCCCCTCCTGGCACCCCCTGGACCCCTCGGGGATCCATCTGGGACCCTCCACGGCCGCGCCCTGCGGGACCCCCGGGCCGGGCTGTGCTGAACTCCCGGACCCCGCGCTCCAACCCTGCCCGGACCCCGCTGGGTTCGGCCCAAAGCCGGGCAAGCTCCGGGAGCAGCGGATCCCATTTTTTCCCGCGGGTGCGGGTCCGACCCCCGGCGGAGCGGGACTGGGCGCTGGGACCTCGATCCCTGATTCCCAGTCTCCTTCTCTCTCTCTGCTGTTCTCTCCCTTTCCTTTGGGGGATCATAAATCCCGGAGAGGCTGCAGAGCCCCGTGCCCAGGCCGGGTTTCCCAGCAAAGGGAGGCCTGGGGGTGAGATGCCCCGGGCTGGCCGGGAATGGGGGCCCGGGGGTCCCTGGGGTCACAGAAATGGGGGATCGAGGGGCTGGGAGAGGAGGGTACCCGAGAAAGGGGGTGCAGGGGGGTGTTGGGGCAGGATAAGGGGGTGCAGTGGGATCTCAGTGCCTGGGAACGGGGTGAGGGGGACAGAATCTGGGAAATGGCAGTAGCTGCTGGGAAAGGACCAGGACAGGGAGGGACAGGCTGGGATGGACTGGAACAGACTGGGAAAAGAACCCACTGGGAGCAGAACTGGGGCAGCAGGGTTCATACTGGGATACACTGGGACCACACAGAGGGCTACTGGGGGCAACTGGGAACATGCAGGGGACAATGGAGATATACTGGGAGAGACTGCGAGTGGTTTGGATCATCCTGGGATTGACTGGAATCATACTGGGAGTGATCGGATCTGTAGTAGGGGTGAATAGGAGAAACTGGAATAAAGCAGGGGGCAACTGGGATCATACTGGGAGCAGCTGGTCCATGCTGGGGTCATACTGGGATCATACTGGGAGCAGCTGAGCCCGTGCTGGGGTCATGCTGGGATCATACTGGAATTGACGGGGTAACACTTGGAGTGACTGGCATGGTACTGGGAGTGTCTGGGAGTTACTGGGATCGTACTGGGGGTGACTGGACTTATACTGGGAGCAACTGGGACCACAGTGGGGCCAAATGACATCGTGTAAGGTGTGACTGGGTTCATACTGGAAGTGACTGAACTCAGGGGCAACACTGAACTCTTACTGAGAAGGACTGAGAGTGAAAGGAACCATACAGGGGATGCCTGGAAGCCACTGGGACCGTGTTGGGGGTAACTGGGATCGTACTGGGAGTGACCGGGATCTCACAGGGGTGACCGGGAACCACCGGGGAGGCGGCATTGGCGGAGCTCGGAGGCGGCCCCGGCGCAGGTGGGAGCCGCGCCGGGTTCTGCGGGGGCTCGGGGCTCGCTGCGGGCGGAGGGGGCGGCAGGGGGCTCCGGCGGCTTGGCGGTGCCGTGTCCGGCCCGTGCCGGCCCTGGGCTGAGGGCGCTGCGGGAGCGGCTGCCCGCGGTCTCCTTCCCGCCGCTGCCTGGGCAGGAGCCGCTGCCGGAGCAGCGCTGGCTCGTCCCGGTTGCTGTGGCTGGGACAGAGGTGGCTGCCCCGTCCCCGGAGGCTGCGCCGGGGCCGCCTCCGAGCTCCGCCAATGCCGCCTCCCCGCGCTCCGGCCGCTGCCGCCGCTCCCGGGCCCGCACAGACGCTCCGCCAATGGCGCCGCTGCCGAGCCAGGGCCGCCCTCAGGCCGCCAGCGGGGCCGTGCTTCGCCCCGCTCTCACCAATCAGCGCGCCAGAACCGCGACTGACGGCAGCAGCGGCCAATGGCAGCGAGGGGCGGGCTCTGCACACGGCACAGCCTCGCCTCCCTTTCCCCGAACTCCGGCATTTCCCGGAACCCGCGGCTGAGGGGCGGCCCTGGCGCTGGGCCCGGCCCGGGCAGGAGGCCAAGGAACCGCCGCTGCCCTGAACCGCCGGGAGCTCGGGGTGACCGGGATCTGAGGGCGCTGAGAGCTGGGGTGAGTCCGGGGCGGAGCAGGGGCCCAACTGTAGCCCCGGCAGGAGCCCAGGCCGGAGCAGGGGATGGCTGAGAGAGGCCAAAACCTCTCTTGTCACTTCCCTCCTCACCCTGCGCAGGGAACAAAACACATGAGGGAAGGCTCGAGGGTCTGGAGAAGGGTGGGGACAGTTCAGTCACTGGTGACGGGCACAACACACTTGACTTGGGGAAATTAATTGAATTTATTATCAAACATACCAGGGCAAGAGAATGAGAACTAGAATTCCTACGAAAATATCCTCCCCCCACTTCTCCCTCTTTCCCGGGCTTAACAGGAGCCGCTGCCGGAGCAGCGCTGGCTCGTCCCGGTTGCTGTGGCTGGGACAGAGGTGGCTGCCCCGTGGCCGGGCCCGTGCGGGGAAATTCCCGTCGCCGGAGGTTTCTGTGGCCAGAGGAGACCGAGGAGTCCTGTCAAAGTGACTCGATTGCTGAGCAGAGGGAGAGGCCGTGGGGCATTTGCCATGCGCTCTCTGCCCTTGTTGTAGCACGCTGCCTCCTTTGGATGCTCATTTTCCCGGCCGCATCTCCCTCTGCCTTTGCCCAGTGGCTGAGGGACTTGGAAGGTTCAGACTTCCCGATCCGCCTGCTGCCTGTCCTCGTTCATATGCACCCCTCCTTGTGGATGACAGCCGATATTCATGGCTCTGTTTGGTCTTTGTTCTTCGGGAAGTTGAGGAGTTTAGCGGGACTTTGAGCAGCTGTCTGGGTCCATTTGTAACATTTATCGGAACTGATGGTTTCTCCGTTACTTCCTCATCTCCAAGTCGCTGGCCCTATCTCCAGGCAGATTCACTCATTGACTCTGTTTTGTTCTTCCCGGGTCCTCTTTGGTTTTGGGATTATTCTCGGTGCCCTCATTTCCCTGTCCTTTTGTAGCCGTTTCTGGATCAGGAGGCCTGGCTGCCACCTGCATCCCCTGGCTCAGCTGCTGGATGAGCTGCACTCCCAAGGTGTGGAGCATGGTAAAAAGATGAGAGTTGCTGTGGCACAGAAGAGGAGAAGCAGCATTCGTTTAACCCATGGTGTGCCACGGAGCCACGAAACCGTGTCCCATTCCCATCCTTTCCATGTTTGGACCGGTACATGAGCTGCTCTCCTATTTCCTTTGTTATCTTTTTCACCGCTTTTCCTTTGTCATCTCTTTGCCAACAGCAGTTGGAGTCATTTAATTTTCCACAAACTCCTGTTTTTTCTGCTAACAGATAATCTGATCCCATCCCCTGGTGAAATGTTGTGTTCCTCATTTCAGTGGATGGGTCGGCAGGAAGGTCAGGAGCTGGAGGTGTCTGGTTGGTTCTTATTTCGAGGACAGCTTGTAATCTAATGATGCCATTGAAATGATAAAGGGTTCTGTGTCTCCTGATATGAATTGGTTCGGGTTCCCAGGGGCTGGTCCATGGTGTTGTAGGATTTGTTCTGGTGGCCGTTCATCTTTTCCCCATTTTTGGGCGCTCCCTCCAGCCGGGGGCTGCATCAATTGACCGCTTTTTTCTAATTACATCATCAAATACTTGAATTCCAACTGATTTCCCTGAACTTGTTATAGCAAAAAACCCCAGTGCTCTGATACTCCCTGTATAGCATAGACAGTGCCAGCACATGTTGGAGTGGGCGCAGGGATGATCCCCCCTTATTTTAGTGAAGTTTTCACAACATTCTCCATTTGCTGTTTCCCTTTGCAGCTTCACCCATTTCTGTTGCAGAGTCAGAGATCCTCACCATGGGCTCTGCCTTCAGCTGTGCAGATTCCATCTGTGCAGGCAGGCAGAGCTTGGGGTGCGGGGCAGAGGGAATCTGTCACAGTTTTGGAGGCAGACCAGTGCCAAGACACACAGAGTTCATGCAGCAACAGTTCCCTTTATTCAGCTCTTGCTTCCTTATATACCTGTGGAGCTCATGGGGTTTGTCCTCATTGGCTGAGCCAGTTTCTTCCTGGTCAGCCAGCCAATAGGAGCCTGTGTCCCCAGCGGCCTGGGCCTGCTCTTATTGGTCGAATTATGTAAGTAAGGTTATTCTGTAACCGATCACATATTTCCCTTATAAATTTATAATTATTTAAACTTGGAGGCCTACAGGCCAGCTGCAGGCCACCACAGCAATCAGCCCAATTCCTCCCCCAGGCAAGAAGATCCTGGTGCATTGTCCCCACTTTGCCCAGCAGTGTTAAATTGCATATTTAAAGCTCCTCTCCTGGCTGCTGGAATGAAGCTTCTCTTCTGGAGCGGCCATCTGGTGACTCACATGTGACACCCCCCAAAAGCCGGGTTTGTGTTTTTTTTTTTTTAATTTTTGGGTTTTTTTTTTGAACAGTATTCTATTTATGAGTTAATTGGTCACCTTTAAAACCTTTAAAGCTCTTCTAGTTTTGCAACTGCAGCCTATAGGTGAACACTATAAAACCCATACCAAAAGTCTGCAATCTCTAACAGCCACACAAACACATGCACAAAACGAATTCAAAGCAATAAAGACTTTTTAACTTCTTCCGCTAAGAATAACAATTGATTCTCACACCCCTTGCCCAAACCTTACTGACAATATAAAAGTAGGATTATTAAGAAAACACATTCTCATGCCAGCCACCCCAGTGTGTGAGTGTGGCTGAGACCCAGAGTGGAATTGTGCCGTTGTCTTCGCCAGCAGCTGTGGCAGTGCAGGCCCAGAAAGCACTGAAGCTGCAGCAGTGGCAGCAAGGATTGGCCCCGGTGGCTGGAGATGCCCAAGGAGGGTGCCCAGGCAGAGGATTTGAGCAGAGGATGTGTGGGCAGGCCCAGGGGCTTGCCCCGCTGTGGAGCCCTGGCTGCTGCTGCGCTGCCTTCAGTGCAGGCTCCGTGGGGGCCTCCCATGCTCCTGCTGCAGGCGGGAAGTGCAAATCTCCGGGGCTTCAGAGCCCTGGAGCCCAGGCTGAGGGGTCCCCCCGTGCTCAGCTGTGCTGGGGGCTGTTTCTGGCCTCAGGAACACTTGGCATGGGCCACGCCACTTGGCCACCAGTGGTGCTGCTTTGCCCTCCTTAGGCAGGGCCCGATGTCCTGCTTGGATGTTGGGAACAGCAAAGTGCCAAGGCAGGCTCTGTGCCAGCCCAGCTTCCTGCGGGAGAATATACCTTGGTATCTGATGCAGTGATTGCTGAAGCAATCAGAATTGCTTTTGCCCCCCTGTTCGGTGGCATGGTGTCAGCAGAAGATATTGAAGCCTTCCTGCTCAGGGCATTTCAGTGCCAGGCTCTTACAAGCACACACAGGTCTGCTGGTTGAGCTGACCATGGGGCAGTAACCTGGGCTTTGTCTGATTCCCTTTCCTTTCCTGCCCTGGAACATGGTATTGCTTTTAGACACTACTTGTCCTTGTTGCTTCACAGTACTTTGGAGAGGCTCCATATCTAATTTTCTGTCTTTCCCGGGGGCTCCCCAGACTTCTGGGTTCACTTCAGCATAGGCCTTGCCAGACATATGACACAGTGGTACAACAGAACTAGCCTCTGTACCACCTTTTACAATACTAATTTGCATTCCCAATTTAGCAATCAAATCCCTTCCCAGTAAATTATAATGACCATTAGGAACAAATAAAAATTCTTGCATTTCAAATCTATCTCTCACATCTTACAGTAGTGGTTGAATAAAACCACACATCTTTCCCACTTATCCCCTGAATAAACCAAGACATTTTTGGCAATTTCCCCCGTTAGGTCTAAGATTCAGAGTGGATGGAGAGGCCCCTGTGTCCATCAGGAGAGGCCTCCTCTCGATGCAGACCCACCCTGAATGTTCTCCAGGGCTCCAGTGTGGTGGGTCCCCGGTGGGATGGGAGCTGTGACAGCCCTGACAATCCATGTCCATCCAGGGGTGGGCTTGCTCCTCCTGAGGGTGCTGCTGTCTCTGCTTCCAGTGTCCCTGTGCCCTGCAGCTGGAGCCCTGACTCCTTCCCAGGGGCTGTTTGGGTGGGCTCTCCCCTGCCCAGGAGGGCAATGCCTCTGCCAGGTGCTTGTGGCCGACCCCGTCCCCTGGGTGCTGGGGCCCCCTTGGGCCCTGGGGTTGATGCCTGAGGGGCTGTAGGAGTTGTGCCATGGCCTTTGCCTTCAGCTTGGCCTTTTGCTCATCCCTTCTTGCATTCAGCTGCTGTGCCTTTGTGCCCAAGTGCTCCAGGGCCTTCTTCTGCCACTCCTGCAGCCCCGCTCACTGCCTGTGGGTGCTCATCCTCTGAGAGCTGCTGAGCTTTCTGCAAAATCATTCTTTTCTCCAGCGACACCAACAAAATCTTTAAAAGAAAATCCTGATCCTTCCATGTGTAATCAGGATTTCTGTGATATTCCTTCATCCTTCTCCTTGTGCTCAGGGTCCCCTCCCCAGCCCGTATCCCAGAGCCGGTCCCTGTCCTGCCGCAGTGTCCAAAGGCGGCCCCCCCGGCGGGCAGGGCCGGCAGCTCCACGGGGCCGGGCAGCGGCCGGGGCGTCCCGCAGGCTCCTGGGGGCCGGGGGCCACTGCCGGCCCTGCCCGGGGCTGGTGGGGTCAGGCAGCGCCCGGCGCTGAGCCCCGGCTGCCCCACAGCCCCGGCCCGGCCCCGCAGCTCCCCACAGGCCCCCAGCCCGTGCTCCCGGTCCCGCACCTCTGCGCCCGGTGCTGCCGCTGCCCACCACAGAGAAACCCCCTGGCATCCTGACCTCCTTCTTTTCCTCTCCTGGAAAGTGGGCATAGAAAGGGTCTGGATCAGCTGGCAAATTTTGAGGACAAGACCTTGCTGAAAAACATCCCAATCCTCAGTATTATTCTCTTCTCTTTTGCATAATGCTTTTTCTCACCACATAGATTCCTCCTGCTGCTTCTTGCCTTCACCACATTGCTGCACACTGCCCTTCACCCGATCCCTTCCCAGCACACCAACACCATCCATCCCCTGTTGTCCAAATCTCTTCTCCACTTCCCTTATTGCCCCCCTGGCTGTCCATGTCCTTAATTACCTCTGGGGGAATGTGCAAACTACCTCAACATTCTCCCAAGGGACCCTTCAGAGACATTTTGGGATCATCATCCCTTTGGCCAGTTCCCCTCCCTGGCTTTCCCTTTTCTCCCCTCCCTGGGTGCCCTGCCATGTTCACTCCCCGAAGATCCCAGTGCACTCACTGCTGAGATTTTCAGTGCTCTCTCCCTGCTGACTCTTCACAGACCCCCCTGATGTGTCCCTCGTCTGTCTCCTGGTCACTCCCGGGTCCCCAATCGATCCCCGGTGCCGCCGCCAGCCAAGGGAGCCGATCACCCAAAGTGGGTGAGGCACCTTCAGCTGCACTCCCTGCCTGCCGCCCCGGACGGTGGAAGGAATTCCGGATGAGCTCCAGGGTGTGCGGGAAAATTGACATCAGCAGAGGTTTCTGTCCACAAAGCAGACAGAGGAGTCCTGTAAAAGTAATTTCATTCCTAGAAATGGGAGAGGCCGTGGGACATTCCCATGGGATCTCTGCAGTTGTTGGAGGACACAGCCTCCTTTTCATCCCAATTCTCCTGGCCACATCTCCCTCTCCCTTTTTCCCACTGGCTGAAGTACTTGAGAGGTGCAGACTTCCCAATCCACCTGCTACATACCCCCTTCATATGCACCCCACTATTGTATAGCAGACGATATTCCTGGCTCTGTTAAGTCTTTGTTGTTCTTCTGGAAGTTCATGAATTGAGCAGGACCTTGGCTGAGCAGCAGTCTGTGTCAACAATTAATAACGTTTTCTGAAACCGATGGCTTCTCCTGTCACTTCCTTATGTACAGGTGCCTGGCCGTATCTCGGAGCAGATTCACAGCATCTGTTTGTAAAGTCACTTTCCTCCTGTTCCTTTTATGGGGGTCCCCCATTTGTGGGACATCCCCCCTGGATTAGGGTGTCAGCCCTTGCTGCAGCCTCACCCCTCAGGCATCGATCAGTCGATCAGAGTGCGTGGCACTGATGACTCACCAGTTGCCAGGCAGACCTGCAGCTTCTAGCATTCCCCACCTGCGTCACCCCCATGTCCCCAGTGCCCCCCACGAGGGGAATTTGGGGAGGTGGGAGTGGGGCAGCGCCAAGGCCGGGCCCCCCCGCGCTGTCCTGGCGGGAGGGGCTGCAGTGGGGACCGAGTGCGGGCGGAAGCGGCCGAGAGCCCAGCGCTGCCCCAGCCCAACCTGCCCCAGCTCCATCCCTGCCCCTGCGCTGGGATGCTGTGGGTCTGGGGGGAAGAGGGAGCCGGCAGTGGGTGCTGGGCCTGGGGGCAGGAGGAGAAGGGAAGGAGAAGCAGGGTTGAGGAACAAAATGGTCAAACGATGGACATGGCAGGAGAAGGTGGGATTGTGCAGGAGAAGGAGGAATAGCAGGAGGAAGAGGAGTGTGAGCAAGAGCAGAGACACAGGAGGAGGAGCAGAAATAGGAAGCAGCACAAGGTTCCACCCCCCCCCCCCCCCATATCTGCAGCCTCCCCCCAGCCCCAGAAGCATTGCCACCCCACATGCAGCAGGTGACTGGGGAGGGGGATCCATGATTTTCACAGGGGTGAATCTTGGTGTTTCTGGGTTTATTGGGTTCTCAGCTTTCCTAGGTTAAATGTTGGTGCTTTTTTTTTTTTTTTTTGTGGGGGCTGAATATTTGTATTTTGGAGGGAGTTCTGGCCAAATCGAGATGTTTGGGGAGTTTGTGATCTGTGTCTTCATATTTGGAGGATTTCTGTACTGAATCTTAGTGTTTTGGAGGTTCTTACAGACACAAGATGCCCAATGACTTTCTGAGATGAACTTGGGCAAGGAGGAACTCCCAGTCCAACATGCTCTGTTCTTGTTTTTTCCCCAAAATCAGGATTTTTCATTCCCGGGGTGTGGCTGGATGGAGGAAGAGGAGAAGCCCTGGAGATCCCGCATGAGGAGTAGCAGCAAACCCAGGCCAGGGAGCTGCGGGGAGGAAAGAGCCCCCCTGAGCCCGGAAGGCAGCCGGAGATCCAGCCGGAGCTCGGAGCTGGTGGAGAAGCCTCATGGCAGGGAGAAGTCACACAAGTGCTTGGAATGTGGGAAGAGCTTCAGCTAGAGCTCCCACCTGATCCAACACCAGGTCATCCACACTGGGAAACGGCCCTTTGAGTGTGGGGAATGTGGGAAGAGCTTCAGAGACAGCTCTGACCTGATCCGGCACCAGAGGACCCATACTGGAGAACGGCCCTACAAGTGTGGGGAATGTGGGATGGGTTTCACCCAGAATTCCAGCCTGAGGAAACACCAAAGGATCCATACTGGGGAAAAGCCCTTTGAGTGTGGGAAATGTGGGAAGAGCTTCAACCAGTGCTCTAGCCTGATTCAGCACCAGGTGATCCACACTGGGGAACGGCCCTACACCTGCTTGGAATGTGGGAAGAGCTTTGGGTGGATCACTGCCCTGAGAAAACACCACCAGCACATCCACACTGGGGAGAGGTCCTACAAGTGTCCCCAGTGTGGGAAGGGATTTCAGATCAGTTCTGATCTCCTCGTACATCAGCGGAGTCACACAGAGGAGAGGCCCTTCCTCTGCCCCGACTGCGGGAAGGGCTTCAGGAAGAACTCTGCCCTCACCATCCATCGGCGCATCCACACCGGGGAGACACCCTATAAGTGTCCTGAGTGTGGGAAGAGCTTCTCCACAGGCTCAACCTTGACCAGACACCAACGGAAGCACCAGTAAGAGAAGGCCTGCAAGTGCCCCAAGTTCTAGAAGAGCTTTGTGCACTGCTGCAACTCCATCCCCCATGGGAGGATCAGCACTAGATGATCCCCAGTAATCCCCATTGGGCAGAGCCCTGGTGTCCCCTTATTGTGAATAAAACAGAGAGTAAAACAATGGAGCTGTTAAAGGGACTCGATATCTTAGGCCTGATTGAGCAGAAACTATGGGAGACACACAGATAAAGGCTCCCTGGGCAAGAAGTGACCAAAAACATGTGAAACTTTGTTATAAGATAAAGTTACCTGGTGATGTGATGTCCTGAAGAATGTGTAAACAATTGTAAATTGTTACCAAAAATAGAGCCCTGTATAAGCACCATAGAAGTAAAACCCTATATAAATGCCAGGCATACTCAATAAAATTGGCTTCTGATCTAAACTCGGATGTCCCCGTCTCTCCATCACTGATAATTGGTAGTCTGTATGAGAAGCAAGAACCAGCCTATCTGCGCTGCTGTTGGCAAGCCCTCCAGAACTGGAAGTGCTGGTGTGAGAATCAGGAGTGGGCTCGAACAGGGGAAACAACCCGCATTGGGAACCCCTCGCTTATTTGGAAATGAAGAAACTACGTTGCATGGCTACAGAACACAGGCTGGGGTCTCCCTATTTTGCTAATCTTATATGGTCTACATTGTCAACACACCTTATGACTCCTCATGATTTAAAGGGACTGGTGAACTTATTATTAACCCCAACTCAGTATGCCATTTTTGATGCTTGTCGGAAGCTGCTAGCCCATTGCTGGTGGAGCAAGAGGCAGCAATGCCACGACCTTCCAGAGGCATCTCCAGTAATTAAGCCACTCAGTGGTGCTGGCACACACACACAGAGTCACTCCAGCACACACTTCTCTTGTAGAATCACTGATGACAAAGAAGTGGGAAGGGTCTGTGTGGAGTTCTGAGGAGGTTTATTCCAGCCAGGCATGAAGGAGTCCAGGGACAAAGACGAAAGAACAGTGGAGGGTCCACTTTGAATATAGGGGACAAGGGGGTTGGAGCAGAGCATCAGGGCCATTGGGCTGAGGGCTCAGGGCGGTACAGAGGTGGGACAAGGGGTGGCTGCCAATAGGGTAAAGAGGGCGAGACACTGCAGCAATATGGGGCCAATGGGTAAGCAGGGAAGGGAGAATATTCTAGGGCATATACATATAAAGGAAAAAGGGGTGGAGAGGCCAACGGGGCAACCAGGGAGGTAGAACTGGGGTACATTTGCATATGCAACAAAGCATGCTGGGAGAGGGTCTGCTCAGTCACCCTGAACAGGGGAGATTTCTCCAACTTAGGGTCTGTCTGTCCAAGGGACTATAATGGCCCTTGGTTCTGTAGGCTCACTGGCTTCCACAGATACTCAGTGAAAAAAGGAGTTAGAAGCTTTGCTTGTGAAATTTGTGGGGCATGCAAACCAGAATATCGCAGCCCTCACAACTGACCACCTGGCTGGTGAAACAGAGTGAAAATTTAACAGGGTAGAAATCCATTTGGATTTAGGTGAAATGTGCCGCTTTGAATTATTAGTAGCTTGCTAGCATAGGTAAAATATGCTGTTTAGTCTGGTAGCTCTGCAGCACTAGTAAAAACTGCACCAGCAGAGGAGAAAGAATGCGAATTTCCAATCTGAAGAGATAAGAGAGGCTCCTCGAACTTTGAAACAGACAGGTCAGGGTGACCCGGGAGTTCTTTCTGTACTTTCTGATAAAAAAAAATCTAGCTACAAGGGTAACTAGCTGCAAGTGTAATGCAAAATCAGTAAAATGAATATGCATGAACCTATTGTGAAACTCTATGCATATGTAAACTAGTAAGGAGGAATAAAAAGGGATTGGGAGTTCTCAGGGGTGTGCATGTCCTTTGAAGGGGAACGATCCCCACATGCGTGCAGCGTTGCAATAAACATACTGGCTCTACAGCCTTTACAAATTATGGAGTTTGATCATTTATCCACAATTCACCGGAGAAGCAGCCCACTCAGAACCTGTTGGGAAAGCCCACATTCCTAGAGAGGCCCTTGAGAGTATTACTGAAGCTGTGCATACCACATTTTTAAAGGTTCCCGATTCTGTGAACCCCTAAAAAGTACTTACTACTGTAAAACAAAGACTGGCTGAGCCTTATATGCAATTCATTGGCTGCTTGAAACAAGCTCTTAAAAGACAAATTGAGAGTGGCATTGCTAGAGGGATGTTGCTTTTAAAAGTAGCTCTTGAAAATGTTAATGAGACTTGTAAAAAACTTCTTAAATCCTTGCCTAAGGAGGAACCCACACTGCTGCAAATGATAGAGGTATGTAAGCGCCTGTGTACCTTCAGCATAGGGCTGCAGTTACTTATGAAGCTGTGGTGGCTGGTATAGCTAATGCCTTTGCAGCTTTGAATACTATGCCATGGGACCTCTGAATGTGCTTTGGGTGCAGGAAATCTGGGATTTGAAAAACGACTGTTTTGGAAAGGGGAGGCCAGATCCAAATCTCCTGGTATTTGCCCTCGGTGCTGTAAAGGAAGGCATTATGGTAATCAACGACATTCCAAGTCGTGGATTTTGAAGGGCATCCGATAATGGGAAACAGGAACCGAAGTGTGGAGCAGCACCGCATGCAGACACAAATGCTCCAGCCAATGCCTCAGAGTGGACTGCATCAAGCCCCAGCCCAGCCGCCACAAGCAGCCTTTGCCTGACCATTGCCAATTTATAACCATCCATACCGGGGAGTGCCGGAGTGGACCTGGCAACCTCCATCACAGTAACGTTGCTTGATTCATCTGTTCATTTGCTTCCCACAGGAGTTTTCGGACCACCAGGGCAGCGTATGCATAAATTGTTTTTAGGTGAGTCATCCACCACTTTGATGGGACTTGTTGTTCTCCCTGGCATTATACACTCTGACTCTGATGATGAGATTATGATCATGGCCTGGACACCCTGACTGCCTTGCACCATTCCCCAAGGAATTTGAATAGCTCAACTGATTTTACTTCCCCCAGCCATGAGTGTACCTTTCACAGACTGTCTTAGGTTGGAAATGGGGGGGTGTATTCTATTCTTATCTGAATAGAATAGGAATAGTTATCTTCTGTTAATTAGGCAGTTTTCTTTATCTCTTCCACAACCAATTGTCCCTCTAGGAAGATATCTTCTGTTAATGGGCCATTGAGTGCCACAGCATGACTGATAAAAAGGACATCATCCCATTGTAAGAAGCTCCACCCAGAGGGAGGAGCCAAGTATTCCTAACTGGATATAATCAGAAATCTGGAAGACCACAGTCAGCCTTTTTGAGTGATTCCCAGAGGAGCAGCTGCCTTTTCCACTGGATTCCCAGAGGAAGACCAGGCCCCTCTACACCACCACTGGATCTTCCAAGGAAGACTACACCCTTCTAAAGGATCACTGCTTCAACAGAACCACATCTGCCACTCCAGGAGGACTGCAGCCACCATTTCAATTGGACTGCTACCAACACCCTGACCCACAGGGTGTCAGGTCATATTCTGACTCTGTCAATGTTGCTTTGTATTACTGCATTGTTTATTTTATTTTTATTTTCTTCCCTAATAAAGAACTGCTATTCTTATTCCTGCTCCCATATCTTTGCCTGAGAGCCCCCTTAATTTCAAAATTATAACAATTTGGAGGGAGAGGGTTTACATTTTCCATTTCAGGGGAGACTCCTGTTTTTCTTAGCAGACACCTGTCTTTTCAAACCAAGACGCAGACAGAACACGAAAAGGGGGATTTGGGTCTACTGGAACGCCCCAAGTATGTTGGGTACAACCTATATTAGAACAATGCCCCACATGCTGGTGTACCCTGACATTAAAAGGACAGAAAATAACACTTGACAGCCTCATAGACACAGGGACTGACATTATAGTTATCTCTCAAGCCAAATGGCCCGCAGAGTGGTCCCTTGCTGAAATGCCTCAGGCACTTTCAGGCATTGGAGGAAGCAGCCATAGCTATCAAAGCCACCAATTGATACTAATCAAAGCGCCAAGGGACACCTTGCCTCAGTCAAACCATTTGTATTACCAGTGCCAATGGTACTATGGGAGAGGAATGTTCTCTCCCAATGGGGCTTTAGAATTCAATCAGATTTTTAATGAGGCCCATTGAAGTGTGATACTTTAAAACTAACCTGGAAAACAGAGAAATCTGGTTTGGGTGGATCAATGGCCCTTACCATTGCAAAAACTGTGTGCATTAAAGGAGTTGGTCCAACAACTCCAGAAAGGGCATATTGTCCCTTCTACCAGTCCTTGGATTTCTCCCGTATTTGTTATCAAAAAACCAAACTGGGAAGTGGTGTTTACTCCATGATCTTAGAAAAATTAATGCAGCTATGGAGGACATGGGGGCCTTACAGCCTGATCTCCTATCTCCTACTGTGACCCCCTGAAATTGGTACTTGACTGCCGTTCATTTAAAAGGTTGGTTTTTTGATATTCCTTTACAACCTCTTGATGCTCCTAAATGTGCCTTTTCAGTCCCAAGCACAAACATGCTGGCACCCTTACAGTTATATCACTGGATAATTTTACCTCAGGGCATGAAAAAAGCCATGCTGTTTGCCAGTGCTATGGCTAAGTCCTCAATTCTCTTTGTCAACAAATGTCCAATGTTCATTTGTACCATGCTATGGATGATATTCTTGTAGCTGCTGAACAGCAGGAGGTAATGGAGAAAGCCTTAGCCCTTGTCACCAAAGCTCTAAATCAGGCAAGGCTTTGCATAGCTCCTGAAAAGGTACAAAAACACCCTCCGTGGAGGTATTTGGGGTGGTGTATAGGAATCCATTCAATTTCTCCCCAAGCTCTGCAAATTCAGACAAATATGTGCACCTTACATGATGCGCAAAAACTTTTGGGAGCAGGGTGTGCTCCTTGTTAGGGATTTCAAATGCAAAGCTTAGTCCTTTGAATTTAGTTTGAATTGCTAAAAGGTGACTCAGACCTTTTATCACCTAGACAAATTACTTTTCAAGCTCAGCAAGCGCTACAATGCGTAACTGATGCCACAGTAAACCAACAAGCTGCACACTGGGCACCTGAGCTGCCTTTCTTTTTAATATTCTTGTGTCCAGAAAAAACAGCCCTGTGCCTTGCTGTTTCAATGAGACTCCAAGGCACCAGACTCTTTGCTTATCATTGAATGGATTTTTTTACCACACCAAATGACCAAAACCATCAGTACCCAACACAAAATGATGGCCCAGCTGGTTGTTAAGGCTCAACAGAGACTCATTTCTCTTGCAGGAGTGGAATTTTCCACTATTTTCCTACCTCTTACCACCTCTTACTTGAATTGGATATTTCAGGAGTCAGAGGCTCTTCAGATGGCCTTTGCCGAATTCAGTGGACAAATCTCAATACATCCTCCAAAACATAAGCTTTTAACACCTTTATTCCAATCAATAGAAAAACCAAAGAAGAGTGAGGTTCCACTTCAAGCCTTAACAGTGTTCACAGATGGTTCTGGTCACTCTCATAAATCAGTGAAGATTTATGAGAGATCAGTGGAGATTTATGGAGAGACCCCTCTTCTAGTGCCTGGAGAGCAGATGTATCCAGAGCTGAGGGGTCCCCCCAAAAATGTTGACCTTGCTCTCAGAGCTTTTCAAAAATTTTCTGTTCCTTTTAATCTGGTTACAGATTCAGCTTATGTTGCAGGAATTGTGGTGAAAGCCAAAGCATCAGTTTCAAAAGAGGTTGAAAATTCACAACTTTTTTATTGGTTGCAGCACCTTGTTTTTTTCCTTAGAAAATAGAACATCTCCTTACTTTATTATGCATATTTGATCACATACAGACCATTCCTTATTTTTAGATGAAGGGAACAGCCAAGCTGACCTTTTAACAATGCCTGTACAACAATCTGTTCTACCTAATAAGATAGAACAGGCTAAATTGAGCCATTCTTTTTTTCACCAAAATGCTGCTGCTTTGGTTTGGCACTTTGGCATTACTAAAGCCTAAGCTTCAGGAATTATTGCTGTTTGTCCAGATTGCCAAAGGTGCTCTTTTCCCTCTGTTGCAGGAGGTGTTAATCCCAGAGGGCTTCAGAGCCTTCAAGTGGGGCAGTCAGACGTTACCCATTTTTCTGAATTTGGCCATTTAAAATACATTCATTCCTCTATTGATACCTTTTCTGGTGCTCTTTTTGCATCAGCCCATTCAGGGAAAACAGCTAAAGATGTCTCTAGACACTTCACTGCTGCTTTTGCAACTCTTGGTATACCATCTGAAGTCAAGACAATTGCCCAGCTTATAGTTCCCATTGAGTTGCTACCTTTTTTGCCTTATGGGGAATTACACACAAAACAGGTATTCCTCAATTCCCAACAGGCCAATCTGTCACTGAACGGGCTCATGGCTCCCTCAAGTGTCTCTTGGTACAACAGAAAGGGGGGGCTGGAGATGGCACCCCTGCCGAGAGACTGCAGAAAGCCCTTTATGTGTTCAACTTTTTGAAATGTTCTTTGATGGACCCCAAACCACCGATTGTTTGACATTTTAATTGTAATTCCCAATTGCAACAAAAGGAAAAACCCCCTGCCTTAGTGAAGGATCCAGGATCTGATAAGATCCTAAGGGCCTTATCCTTAGGTCACCTGGTGTCACCATTGAGTCAGGAACAAGAGTCAGGCGACACATAAAGTCTGACTCTCTTCAGGAGACTAATAATAATTTTATTAGGAGCCCATTCCTTTTTATAAACTGCTCTGACACAGGTGGACCTGATTGGTCCTTTAATCAACACACCTCACTTGACTGGCTAATTAAGGAAACACCCTTTAGTAAACATCTTATAAGAAAACAACTGTTCAAAACACCAGAAGCAAGATTGCTTTAATTCTTCCTCTCAGCCTTCTCAAAACTCCCCAGAACAATTCCTGGGAAAGTTTACCTGGCTTTTTCTCTCTGACCAGGCTGGGGTAGAGGTTTTACTTGTGTCTTCACAGAGAATGGTCCGAAGTGGATTCCAGCAAAGAATGTGAAGGCATTTTGAGAATCTTTGACTGCATCATCTGAAGATTCACCTTGAACACCACTGTCGGAGGAGAACCCTTGTGAACAGGACCTCGCCACCACATCAGCACCTGTTTGACCTCTAACAGACTTGTGCCCTTGGGAAAATGGTTAAGATTACCCAGTGGTATCAGGGTTTACAGTGCTGCCACCTGGCAGGTGCTGTCAGGATGACTGCCTTCCCCGGGGTCGAGATGACCAGCTCCTTCAGCCCACCAGACGCTCAGTGCTAGATATAATAACGTAGAAAGATGAGCCAGGAATGATGAGAGGGTGCTTTGCTTGAGAATCCAACGTGGGTTTATTGGAAGGTAGCTGGAGGGTCCAGGAGAGGCAAGGTAGAGGGTCTGGATAGCAGGATAAGGCAGGGAGGGCAGACAAGGTAGGAACACAACCTGTAACATTCAGTCCTTTTGCAATTAAGAGTGCTTGGGACCCTAGGGGATTTGTTGAAACATTGAGTTGTTTGCACCAATTGATTGGAACGCCTTTTGTTCCATAGGTGGTAGTACAAAATTCCTCTGCTGCTTGTTCAGGCTTGGAATATACTTTGCTTTTTGTCCAAGGCCTGAATTCTGTCAGATTGTTCAAAGGAACTCCGATTAAGCAAGTACGAAAGGGATCACAGGGGGTCGCTAGTGATAAACAGAATAAATTTTGCCCTGTCTGATTGGCCCAGGTAATCAACATATTTGTTCGTGGCTGGTTGTTAATTCATGCTGTCTTCTCTAAGGACAGTTTTGTCAGTCCTAACAGCCCTATAATAAAATTAAACAATTTCATCATTTTGTATTCTTGTTCCTAACTGACAAAAAGAACACCACAAGCCAAGAGCTTGCGTTCTTTTTGTGGATAGGACAACAGTGTAAGCCTTGGTCAAAGCATGCCAAAAGAAGGCTTCGTATAGGCCTCCAATATTTTCTGCTATCCACGTTTCTGGAAAAGGCTGATCTGGCTCAAGGTTCAAAAATGCTCTATAATGTTCTTCAAAGGTAATACTAACAATTACATCTCGGCAGTCTAAGCACAAAGCATGATCATTTTGCAAGTGGTTACACTGTATAACAAAATTCTTTCTACAACTACCGCAATGTAACACTATGTCAGCTTGCTTTCCACAGTTCTCACAAGCAGAATTTTTATAGCACTTTCTTAACACAGCTATCAGCCCAAATGATTGTCCTGCTATTACTTTTGATACGACGTCTTCTGTGGAAGGTGGGATTAGTCCAAGTTCTTTGTAAAGTCTATAGAAGATTGGGAAGAAATAGAGTTGATATCGACATTCCTTTTGTTCTTCTGGGGTTGACATGTGGGGCGGACAAACCTGCTAGGGACCCACAAAGGTTCTTTACCTTTTGTGGCCTGATCTGAGCGTCTGAGATGAGCCAGCCCAGGTATTTCCATGATGCAGAACGCTGGACCCTTTCAGGGGCAACAGTCAGCCCACACGAGTGCAAATGGTTGATGACCCACTGTAATTCACTGTTAAAGCAGATTCAGCAGCAGACAAAATATCATCCATGTAGTGATAAATTAGCATGTGAGACCATCGCTTTCGCACAGGCTGAAGTGCCCAATCCACAAAGATCTGACACACACTTGGACTGTTTCTGGACCCCTGGGGTAAAACTACCCATTCATAGCGTTTGGCAGGGGCTGCACGGTTGGCAGATGGCAGGGTAAATGCAAACCTCTGTGCATCATCAGGGTGTAAAGGAATTGTGAAAAAAACAGTCCTTTAAGTCTATTATTATGATTTGCCAATTTTGTGGGATCATTGTAGGAACAGGAAGGCCAGGTTGCAGTACACCCATAGCTAACATTTGATCATTTACTTTTCGTAAATCATGTAAAAGTCGCCATTTTCCAGATTTTTTTGGGATGACAGATATAGGAATGTTCCATGGGCTTGTGGAAGGTTGAATGCGATCTGCTTTTAGCTGTTCCTGCACTAACTCTTCTGCAATGCACAGCCTTTCTGAGGTCATCGGCCACTGGTCTACCCATACTGGTTTTTCAGTTAACCATGTAATTTTTAGAATGGGCGGCTGCCACCCAGTGGATGTGGCACAAATCCTGATCTGTTGTCAGGACCAGTCCCAATTGTAACAAAACATCCCGTCCAATCAACCCTGGTAAAGTGTGTGGAAGTTGCATTACATAAGGTTTAATTACAATTGTTTGGCCATCTTCAAACTGCAAAGTAGTTCAGTCTTTGTTTTGGTGCTTTTGCTCCTCCCACCCCACTACTTGTGTAATTGGAGACTGTAATTCCCATGCCTGAGATCACATCTGTTGATTAATGATGGTGACATCTGCTCCAGAGTCTAGTAGTGGTTCTAAATTGATTTGTTGACTGCCCTTTTTCAATTGAATTTTCTGATATGGTCTTTGATTAAGGTCCAATGTGAAAAACACATCATATCCATAGGATCCAAAACCTTAATTTCCCCTTATTTGAGCAATTTGGCCTTGTTTTTTGAGTTTTTAATAATACTCTCGATGTGTAAGAAAGTTTTCATAGGGAAGTATTTGTGCAATCTTGCTGCCTTTGGGAATTGTTACAGGTGGTTGTAAAGCATAGGCCGTGATTTGTACTTGCCCTGTGAAATCTGCATCTATTACACCAGGTAATACAATTACTCCTTGTTTACTTGTTGATGACCTGCCAAGTAAAAGTCCTCCTACTTGAGACTCCGCACTGAGCTTAGGGCCTTTTACTTCAGCTGGAATCAATGTTACCTCTTTGCTGCTCAGGGTTGCCTCTACTGTGGTTGCCACGTCCACTCTGAGACTCCCTCGGGTGGCTGGGACACGCTGGTATAGGAAACCGTATTTTTCATCTGTGTTGAAGGGGTATGTAGGGTTGAAGGTGTCTGTATTTGTGTCTTCACATGGAGATCCCTCGTGCTGCTCTGCGTGTTTCCCGACGGTCTGCGAGTACAGGCAGCAGTAGCACAAGCATCAGAGTTACACACACGACACCAAACAGTTTTGGAACAGGCTCGCCGCATATGACCAAATTCAGCGCATTGGAAACAGGTACCTGTTTTAATCTTTTTGGTTTTTTGACCTTTTATTTTAGTTTGCTTGCCTCCACTTCCAGACAGAGCAGCTGCAATTACATGACCTTGTTCCTTTAATGTTTCTTTCATCGCTGCCGTGGAGGCGGCTGTCTGATTATTCTGTTCTGCCCAAGTGGCTCTCATAAGCATTTCGTCAACTGGGCTCCCTTGTGGTAATGTTGCCAGGATTGCTCTTGTTCTAGGATTTGCTCCTTCAAAAGCGAGAATGCGGAACATATGTTCCTGGAGTTCAGGAGGCAAATCTGCATTGTCTTTTATTGCTGCTGACAAACGGTCTAGGAATTGTCCATAGGGCTCTGTGCTCCCCTGAAGAACAGTGGTATAAGGTGCAGGTTTTTTCTTATCAGGTACAGACAAAAAAGCTCGGTGGGCTAAAGTCTGTGCAATTTGGTGCATTTGAATACGATATTGTAGCTGAACTTGTGTGTTAGAATAAGGTCCTTGCCCAGTAAGCATATCTGCCTGTATACCATACAGAGGGTCTCCTACTATTAAATGTTTATTTGCTTCTTCAACTGCTAATCTTTTCCATTCTCTTTCAAGCAACAAATACTGAGACAGAGTGAGGAGAAGGGAAGCAACTCTTGCACAGTCAGCAGGGGCAAGGACATCTGCTGTAAAAATAAACTGAATAATTTGTTCGGCAGCTTCTGATCAAATACTATGGTTATTAACTGTTTCTTTTGCTTGTTGCAGTATTTTCCAATCATGAGGTTCCAAATTTGCTTGATTATTACTGACTATTACAGGGCAAGCAGGAGAACTGGCAGCCTGCCACTCACTTTCTATGATAGCATCTCGAATCACACCCGACCATCGTTGCTGAATTGGATTTTTTCTGGCCTTGGTGCCTGCAGGGGTATTGCAAGGCATCTCAGCATCGGTGGAGCAGTAGGCTCCACAGGGGGTGTCACTGGGATTGGGACAGAAAGGAGTGTAGGAATAGTTTTTAGCACTGGCACAGTCTCTGTTCATTTTTCCAATTGTTCCTGCCGTATGGATAATTCTGCCAATTTCTTTAACACTTCTTGAATTGAGTCCTTAGAGTCCGATTTTTTAGTTTTGCACTTAGATTCAGAGTGCTTTGACCTTCTAAGTGTATCTTTTTCCTCAGCCGACAGCACAGATTCATCTGATGCTATGTGAGGCAAAGGAGGGTACAGAGAAGGACAGCATTCTTTTCTTTTTCCTTTCTGCCCGCAAACTGAAACTCCCTTTTTTTGCCTTGCATCACCCTCCACCTGAAGAAATTCTTCTATTTCTACAGCTTCGGGCACTGCTTCCATATCTATTGCTTCTCCTCAAGGGGGATCAGTTACTTTTTCTAATTTTTGATCAGCTGCAGCAGACACTGATGGGGCAACCTGTTCTTTTTGTGATGGATTATTTAGAAACTCCTGCAAATTAGAGCAAACAGGGGCAGAGATTCCTTTCAAGGGGACATTTCCAACTCCAAAAAAGTTAGCAAGAAGTGATGGTTTGGAAGGAGCTGGTTTTACATCGCCTCCTAAAGCCTCAATGGCTGCAGCAGCCACCTTTTTCTCAGCTTTCATAGTCTCTAAAGTTTTGATGATGGATTTCCAATTAACTCCTTGTCGTGGTTTGACATGGAAGTGATTTTTTGCAGGAAGTTGGGTCAAACCAATCAGTGGTCAAGTTTGGATAGTGGCACCTGAAGTGACCACTGAAGATAGGGATACGCCTCTGAGAACACAGGGGGTTAAAAGCAAGAACTCCCAAGAGCTCGCTCTCTTTGGTTCCGGTCAGGGTGCTGTGCAGATCTCCCCTGCCCAGCCATGGGGCTGGGTGGGGGAGGGGAAGCCATGCGGCCTGGTCGAGGTGAGCTGAGGGGTAGAAGGACTGGAACCGAGCCAGCTCCTGTGGATGGAAGGGTGGAGAGAACCGGAGATGCCTTTGTCATTCTCCCCCCAGAGGGAAGAGACAGAGAGTCCGGACGGCACCTGTAACTTTGCTGGCGCGGAGGAGAAGGAGGGGGGGGGGGAAGGCGCCCAGCCTTGGCCTTGGGAATCGGCTGCTGGGCAGAGATATCAGCCGTCCAGGGAGTCTGAGCTTTTAACCCTTTCCTGAGAAATGAAGGCTTTGTAAAATATTACTCCTCCTTGATTTGAAGTAGAAGAGAGACAGTCTGGGATCCGAGATGATGGAAGAAGAAATTCTCGAGTTGGAAGAAGATGATGGAGTGGCTTGTGGCTGGACTTCTCTTGTTAGCCATAGACTGAACCAAATTCTCCTAACAGAAGCTGCACTTAGGGTGGTGCGTTGGTGTGCCAGGAGACCTGTTTCAGTGATTACCAGCAGAGGAGTAGAGAGAACAGAGGAGAGTTGGAGAAGGTGTGGAGAAGCCCTCTATCTTCAAAGAAGAAGAAGAGGAGAAGAGGACCTCTGTTCTTGGACCCTCAGCCCCAGGGGAAAATGGGGGGGGACTGTAGTCCCAAGAGGAGAAACTGAACTGTTGTCTCTTTTGGTCCATGGCAAAGCATCCTTAAAGGAGCCCTATGAGCAGTCTGTCCATGCACGGTGGTGAGAGCACTGTGACATGGAAAGGAGAGTGTCACCATGGCAGATTTTCTCCGGGCGGTTGCCATGTGTGACATGGAAACACAAGGGTGGCAATTGTGTTTCCTGGGGGGTCTGTGGCACAAGAGAGACTCCTGTCTCCCTTGAAAGATTGAGTATTTGAATATCTGAAGGGTAGCAACTTGATCAGGATCCTGGGTGGTGTCTCACTGTTGGGTTTGTTTAGAAATTAGGTGGGAGGAGGAGGGGTGTTTTGGAAAGTCTTCATCCAGGATTTAGTGTTTGTAGTTTTTATAGTAGAAGTAGTTTAATAAAGTTCTTTCCTTTGTTACTAAGTTTGGGCCTGCTCTGCTCTGTTCTTGATCACATCTCACAGCAATTATTTAAAAAGGTACATTTTCATGGAGGCGCTGGCATCGCGCCAGTGTCAAACCATGACACTCCTAACTCTCTGGCTTATTTTCCATTTTTTCCACCTTCTAACATAATGTCCCGGAGGTCGTTTCCTACCTCTTGCCACTCAGATTCACTAAACAGCAGGGCAGGTTCAGAAAGCTTTCCTTTTTTAGTGCCCATTTTATTATATGACATCTGCTTCTTTGGTGTCCTCACCTCTCTTTGAGAGGATAGTTGTCAGTAATTTAATTGCCACATCTAATTCCATCGTGGTCTTACCTCAGCAGGGGCTTGGTCGGCTGCTCAAGCTCCAGACTCTGGTCTCTTTTTCACCAGGCCTCTCCTGCTCCCAGCTCTCCAGCTCCCAAGTCAGGTGCTTGCCTGATGCTTCGGAGACTTTCGCAATGAAGCAATCCTCAGTTAAGCAAAGGCGTCCCTGTTCATGGTGCCAGTATGAAGGGGGTTCCACAGAGAGCCAGGCCGAGTAATGACACTCAAGTCAATATGGCTAGATGTCATCCTCCTTTATTGTCTAATTTATCCGTATTTTATACCTTATTGCCTTACATAATATATAATAATACTAATAATATTAAATACATAATAATATTAAATACATAATAATAGCTAATTAACATTCATTGGCTAACGTAATATGATTACATACAGATGTCACTTCTAGATTGGCTGTTATACTACAAGCGTCTGATCAGGTTATAGTATGTGACAGTTTTCAGTGTCCAGCATTGACTATTGTATTCATACAAAGCTTATTGTCTTTTCAAGGATGTCCTAAATACTTCTGAAGTAACTAAAGTAACTCTGTAATCTGCAGGCCAGAGTTGTCCAGTTCCTGCAAAGAAATACCATCAAGGATATCATGCCCTTGTTCCATGAGAAATTCCTCTACACCAGATGGACAAATTTCCCTTGAAGGCAAGCCCAAATATAATAATACTAATCAAAAAGGGACATACAACCAAGAAGGGCGGGCTACCATTGAAAGGGAGCTAGAAATCCCTTCCCGTATGTGTGGTCACTGGTAAGGGAGAAGCACCAGAAAACACACTGCGGCCTAACTACTTAAAAGTTTTTATAAAGTGTGGCTCCTTTCCCAGAATGACCAAGACTGCCAGTGTTACAGAGTGCATCGAAATGAAGTGTTGACTTTTAAGTGGTAGCTTCCACAGGCTTTTTAGAACACATATCGGATTGAAAGCATCATTGCCAGGAATTTATATGCCACTATCACTCAGGTGAACTGACAGTGTGACCCTTGCCTCCAGACTAACCCCAAGAATACCCCCAGACCAAAATTTGATCAGATTGGCAGGGGCCATGGACCCAAACATCAGTAAATTGGTAAATTTGGTAAATTGGTAGATTGGCTTTCCAAAACCCCCATGGAAAGAGGGGTGTCAGTATTTATGAGTATTGACAAATACATTTTCAGAGTGGCCAGCAGCATTCCCTACCAGAACTGTCAAGGTGACCAGAGTAAATAATACCACTTTAAGAGTTCCAGTCACAATATTCCCAGACGAAAAATCACATTTTATTTCCAAAATAGTGCAATAAACCTATATAGTGGCTTTAAGTAGACAGGTCAAAGAAAATGAAGAGACATGTGGCTGGAACTCCGAGCAGGGAGCTATAACATATAGCCTGGGAATTAAGTATACGTTAAGTCTCTTACAGAAAAGACTTTGGAACCACAGTGAGAAGGACCATTCTAGATGCTTCTCACCACCTTCACCGCAATCAAGATTAAGAAGAATGCCAGGATCCACCATGCTCAAATGAAGCAGGCCCCAGAAGCCCCTTGGAAATTGACACCAAGAGACAATGAACTGAGACTAAAACTTATTCAGGCAAAATGAGTGTATTGCACAGGGGGGTACTTTGTAATTTTATTTATAGAATTGCTTTGTGTATAATTGTAATTGAAATCCTGGAATACCGCTATCCAAAACAATGCTGAATGGCCTTGGTCCCGGCTTCTAATCAGTACACTGGATCTATGAGAGAGCTGGCCACTGCAGCAGGTGGACTGGCAAACTTAGAACAACCCCTACAGTTATCCCTAAAAGGCCGGGGTCCAAGATCACAAGTTAATAGTAGAAGCACTTGGTATGGTTCAAGATAACGTGTCTTTAGCTTTCTGTTTTATACAAGCACAGTTTTGGATGCAGGCAACAGCAGCTTTGATCATACGGGAGGGGGTGAAAGTAATTTTCCAGCTGAAATTCTAAGGATTGTCTGGGATAATGCGATTGATTCTGAGAGAACGTCCTGGTGGACTATGGCAAATTTTCTAATTATATAAAGAAATCTCAGAAGCATCTGTGACCTATGATCCTGCTTCTAAAGTGGGCACTGCCTTTGTACTTACTGTACGTAATGCCACTGTTTATGTTATCAACCCCATCATCGCACTAGGATTAAATCATGAAAAATGGTGCTCTACCCCGCAGAGCATAGGTGTGGGCACAAAAGGTGAATGAAAAGTGGCGAACAGTAAACTTAGAATCTTGTGCTACTAGGGAACAACTAGGATACATTTGTGAAAGCAATACTATTAATGCTCAAGATGTGTGTCTTGACACTAAACAAAGTATCTGCCACTTCGAGATTCATCCAGTCACTGATCATAAAACTGCTTGTATAGACTAGTAGCGATTGTGTATGCTTGAGAACTCCTTGTGCTATTGCAATTGTGCCTCGTAGGTCAAATGTACATAGTAAAGCATTAAGGGACACTTATTAACGTAAGGATTTGCATTAAGTAAAAGATTTTATTTATCATCTTAGGGAAGGGGGGAATGAGACAGAGTGAAAATTTAACAGGGTAGAAATCCATTTGGATTTAGGTGAAATGTGCCGCTTTAAGCTTGCTAACATAAGTAAAATATGCTGTTTATTCTGATAACTGCAGCACTAGCAAAACTGCTCCCGCAGAGGAGAAAGAATGTGAATTTCCAAGCTAAAGAGATAAGAGATAAGAAAGACTCTTCGGATCATGAAACAGACAGGACAGAGGTGTTGGGGAAGATGAAATAGGAAAACCTTATAAATATGATTGACTGGCAAAAGATTTTGAAAATACAGACATTGAGATAAGAACTAGATTTGAAATAACAAACCTTGACTACTGAATAACTAGAAAACAATAGTATAGCCAGGCTGAAAGCAATCCCCCTTTCTGATTAAACAATGTCCTTTACCTGCAGATAGGTCCAAAGGTCAAATGGAATGCTCTGTGTCACCCCCAATGTATGGTTCATCCCACACCTGTGGTCCTCCCCTGGAGTATCAGGTATCTGTGACCCCATTGGCCCAAGTCCTGTTCCAGCCCACCTTGAAGCCCCCTGATAAGGTGTGCCCGAGGGACCGGACGCTCTCTTGGACCTTCCTCTCTTGGACCTTCCTCTCTTGGACCTTCCCCTGGGACCCTTACCTGGAACCCTTGCTCCCTCTCTCTCCCTCTCCCCCTGGGCCTGCCACGAGCTGCAGCTGGCAGCTCCAAGCAGGGCCCTTGCACCCACGCCCTTTCTAATAAACAGCATATATCAACCCGACTTCAGAGATCTTTATCTTCAACCGTCCTGGACACCACCGCTCCCCGCACAGAGTGACCCAGGAGTTCTTTCTGTACTTTCTGATAAATAACTCGGTACAAGTGTAACTAGCTGTAAGTGTAACGTGAAATCAGCAGAATGAATACATGAACCTATTGAGAAACTCTATGAATATGTAAATTAGCAAGGGGCAATAAAAAAGTATCGGGAGTCTTCAGGGGCGCGCATGTTCGTTGAAGGGAAACAATCCCTACGTGCGACCAGTGCTGTAATAAACATACCATCCCTACAAATTTTTACTGGAATTGTGGGGTCTTGATTTTTCACTGCAGTTCAGTGGGGACCTCGATCTTTCACCTCCAGGACGCCCTGCGCCACTACCGTGTCCCCTCCCAGGGCCACTGCCCTGTCCTCTCCCTGGGCTGGACCCTGGCCAACCTCAGGGACACCCCAGGGACCACCTGGGCCTGTGTGAGAGCCCTGGCCACCACATGGCCAAAGAGGCCACCAAGCTCTGCGACACCTGTAGGGATGCAGCCACCAGGAGGGGACAGCCGGCAGATGCGGCCATCAGGAGGGAGCAGCGGCTGGAGCTGTACCTGTGGCTGCTGGGGGACTTGGTGGCCTCACGTGACGAAGCCACCGCGATTCCCCAGCAGCTGCAGCGCTGGCTCGGAGACATTGAGTTAGCCCTGGAGGGGACAAGGGAGGTGTCCCCTGATTTCTGTGCAGCCTTGGTGGCCACGGTGGCCAAGGCCAAGCAGCTGTGTGAGGCCATTGCCTGCCTGGCCATGCGTCACCTGCTGGGGACACTTGGGGACATCAACACCCTCTTCTTCTGTCCTTCTCCTGGCCACGGTGGCCGCGCGGTGGCCGAGCAGAGCCAAAGAGCTATCGAGGTCATCCCGAGGCTGCTGTGGACAGAGCAACATCACCACTGGGCCGCCATGGGGCCGGGGTCACCTCTGCAGAGACTCGGGGACATTCTGAGGACACTTTGGGAGCACCTGGGGACACTTTGGGAAGGCATGTGGTGATGCTGGTGGGGCGGGGGGGTGAACGAGCCTCCCCTCAGTGCTTTGCAGGAGACCCAGCTGTGATTTGGGGGCTGGGAGGATCCCAAGGAAGCCCCCACTGTTGAGCACTGACCCTGCCCCGGGGGGCACTGGGACCCCCCAAAAACCGCACTCGCACCCCCTTCAGTGCCCCCACCCCCCCTCGAGCACCGACCCCCCCTCACCGGGCACTGGGACGAGTGGAGACCCCCCCTCTCGGTTTTCTGGTGGTCGAGATGACCCCGAGATTGTGAAAAGTCCTTTTCTCCCAGCCCGCTCTGCCAAAGAAGGAGTCGAGATGCGTAGCTTTGCTTCTCAAGGTCGTTTATTTTCTCTTATCCACTTTGTCCGCTCTGCTGAGCTCTGTCTGGCAGGTCGGTCTGTGGCAGCCTCCCTGCCCTCAGGGCAGTGTTTGCCTTTTACACTAAAAACTACCTGTACTATGTTTACAATAACTTGCCAACATCTATCATTCATGTTGCACACTGTGACTCTACCTTCAACCAAGAGAAAAGTGTCACCACCACAGCAAGACATGGAGGGCAAGAAGAAGGAGAAGAAGGTCAGGACACACTCAAATCCCTCCAGCTTGTCCTCTTGAACCCCTTATTTTAAAACCCTAAAATTCTACTTTTTCGCCCTGTGTTAATTCAACTACCACACTACTCAAATCCTTGTGGCTTGTAATTCCTCATACAATGTTGGCAGTTTTTTCCATGGGCTAAAATCGAAGTCACAGATGTTCTTGACACCATGCCAAGGTCTCCGAGCCCCCTGCCAGGGGCTCGAGCCATTCAGGGCAGCCAGAGGGATGTCCTGGATTCCGACATCCCCCAATCACCGAGACCCCCCTGTGCACTGCCCCCCCAACCACCAAGCACCGGGACAGGGACTGGACCCCCCTTTGTGCACTGACCCCCCTGACCCATGAGCCCCCCCCCCCCCCCCCCCGTGCACCAGGACCCCACTCACCGCCCCTCTCCCATCCACGGGAACCCCCCCAAATCACAGCAGCACAAGGAGAAGAAGCCAACACCATCCCCTCACCCAACGGGGTCACCAGGACCATGGAGCACCAGGGCTCTGCCCAACGGGGATCACTGGGGATCATCCAGCCCGGAGCCTCCCATGGGGGATGGAGCTGGAGCAGCGCACAAAGCTCTTCCCTCACTCGAAGCCCTTCCTTCACTCGGGGCACTCACAGGGCTTCCCTTACTGGTGCCTCCATTGGTGTCTGGTCAAGTGAGAGTTCTGTGAGAAGCTCTTCCCACACTCCCCACACTCGTAGGGCCTCTCCCCGCTGTGGATGCGCTGGTGCATGACGAGGCTGGAGTTTCGCTTGAAGCCCTTCCCGCAGTCGAGGCAGCGGAAGGGCCTCTCATCTGTGTGAATCCGCTCATGTAGGAGGAGACTGGAGCTGGTCTGAAACCTCTTCCCACACTGGGGACACTCGTAGGGCCTCTCCCCAGTATGGATGCGCTGGTGCGTTCTCAGGTCTGAGCGCCGCCCAAAGCTCTTCCCACATTCCAAGCAGGTGTAGGGCCGTTCCCCGGTGTGAATCACCTGGTGCCGGATCAGTTCAGAGCTATTTCTGAAACTCTTCCCACACTCCCCACACTCATAGGGCCGTTCCCCAGTGTGGATGCGCTGGTGCCGGCTCAGGTGGGAACTCCGGCTGAAACCCTGCCCACATTCCAAGCACTCAAAGGGCCGTTCCCCAGTGTGAATCCTCTGGTGGTGGATCAGGCTAGAGCTGTCTCTGAAGCTCTTCCCACACTCCCCACACTCGTAGGGCCGTTTCCCAGTGTGGATCCCCTGGTGCCGGATCAGGTTGGAGAGATGGCTGAAACTCTGACCACATTCCAAGCACTCGTAGGGCTGTTCCCCAGTGTGGATCACCTGGTGCTGGATCAGGCTGGAGCTCTGGCTGAAACCCTTCCCACATTCCAAGCACTCATAGGGCCGTTCCCCAGTGTGAATCCTCTGGTGCCGGATCAGGTTGGAGCTCTGGCTGAAACCCTTCCCACACTCCCCACACTCGTAGGGCCGTTCCCCAGTGTGAATCCTCTGGTGCTGGATCAGGTGGGAACTCTGGCTGAAACCCTGCCCACATTCCAAGCACTTGTGGGGCTTCTCCCTGCCATGAGGCTTCTCCACCAGCTCCAAGCTCCGGCTGGATCTCCAGCTGCCTTCCTCGCTCAGGGGGGCTCTTTCCTCCCCACAGCTCCCTGGAATGGGTTTGCAGCCACTCCCCACGAAGGATGTCCAGGGCTTTTCCTCCTCCTCCATCTGGCCACACCCTGGAAATGAAAAATCCTGGTTTGGGGGAAAAAACAAGAGGAGAGTACCTTGGACTGGAGGTTCCTCCTTGCCCAAGTTCACCTCAGGAAGTCATTGGGAATCCTGTGTCTGTAAGAACCTCCAAAACACCAAGACTCAGCCTGAAAATCCTGCAAACTTCAAGATACAGATCAAAAACCCCCCAAACATCACAACTGAGCAAAACCCTCCTCCAAAAGATAAAGATTCAGCTGCCACATAAAACCAAAGCACCAACATTTACCCCAAGAAAGCTCAGATACACCAAGATTCACCCCGTGAAAATCCTGGATCCCCCTCCACAGTCACCTGCTGCATGTGGGGGGAGCAGCGCTCCTGGGGCTGGGGGGAGGCTGCAGATACAGGGAGGGGTGGAACCTTGTGCTGCTTCCTGTTTCTGCTCCTCCTCCTGTGCCTCTACTCTTCTTCACACTCCTCTTCCTCCTGCTATTCCTCCTTCTCCTGCACAATCCCACCTTCTCCTGCCACGTCCATCCTTTGACCATTTTGTTCCTCAACCCTGCTTCTCCTTCCCTTCTCCTCCTGCCCCCAGGCCCAGCACCCACTGCCGGCCCCCTCTTCCCCCCAAACCCACAGCATCCCAGCGCAGGGGCAGGGATGGAGCTGGGGCAGGTCGGGCTGGGGCAGCGCTGGGCTCTCGGCCGCTTCCGCCCGCACTCAGTCCCCACTGCAGCCGCTCCCGCCAGGACAGCGCGGGGGGGCCCGGCCTTGGCGCTGCCCCACTCCCACCTCCCCAAATTCCCCTCGCGGGGGCGATGGGGACGAGGGGGGGGCGCAGGTGGAGTCCAGGTGGGGAACACTGGGAGCTGCGAGTCTGCCTGGCAACTGGTGAGTCATCAGCGCCCTGCGCTCTGATTGGCTGAGCTCTGCCTGAGGGCTGGGGCTGCAGCAAAGAGGGGACACCCTGCTCCAGGGGGGATGTCCCGAAAACGGGGGACCCCCATGAAAGGAACAAGAGGAAAGTGTCTTTACAAACAGATGCTGTGAATCTGCTCCGAGATACGGCCAGGCACCTGTGCATAAGGAAGTGACAGGAGAAGCCATCGGTTTCAGGAAATGTTATCAATTAATGACACAGACTGCTGCTCAGCCAAGGTCCTGCTCAATTCATGAACTTCCAGAAGAACAACAAAGACTTAACAGAGCCGTGAATATCGTCTGATATATAAAATGGGGAGCATATGAAGGGGGGGTGCGTAGTAGGTGGATTGGGAAGTCTGCACCTCTCAAGTACTTCAGCCAGTGGGGAAATTGAGAGGGAGATGTGGCCAGGAGAATTGGGATGAAAAGGCGGCTGTGTCCTCCAACAACTGCAGAGATCCCATGGGGAATGTCCCATGGCCTCTCCCATTTCTAGGAATGAAATTACTTTTACAGGACTCCTCTGTCTGCTTTGTGGACAGAAACCTCTGCTGATGTCAATTTTCCCACACACCCTGGGGCTCATCCGGAATTCCTTCCACCGTCCGGGGCAGCGGGCAGGGAGTGCAGCTGAAGGTGCCTCACCCACTTTGGGTGATCGGCTCCCTTGGCTGGCGGCGGCACTGGGGATCGATTGGGGACACAGGAGTGACCAGGTGACAGACGAGGGACACATCAGGGGGGTCTGTGAAGAGTCAGCAGGGAGAGAGCACTGAAAATCTCAGCAGTGACTGCACTGGGATCTTCGGGGAGTGAACATGGCAGCGCACCCAGGGAGGAGAGAAAAGGGAAAGCCAGGGAGGGGTCCTGGCCAAAGGGATGATGATCCCAAAATGTCTCTGAAGGGTCCCTTGGGAGAATGTTGAGGTAGTTTGCACATTCCTCCAGAGGTAACTAAGGACATGGACAGCCAGGGGGGCAATAAGGGAAGTGGAGAAGGGATTTGGACAACAGGGGATGGATGGTGTTGGTGTGCTGGGAAGGGATCGGGTGAAGGGCAGTGTGCAGCAATGTGGTGAAGGCAAGAAGCAGCAGGAGGAATCTATGTGGAAAGAAAAAGCATTATGCAAAAGAGAAGAGAATAATACTGAGGATTGGGATGTTTTTCAGCAAGGTCTTGTCCTCAAAATTTGCCAGCTGATCCAGACCCTTTCTATGCCCACTTTCCAGGAGAGGAAAAGAAGGAGGTCAGGATGTCAGGGGGTTTCTCTGTGGTGGGCAGCGGCAGCACCGGGCGCAGAGGTGCGGGACCGGGAGCACGGGCTGGGGGCCTGTGGGGAGCTGCGGGGCCGGGCCGGGGCTGTGGGGCAGCCGGGGCTCAGCGCTGGGCGCTGCCTGACCCCACCAGCCCCGGGCAGGGCCGGCAGTGGCCCCCGGCCCCCAGGAGCCTGCGGGACGCCCCGGCCGCTGCCCGGCCCCGTGGAGCTGCCGGCCCTGCCCGGCGGAGGGGGGGCCGCCTTTGGACACTGCGGCAGGACAGGGACCGGCTCTGGGATACGGGCTGGGGAGGGGACCCTGAGCACAAGGAGGAGGATGAAGGAATATCACAGAAATCCTGATTACACATGGAAGGATCAGGATTTTCTTTTAAAGATTTTGTTGGTGTCGCTGGAGAAAAGAATGATTTTGCAGAAAGCTCAGCAGCTCTCAGAGGATGAGCACCCACAGGCAGTGAGCGGGGCTGCAGGAGCGGCAGAAGAAGGCCCTGGAGCACTTGGGCACAAAGGCACAGCAGCTGAATGCAAGAAGGGATGAGCAAAAGGCCAAGCTGAAGGCAAAGGCCATGGCACAGCTCCTACAGCCCCTCAGGGATCAACCCCAGGGCCCAAGGGGGCCCCAGCACCCAGGGGACGGGGTCGGCCACAAGCACCTGGCAGAGGCATTGCCCTCCTGGGCAGGGGAGAGCCCACCCAAACAGCCCCTGGGAAGGAGTCAGGGCTCCAGCTGCAGGGCACAGGGACACTGGAAGCAGAGACAGCAGCACCCTCAGGAGGAGCAAGCCCACCCCTGGATGGACATGGATTGTCAGGGCTGTCACAGCTCCCATCCCACCGGGGACCCACCACACTGGAGCCCTGGAGAACATTCAGGGTGGGTCTGCATCGAGAGGAGGCCTCTCCTGATGGACACAGGGGCCTCTCCATCCACTCTGAATCTTAGACCTAACAGGGGAATTGTATTGTATATTGTAAAGGAATGTTTTAATTATTAGGGAATAAATGGGAAAGCTGAGCTCGTATGATTTGTCCAATCACTATTAGGAGCTGTGGGGGATAGGTTTGAAATAAATTAATTTATTTTCTTCCTACTATGATTGTAATTAACTAGGAAGGAATTTGATGGTGGCATTGTCATATTGTACAAGGTGATACAGAGGCTATTTCTGCTGCACCTTTGTGTCAAATGTCTGGCAAGGCCTATGCTGAATTTAACCCAGAGGTGTGGGCAGCCCCAGGGAAAGAGGGAAAATCTGATATGGAGCCTCTCCAAATTACTTTGAAGCAACCAGGACAAGTGGTGTCTACAAGCAACACCCTGTTCCAGGGGAGGGAAGGAAGGGCTCACAGCCTGGTACAGAGTCCCTGCTAAAGGCAGGGCTTTTGGAGCCAGGGATGTCTCCCTACAGCTCTCCTATCCTGCCAGTCAAGGAATCAGATGGCTCCAATAAGGAGGACAAGAAGGAGTGGTAGACAAAGCCTCTGTGAAATGGCTGAATCTTCTAGCTAAAAAACATCTTTGGAGTATTTGAAAAAAAAAAAGTTCAAATGGTGGAGAAAAAGGTTAAATATTTGGGACATATTTTGACTGAAGATTTGTGTGGATTGACCCAGAGAGGGTCTAGGCAATCTCAGAAGTAATGTAACCCAGGACAAAAAAAAAAAAAAAAAAAAAACAAAAAAACAAAAAAAAAACAAACCACCAAAAAACCAAAAAACCCCTTCTACAATTCTGAGGATTAATAGGGAATTACACAACCTGGATTGAGGATTCTCTGTTCCAGCCAGAACACTGTAGGACTTTTTAATCCCAGACAGCCTCAGTGTTGTGGTATGGACAGGAAAAAGAGAGCAAAACCTGAGAAAATGAAAAACCAAAAATATTGATGCCTCAGCTGTGGCTCTTCCAGACTCAAAAAATAAACTGGAATTATAGGTGAATGTTAAACAGGACCATGCCAAAGGAATTCTGGGTCTAAAATGTTCAACTCAGTGGCCAGAGTGGCCTCATTGTCTTCAGAATTGTGCAGACACAGCTGTAAGGGGAACCCAGGCCCAAAACCTGATGACAACAGGATCTCCAACTGTTCCAGTCTGCCATCAAGTTAAAGCTTTGATAACCAAAAGAGCCTCTAAATGGATGAGCAGTGCTCAGTTATTACAGTATGAAACTTGTTCAGTGGCACAGGAGGATTTAGAACTGAGGGCAGGGGAAGGGTTTAACCCAGCCTCCTGTCTGAACAGCCCACAGAGGGGCTGGGAAGAAACCCAGGACTGCATTCAAGTGACAGAGCTCCAGACACAGCCTGGGAGAGATTGATGAGACATTCCCTGGCCTGAGGGAGAAAATGTGCTCCTGGATGGCTCTTCAAGGGCAGCAGAAGGGAAAAGAGCTACAAGACACGCTGTTATTAAGGAAGGGAATCAGACAAAGCCCAGGTTACCACCCCATGGTCAGCTCAACCGGCACAGCTGTGTGTGCTTGTAAGAGCCTGGCACTGAAATGCCCTGAGCAGGAAGGCTTCAATATCTTCTGCTGACACCATGCCACCTAACAGGGGGGCAAAAGCAATTCTGATTGCTTCAGCAACCACTAGATCACTTATACAGGTATTTCTAAAAGAAATAATTCCAAGAAAAGGGATTGTGGAAGCAACAGACTCAGACAGCAGAACTCATTTTACAGGAAAGATCCTCCAGGGTGTTATGGCAGCTTTAGGAATACAATGGGACCTCCATAACCCCTGCATCCCCAGAGCTCAGGCTGGGTACAAAGAATGAATGGGGAAAGAAAGAGACACCTTTGGAAGCTGGGGATAGAAACCAAGATGCCATGAGTACGGCTTTTGCCATTGGCTTTGGCAAGAAGAAGAGCCAGACCCAGGGCAGATATTCAATTCTCTCCCTTGCAATTGATCTTGGGAATTCCTTACCCTGGTAATTCTCCACCCAGTGCAGGGTGGGGATAAGGGATGTACATTTAAAGCAGTCTGTGGCCAGAGTCCTGTCTCTTTGTGAAATCTCTCCCACAGGAAGCTGGGCTGGCACAGAGCCTGCCTTGGCACTTTGCTGTTCCCAACATCCAAGCAGGACATCGGGCCCTGCCTAAGGAGGGCAAAGCAGCACCACTGGTGGCCAAGTGGCGTGGCCCATGCCAAGTGTCCCTGAGGCCAGAACCAGCTGCCAGCACAGCTGAGCACGGGGGTACAATAGACATTTTTGGAAATCACTTAAGTTAACAAAATTAATTAAGCATTTATATTCTATCTTGTACAGTTATGTGTTGAATTTTAACCTTTTAATTAAGAAACCTCTGCCATGGTTCAAAGGGCATGAGAAAAGGCAAATTTCTGAAGCTTCTTGCATAAAAGAACAAACCCAAGGTTGCAAAGAACCCAGATAAAGAAGCCCCTCTGTTTCTAAGCCTATCAAGACTGACAGACTTTCAGAGATAAGCACTGAAGGACCAAAAGCACACGCGCAGAGAGGGGAAAAGTTCAAAAGTTCAGTAATGAGGAAGACTAAAATCTTCAGCCTCCGAAGACCCCCGAGACCCCCATGCGACCACCACAGCAAACCACGCGTGCCAAGAAGAGCGTAGACCTATTCAGCATGAGAGGCGAGGACAGGTGGGGCCAGGGGTTGAATATGCATGGTAAAGTTGTGTAATGTATTGCATATGGAACACCTTTGTGAATAAAAGTGTGGGTCAGACTGAGGCTCGGGGCACAAGTTTTTAGAGATATATCTCACTTGTGCTGGGCACTAACAATACATACCCACTTCATAACTACCCCAGGTTGTGGTGTCTATTTATTTATTCTGCTTATCACTTCAGGGGGACCCCTCAGCCTGGGCTCCAGGGCTCTGAAGCCCCGGAGATTTGCACTTCCCGCCTGCAGCAGGAGCATGGGAGGCCCCCATGGAGCCTGCACTGAAGGCAGCGCAGCAGCAGCCAGGGCTCCACAGCGGGGCAAGCCCCTGGGCCTGCCCACACATCCTCTGCTCAAATCCTCTGCCTGGGCACCCTCCTTTGGCATCTCCAGCCACCGGGGCCAATCCTTGCTGCCACTGCTGCAGCTTCAGTGCTTTCTGGGCCTGCACTGCCACAGCTGCTGGCGAAGACAACGGCACAATTCCACTCTGGGTCTCAGCCACACTCACACACTGGGGTGGCTGGGATTAGATAATACCATGAGAATGTTTTTTCTTAATAATCCTACTTTTATATTATCGGTAAGGCTTGGGCCAGGGGTGTGAGAATCAATTTTTATTATTAGCAGAAAAAGTAAAAAAATCTTTATTGCTTTGGATTCTTTTTGTCCATGTGTTTGTGTGACTGTTGGAGATTGCAAAATTTTGGCATGGGTTTTTTGGTGTTCACCTATCGGTTGCAATTTGAAAAACTAGAAGAGCTTTAAAGGTGATCTTTTAACTGACAAACAGTTAATAGAACACTGTTCACAAAAACCCCCAAAAATTAAAAAATCCAAACCCTGCCTTTTGGGGATGGCTGCTCTGGAAGAGAAGCTGCATTCCAGGTAGCCAGGAGAGGAGTTTCAGAAATGCAAATTAACACTGCTGGGGCAAAGTGAGGACAATGTTCCTGCCTCTTCTTGCCTGGGGCAGGAATTGGGCTGATTCCCTCTGCCCCTCACCCCAAGTTCTGCCTGCTTGCACAGATGGAATCTGCACAAGCAGATTCTAGCTGAAGGCTAGCTGAAGGCAGCTGAAGGCAGAGCCCATGGTGAGGATCTCTGACTCTGCAACAGAAATGGGTGAAGCTGCAAAGGGAAACAGCAAATGGAGAATGTTGTGAAAACTTCTCTAAAATAAGGCGGGGGGAAATCCTCCCTCTACTCACTCCAACATGTGCTGGCACTGTCTATGTTATACAGGGTGGATTAGACCATGGGCATTTTTTTTTGCTACGATGAGTTCAGAGAAATCAGTTGGGAATCCAAGTATGTGATGATTTAATGAGAGAAAAGCAGTCAATTGAGGCAGCCCTGGCTGGAGGGAGCCCCCAAAAATGGGGTAAAGATGAAAGGCCACCAGAACAAATCCTACAACACCATGGACCAGCCCCTGGGAACCCGAACCAATTCATATCAGGAGACACAGAACCCATTTATCATTTCAATGCCATCATTAGATTACAAGCTGTCCTCGAAATAAGAACCAACCAGACACCTCCAGCTCCTGACCTTCCTGCCGACCCATCCACTGAAATGAGGAACACAACATTTCACCATGGGATGGGATCAGGTTATCTGTTAGCAGAAAAAGGAGGAGTTTGTGGAAAATTAAATGACTCAAACTGTTGCTTGCAAAGAGATGACAAAGGAAAAGTGGTGAAAAAGATAACAAAGGAAATAAGAAAGCAGCTCTTGTACCAGTCCAAACATGGAAAGGATGGGAATGGGACACGGTTTCGTGGCTCCGTGGCACACCATGGTTTAAACGAATGCTGCTTCTCCTCTTCTGTGCTACAGCAACTCTCATCTTTTTACCATGCTCCACACCTTGGGAGTGCAGCTCATCCAGCAGCTGAGCCAGGGGATGCAGGTGGCAGCCAGGCCTCCTGATCCAGAAACGGCTACAAAAGGACAGGGAATGAGGGCACCGAGAATAATCCCAAAACCAAAGACGACTCAGGGAAAGAGACTGAGTCAATGGTAATTAATGTAAAGACAATTGTTGACAAAAAAGGATGAGGGATTGCAAGGAACAAAAAGAATGTGTCTTTAAAATAAATGTTGTGAATCTCCTTGGAGATAGGGCCAGAAACTTGTAGATATTTAAAATAGTTATTAATTGACATGGACTGCTCCTCAGCCAAGGTCCGGCTAAATTCCTAACTTCAAGAGGAACAACAAAGACTTCATGCATGCATCAATTTAGGGTGTTATACTAAAGGGAGTGCATACTAAAGGGGACATACAGTAGGTAGAACGAGGAGTCTTGTACCTTCCAAGTACCTCAGCCACTGGGCAAAGGCAGAGGGAGATGCGGCCGGGAAAATGAGCATCAAAAGTAAATCTAAGTTTTAAAGACCGCCTGAGAAATAACCCATGGCCTCTCCCATTGCTCAGCAATCAAGTCACTTTTCAGGGACTTCTCTATCTCCTTTGTGCACAGAAACCTCCGGCGACGGGAATTTCCCCGCACGGTCCCGGCCACGGGGCAGCCACCTCTGTCCCAGCCACAGCAACCGGGACGAGCCAGCGCTGCTCCGGCAGCGGCTCCTGCCCAGGCAGCGGCGGGAAGGAGACCGCGGGCAGCCGCTCCCGCAGCGCCCTCAGCCCAGGGCCGGCACGGGCCGGACACGGCACCGCCAAGCCGCCGGAGCCCCCTGCCGCCCCCTCCGCCCGCAGCGAGCCCCGAGCCCCCGCAGAACCCGGCGCGGCTCCCACCTGCGCCGGGGCCGCCTCCGAGCTCCGCCAATGCCGCCTCCCCGCGCTCCGGCCGCTGCCGCCGCTCCCGGGCCCGCACAGACGCTCCGCCAATGGCGCCGCTGCCGAGCCAGGGCCGCCCTCAGGCCGCCAGCGGGGCCGTGCTTCGCCCCGCTCTCACCAATCAGCGCGCCAGAACCGCGACTGACGGCAGCAGCGGCCAATGGCAGCGAGGGGCGGGCTCTGCACACGGCACAGCCTCGCCCCGCGCTCTCAGGGCCCCCCGGGCTGTGGGAGGGCAAAGCCGGAGATGAGGAACAGCCCTGGAACGGGCCCGGGCCCGGGCCGGCATCGATCTGCAGCACCAACAAACAAACAAACAAACAATGAAGACCCTTGAATGCAGCTTTCCCCACGCCTCCCTCCTTCCAGCTGCACCTCCTCCCCCGGCAGTGCAGGAGACAGGGAATGGGGCCGTGCTCAGTTCATCCCCCGTGGCTTCTCCCTCTGCCCAGGGACAGGAGTCGTTCCCCTGCTGCAGCCTGCGGTCTCTCCCACCGGAGACTTCTCCAGGAACTTCTCCAACCGGAGTCCATCCCCTGGGGCACAGCCCCCCTCCAAGTGCTGCAGCGTGGGTCACTGTGCCACGGGGTCAGTCCTTCCAGGACAGGCTGCTCCAGCGGGGGCCCCTCTGTCCACGGGGTCACAGCCTCCTCTCAGGCATCCCCGTGCTCCAGCCTGGCTCCTCCAGGGGCTGCAGGGGGATCTCTGCATCTCCATGGATCTGCAGGGGGATCTCTGCCTTCCCATGGATCTGCAGGGGGATCTCTGCAGCCTCATGGATCTGCAGGGGGATCTCTGCATTCCCATGGATCTGCAGGGGGATCTCTGCAGCCTCATGGATCTGCAGGGGGATCTCTGCATTCCCATGGATCTGCAGGGGGATCTCTGCAGCCTCATGGATCTCTGCATCCAGCACCTCCGTCTTTGGAGGCACCAGGAATAGGCTGAGCTCTGCCTGAAGCTCTTCTCACATTCCCCACAACCTTCCTGGCACAGGGAGGGTTTTCCCTCCTCACAGCTCCCCGGGCTGGGTTTGCTGCCCCTCCTCGTGTGGGATCTCTGGGACTTTTCCTCCCCGTTGCATTCCTGCACCGTGGAGCCGTTCCAAATGGTCTCTTCCACGAGGTTCTGTGGCAGGGATTTGTTCTCCCTGGTCTCTGTCCGCAGCTCAGTGACTGGGGCAGGAAGGACAAGGAGAGGAAGAGTCAGCGAGAAGGGAAAATGAAAAGGCAGAAGGAGAGGAAGGAACAAGGGAGGAAGGAGATGGGAAAGGAACGTGGATGGATGAAAGACAGAATGAGGAGAGGAAGGAGGGTGGAGGAGAAGATGGGATTTGCCTTCGTGCCAGAGGGAAGGAGATACCCCCAGTCCATCCCTGGCAGGACAGCGTCAGCAGCGAGGTTGTCCTGCAGCCAGGGGCGATGCTGGGCTGGGAGATGGAGCAGGAGAGAGGGGCAAAGGGGCAGTGACTTCCTCCTCACCTGCCTGGCTGTCCCAGTCTGTAGCATCCTGGTGCTACCAAGGCCCTTGGAGCGTCCTGCACTGATGAGCCCGAAGCTCACGGCGACTTTATAAAGCTGACAAAGTAGGCAGGATGGGTCTTTGTAGGATCTCCAGCAAACTGGTTTATTGGAACAGGAACAGGGCACACAGCTGAACATGGACCAGGGACAAAGACAGGCTGCAAGCTGAGGGCACAGGGGGTTTTTATATGGGGTAGTGAGGGTGGAGCTGAGGGTCAGGGTCCAATGGATATGGGGGAAAATGGTGCAAAGGAGGGGTTAAGGGTCGTGTCAGCTAATAGGGAAACAGAGGCAGGGAAATGCACTAAACTTGGGCCAGTGGAGGGACAGAGAGAGGAGAACATTCTAGGGACTAACCAAAATAGGTGACAGGGGTTGAACTAGGGTAATTAGGCCAACGGGCCAATGGGGTAACATAACTTTACAGAAATCAGCATGTGCCTGCAAAGATCTATGGGAGAAGCAAGCTTCTCCCCATAACCTTGAAATCTATTCTTCATATCTGGGACCAGGCCTCCACAGCTGGGGGATTAAGACTCTGATGGTAGGCCCCTGGGCTTCCACACCAGTGCATCTTCTTTTCCTTGTTTTCATTGCAGTGTCATTCTCCTCCACCCAGATGAAATTGAGGATTGGCAATGGCTTGCAAGAAAGCAAGGGGTGAGTGCCTTGGGTGTTGTGAGAAAGGAGCCTCATGCTTTAGAATTTTTAAAACTTTAAGAAGGGATAATTAGAGACAAATCAATAACAGTGCTGGGGGTTTGGCGATGGCCAGAGGCACACTGGTTAACCATAGCATCTGTTCCTATCTACGTTTTCCATTGTATTGTTCAAATACATAAATTCATAAAGATTATACACATTCAAACATTTCTTTGAACTCATTTACATGTTCCAGGAATTCTTTAGGTTGGTTTGACCCTCCCAACCCACCTTTCTAGAGTACGTGAAGGAATCGTGGATTGTTGCTTTGTGGGTTGTGTGTCACTTCCTCACAACAGCCCCCTGTTCTGTGGTTTCAGCAGGCGACAGTTATTGACAGTCGAAGGCTCACTGGCAGGGGTCCTCATCACATCCATTCCTTCAATGTTATCTGACCATGCAGACAGTTTTAGCTACTTCCACAAGTAATTTAAATCAACATTACCTCTTTCACAAATATCTCTGAGTTATTCTTGTCAGTTAGTTACAAAAATAAAAGCATTAGTTATTATTTCACAACTGCAGCTACTTCTGCAAAAGTTAACATTCTAATGTACAACACATGGCATCCACTTCAATATTTTGCAAAAGCCAAAACTATAATGTATGTTTTTCACACTGTCCACAAACTAAAAGATCATCCATGCATGATGTTCTGAGGATATGAGCTACACAAGGGCCAGGGCATTTGCCACAAAAAGCTGACAAATTATACTTCAGCAAAAGCAGTTAAAAGTGATTACAAAGTGTACTGTATCAAAATTGTTGTGATCAAGAATAAGTTGCAGAAGTCAAGACATAATAGCAAAAGCCACCAAGTACATAGTTCTTTATAACAAACCCAGGGCAGGTTTTTCCCTTGCATGGAGCACTTGGGCCTTCCCCGGGCCCCTTCTGCCCTCTTGCAGAGCCGGTGGCATTTTCCACCACCCACAGTTTGTAACCAAAAGTCGGGTGCAGCCGAGAAGGCTCCAAGCGCCTCCTTCCAGGCTGACTCTGCAGATGCCGAGGCTGCTCTGGGCTCTGCCAGGGCTCTGCTGGGGCTCAGCTCTGGGCGAGGCTGGGCCCGCTCTCCCCTCACATTGCTCCGGGCAGCTGAGTCACACAGGGAGAAGGAAGGGACACGTCAAGGGAGTTGAGGTTGAAGAGAGTTTTTATTCAAAAAACTGCCATACCAAACAGGCTGTCATAAGAGCCATAACAAACAGGCTGTCCTAACTACCTTAACCAACTTGCACTGCTAACTACCATAACTAACTAGCACTGCTAACTACCATAACTAACTGGCACTGCTAACTACCATAACTAACTAGTTGTTCTAACTAACTACTGTAACTAAACGCTGTCCTCCAGTGCTTCATCTCCTCTGCTGCTGCCTCAGTTGCTTTGCTGCGGTGATCAGAGGGGTCAGGCTGGAGAGAGGCTTGGCTGATGATAAAAATGGGTGCTGCCCAAAGGAGAAAAAATAAAGAAATGAACCGTTACATCCAGAGTCAACTTCCTCACAGGCTCTGTTGCAACAGGACAAAGGGAAATGGTCTGAAACTCAGGAGAGGGAAGCAGGCTCAGACTAGGTCTGAGGCAGAATTTTTTTAGCAGGAGAGTGGAGGAGCACTGACAGAAGGTGCCCAGAGATGTGGGAGGTGCCTCCTCCCTGGGAACATCCAAGCTCAGGTCAGGCAGGGCTCTGAGCCACCTGAGCTGCTTGAAGATGGCCCTGCTCGCTGTGGGGCCCCAGGTGCAGATGACCTCGAAAGGCCCCTGCCAAGCCCAACCAGGCGAGGATTCTGCTTGCTTTGCGTGTGGAAAGCAGCGAGACCGGAGACCATCGGAGGGGGCCCCACAAGAAAACCCCTCCCTGGCGCTGCTGCTTCCCCTGCAGCCGCTTGGCATTCACCTGCAGCAGCTCCTGGGCAGACCAGCGCCGCTCCTCGTCCGGCTCCAGGCTGCACTCGAGGAAGTCCCGCAGCAGAGCCGACAGGCGCCTGGGCTCCTGCAGCTGCGGGGTCCCGTTCTGCCGGATCAGAGCGCGAGCCTGCAGGAAAAGCAAACTCAGCGCTCTGCCAGCTTCCTTCCCACCCACAAGTGCTCACATCGACCCCGGCTTCCCAGCCCCAGCTCCAGGGGCACTTTCCTCCCTGGCAGAGATGCTGCTCACAGCTCATTTTTCTATGCCAACCAAAAAACCCAAACCCTGGTGCTGCCGCAGCCATTGCAACATCCAAATAATCTCAAATTATTTCATTGGCTGACTTTGTTAGTAGGAACCTCCATCAGAAATAGCACATTTTGCTTCTCCAAATGTGAACACCAGCTTTACAGGCTATTTTCAAGTCAGTGTGGTCTGTTATTTCAAAGGATTCTTACATCAAGTGCATCTCTGGAGTGCCACTGACACTCAAGTAAATGCATTCCTCATGCCCCATCCCAGAAACTGCTAGGCAAGAAACAGGACATTTGTGTTGCTGAAAGCTCAGGCTTGGTGACATGGAGAAAGTAGCTTGGACAAAGAAAGAAATACGTTCGACTGTGGGGATGTTAAACAATCATCTTAATGTTTTAGACATGTTTCCCAGTGAGAAGAATCAGGGGGGAGAGCATCTTGGAAAATATGTTTTAGAAACTCCTTCAGAAAACTTGCTGGGTTTGGGGGTGGGATTTGGGGCTCGTTTGGGGTTTTCTTGAAAGATAACATTAGAGTTGATACACTTGCTTCACATTTTCAGGTCATCCTCACAGCCAGAAGAGTTGCAACAATGTAAATCCCAAAGCAAATTTTTGCTGGAGACTCCAGAATATTCATCTGTGCTGAGGTTTGAGTCCTCTGGGAATTCCCTTCCCCATGTGCAGAAACCTCCAGCTGCTGCTCCCAGTGCAGGGTCACCCTGTGCTCACAGGCCTCTGCAACCACGGGAGAATTGGCCTCTTACCATGGCCCTCGTTTCCCTGAAGTAAGGAGGTTCTCCTTCCACCATCTCGATGGTCACAATGCCGAAGGACCAGATGTCCACCTTGGGGCCGTAAGGAGAACTGGTGACAACTTCTGGGGCCATCCAGTGAGCAGTGCCCACCATGGAGCTGCGCTGGTCCTGCTCAGGGCTGAGCTGAGCGCTGAGGCCAAAATCAGCTGAGGACAGAAGCAAACACTGTCAAAGGCAGCTGGAATGAGGAAACCAAGCACAAAGACTCCCTGCTCTCAGTCTGAGAATGCAGTAGTGAAGTCAGCTGGAAAAGTCCTCAGGGCTGTAGCCAAGGAAAGATGAAACTGAACTGGACCCTTAAAGAAACCCTCAGCTTTCATGCAGTTGCTTTTACTGATTCCTTTGAAGCTTTAGGTTCCAACTCCTGCCCCTCTGGGAGGGCCATTGCCAGAGCAAAGGCACCCCTGACAGCCTGCTCCTCTCCTGAGCTCTCTGCAGGGGCAGCCGCTCTCAGCTGGCAGCAGGGGCCGGGCAGTGCCCCCAGCAGCCCTTGTGGGGCTCTGGCCGTCACTGGGAAGCAGCCCCACAGCCGCACCCCGGGAGCGCCGTGCCTGGCCAGGAACACCCACCCAGCTTGACAGAGCCGTCCATGCCCAGAAGGATGTTGGAGCTCTTCAGATCTCTGTGGATCACCCGGTTCGAATGGAGGAAATCCAGGCCCTGCAGACACTGAGAGAGAACAAGAAACACGAGGGTAAAAACCAATGGCCGGAATATATCACACAAGAAAGGACAGTTTAGAATTCTGCCAGCAGTGACTTTGCTGTGACAGGCCAGGAGTGCAGTGCAGACAAGCTCCAGGCAAACGGTTCAGGGCAAAGCTGAGAACAGCACATCAAATCCAAAACAGACAGAGAGTGCCACAACAGCAGGAAAGAGAACAAGAACAGAGTAGAAGTGCAGTGCTGCTGGCAGGCCGTTCACTGCAGGGGCTCTTTCTTCTCCAGCTCATGAAAACAACAGAGAAACAAAGCCCTGAGCATGGAGCCACTCCTGCTCTCACGCCCTGCTGGGAAGGACCATCGTGTCCAAGGCATGGCAGTCACAGGCAGGATCCCTCACCTCCCGACTGACAGCTGCCATCTCTCCTTCAGCCATGCGTGTCTGTCTGACAACGTCCTGCAAAGTTCCTCCATCCATGTATTCCATCACCAGCCAGAGATCTCCATCCACAAGGAAGCTGGAAGAGGAAAGCAGTGGCATGGAGACCAATGTGCAGTGCTCAATTCCCCCATGGAAAAGCCTGGAGTGGAGTTTTGTTGCCAGGTCACTTGTCAATGAGGACAGAATCTGATGGAGAGACATTCCTGCCAGGCTGCACAGCCCTTGGGATCTGCACAGTCTAAAGGAGGAGACCCCTGTGAGAAAGGAGAGGCCTGAGATGGCAAGCAGGTGAAAAATGCAGTTTAGCAAAGGCCCAGATCAATGTGGAACCACAACACTGGCCCCCAGCTGGTTCAGCTTCTGAACTCATCAGTTCCACCCTTCCCTGCAGAGCAAGGCAACACAGCTCCCAGGGTTATCCAGGGGAGGAGGCCGGGCAGCACTTGGGACAAAAGGGGTCAGAAAACCTTTCAGAAAGTCCCTTCAGAAACAGGCAAGGCCAGTGACAAATGGGCAAACGAGGCATTTCTGGGAACAAGAACCTGGTCTTCCTGGCATCTGCAGCAATGGGAAAGGGCTGGGAAGAAGAAGCCAAGGGAAATAATTTCTGCTGTGGTTTACCAGCACTTGTTGTAGGACACAGAAAACAGGGTGAACTTGAAGGAAAAACCGAACCAAAGCAACAAAAGCACACGGAGGGAGCGAACTGCCAGGCTGTTGTTTTGGGAAGATACGGCTGGGTCAGGCATTTTCAAAACAGGCTACAGACTACGGATGCCAGGAAAGGTTAAGGCAGGGCCTGGGAACCGGATACGGCCTGAAGCACTCACCTGTCCAAAGAGCTGACAATGTTGGGGTTCTTCTTGTTCTTCAGGAGCAGGAGCTCATTCACAGCTCGTTCCCTGTTCTGCCCTCTCAGACTAATTTTCTTTATGGCCACCTGAAGGGACATTGCAGACCTTTCACTGGAGGAGTCCGTGGCAGGAGGCCGCAGCAAACACGGAGCGAGTCTTTTTGGGGCGATGGAGCCGGGCTGTGCCAAACTGCCTTGGGATGGGACACCAGAGCTCAGCAAGTGCCATTCCCACAGCCCATTGCTCTGCTCGCTGGGGGCTGCTTACAGGACACATGGCCAGAGACATTTGGCCTTGCAAGCTCTGCAGAAATGGCCCCTCAGCTGTCAGCCTCCAAGCTCTAACCACATTCTCTGCACCTACAGTCTTCTCAAATGGCCTCAACACTCTCATTATTGTTCAAACACATTTTGCAAGCAGGAGGTAATTCTGGTTCTGTGCAAACAGAGCAAAACAGCTGGGAACCCTTTAGCAGTTCTATGGGATTTGGTCATGATTTCAGATGCAACTGCTCTGGTTGGGATTGCACAACAAAGCAAACACACACATCCATTGCTCAGGTGATCCCTGTCACAGGCTGTCACTGACCCCAGAGCCAAACACAACTGCAGGGTTTAGGAGAGAGCTTTGCTCTGGACATCCATCTTCTCATTTCTCTCCCTCTCTCTGTGAACAGCTGCAGTGGAACTAAAACCCCAAACTGAGCCCAAGCAGGATCTCTCCCTCATTAGGCCTTGAGGTACCCTTTGAAGATGAAAGGCATGATGGAAAAACTGCTGAATAGTGTTCCTGTCTGAGGCTGGGGTGAAGATAAATTGGGCCTCAGTCTCCAGCACTGATGCATTCCCACTTTTAGATATAAAGACCAAGCCAGTGTGTCCTGCTCCAACAGACACCGCTGCCCTGCTTGCATTCCTTTGGGCACTTCAGAAGGACCAAGTCTGTCCCAGCTGTGCTCATCAGGCTGAGACGGCTCTGCCTGCAGAGGAGCAGCCTATGCAGGAAAGCTCTGCTGGCCCCCAAAGCTGCAGCCACAGCTCCCAGCAGAGGGGAGAGCCCTGGAGAGCTGCCAGACGTGCTGGGCGTGTTGACACTGACCTCTCCTCCAGTGGCCCTGTCGAGTCCTTTAGAAACGGTTCCAAAAGCCCTGGAGACAAAACAGCAGAGAAGAAAGAAGCAGCGCTTTAGGCCCTGGCAGTGAAAGCCAGCCCAGACAGGAGATCTCTGCTGCCTGCAGCGTTCACAAACACCTGGGGGCATCGACCCTTCCAACAACAGCGCAGCAGCCACCAGCCCTCTGCCATGCAAGGTGTGCCAGAGAAAACTGAGACCCAACACCAAGGAATTGGGCTGGAGCAAATCCCAAATGTCCATGCTGCACTGCTTTAGTTCAAAGCCCAGGGTGAGCAATGGGTGTCTAAAGAACTGGAAAAGAATGCATTCCATCCTTTTCCATTTCCTGCCTAAGACCTGCAGGATCCACAAGGGCCCTGCCATCAGGCAGGTGATGCATTTTCCCCCAGAGTGCATCAGCTCTGTGTCTGTTACTGAATGTCTGGGCTCTACTACCTGTGCTAGAATAGAGCACTTATTAGTTCAGCTCTGGTTTCTGTTTCTAAACCATTAGGTTGTTAATCATGACCTGTGGATATTTTTTGAAACAAAACATTTGAAAGAAATCTCCTTGAGAACTGTTTTCTGACAGTCACCAGATGGTGAGTGGCTCTTTTAGGCAATCCAATTCCAGGGACAGAAGATCTTCCAGGTCCTGCTCCTTGCTGCAGGCAGGACACTGCCCGCCTCAGGGGCCTTTGACGGTGCCTTCTGAGCACAGGTATCAATTCTGATCAGGACTGAGGGACAGCAGGATGGCACCCCAGTGTCTGGAGGTGTTTGGAGCTCTCCTGACTTCTCACTTGATCCTGCACCAGCACAACACCTGGGCCTGCTTGTGCATAAGTAACTGCCGTGCACTTACCCTTGGCCAATCTGCTCCACTTCCAGGTATTTCTCGGCAGGCTCCGCCAGGCTCACGGTGTTCCCTGAAAGAAACCACGTGGAAGACGCTCCCTCCCAGAGTGAGACCCCGCCTTGCAGCAGAGCCAGAATGCAGCCCCCCTCCCTGGGGCCGTCAGCCCCTTGGTCTCAGCTGGGGAAGGACAAGAAATGACCCTGGCACATTCAGCTGCAGAGCAGCACTGGGTGCAGCTGATGCCGAGACACACACACAGCACCCTGCTCTGGCACACAGCAACAGAGCAGACGTACTCAGCTGCATCAGGCACCACTCCCCTCTCCCTTCTGGCTGCAGGGCTGTGCTGCTGTCAGAATGTTCAGCCCAGGATCCCACAGCCGAGGGAGGTTCAGTGTCCTCTTCCCAAGAACAGGGAGCTTCTCTGTCCTCTTCCCAAAATGCTGCAGGTTCGCCATCATCTTTCCAAGCCAGGGGACGTTCACTGTCCACTTCCCATGCTGGAAGATGTTCATCCTCCACTTCCCAAGCTACAGGATGTCTTCTGTCCTCATCCCCACTGGGAGATGTCTGTCATCCTCATCCCACACCATGGGAGCCTGGCCATCCTCGTCCCACACTAGGGGACATCCACCATCCTCGTCCCACACTGGGAGATGTCTACTGTCCTTGTCCCACCCCATGGGAGCCTCGCCGTTGTGTTCCCACAGCGCGGGATGTTCGCCCTCGTCCCCCGGAGCAGCGGAAAGCTCACTGCTGTCTTCCTCCCCTTTGGCCTCCTCTTTGGAAGCAGAGGGAGCCAGAGGAGGTGCTGGTGCTGCTTTTGTGCCCTGTGGACAGACGGCAGCGTGAGGGACGGGAAGTTCTGTCTCAGTTATCACCTTATTTACCCTCAGCTGCACATCCAGCTGCACTAAGCAGAAATTGGGTTTGGAGCTGTTCAAACTAACAATGGGCTAAAGTCGACATTGCCCCTTATTCTTGGGAATTCCATATTCCACCATGGCTAAAGCCAGCAAGCAATGCTCTGCCTGCAAAACCAGACCTGCAGCTCTTCAAAAGCTCTTCAGCAGAAAAGGACAAAACTGCTGGGGATCTATCGTGGCCTGGGGTCCCAGGGGTCCGTCTGGCCCCCTGGGCAGCTGCCGCCGTAGGTGTCCCGGATAGCGCTGTGCTGATGAGGCACAACCTCTCTGGGTCCCTCGGGCTAGCTCCCAGCCACAGGCAACCTTAGTGAGCACTCCTGCGTGATTTCAGCTCTGTGAGTTCAGCTCTTAAGTGATTTCAGCTCTGAGCTTGCAAAGGTGCCTCGGCAGACGCAGGGATTGAGAGAGGAGAAGCCTGTATGGAATTCCGCAGTGGTGTTTTTATTATCAGGGTCCTGCAAAGGTCTCCAGGGACAGAACTTCTACTGAACTGGGCAGAGATGGGGGTTTAAGTAGGCTACTGGAAATTGTTGGAAATTGTCCAATGGCCAGGGTTGAGAAGAATACGACCTATAGCCTTACAGAGAGATAACAAGGGTCCGAGGACAGAAGAAGGGCTACTTTGACTCATCATGACTCTGCATTTCTTGTCTTAGGCAGGTAACTGCCAGGGAGGCCTTGCAAGACTGCTACAACTCCACTTTCTGTATTTAGTAAAAAGGCATGCCCTATAGTTCTTTTGAAACAGTAGACAAGACATGAGAACATAGTTAACACAATGACAATTACAATGAAAATCCACAATATTCCCTTAACCAAAGATGCCACCCATCCCGTTAATCCCCCTTGACCGAAAAGGTCATTGACCCAGTCTGGGTTGCTTTCTACTTTTAAGTCCTTCACAAGTTCCTTCAGTTTCTGGATGTTTGCGTGGATGGATTCCCAGCGTGAAGAGAGATTGAAGCCACTCATCCCTTCAAAGTCTTGGCAGCCATGTCCGTGGGCTAGCAGTAGGAAGTCGATCGCTGCTCGATTTTGAAGTGATGCATGTCTCGTGGTTTCTTCTTCCTTTAAAAGATCGCTTAGGGCGGCAGAGGTAACGTTGGCTTGCTTGCTGAGCCAGCACCCTAAGTGATTTATTTGACCAAGAGCTTTAGCTGCAGCTACCCAGGGTAGGAATAGGGAGACTGCAATCTTTTTTGGTTTGTTCCAATTGTATAATTTTGGATCACAATTTTCATCAATTCTGTGTAGGATCTTTTGTGGAGTTTTAATTTGCTTTCTTTTTTCCAATTATGTAACAAGGTAATATTTGGAGTGAGGGTGGAAAGTTTTCCAAGGCTACAGGGACCTCCCTGGAGGCAGGAGGGAATCCCAGCCCATACTCTGTCACCACAGATGAGAAATGTTCCCTTAGGTAATACTTTGGGGTGGAGAGAGGATACAGAGATCACCCAAGTGGTGTAATTGCACCAATCCGGATAGTTATAGGCTTTGTAAACGGGTGATATGTCTTTTCTGTATGTGTTTTTTGTCTGGTCAATTTCTGGCCAATTGTTCTTTGGACGTCTAAAGTAAAATTTGACGCAGTATGTTGCCTTGGAGGATCCCAACAGGTCCAATTCTTGGGGTTCCTCTTGAGCATTGGGCAGCATTTTTGTCCACTCGTCCCAAGTATCTACCATATTGGGTCTCTTACCTGTGGTGCGGAGGAGCTCCGAATTATAGACGGGCCAGTCATCTGCTGCGAATGGAATCCCTACTAAGCATGTGGGAAGTGGGTTATCAATGCTTCCCATGGATAAGCACATGTTATCCTGTTTTAATGTTTTCGCTAAGGTTACCCAGACATTGTGGCGAGGCTGTGGGCTAATCCAGCCGAAGGCATACGGTACGGTGAAGAGCATCCAGGCAGCAGTGAGGAAAGCACCAATGGAGATAATTTTCATCTTTGGACAAGGATGGCGCTTCTGATAGGGAATATAAGCAACATTTGTTATCTTTATGGTGGGAGCATAGGGTTTTCGCCCTTGTTCCTTTCCTCCTTTCCTTCCCCCCCCTTTTTTTTTTTTTTCTTTCTATATTGGCTAAGGATGGGGGAGTGGGTATAAGGTTAGAGGTTTCTGGTAAGGGTTAAGAAAGGAAAGCAATAGGGTTTTTTAGGGTAAACAAGGGTAATAGAGGGTAATAACATATCATTCAGAGAACAATTTGTGTCTGGGCTGTGTCTGGCTTATGGCTTAACTGCTACAGCAGAATGTTGTTCCACTTTCTGTTTTGTCTGCTGTCTCGTGATGGGATGGTCTTTTCTTCCGTATGTGGACATTCGGCGAAGTCTTCGTCTCCAGGCAGAACTTGTCTGATTTTGAGGAGGTCTTGTATTTGACTCTGGGCAGTTCTTGTCACTGTTTTTGGGAGTAGTGTTTGCATTGCCTAGGTATGGTTTTATGTTTTTTCCTGGGTACCATCTTGGACCAGATGGTAGTAGAACACATGCATACCCTCTACCCCAAGTAATCAACTGGAAAGGCCCAGAAATTTGATGTGTTTCCAGGTCCTTCACTAGCACTGGTGGTTTCTCTGTGAGCTTTGCTTGGGTGGTATTTGCAAAGTGCCGAAGTATTGGCAGGTCAGGCTCTGATGTTGTACCATTTAGGAAGTTGATGACATAGAGAGCCTTGCAAAGTCTCTCAACTGGAGATATGATTTTTGTTTCTCTTTGCTGCTGATTGAGGACTCTTTTGATGGCTTGATGTGTCCTTTCCATGATTGATTGTCCTGTGGAATTTGGTGGTATGCCTTTCTTGTGTTCTATTCCCCATTCACTGAAGAACTCTTTTAACTTTCGAGAGGTATAGGCAGGTCCATTGTCTGTTTTGATTTGTTTTGGTACTCCCAGGGTAGCGAATGCAAGGAGGAGGTGCTTTATGGTGTGCTGTGTAGTTTCTCCTGGATGAGCTGATGCAAATATTGCTTCTGAAAATGTGTCAACCGATACATGCATGTATTTTCACCTTCCAAAAAGTGGGAAGTGAGTAACGTCTGTCTGCCACAGCTGGCAGCTGTTCAGTCCTCGGGGATTGACTCCTGTCCCCATAGAGGGTATCTGGTAATTTTGACAGTTCGGGCAAGTGGCAATAATAGCTTTTGCTTGATCTTTTGAAAGCTTGAACATTCTAATAAGGGCAAGTACATTTTGATGGTAAAATGCATGTGACAACTTTGCCTGGGCGAAGATGTCAGGGATGTTAGCAGTTTCTATTGCCATGGCCAATGCGTCCGCTTTCCTGTTCCCTTCTGTAATGAAACCTGGGAGATCAGTGTGTGATCTCACATGCATTATATGGTAAGGTCTCTTTCTGTGAGAGATTAAGCATGTTAATGCCAAAATCAATTGGGGTAACTTTGGATTGAAAACCTCTTTGAGAAGAGTGTGTTCTGCTCTCATAGCTATACCTGTGACAAATGCAGAATCTGTGACCAGATTAAACGGTTCGTCATTGAATTTCTCAAAGGCTCTGACAACAGCTGCTAATTCTGCAATCTGTGGAGATCCCTCCACTCTTTGGATGTCAGATTCCAAATTTTGAGTCCTAGGGTCCTTCCAAGTCATTACAGATTTGTGGGAAGACCCTGAGCCGTCTGTAAAAATTGTTAGATCTTTGAGTGGTGTTTTACTTTGGACTAATTTTGGGGTCAGATTAAAGACTGCATTAAAAAGTTTATGTTTTGGGATATGAATGGAAATTTGGCCTGTATAGCTGTCTAGGGCAAATTGAAGGTTTTCATTGGTCTGGAGCAAAAGTTCCAGATCCCCAATGGTCAGTGGCAAATATATGCATGTGAACTCACACCCAGCAAGGGAGCGGAGGCGAATTCTGGCTTTTTTTATTAAATGTCCCATTATTTCCTGGAAGGTGGTAAATGTCTTTGAAGGTTGGTTGTTTGTAAAGATCAATTCCAGTATCAATAAAGGGTCTTGGAGTTGAAGATCCCATTGGAAAATCAGTCCATAGAACCGAGATGCTTTTCTGAGGATGATGAACTGGAAAGGCAGCTTGGGCTTGAAGCGATGGGCTTGGCGTGAAGACAGGGCTTCTTAGACCTTGGTGATGGTGTCTCGGGCTTATGTTGTGAGCATGCGTGGAGAGTCTAGGTCCTTGTTGCCACGGAGGAGGTTGAACAGGGGAGCGAGGTCCTCTGTTGTAATTCCTAGCAGTGGGTGTACCCAGTTGATGGATCCACGCAGACTGTGTAAGTCTCTCAGGGTTTTTGGGTCGTCTCGGATGGCAAGTTGCTGGGGTACAATTGTCCTTTCTCGGATCAGGAATCCAAGATAAGTCCATGGGTTGGTGTATTGTATTTTGTCCTCACAGGTCTTGAACCCTGCTTTTTCTATGGTTTTGATTGTCCCTTTGACTGCTTTTTCTAAGTAAGTTTTTTTCTGATGCACAGACCAGGATATCATCCATATAGTGGTAGATGATTGCCTCTGGAAATAGATTCCGAACAGGAGACAGGATGTGAGCGACGTACCACTGGCATATAGTGGGCGAGACTTAATCCTTGGGGGAGATACAACCAATGGTATCTTTTGAGAGGAGCCTCTCTGTTAAGAGAGGGAACGGAGAAGCAAACCGTGGAGCGTCCTGGGGGTGCAGCGGAATGCTGAAGAAACAGTCCTTGATATCTATGATGGCAAGTGTCCAGTCTTGAGGCAACATAGATGGTGAAGGCAGTCCAGGCTGGAGGGGGCCCATATCCTCTACAGCTGCATTAATTTTGCAAAGGTTGTGGAGGAGCCTCCACCTGTCCGTCCCAGGTTTTTGCAGTACGAAGACTGGAGAATTCCAAGGGCTGGTGGTCTCGACGATGTGACCTTTGGCGATCTGTTCTTCCACAAGGGCTTGTAGTACGCGCAGTTTTACTTTAGAAAGGGGCCACTGGTCGATCCAGATTGGGTCTTGGCGTTCCCAGGTGAGCCGAGGGGTAGTGCACGCTCCTCAGTGGCCCCAGTCAGAAATCCTGAATGGGAATACGTAGGGAAGCTTCCCATTGGGATAGGACATCCCTGCCCCGAAGGGTGATCGAGGCTCTTACCACAAACGGGCGGATGGTTGCCAGCTTGCCTTCAGGCCCTTTGATGAGAATGTTGTGCTTGCTTCACATGAACACTGTGGCTCCACCAATCCCTGAAATCATTCCTGCTACCGGTTGTAGTTCCCAGAGTGATGGCCATTCCGAGCGAGCGATGATGGTCACGTCCGCACCGGTGTCCAGCATCCCTGGTAGGTGGATCTTTTCTCCTCTGTAGGATAGACTGCACTCGATGGTAGGCTTACTTGGTCCCACAACTTGTGCCCACATTGCTGTAGGGTTGAGAAGAAGCTGTTCCCTGTAATTCTTTGGGAGCAAAAAGGCTTGTGCGACAGGAGTTCCCTTTGAAAGAAAAAATGGTAAGTCCGGGCAGTACAGCTGGACAGAGATTTCTTGTCCTGGGTGCACTGTTTGTACCTCTGGAACAACAAAGATTTCCTCTGGGCCATGGAGAGTGTCCCCTGTAATTAAAATGTTAAAAGGACCACCTTTTGGCCCATGCTTGCCTGTGGGAACACGATAAACATCCTTATTATTAAAGTCAATGGATAAAGCGGTTACCAACTGGCGCCGTGTTCCCATCTGTATCGCTCCGTGGGTTGGTTCCTCTCCATGTGGCCTGGAATCTGCTGGGATGATGCATGAATAGATCTGGACAGCTTTTGATTTGTTGTCTTTGCGCGGCGCCTGGCCGCGCTCTGCTAGAAGTTTCCCGAACCCTGTTGGTATCGCTGCTGCTTCTGGGGTCTTTGGTAGGTGTTACGGGGATTTCGGGTAGGTGACCTGTCTAGATAGTCCTTTATAAAATGTCCAAATTCCCCACAGTGATAGCAGCGGGCCTGGTCTTTGGAAGTTACTACTGCATATGCACCAGAAACTGCTTCTGCAATACCCTTAGCAACTGCTTGGGCCACTGTGTTTTCAGTGGACAGATGACGGACGTGTACAGCTTTCCACCATTTGCTCTCTGGTGGGTTCTGTATCCAAGGGTAAAGCCCACAGAATTGTTTTACATTGTTCGTTTGCATTTGACAAGGCAAGCTTGCACAACAGTTCTTTTCTTGCTTCTGTGCTCTCTATCTGTTTTTCCAGAGCATCTTTAATTCTGTCTACAAACTTGATAGAGCTTTAATCTACTCCTTGTTTAATACTAGAGAAGTGTTGGGTAGGGATAGAGTCATCTGGGGTTAGAAGCAAGGAGGTTTTTGCTGCAATAGCCAAGTCTTGTAGTGCTGCCTTGGGTAAGGTTTCAGCTTGGTCAGAGGGTTTCTGTAAATCCCCTTCTCCAGCCAGCTGTTGGACTGTAAAATCTGGCCTATTTGCATCTTGAGCATAGGTGTCTGATAATGTTTTTAATTGCCTTTTCCACTGTCTTTCCCATAGCATATATTCTGCCAGGGAAAGTAGGCAGTTGGAAATGTTTTTAAGGTCATGAGGGACAAGGATATTCGAGGAAAAAAGGGCTTCGAGGAAGTTTCTGAAAATATGGGAACTTCTACCATGTTCTTTGGCTATATTTCATAGTTGCATCAGTTCTTTATTTGTGTTAGGTTCCCACGTTGTTCTAGCGGTCCCCCTCTTTTCCGCTTTATATAAATTACTGGGAAGGCAGAAATTCTCTGAGCTAGTTCCCAATCCCCTGCCCAAGTCACTTCCATTTTAATTAGAGCCCATGGATCAATTTCTTTTATTTCAGATTCAGATTTACTGTCCTCTGATGGGGTGTGGTCAGGAGGTGCTCTATGCTTTTTTGGGCGTGTTGGAGCGACATTTTGCAGGGGTGTGGGGGACTGGACAGAGTGTGGGGGGCAGCCGGCTGGGCTTGGCTAGAGGGAGGCAGCAGTGGGGGCTAATGGCAGCGCCACGTGTGGCACAGCCCGCGCAGGGCTGCGGCGCGTGGAGGAGTGGGGTGCCACCGTGGGGGGGTCTCGGAGGTGCCGTTAGGGGGGCACTGGGAGTGGGTGGGTGGATGCAGCGCTTGGGAATGCAGGCAAGGGAGAAGTGGGGGAGAGGAGGCGGTGGGGCTGGGGGGAGCTGCTGCCGCGGGCACCACTGGGGGTGCAGAGAGATTCGCTGGGGCTGCGGCAGGCAGGCAGGGGTGGTAACGGGGGTAGGAGGAGACGCGGCGGGAGCACGGTGAGCTGCACGGCGGTGTTGGAGCAAGGCGGGGCGGACCCGATCGAGACCGACACGATTACACCCGTGCATGAGGCGGGCGGGCAGTGCGAGCACCGTGTCGCGCATTGCGTAACCGAGGGAGCTGGGTTCGCGCTTGCCGCATCCGGGAGAGGGGCGGACCCCCGCGAGTGCAGGGATGGTGGGTGGGGGCAGCGCGATTCCCCGGTTCCCCATCCCAGGAAGGGGTACCGCGGCGGAGACAGGGCTGTTATCTGGCGAATTAGCATTTGAAGGGACAGTGCCTGCTGGTGATAGAGATAAGAATGGAATTTCTTTAGCTACTGTTGAGCTGCTTGTGTTAGTTTTTTCTACTGCTTTAGTGATAGAGTGAAACAGAGGCAAGAATTTAGTTACCGAAAAATTTTCTTTAGTATGGAAAGCATATATTCTTGTCCCTACTAAATCCCAAAAAGAGTCTGAAGCGATCATGTTTGTGTTAGCATCTGGAAATTGGAAAGGATTCACGTTATAAATTTTTTCAAGTTAGTTTTTGAAAGATTGCCTTTAGAGAAAGTTGTTAGCAGTTAGGACTTCTAGGATTTGTAAATATAAATCTTTCTCGTTCTGGGATCGTTTTAATTTGCTGAATTTTGATCCCATTGCTGTAAGTTTCCTTGCCCTCCCCAGCAGTGAAAAGGAGGAAAAAAAAAAAAAAAAAAAAACCACACCAAAATGTGACCCAAGATTAAAAGCACGCAGAAAGGCTGTTTTAAACTTACACTTTTTTCAGCCGAGTGTGGGTCCAAGATTGCTGGGTGGTGGTGTGCTTGTCCAGCTCCTGAGTACCTTGTCGTAGATGGTGATACTCATGTTCGTTGGACACCTCTTCCAGATAACTTCTTCTATAACGGAGAAGTTACCCTCAGAGGGTCGTGGCGGCCCGAGGCAGTAAGGATCCGTGTGGGATGCTGCTCTCAGGAGTACCAGGATGCCAGTTCTCTTGTTCGGGCAGCCACGTATCGCGGCCTGGGGTCCCAGGGGTCCGTCTGGCCCCCCGGGCAGCTGCCGCCGTAGGTGTCCCGGATAGCGCTGTGCTGATGAGGCACAACCTCTCTGGGTCCCTCGGGCTAGCTCCCAGCCACAGGCAACCTTAGTGAGCACTCCTGCGTGATTTCAGCTCTGTGAGTTCAGCTCTTAAGTGATTTCAGCTCTGAGCTCACAAAGGTGCCTCGGCAGACGCAGGGATTGAGAGAGGAGAAGCCTGTATGGAATTCCGCAGTGGTGTCTTTATTGTCAGGGGCCTGAGAGCCCCCCTTAATTTCAAATTTGTAACAATTCGGACAGAGGGGGTTTACATTTTTTCTATTTCAGGGGAGGCTTCTGCCTTCCTTAGCAGACAGCTGTCTTTCCAAACCAAGACAGAGGCTTAAACCTTAATTTTCCAAATGCAGGAGGAAACCAGAAATGAGGGGAGGACGAATGGCTTGCAGAGAGAATTATAGCATATTATGACCCAGCCACATGGGCAGAGGGTGGATCTTGGGGATATAGAACCCTGATTTATCTATTGAATCGACTGATAAGGCTACAGGCAGTAAGTGGTTTCAAACCACACCTCAAATGCCTTGAAGTCACTGGCCAGATAACATTCACAAATGCGAGCATTTATGTACCAGAAATAGAATAGCCCTAGATTATCTGTTAGCAGGGGAAGGGGGAGTTTGTAGAAGATTTAATGAATCTGAGTATTGAGTAGAAATAGATGATCATGGGGAGGCCATTACAAAACTTGCTGAAGAAATCAAAAGAGTGGCACATGTACCAGTTCAAAAGTGGAATTCTATTCTGAAAGCTGATTGGTGGGATAACCTCTTTGGAGGCATTTGGTGGAAGAAATTGGGGTTTATGATATTATGCTCTGTTTTAGGGCTGTTATTTTTACCCTGTATGATTCTGTGTTTCATTAGACAAATTCATTCAGTAATTCAAGGAATGCAAATTACAGCATTGCCTATCGATCCAGAATTGGCAGCAAGAAGGGAACCAAATTCCCTGATGATATTAAAAATGGGTTCTACTCGCACTCAAGGGAAAGGAACCAAGGAGGTATTGACTGAATGCAAAGAAACTACACTAGCACAGGAAATATTAGCTAAATTTGAGAAAGCGTGTGAAAAGCTTGATGCAGCATGGGATATGTTAGAAAAATTAGAAGTTGAAGTGAGGAAATGTGAAAACTGAGATAATTTGGAATATAGGGAATATTGAGATTCAACCTTCTAATATGAAGCATGAATCACTATGATCAAAAAGAGAAATGGGGGAAATTGTGATAAATGGATGTGATTCATGCTGAATAAATTATAATTCTATCAATAATTTAGGAAAATAACCAGAAAAGTATATGTGATTAGTGTTATAAAGCAGATGAGTTTCTTCAAGAATACATGTGGGAAGCAGGATGCTGGAGTTGGATTTAGCATTGGGAAGGGAGGAAGTTAGGAACTGACTCCCAAACCAAAATTGGCATCAACTGAAGTTAAAACACAACTTCCAGAGCAGGATTGACCTTGAATATGAATAAAATTGGGACCATTCCAGATAGGGAGTCTAAAATAGTGGTCTTATCTATGAAATAAATAAAGTTATTTTGGAACATAATGCTTACTTGTATTATACCAAGCTTAGTGCGCATGCGCCACCTGCCAGGTTATCCAGAGGACATGTGAGGAAGACCTTCGACCTTCCTCCAAGAAGACCCCTGAAGTGACCAGAAGACCCCAAAGCAACAATGGGAGCATGCGCCATGCAGTAGAGTGATGTAGACTTCAAGAATCAAAAATGGGAAGAACTACTGATGAATATGTATTAGCCTACAGCATAAAAGTTGTGTTTGGATCCTTTGTCTTTTGTACCTGAGGCAGGGAAGACTTTTGTACACGGGAAGACCCGCCCATACCCTGCGGTGTGGAGGATCAGAAATGGGACATCATGCCATGATCAATATGATCAAGTGAAGCCACTTTTATTATACAGAAGTCTATATTTATAATAATTTCTGCTGTTCACGTGTCTCTAGCTAATACATGATTGGTTAATCCTAATTGTTCATGTGTCTAAAATTAAATGCTGATTGGATCACCCGATTCTTCACATGTCTTGCTTTGGTCATCTGGCCCACCCTTAGGTCTCTTTTTTGCTTTCTCCAACTTTGCTGGCAACTTTGCTGACTCCTCTGACTCTTCTTTTTTCCTGTCGTCAAGGATTCACTGACCCCGTTTTCCTGAACTGGTTCCTTTGTTACCAGAAGGCTGGATTGTGCATCTGCTGAATGTGTCCATTGTCCTGCAAAAAATCCTTGAAAATTCCCTCTTCTTGTTTTTGCACAAGCCAGACTGACTTAATAGCTCATTCAGTTATCCTTTGTACACAATGTAATAAGCAAGGCACTATGAGCAAAATTGCTAAAAGAATGCAAAGCACCATAATGCCAAAGCGTACTAAGTCCTTAAGCCAGCCTGTTATGCACCAAGATTTTAGCCATTCATCAAAAGAATTCTCAACAACTGTGAGCTTTTTCATATTCTCTTTAAGCTGTGAAAGCTTCTTTTGAATGGATTCAGAGTGATCAGAAAGATTCATGCAACACATCCCTTCAAAATCTTCACACCCATGTCCCTGTGCCAGCAATAAAAAATTTATGGCAGCTCTATCTTGTAACACAGCGTGGCGTATGCTACCTACATCAGTGGTGAGTTCATTCAATACCATGGATGTAATGTTAATTTGTTTCCCTGCCCAACTGGCCAATCTCCTCAACTGTGTAAGGGCCTGTGCTGAGGATACTCCTGGTGCAAAAATTGAAGCCAGTATAACTGATGGTGGGTTCCACAATTGCATATAATTTCTACATTCAGGGCCTACTTGATGTACACTACGTTTTGAACATTGAGACTTGTGACTGATGTTAAGCAACTGGTGAATGTTAGGGGCAAATAATGTTAATTTTCCAAAATAACATGGTCCTTCCAATGTTTTCTGAGGTACTGCAGGCCAGGCTCTATCCCCGCAAATGAGAAAAACTCCAGGAGGTAGCATTCTTGCAGATTTTTGCTTTGGGATTACGGGCCACACCCAATTGGCACAGTATGCCATGGTATTGTAATACCATGAAGAAATAGTAGATATCCAAGTGCTATCATTTCTTGCTTTTCTTAATTTCTCACTAACCACATTCTTTCTTTTGTAATGTCCAAAAAACAAAAAATAGTTCCCAGGCATTGATCCTAAAATATCTAATTCCTCTGATTCCATACTCGTAGTATTTAACTCTTGAGCAATTGTAAATGTTTGAACTCCTAGAGGGTTTCTAAGGACCCTTAGTGTTTCACATCGATTCTCGGTAACAAGCCCATTTTGACTAGTACACCAGCTCGACCAGGCCTTACTTAAGTTGTTATAAATTGGGAGTCTGGTCCAATGTTCAAATTCTTCAAAGGAGTCTAATGGAACACCAATTAAACATGTGCAAAATGGATCAGAAAGTGTAGCCAATGATAAGCAAAAGGATTTCTGCTCTGTTTTGTTGGCCCATGTGACCCACATGTTAGTTCAATGTTCAATGCTATATACTCCCTGCATTTCCCTGATCATTGCACAAATTACCATTGTTATTACCTGACAAACTATTGCCATTGCCATCACCGTAGTTGTTGATCATGCCTACGCCTTGCCCAGTAGTCTTTGGCCTCGTCCCACTGATTGTCAGAAAGGTGATGCCTTTGTGGTATTGCTATTCTTTCTCCACACTTGGCAGCTGTTATCTGACTTTGCAATACAATCTGATTTGCTATGGCTTGTCTAGCCAAGTGCAATTGAATCCAAAGCAGTCCTCTTTGGTCTTGCATTTCTATCAAAGACAAATCCTGACTAAAATTCCACTGCTGTAAAAGCATTCCACCCGCCCCTCTTAGGGGCGGGTGGAAGCTGTCTTTGATGGTTAGGCCCTAAAAATATTGCTAGTGCACTTTCTGAGGTAAGTATGTTAAGTATGTTAAAGCATCTATTGCATGCTAAGTTAGTGGAACTAAATTTCTGCTTTTTCTTTTGAGCCAAGGTTAAATTGTTTTCTTGGCGAATTTGTCGTCAAGCTTTTAAATTACATTTTATACAATGAACCTGAAGCCAGGGCTTACACAGAGCCATGGGCAGGACGGGGCATTTTCAATCTGACTTAAAATCTGTGATGGAAGTGGTGGTAGAACATCGTTACCAGTCCATCGTTACCATCCAGGTCCAGGTATCCATCCTATTCCTGCAAACTCCAGCAACTGTGGGAGAAAATCTGAGCGTTGATCGGCCGTCAGGTGTTGGAGAAGTGGGTCCAGATGTATCCAGATTTGGTGCAATCGTCGACGTTCTGCCTCTGGGGATAGCATGGGCTGATGACTGTGTTTTCAAGTAGGGCTTTACCCACTGAACTGGCACCCAGCGAATACCTTTATCTGTAAGTAAGCACATATAACCTCTCCCTATTAGTTTCACTGTAGCTGGTCCATCCCACATCCCCATTTCTGGGCTTTTGAACATGACTTGAATACCATCAGGCAATTCCTCACTTGGCCTATGTATAAGGGCATGGTGCACAAGAATAGGTGGTTCGACCCTATCTCCTGTTGTTCTAAGGTAATTAAGCACAAAAATGGGTTTAGTTGTTCTTTCTTGCTGGACCATTATCAGTCTTAATGACTAAAGGAACTCCTAATACTGCAAAGCAATTGTACAGATGCTTCTCAATATGACGTGCTGTCTCACCTGTTAAAGAGGTAGCCCATATAACTCAAGAGAAAGTATCTATACAAACATGTACACATTTCTTCTGACCAAATTCTGCTACATGGGTTACGTCCATTTGCCATAGTTGCAGAGGCTGGGTACCTCTTGGGTTAACATGTGTGCCTAAACCAATGTCCTTTTGACAATCTGGGCAGGATCGCACAGTGCCTGTGGCATCAGTAAGGGGAATGCCGAATTGTTTAACCAGCATTTTTGCAGGTTGATGTAAAAGACATGGGAATTTTTTGCTTGTTGAAATTTATCAGAGGTTGGCATTGGCCAGACAGCGGCTACCAACTGATCAGTTCAAGCATTACCTTCAGATAGACCAGGGAGATTTTGATGACTACGAACATGAGTAATAAAGTGTTCCTGCCGACGTTGATTTAAGGTTCTGAGCAATCAGCTTAGAAGGGAATACAGGTGTCTATTACTCACCTCCTTGATAACTGCCCTTTCAAGATGTTGTAAACAGCCGACTACATAAAGCAAATCAGAAACAATATTAATAGCTTCATCATTCCAATTTTCAAAAACCCAAATGACAGCTTTCGATTCCAATGTTTGCAACATATCTTTTACCTCTCCAAAAATTACATGCTGTTTCCATAATTTGTCTCGCTGCCACGTACAGGCAGCCCTTTTTGACTTTTTACCTGCGTCAGTAAATACTGTCAGCCCAGACAATGGACTCTCAGATCTCCATGGTCTGTTCTCCAGACGCTGATGCTCCAACAAGGATAACACCCGATGCCGCGGGTAGGGATGTGCATGTGCTGTAGCAACCTTTGAGGCTATGTGATCCAAGGCCTGCTGTTGTCTCTTCTCCAGTGACTGGTGTTCATCTGCCTGAGATGAAGTACCTAATAGCTGTATTAACAGTTCAAGTTCTTCGTTAGTTATTCCACAAATAATTCTGATCCATTGAATATCCCCCACTAACTTTTGGATATCATGTACAGTTTTAATTTCAGAAGTAATGGTGAATTTCTGTGGTCTCACTAAAGACTGATCAATCTGCTACCCAAGATACTTCCAAAGAGCAGAATTTTGCACCTTTTCAGGGGCAATTTTTAATCCCCTTTCCTGTAACAAAGCTGTCATGGTTGCTAACACAGTTACAGAGTCTAATTGTTTCCCAGCCACTGGGATATCATCCATATAATGACAGATGATACACTCAGGGAATCGTTACCAGACTGGTTCTAGTGCCCAGCCAATGTAAATTTGACACATGGTGGGGGAGTTATGCATCCCCTGGGGCCAAACTGTCCATTGATACCTTTTGTATGGCTCTGCTTTGTTAATAGAAGGAACAGAAAATGCAAAATGACTAGTATCTTCTGGATGCAGGGGAATGGCAAAAAAACAATCCTTAAGATCAATCATCAATAGATCCCATGACTCAGTATCATGGTAGGAGATGGAAGACCAGGTTGCAATGCACCCATACTTAGCATTACTGTGTTAACAGCATGTAAACCATGTAGAAACCTCCATTTCCCATTTTTCGGGATGATAAAAATTGGTGTGTTCCATGGGCTAGTAGATGGCTTTAGGTGTCCTGCATCAAGGTATTCCTGCACTAATTGTTGGACTTTAAACAGCTTTTCCTTTGACTGCGGCCACTGATCAATCCACACGGGTGTATCAGTGGTCCAGCTAATTTTGAGGATTGGCTGCCCACCAGTGGCCACTGCTAAAAAGGCTGTGTAACAATGGTAGCTTTTAGTTGACTTAACAAATCCCTACCAAGTAAAGCCAACAAGTTACCTGGAGTTTGCATGACATAAGGCCTTGTGGATATGCTCACTCCGTCTGGGAAGGTAAAGGTAATTACTTCTCTGCTCAATTGAGTTGCCTGGGTCTCTCTGATTTCTGCAATGCCTAAAACTGGATTGACCACTGGCCAATTCTTAGGCCATATTGCATTTGAAATGATGGGTACATCTGCTCCGGTATCAATCATGAGCTTCTTAGTAATGGAATTACCATTGGGATGTGTCAAGGTTACCTGTTTGTCTGGTTTACTGCTTGTGATGTCCATGGCCCAATATACTTCTGGGTTACCTGTAGAGCCAAAGCCGCCTGTCCCCCTGTTGTGGTTTGACATGTAAGTGAATTCTTTCAGGAAGTTGGGTCAAACCAATCAGTGGTCAGGTTTGGATACTGGCACCTGGAGTGACCACTGAAGATAGGGATACGCCTCTGAGAACACAGGGGGTTAAAAGCAGGAACTCCCAAGAGCTCGCTCTCTTTGGTTCCGGTCAGGGTGCTGTGCAGATCTCCCCTGCCCAGCCATGGGGCTGTGTGGGGGAGGGGGAGCCATGCGGCCTGGTCGAGGTGAGCCGAGGGGTAGAGGGACTGGAACCGAGCCAGCTCCTGTGGACGGAAGGGTGGAGAGAACCGGAGATGCCTTTGTCGTTGCCCCCCCCAGAGGGAAGAGACAGAGAGTCCGGACGGCACCTGTAACTTTGCCGGCGCGGAGGAGAAGGAAGGGGGGGAAGGTGCCCAGCCTTGGCCTTGGGAATCGGCTGCTGGGCAGAGATATCAGCCGTCCAGAGAGTCTGAACTTTTAACCCTTTCCTGAGAAATGAAGGCTTTGTAAAATATTACTCCTCCTTGATTTGAAGTAGAAGAGAGACAGTCTGATATGCGAGATGATGGAAGAAGGAATTTTTGAGTGGAAGGAGATGATGGAGTGGCTTGTGGCTGGACTTTTCTTGTTAGCCATAGACTGAACCAAATTCTCCTAACAGAGACTGCACTCAGGGGGATGTGGTGGTGGGCCAAAAGACCTGTTTCAGTGGCTACCAGCAGAGGAATGGAGAGAACAGAGGAAAGTTGAAGAGCGTGTGGAGAGGCCCTCTGTCTTCAGAGAAGAAGAAGAGGAGAAGATCTCTGTTCTTGGACCCTCGGCCCCAGGGGGAAATGGTGGGGACTGTAGTCCCAAGAGGAGAAACTGAACTGTTGTCTCTTTTGGTCTATGGCAAAGTATCCTTAAAGGAGCCCTATGAGCAGTCTGTCCATGCACGGTGGTGAGAGCACTGTGACATGGAAAGGAGAGTGTCACCATTGCAGATTTTCTCCGGGCGGTTGCCATGTGTGACATGGAGACACAAGGGTGGCAATTGTGTTTCCTGGGGGGTCTGTTGCACAGGAGAGACTCCTGTCTCCCTTGATGGACTGAGTATTGATTATCTGAAGGGTGGCAACTTGATCAGGATCCTGGGTGGTGTCTCACTGTGGGTTTGTTTGGAAATTGGGTGGGAGGAGGAGGAGGAGTGTTTTGGAGAGTCTTCATCCTGGATTTAGTGTCTGTGGTTTTTATAGTGGTAGTAGTTGATTAAAGTTTTTTCCCTTTGTTATCAAGCTTGGGCCTGCTCTGCTCTGTTCCTGATCACATCTCACAGCAATTAGTTGGGAAAGTGCATTTTCATGGGGGCGCTGGCATTGCGCCAGTGTCAAACCATGACACCCCTGCTCCTTGAAGCCTGTACAGGGGACACAAGACTTAAAGGGAACAAGGTGAGCAATTTGTGAGCCTTTGGGAATAGATACAGGAGGGAAAAATGTCCTAACCATAATTTTGATAACCCCTTGATAGTCTGCATCAATAACCCCGGGAATTATATCCAATCCTTTTTTGCTAGCAGATGATCTCCCTAAAAGGAAAGCACTAAGCCCATTCCCCAAGGGTCCCTTTACATTAGTCTCTATCAGATGTACAGCAGAGTCTGTGATGGTGACATCTATTGCGGTTTCCACGTCCACTCCAACACTTCCAGAAGTTGCTGACTGGAGTGAGTAAAGTCCTCCTGTGGTGGCTGAGCTATCCATGCAGCTCCCTGAGCTTGTGTCTTGGCACGCGGGGCCGTGCGCCGCTGTCCGTTTCCCTGGAACCGACATTCTTTGGTATTGTGGTTATCTTTTCTGCAGATGGAACAGAACTTTTTCAGTGTTGCAGAGCGGCACTGACTCCTAATATGTCTGATTTTACTGCACCCAAAGCATTTAATATTCTTCCCTTCTGCTTTCTTTTGCAGTTTAGAAAGCAGCGGTTTTACTGCACCCTGTACAGCAGCTGCTACATAAGCTGCTTTCTGTCTTTCTGTAGTTCTAGCCATCAGCACCAACATTTCCACGACACCTGCTCCCTTTTTTAAGGTACCCAAAATCCGCTGAGTTTTATCATTAGCATTGTCAAAAGCCAGCATAATAAATAATTGTACTTTCGTGTCTGAGTCCAGATCAGGATGATCATAGATAGCTTCATGCAATCGATCTATAAATTTATCAAATTCCTCATTTCCTCCTTGGCAAATTTGCATAAAAGACTTAGTCTGTAACCCATCTGGGAGTGCGAGGATGGCATTATACGCTAATTGTTGGCTTGCACGTAAAACTTCATCAATACTTCTAGCTTGGGCAGTTGCAGTAGCTCAGGGTCCCTTGCCAAGCAACTGTTGTGATGTTAAGCCATACAGAGGGTCTCCCTGAACTCAAGGTTTTGCTGCCTCCTCAATACATTTTGCCTCCCAACTTTTATGAAACTGAACTTGTTGGTGGGGGGGCATTATCAGTCTTACTAGCGTATAAACATCAGCTGGAATTAATGTGTTAGAGGTAAAAATATATTGCAGAAGTGACTGCACAATTTGGGGTTTTAAGCCATATTGTGAAATTGAAGCCTTCAACTTCTCTAAAATCTTCCAATCAAATGACTTCCAGGCTCAACCGGTAGGAGTAGTAACCACAGGGAACGTTTCAATATCATTCAAGAGGAAAGTCCTTTCCACAATGGCTTCAGTTATAACTCCCCTCCATTTCCGTTTCTGAGCTGCTTCTATTTCTGGGTCACATTGCAGCTCTAACTCCTCATCCTGAACAGAATAAGAGGGTGGCTTTCATTTAACCGGCTCTAATTCTGTCTCAACAACAGAATGTGGGGGTGGTATCCACCTTCCTTTTTGCCTGTCTGAGCGTACTATCATTGGCAGATCCCTTTTTCTCAAAAGAATAATCCCTTTTAGGGACAACTGAGTCTTTTTGTTGAATCACTAATTTTTATAAACTGTCAACTAAGGATTTCAAATCCTCCTCAATAGAAGGAGGAGTACTCATAATAACATCCCCATCCTCATCTTTTTTACCCATTGCATGTTTTCCTTGTAAGTTACTGCCACCGTTTGTTCATTTTGAGTATAATTTTCCCTTGATTTACAGTCCAAGCCTCAGTAGGAGTCAGCTTCCCCATTCTCCATCTGAGCCAGGGGCGCAGTTGGGATAATGCCCAATTCGGGAGTGGAAACTGGGCTGAGGGGTTGTGGATTGCGTGTGGGGATATCTAAGGTCGTAGAGAACAGTTGCTGGACTGAACTGACTGGAAATGCTTGGGGCTTTGGATTTGACTCAGAAGCAAAAGCTGCACAGGCTGCTGCTGTAGCCTTTCTCTCTGCTTTCACAGCCCGCAGCACTTCTATGATAGTTTTCCACAAGGTAGCATACTTAGATGCCTCTTTTGCTTCACTACCTCCAGACGCAACACAATCCCACAACATTTGACCCACAACTTCCCGTGACGAAACCTCAAAAGCAACCTGTGCTCCTGCTATGAGGTTACTGTCCCAAGCCCAGTAAATAAATCCCTTCAGAGTGGAAGCCTCATATTTTTGTTCTCTCTTACAGAGGATATGTTGGAGGAGTTTTTGGACCCCATCTCTCTCATGGTCCGACCCCATCTCCTCCTCGACACTTACCTGATCAGGGCGAGATTCAAGTCGTCTTCACCTGGAGCTCCAGTCTTCTACTCTTCTCCTCTTGCCAGGGCAGCAAGGATACTTTCGACCGGCTTCTCCGCTTCCCGAAGGCTGTTGCTGCTCCTCTGCACGGCAGCCAGGTTGCTGTCTTTGGGTCCCTTGAACGCTATCACGTCGTAGGTCACCAGAAAATGCAGTGTGGAGGGTCAAAAATGGGGCATCACGCCATGATCAATATGATCAAGTGAAGCCACTTTTATTATACAGAAGTCTATATTTATAGTAATTTCTGCTGTTCACGCACCTCTAGCTAATACATGATTGGTTAATCCTAATTGTTCATGGGTCTAAAATTAAATGTTGATTGGATCACCTGATTCGTCACGCATCTTGCTTTGGTTGTCTGGCCCACCCTTAGTTCTCTTTTTTACTTCTCGAACTTTGCTGACAACTTTGCTGAATCTTCTTCTTTTCTTATCTTCAATGATTCACTGACCTTGTTTCTTGAACTGATTACTTTGTTACCAGAAGGCTGGATTGTGCATCTGCTGAATGTGTCCACTGTCCTGCAAAAAATCCTCAACACTCACCCCCAATTTCATGTGGCAACAGAGGCAGTTTATTTCCCAAGCCCCGCTTTGTCAGTATGAGAAGGCATCAGGGGGTCCCTGGCTAGCTCTGGGCCACCAGGCTTCGAACCGACGTGAACAAAGGCAAAAGACAAAAAGGCGTTCTTCCCTCTCGGGACCAAAGTCCTTGTTTATTGTGGATAGGAGCCGTCTGGGGAAAGGAGAGATCCTGGGGTGATGATGGTGTCCAGGAAAGGGAAGAGACAGAAACTCTCATGGCAGGAGGTTTTAAACCCAAGGAAATTTAAACCCAAGGAAAAGGGGTAGGGGCAGAGGAGAGGGAACTGATGGGAGGTGCAAGGGGAGGAAGTAACCTGGGCTAAGACCACCACCACAAGGCTTGGAGGGAAGGGGTGTGAGCAACAAACCATGTGACACAACATAACTATCCAGTGCAAATTTCCAATCACCCAGTGCAAAACAACAACTAAATAAACTATTTAGTGCAATACAACACCCCTTATATAGTGCATTTGAAAGACCCGGTCTGGGTCTTTGGGTTCAAACCAATGCTCTCATTGGTTTGAACTCCATGCCCCTTCAGGTCCTGGCCAGGGAGATGGCTGCAGCCTTGGGAAACATTTAATTGGACAAGACCCTTTTCAATCACGGTAACACATATGTGCAGGGCCACGCACACAGACAGAAACAGTCAGAGCAAGCAAGGTACCTGTGAAAAATTCCCCTCAGAGGTCAGTGAAATCCTCACTTCAGATGCTTTTGCATCGTCCTGCTGGGCGACGGATGGGGCCTTGAGGAGTGAGGGTATCGGCCCAGGACACATTTCGGTGATCCTCCAGGCACAGCAAACCCGAGGGTTTGCTGGCTCTGAGAGGCCCCCTCAGAAGGAGATTGCTGGTCACAGCCCACAGTGGCCCAGGAGAGCTCAAAGAGTGTCCTTTTGGACTGCTATTAATAGGGTCATGAGAGAGTTGGCTTTAGTCACAATGACGTTTCCTCCCAGCCACAGTTTGGATTGGCACTTCCTCTAAAAGTGTGAGAAAGGAATGTTGTGCTGTCGCCGTAGAGCAGGATGGGAACAAAAGGACTCCAAGTCAAAAGGAAAGAGAATGAACACTTCTCCTTTATTTCAAATGCACCGCTCTATATATAGAGAACATCGTGCAGACTAATTTCATTGGTCTTAGAGTAAAAACATCTCACACCATTGGTGTGCAGTGAATGACACACGGTGGCAGAACATATCTATAAACAATGTGAACAACAAGAGAGATTAGAGAATTATTTGCATTCTTTCCCAACTGCTTCCCAGGCTCTCGCCTGGTTAGAAAACCTTCTCTTTTTCTCTCTGACTGAACTGAGAATACCCACATTGTGCAATTCAGGCAAGAGGAATATTTCCCAAGGCTGGACATAAGGAAAACAGGAGCCTTTTAGCAGTTCCTGGGAGCAGACAGTATTTCTGACAAGCTTGGAAAGAGCCGAGCCCAGGGGCTGTTTCCAAGGACAAGACCTAACAAGCATTTCTCAGATCACACTGCAGCCTGAAAAGGAGAGGGGGGGGGCAATGCACCACCTCACAGGGATCGCAGGGGTGCCCATGGCCTGGGTGACGCTGGCCTGATGTCAGGCACCCACCAAAGCCACTCTGTCCCTGCCCCCGCAGGTGCACAGGGGACAGAAAATTTAACCAAGAGTTCCTGGGTCAGGATAAGACCAAAAGAGATCCCTTACCAAACACCAAAATGGGCATCACAGACCCAGCCTGGGCACAGGGAGGGAATTTTTTACCAACCAAATCACAGCAGGAGAAGGAGAGGGGAAAGAAATCTCTCCAACACCTTCCTCACACCCAACAAGGATCACCCAGAATGGGTGTAACCAGGGCTCTGCCCAACCGGGGTTACTGGGGATCATCCAACGCAGATACTCCCATGGGGAATAGAGCTGGAGCAGCACACAAAGCTCTTCCAGCACTTGGGGCACTCACAGGGCTTTCCTTACAGATGCTTCCATTGGTGTTGGGTCAGGTGAGAGCTCCTGGAGAAGCTCTTCCCACATTCAGGACACTCGTTGTCCTCTCCCAGGTGTGGATGTACCGGTGGGTGAGGAGGGTGGAGTTGCAGTTGATGCCCTTCCTGCAGGTGGGGCAGCAGAAGTGCCTCTCCTCCATATGAATCCACTGATGTATGAGGAGATGGGAGCTGGTACGAAACCTCTTTCCACACTCAGGACACTCGTAGGGCATCTCCCCGCTGAGGATTTTGCGGTGATTGAAAAGGTTGGAGCTCCACCCAAAGCCCTTCTTGCATTCCCCACACTCATAGGGCCATTCCCCCCATGTGGATCACCTGGTGCTGGATCAGGTCACAGCTGCGAAGCTCCATCTGAATTTCTTTCCACATTCCAAGCACTTGTGGAGGTTCTCTCCACCCTGAGGCTTCTCCACCAGCTCTGACCTCGGGCTGGATCTCCCTCTGGCTGGATCTCCAGGCACAGGGAAGATCTTTCCTCCTCACAGCTCCTCGGGCTGGGTTTGCAGCCCCTTCTTGTGCGGGATCTCTAGGGCTTTTCTTTCCCGTTGGATTCCTGTGCTATGGAGCAGCTCAAAATGGCCTCTTCCATGAGGTTCTGCCACAGGGATTTGTCCTCCCAGGTCTCCATCTGCAGCTCAGTGCCTGGGATAAGGAAAGAAAAGGAGAAGAAGGAATGAAGAAGGAAGTAGGACAGAATGAGGAGAGGAAGGACTGTGGACAAGGAGAGGATGGGATTTGCCTCCATGCCAGAGGGAAGAGGAAGGAGATTCCCCCAGTGTATCCCTGGCAGGACGGCGTTGGCAGCGGGGTTGTCCTGCAGCTGGGGCGATGCTGGGCTGGGAGATGGAGCAGCGGAGAGGGGGAAAGGGGCATCAACTTCCTCCTCACCTGCCTCAGTATCCAAGGCCATCTTCCTTTTCCTCACAGCCTCCTCCTTCTCCAGCCAGACAAAGTTTGGATTGAAAAATCCTGGCTTGGGGGAAAAACAATGGGTGAGCACCTTGGTCCTGCTACCCAAGTCCAGCTCCAGAAGTCACTGCCCCATTCACTGTCGGTGGGCCCAGACCCTGCTCATCTCCAGCCTCCCCCACTCCTCCAGGCTGCTGGGATCCCCCAGCTCCAGGATCACTCCTCCCTGCTCTCCCCACTCCCAATGAGCCCCAAAACCGATGTCACCCCCCTGCCCCCAGCCAGTATCGGGCAATCACCACGTGGATCCTCCAAGACCCCTCCAAGGGGCATTTGCGGCTCAGCTGATGGGTTCTGTGAGATCCAAACATCCTCTCCCTCGCAAAAAGCCCTCCTAGACACTCCCTGAGAGATGTGGGGTGAGCTCCCTCTCTCCGCTCACCTGCAGGATGTGGGCGGGGATCGATGCTGCTGGGACCAGGGGGAGCTGTGGACTCAGTTGGCGGGCGGGGGAACCATGTGGTTCTCCTCCTGCTCCTCCTCTTCCTGGACCTGTTCCTGTTCCTCCTTTTCCTCCTCCTTTCCTCCTCTCTCCCTCCTCTTCCTCTCGCTCCTCCTCACTGCCCACCCCAGATCCCCCTTTCCCACCCACTTCTCCCCCATGGCTGCAGCACCACCAACTTTTGGGTGGAGGGAACCTCCCTTGAGCCCCCCAGGGATGGTCAGGGGGCTTGGGGACCCACCCAGTGTGGATGCATCTCCCCCCAGAGTCCCAGGGAATCACTCCAGGAATCGAGTGATGGGGACACAAAGGGATCCCCAATGAACCGCCCTTTTTCTATCCCATCCCCACCTTTTCCTCCCCTCTCCTATCATTCCCCCAACCTAAAAATCCCTCCCAACTCAATTTGGGGGCCCCATGCCTCCCCCACTCTCTTTGAATCCTCTTTTCCCCTGCTCTTCCGCCCCTTCCCCATTGTCCCTCCAGCACAACCCCTCGCCCTGGTGGTTGGTTTTCAGGGTTCCAGACCCCTCCTGCTCAGCCTGGAGGTCACATCCCCCCTTTACCTGAAATCTGGCAGCTCCTGGCAGCTTTTTCCTGGGAGGAATCCCTGAGTTTTGGGATTTTTGGGGTGCAGTTATGGAGGGGGACAGCTCTCTCTGGCTTTCCCCTCCCTGTTGTGGCCTCTCAGCTGCCCCTGACACCCTGGGGGTGCTGGGATTTCCCTCCTGGGGACAAGGACATTCATCCCCTTCCAGGAGCCCAACGCCTGGCTGGGGCTACAGGTCAGGGGTCCTTGTGCAGCTGCCCCAGAACCTCCGCCGGGGTCTCCCAGCGCAGCCGGAGCCGCTTGACCTGGGGTCCCCAAAGGCTTCAGCAAGGCCCAAGTCCCTCCCAGGAACCCTCAACTCCCTCAAACCCAGCATCCCCCACATCCCCTGAAAGTTCCCCCCGTGGCACCAGCCATGGCCGTGTCCCCACACATCGCTGGCCGTGTCCCACCATGTTCTCACCCATGGCTGTCTCCCCACCATGTTTCCATCACTGTCATTGTCCCCACCAACTCCATCTATGCCTGTGTCCCCCCATGTCCCCATGAATGGCCCTGTCCCCCTCCATGTCCATGTGTCCCCATGTCACTCTCCATATCTGTGTCCCACCATGTCATGTCCTATCGTGACCACACCCATGTCTTAGTTTAATGTCTTTATTTTTACCTCAATATTGGATATTTTGAAGGGATGAAGAGAAATTAAAAGCAAACCAAGGCCAAAAGAAAAGGATTTCTGTGTCCCTGCTGGGTGAGGATCCACATGCTTGGGTAGAAGGGAAGACCCTTTTTTGGTGGAGTTCTCACCCCACTGTCTCCAAAATCTTGGTATTTTTCCAAAGTTTTTCACCATTTGGCTGCAGAAGACACCCTTTGGCAATAGGAAATCAAAATTGTGGAATCCCTGAAATTGGAAAAGACCTCCGAGACCATTCAGTATTCCTTGATGCCACCAGAAGATAGTACTGAATGCAAAAGACGTTCCGGGGTTGAAAGTCAACAAATCCACTCTCTCCAAGGAATTCCCATTTTTGGTCTGTGTCCCAACGGATGCTCCTGCCCCTGACTTCAGCCAGGTACCCACAAGGAGCCAGGAAGATATGGAGCACTCCATCCAAGTGTCTTCCCAATATGGATCGCCAAGAGAACAGATCACCAGTGATCCCCCAATGGGGGTCACTGGGGATCATCCAGTGTGGATCCTCTCATGGGAGATTAAGCTGGAACAGCGCACAAAGCACTTCCCACACTCAGGGCACTCACAGGGCTTCCCTTAGTGGTGCCTCCGTTGGTGTTTGGTCAAGATTGAGCTCGTGGAGAAGCTCTTCCCACACTCCCCACACTCGTAGGGCCTCTCCCCGCTGTGGATGCGCCGGTGCGTAGTGAGGTGGGAGATTAACTTGAAGCCCTTCCCGCAGTCGGGGCAGCGGAAGGGCCTCTCCTCTGTGTGAATCCGCTCATGTGTGAGGAGAGTGGAGCTGGTCTGAAACCTCTTCCCACACTGGGGACACTCGTAGGGCCTCTCCCCGGTGTGGATGCGCTGGTGTGTTCTCAGTTCGGAGCTCCACCCAAAGCTCTTCCCACATTCCAAGCAAGTGTAGGGCCGTTCCCCAGTGTGGATCACCTGGTGCCGAATCAGAGCTGAGCTTCCTATGAAGCTCTTCCCACATTCCCCACACTTGTAGGGCTTTTCCCCAGTGTGGATCTTTTGGTGTTCCATAAGCTTGGAGTTCAGGCTGAAGCTCTTCCCACACTCCCCACACTCATAGGGCTTTTCCCCAGTGTGGATCCTCTCGTGTTTCCTCAGGCCAGAGCTCTGGCTGAAGCTCTTCCCACATTCCCCACACTCATAGGGCTTTTCCCCAGTGTGGATCCTCTGGTGTTGCATCAGGTGGCCCTTCTGGCTAAAGCTCATCCCACATTTCCCACACTCATAGGGCCGGTCCCCGGTGTGCATTACCTGGTGCTGCATCAGTTGGCCCCTCTGGCTGAAGCTCTTCCCACATTCCCCACACTCAAAGGGCTTTTCCCCAGTGTGGATCCTCTGTTGTTGCATCAGGCTGGAGCTCTGGCTGAAGCTCTTCCCACACTCCTCACATTTAAAGGGTCGTTCCCCAGTGTGGATCCTCTGGTGCCGGATCAGGCTGGAGCTGTGGCTGAAACCCTTCCCACACTCGCCGCACTCGTAGGGCCATTCCCCAGCGTGGATCCTCTGGTGCTCGATCAGGTTGCACCTCTGGCTGAAACCTTGCCCACATTCCAAGCACTTTTGCTGCTTCTCCACCAGCTCTGTGCTCCGGCTGGATCTCCGGGTGCCTTCCGGGCTCAGGGGGGCTCTTTCCTCCCCACAGCTCCCTGGAATGGGTTTGCTGCTACTCCTTGTGAGGGATCTCCAGGGCTTCTCCTCTTCCTCCATCCAGCCAAACCCTGGGAATGAAAAATCCTGGTTTGGGGGAAAAAACAAGAACAGAGCATGTTGCACTGGGAGTTACTCCATGCCCAAGCATATCTCAGGAATGCATTGGGCATCTTGTGTCTATAAGAACCTCCAAAACACAAAGATTCAGCGCAAAAATCCTCCAAATATCAAGACACAGATCAAAAACATCCCAAACATCAAGATTCAGCAAAAACCTCCTCCAAAATAGAAAGATTCTGCCCCCCCAAAAAAAAAAACCAAAGCACCAACATTTAGCCCAATAAAGCTCAGAAACACCAAGATTGACCCCGTGAAAATCATAGATCCCTCTCCCTGATCACCTGCTGCATGTGGGGGGGGCAATGCTCCCGGGGCTGGGGGGAGGCTGCAGATACAGGGACAGTTGGAACTTTGCGGTGCCTCCTCTTCCTGACTGTCCTCCTCCTCTGGTGTCCCTACTCTTCCTCACACTCCTCTTCCTCCTGCTATTCCTCCTTCTCCTGCACAATCCCACCTTCTCCTGCCATGTCCATCGTTTGACCATTGTGTTCCTCAGCCCAGCTTCTCCTTCCCTCCTCCTCCTGCCCCCAGGCCCAGCACCCACTGCCGGCTCCCTCTTCCCCCAGACCCACAGCATCCCAGCGCAGGGGCAGGGATGGAGCTGGGGCAGGTCGGGCTGGGGCAGCGCTGGGCTCTCGGCCGCTTCCGCCCGCACTCGGTCCCCACTGCAGCCGCTCCCGCCAGGACAGCGCGGGGGGCCCGGCCTTGGCGCTGCCCCACTCCCACCTCCCCAAATTCCCCTCGCGGGGGCGATGGGGCCGAGGGGGGGGCGCAGGTGGGCTCCAGGTGGGGAACGCTGGGAGCTGTGAGTCTGCCTGGCAACTGGTGAGTCATCAGCGCCGTGCGCTCTGATTGGCTGAGCTCTGCCTGAGGGCTGGGGCTGCAGCAAAGAGGGGACACCCTGCTCCAGGGGGGATGTCCCGAAAACGGGGGACCCCCATGAAAGGAACAAGAGGAAAGTGTCTTTACAAACAGATGCTGTGAATCTGCTCCGAGATACGGCCAGGCACGTGTACATAAGGAAGTGACAGGAGAAGCCATCGGTTTCAGGAAATGTTATCAATTGATGACACAGACTGCTGCTCAGCCAAGGTCCTGCTCAATTCATGAACTTCCCGAAGAACAACAAAGATTTAAGAGAGCCATGAATATCGTTTGCTATATAAAAGTGGGGAGCATATGAAGGGGGGGTGCGTAGTAGGTGGATTGGGAAGTCTGCACCTCTCAAGTACTTCAGCCAGTGGGGAAATTGAGAGGGAGATGTGGCCAGGAGAATTGGGATGAAAAGGCGGCTGTGTCCTCCAACAACTGCAGAGATCCCATGGGGAATGTCCCATGGCCCCTCTCATTTCTAGGAATTAAATTACTTTTACAGGACTCCTCTGTCTGCTTTGTGGACAGAAACCTCTGCTGATGTCAATTTTCCCGCACACCCTGGAGCTCATCCGGAATTCCTTCCACCGTCCGGGGCGGCGGGCAGGGAGTGCAGCTGAAGGTGCCTCACCCACTTTGGGTGATCGGCTCCCTTGGCTGGCGGCGGCACCGGGGATCGATTGGGGACCCGGGAGTGACCAGGAGACAGACGAGTGACACATCAGGGTTGGTCTGTGAAGAGTCAGCAGGGAGAGAGCACTGAAAATCTCAGCAGTGACTGCACTGGGATCTTCGGGGAGTGAACATGGCAGGGCACCCAGGGAGGGGAGAAAAGGGAAAGCCAGGGAGGGGTCCTGGCCAAAGGGATGATAATCCCAAAATGTCTCTGAAGGGTCCCTTGGGAGAATGTTGAGGTAGTTTGCACATTCCTCCAGAGGTAATTAAGGATATGGACAGCCAGGGGGGCAATAAGGGAAGTGGAGAAGGGATTTGGACAACAGGGGATGGATGGTGTTGGTGTGCTGGGAACGGATTGGTTGAAGGGAGTGTGCAGGAATATGGTTAAGGCAAAAAGCAGCAGGAGGAATCTATGTGGTAAGAAAAAGGATGATGGAAAAGAGGAGGAAGAGAAAAATACAGAGGACTGAGATGTTTTTCAGCACTGTTCTATGCTCAGAATTTGACAGCTGATCCAAATTCTTTGCATCCCGGGTTTCTGGGACAGGAAAGGAAGGATGGGAGATTTTGGGACAATTAAAACGTTTAAAGTATCAGAAACCACCAAGACAATGCAAGAATGGAAAAAAGAGGGGGGAAATAAAAGGGCTGAGAACAGGAGGAAGGGAGGAAAGAAAAAGATTGGCATCCTTTTGCAAGTGTTGTCTCCTCCGTTCCCACTCGCCTGCCCACCACCCGCGGCTGCCCCGCGGGTCCCGGTTCCCGTCCCGGCCCCGCTCTCGCCGCTCGGGGCTGCCCCGCCGGTCCCCGCCCCCATCCCGGCTCCGGCCCCGCCGGTGAATTTGTCTGCCCCGGTCCCGGCCGCCTGGCCCGCGGCCGCTCCGCCGGCCGTGCCCCGGTCCGTCCTGCCGCGTGGTCTGGGGTCGCCGCGCTGGCCGCGCCGGGGGGGTCCCGTTGGTCCCGCCGGTCCCATCCCTGCTGCCCTGCCCGTGCCGGCTGCGCTGGGCGCCGCCGCTGCTGCCGGGGCCGCCCCGCCTGCTTTGTCCCTGCCGGGAGCTGCCGAGTCGGCCGCCATCGGCCGTGTGCGGCTCGGTCTCCACCGAGGATCGCCCTTCGGCCGTTCCGGCAGCGGACCCCGCCTGCGCCTTGGAGCACTAAGCCTCGGGAGGATCCCTCCCCTAAACCCCCCTTCCTGCCCTGCGTTCCGTTCCCTCGGTAACCACAACTCCGGCTGTTCAGGGAAACTTTCTCTAGAGGAAGAGCCTCCTGAGCGGGGTCAGGATGATGAGGAGGGGAGAAAGCACATGAATGAGTATCGTAATTTAATGATCAAGAGAATGGGGGGCGGCAGCACCTCGAGGGCAGAATGCTGAAGGGGCTTTTGAGGCACAGCAGGGGAAAGGGGAGGCTCCAGCTGAATGGTTGGACAGACTTGGGAGAAATACAGGGCAACGTTCTGGAATGGATCCTGAGACTGATGTGGGAAAAGCTTTGTTAAGGATTAACTTTGTTACTTGTTATGAGTAAAAAATTGTTTATTTCTCAAAGGTTATGAAGTATCACATTATGACAGGTTGCTAAGGAATTGTTAATTACCCCTTGTTTATCTCCTGTTGATCATTCATTGCTCATCTCCTGTTAGAAATTCTCTTTCTGTCGGGTTGGGTTTCACTGTCGCTGCTTCCCAGAAAATGGCTCCCAGGAAGTGACAACAGAGGCAGTGTGCAAATGGAGGAAGGGGTCAAATTCAACACTGAAAACCCCTGAAACAGCGAGACATAATGAAATTGAAGGGCTCCAACCACTGTAAAGGGTGAACAATTAATCCTAGTTTCTGCAGGAACCATTCTAATGTCTCACTCTAACCAACAGAGACATCAGCTAGCATGAGGACCCCTGACTATGCGTTGGACTGCAGAATCCTGCCGCTCCCGTGAGGACAGAATCCTCTGCCTGCGTGCAAAGTGGACAAAGCTGCACTCCTCCTCCTCCGTGCCACTCCGGGAAGCAGCAGCAGCGTGCGTGCAACCCATTGGGCCCCCACCCGAGGTGGTCACTTTTTAATATAGGCATTTTCAAGAAGTACGATCTCCTGCCCTATTTATTTCATTACTGGTGCTTGGCCAGATATTAGGGAAAAAAATGGAAAAAATTTAAGATCAGCATGACATATCATGAGATGATTTATTAAAGGAGGCTCAGAAAGTCTGTGGCCAAAGCCAAACTAAAAGCAAGGATTGTGCAGCCACCATGCGAGAAAACAATTACAAGAAAAATATCAAAAACACACAGGCACTACTCCTAGATGTGACAGTTGTAGAGACGGGGGAACAGGAAAGACTAAAACCCCAATACAAACCAAGTCTCAGGAGCATTCCAGGAATGTCTGCTTTTACTGTAAGGGCAAAGGACATTATACGAGAGATTGTCCTAAGAGGGTAAAAGATCTGAAAATCTTCCGAGAGATTGGCACAAAAGAGGAATAGAGAAGTCATAAGCTCTATAATTTAGGGGACAAATACCATCTGGAGCCGGTGATAACTTTAAAAGTGGGTCCCCAAGAAGAAGAATTTGAAGCTGTGGTAGACAGAGGAGCAGAAAGAACCTGTCTGTTAAATATTCCAAAAGGTTATAGTGTGAGCAAAGATACTGTAAAGTAACAGGAGCAAAAGGAGAGAGTTTCACAGTTCCTGTCACTAAAAATGTGGTAATTGAGGGAGAAAGTAGATTTTGGATGGGGGAATGTCTTATTGGTCCCAGGGGCAGGTAGCAACTTATTGGGACGAGATTTGCAAGTGAAATTAGGAACAGGGGTTATCCTAGAAGATGGGAAGATAACAGCTAGAGTTTTAAAATTAGGCCAAGAGGATGAAGAAAAAATTAACAAAGAAGTTTGGGCTGGGGAAGGAAATAGGGGAGGATGCTTCATGCTGAGCAGATGCCTTCATTGAACTGTTAATTCAGCTAATTCTTTCCCCTTTGCTGTGTACGAGTTGTTTAAATTATTTCTTCCAATTTGCATTATCTTGCATTTGAAGGTGTGATTTTTCATCTTGAAATACATAACTTGCTGTACTCTAGGACTGAAAAACTAGTTTACTACAGCTGTGACATAGCAAAACCTGCTTTTAATTTATTTTGAGTTGATGCAACGCTGTTCAATCAGATGGTTCTCAGTGTGTAAAGTTAAACTAAAAGTAACACCAGCTGCTTGGTAAGGCCAATGAGAAACATTATTCCTTCCAGCCAGTCCTTTTTCATGTACCCAATTTGTTTTGCTTTCTTGTTTTTTGTTTTGTTTGTTTGTTTGTTTTTCTGGAAGTGCTGACTACTTGCAGTGCACCTGGAACAGCAGCTAGAGTTGTGCATGCATAGCACTTCTGAAAAATAGGGCTCATTTTTTGACCCAGAATTGGAGGTGGCTACATATATAAAAGGGAACCTACAAAGCTGGATGAAGAAAAGGTTTCAGTATCTTCTAATGTAAGATGTTAATTTGTTACTTTCAGCATCACTGTGGGTGTGTGACACACACGCATGAAAAAGATGGTGGGGGGAATCTCTGCTTGCTGTAGTTTTGTTTCTTCAATGAGTTAGAGAGCTGTGAGGAAGTTGTGGGTTCCTTGTTTGGTTTATCCAGCCCTGCAGGGAGGGCTTGGCCACAATTCCCTCTGTGCTGCAGGTAGCCCTGCAGCATGGCAGCAGTGGCTTGCCTCTGGTGAGTTTGCAGGCAGGGTGCTTCACCACTGCAGTGCTCAGGTGCTGTTTCCTATTGTGGCATTTGGGCTTGAATTCAGGAGTGCCTCTTCCCATCCAGTTATTGTTTGTACCACAGGAGCCTCTTTGGACAGCGTTTCCTGGCAGTCAAAGGGAGGATATTGCAAAGACAAATTCCTTACTTGCTGTCCCCCCCACTGTATTCATATTTTGTCCATTCCCTCTTCAAAATATGGATTTGTAAAACCTGTGCTCTGTGTCCTCAGATGCCCTTCCCAAATCAAACCTTGGCTTTATTACTCCATTCCATGTCTTATGGAGAGATGTTTTCAGTCCATTGAATTTGATGCCACGGTACCTTTTTACCTCAGAGGCCCTGGGATGTTGATGCAAGTGTGTCATCAGAACTGGTGTTTCTGCACAGGGGTGAGTTCATGGCGCCCTGAGCAATTGGTGATGGAAGAGGTGCTTGTTCTGTTGTTGACCCTTTATTTTGCCGTTTGGTGATGGAGTTCCCTGAATTCCTCTGTTTCAGTAAAACGGAGGTAGTGAGGTATTTCTTGAGAGCTGTGGCTGGAGGTCTGTGAATGGAAAAACTCTGGTTGCAAATTGCATTGCACTAACTAGCATTGCCTTAAATTTTTTGGTGCAGGCAGGGTCACTTTGGAAGTAAGTTGTTGTTTACCTTATTCCTGCCACCTTTTCAAGCTTGTGAATCGAAAAAAAAAATTGTGATAGCAAAGCAAGTCTTTAGTTTTGGCACTGTGTCAGCTGAGAGTGGCTGGTAGCCTTGGTGGAGGGTGCTGTGAATTGCACGCTTACAGAACACACATAATAAAGGTAATTTAATTTGTAAAGAAGTTGAAAAAGGGGGGAGGGGTGATTGGCAGACTCACCTCTCCAGGATGTTGGAATGTGGACTGATGATGTCTTGGTGCTAGAAAAGGACAAGGGTTTGAATGCAGTCTGCATAAAGGGCAGAGAAGTGTCTTAACACATGGTTGTTGGAAAGTTGTTCGATGCCGAACTAGGGTCCAGAGGGGGTTTGGCAGAGCAGGCCCTCCTTGAAGGGAAAGGAAGATGTGTGGACTAGGGAAATAGAGTGTCAAAAGCACCTGGGGACGCCGAGTTTAGGGTGGTCAAAGTTGGGAAATGTTTGGCTTCTCTCGTACAAGCAGTGGGGTTTCAGGGGCTGCAGCGGGAGCTGCCAGGATGGCAGCCTCTGCCCTGGCAGGTAAGTCAAGAAAGAGAGAGAAAGAGAGAAAGGGAGGGAGAGAGAAAAAGAGAGAAAGAGAGAGAGCGAAGGGGAGAGCAAAATAAGTCCCCAGGGTCCCCATGCCTGTGGCTGTCTGTAAGTTCTCCCTCCACCCCTCCCCGTTCAGGCTAGGTGGGGTGACAACAGAGGGGGAGAAGCCAAGAACAGAGTTAAACACAAAGCTGTGAAAAAGAAGAGATAAGGATCAAAGCAAAAATAGCTGGCACTCCAAAACCTCACAAAGTAGGTTTTTTGGCAAGATTTCTTTATTTTCTTTCTGGCTTTTTGTTGTTAAGGAGGCTTTTTGTTCTGAAGAATGGGTCTGTAAGGCTAAAACAGTTAAATGTTGCCCAAAAAGTAAAAAGCAAGAGATGTGATACATCTCGTGTTAAAATTGGCCTGGTCTTCCTTATTTAACTAATTATAGCTCACAGGAAGAAGAATTGGCCTCTGCAGCTATTAGCACAGCTGGATACAAGAAGAAGAGGCGGCTGTAAAAAAGGTTTTAGTTAAACCCAGAAAGTTTTGAAGAAAACTAATGGTAAAAGTTAATGCAGTATTGTCTTTCTTTTAACACTGTGTTATTAAGAAGTCCTTTCCAGGTACCACTAAAGCAGCAATCCAAACCACGGAAAGAGGGTAAATTCATGCCAGCAAAATCAAAGGACTTGTGAAGAAACTTGAGGAATGGACTATCACGTCTAAACCAGGTGATGCCAAATTGACTTTCAACTGGGACTGGGTGGTAACAGTTTGGGAAGACCCAAATGAACCAAGGAAGGTACAAAGAATAACACCTAACTGAGAAATAAGGCAAAGCTTGCATCAGTGGTTTTAAATACTGCCTGAATAAGCCCTGAGACGCCTCTGACACCTCCTTGGGAGAGGAACACTGCCACTTCAAACAGGAGAATTGGGACTATTTTAATCAAAGAGTTCCTATATTCTGGCCTTAGCCTGTGACTTGTACAGGGAAGAAGGGAAATTACCATTAGTACTATACTGTATACTTTATTTGATTCATCCCAATACTGGACATGCTAGCTGGGTTGTGAGTGAATGTTTAAATTATGGGAATAATTGGTATTGTAGTTCACAAAATCTATGTTCTCATTGCAAGAAGTATCGAGTACTGAATCTATCCCCTATACAGACAGAACTCAAAACAACTGAAGTAATAACTTGGTTTTGTGGATGGGAATTATTAGTGCCTGTTGACTGAGAGATACCTGAGGAACGGTGGGAAACCACAGTTAAAAAGTGTCAAAAACAATTTGCCTGGAAATTAGCTAACAGAAAGTGACAAGGAAATAGAGGGCAAGACCAGATTGGCCTCTGTATTCGCCACCAAGAAGATCAAATACACCTGCTGTGGGTTGCAACCCCATAGGCATGGGAGGTGGGAGTACAGGCCATACTGGACCTCTGTCATTCCTTCTTCTGTCCCTCACTTTTTGTCTTTTCCCTACTGGGATATCGGCAAAGCCATGCCACAGGTGTTACCGAAAGCTGTATATGGAAAGAAACCAAAGTTCCTTTTTTGTTACACACACCCATGTCAACAGCCACTGTTATAACCCATCCAAATTGAGTACCTGCAGGCAAAATGGGGAAAAATATTGGATTACAAGGAACTTAGGAAAAAGTGGTAAAAGATGGGGCATTGAATGTTCAAAAGGAGAGAGATGGATTTGTTTTATTTGATCCAGTTATAGAGAAGATAATAAACAAAGCTGCTCAGGCATTGGAATTAATATTGAATCAGCAAAGCCAAACAAAAACTGTAGTGTATCAAAATAGGTTGGCTTTAGACTATTTATTGGCTGAAGAAGGGGGTGTTTGGGCAAAGTTTAATATATTAGGTTGTTGAAAATAGATGACAATGAGGAGGTCATGCTGGGAAAAAACAAAGAATATCAGAAGAAAATAACTCAGATACTGGTCCAAAAATGGGAAAACAATGTTGAAAACTAACTGGTGGGGTAATGTATTGAGGATGAGATGGTGGAAGAAATTTGGATTCTTCCTTTTATATGTTACAAATGTTTTGATGTTTCTTCCTTGTTTAATCCCATGTTTTATTTGATTGCCAACATAGTCCAAAGAGTGCAAGTGGATAGGAAATATTGCTAAAGGCAAATGATTTATAAAGAATAAGAGGAGGGATTGTGAAAAATGCATATTTTATGATTGGCAAATATTAAATTGAATACAATATGTATTATGTTATGTTGATTAGAAGTGCTGTATTAACATTTTAATAGCATGGTAAATGTAGTTCCATAATTAAAATATAAACTATGTATGTGGGGTTTTTTTTTAAGGAATGAGATACCCACTTCAAGATAACAGTCACAGAACAGCTAAATCTTCCAGAGAAGAGGAATTTATGGTTCTCTTATCAGAAGAAGGTAATTTCTTCAGGCCATGCTCAGACTCGAAGATGCCATGGGGATTAGGAGAAGTAGCTGATATATACCACACAGAGTTTCTGGTTTTAAATAGAATGCATGCATAACCATGAAGTATGTATGAATATGCAACATTGTATGGTTTTTAAAGGGTTACTCCTTTGCTCACAATGCATGTTTTTGGCAGCTTAGCGTTGTAGATGTTGGCAAACCCAATGGGAAGAATGATGATGTCAGATTTATTTCAGAAGGCTGAATGATTTCTTTATTATAATTATGCTATGACACATTAATATATTATATAAAAGAGGATACTAAAAACTACATGCTACTTTCTCTAACCATCATATCTAACTCCCTCACAACTCGTGACCCTGTTCTCCAGAGCCCAGACACAGGTGGATCCGATTGGCCATCAGGCCCAAACAAGCCACCGTGATCCAACCAGGCATTTGCTCTAGGTAAACAATTCTCCAAACACATTCCACAAGAGAAAAACAAGGAGCAGAAATAGAAATTGTTTTCTCTTTCACTTCTTTCTGTGCACCTTTATAAAAATCCTGAGAGAGAGAGAAATGTGCTTGCCACAGCTTAGTGTCAAAAAACACCCAGAAGTCCGTAATTCTTTGCTTTTATTGTCTTGTAATTGTCCTACCTCTAAATTTTTATTACTCTAATTGTATTACTATTTTTGAAAACATTTTATTATTATTAAACTTTTAAAATTCTAAAATCAAGAGACAAGTGTTTTTCACAATTTTAAGAAAGAAAAAAAAAAAAGCAGCAGGTTGTGGGGGAGGTACTGAAGGCTGCCCTGGAAGAGAAGCTGCATTCCAGGCAGCCAGGAAAGGAACTTTAGAAATGCAAATTAACACTGCTGGGGCAAAGTGGGGACAATGGACCTGGCTCTTCTTGCCTGGGACAGGAATTGGGCTGATTCCCTCTGCCCCTCACCCCAAGCTCTGCCTGCCTGCACAGATGGAATCTGCACAGCTGAAGGCAGAGCCCATGGTGAGGATCTCTGACTCTGCAACAGAAATGGGTGAAGCTGCAAAGGGAAACAGCAAATGGAGAATGCTGTGAAAACCTCACTAAAATAAGGGGGGATCATCCCTGTGCCCACTCCAACATGTGCTGGCACTGTCTATGCTATACAGGGAGTATCAGAGCACTGGGGTTTTTGCTATAACAAGTACAGGGAAATCAGTTGGAATTCAAGTATTTGATGATGTAATTAGAAAAAAGCAGTCAATTGATGCAGCCCTGGCTGGAGGAAGCCCCCAAAAATGGGGAAAAGATGAACGGCCACCAGAACAAATCCTACAACACCATGGACCAGCCCAGGGGAACCTGAACCAATTCATATCAGGAGACACAGAACCCATTTATCATTTCAATGGCATCATTAGATTACAAGCTGTCCTCGAAATAAGAACCAACCAGACACCTCCAGCTCCTGACCTTCCTGCCGACCCATCCACTGAAATGAGGAACACAACATTTCACCAGGGGATGGGATCAGATTATCTGTTAGCAGAAAAAGAGGAGTTTGTGGAAGCTAAATGACTCCAACTGCTGTTGGCAAAGAGATGACAAAGGAAAAGTGGTGAAAAAGATAACAAAGGAAATAAGAAAGTAGCTCATGTATTGGTCCAAACATGGAAAGGATGGGAATGGGACACGGTTTCGTGGCTCCATGGCACACCATGGGTTAAACGAATGCTGCTTCTCCTCTTCTGTGCTACAGCAACTCTCATCTTTTTACCATGCTCCACACCTTGGGAGTGCAGCTCATCCAGCAGCTGAGCCAGGGGATGCAGGTGGCAGCCAGGCCTCCTGATCCAGAAACGGCTACAAAAGGACAGGGAATGAGGGCACCGAGAATAATCCCAAAACCAAAGAGGACCCGGGAAGAACAAAACAGAGTCAGTGAGTGAATCTGCCTGGAGATAGGGCCAGCGACTTGGAGATGAGGAAGTAACGGAGAAACCATCAGTTCCAATAAATGTTACAAATGGACCCAGACAGCTGCTCAAAGTCCCGCTAAACTCCTCAACTTCCCGAAGAACAAAGACCAAACAGAGCCATGAATATCGGCTGTCATCCACAAGGAGGGGTGCATATGAACGAGGACAGGCAGCAGGCGGATCGGGAAGTCTGAACCTTCCAAGTCCCTCAGCCAGTGGGCAAAGGCAGAGGGAGATGCGGCCGGGAAAATGAGCGTCCAAAGGAGGCAGCGTGCTACAACAAGGGCAGAGAGCGCATGGCAAATGCCCCACGGCCTCTCCCTCTGCTCAGCAATCGAGTCACTTTGACAGGACTCCTCGGTCTCCTCTGGCCACAGAAACCTCCGGCGACGGGAATTTCCCCGCACGGGCCCGGCCACGGGGCAGCCACCTCTGTCCCAGCCACAGCAACCGGGACGAGCCAGCGCTGCTCCGGCAGCGGCTCCTGCCCAGGCAGCGGCGGGAAGGAGACCGCGGGCAGCCGCTCCCGCAGCGCCCTCAGCCCAGGGCCGGCACGGGCCGGACACGGCACCGCCAAGCCGCCGGAGCCCCCTGCCGCCCCCTCCGCCCGCAGCGAGCCCCGAGCCCCCGCAGAACCCGGCGCGGCTCCCACCTGCGCCGGGGCCGCCTCCGAGCTCCGCCAATGCCGCCTCCCCGCGCTCCGGCCGCTGCCGCCGCTCCCGGGCCCGCACAGACGCTCCGCCAATGGCGCCGCTGCCGAGCCAGGGCCGCCCTCAGGCCGCCAGCGGGGCCGTGCTTCGCCCCGCTCTCACCAATCAGCGCGCCAGAACCGCGACTGACGGCAGCAGCGGCCAATGGCAGCGAGGGGCGGGCTCTGCACACGGCACAGCCTCGCCCCGCGCTCTCAGGGCCCCCCGGGCTGTGGGAGGGCAAAGCCGGAGATGAGGAACAGCCCTGGAACGGGCCCGGGCCCGGGCCGGCATCCATCTGCAGCACCGACAAACTGCTCCGCACCTCCCGACACGGCTTTCCCGGCCCTGCGCCTTCGCCTTCGCTGGCTCCGGCTCTGCGGGAAGCCCAGGAGCCTCACTTCTCCTGCCCCCTAATTCGGAGCATCCGTGCATCGCTTTGATTTCCCCCAAAAAGGGAAAACCGCCCCAAAGCCCTGTGGGTGAGTGGGGGAGGGGAGAGATTTCTGGCACAAAACGACAAAAGCTCCGAGCAGGACAATGAGAAGTCAATGAAGAGACTTTGTGAAAAATGCATATTTTTTGATTGGCTTTTCGCAAATACTAAATTGAATACTATATGTATAGTGTTATATTGATTAGAAGTGTTGTATTAACATTTTAATAATATAGTAAATGTAGTTTTGTAATTAAAATTAAGCTTTAGGAGTTAAAATAGAAATTATGTGTGTAAGGTATTCTTTTAATTAGCTCACGAAAAGGAGAAGATAATCAAGAAAATTCTTCGCACAGGGATAACAAATACAGAAACCCATAAATTTTCCAGAGGAGTTTATGGTTTTCCTTATCAACAAAAACGAACTTCTTCAAGCTGGACTTAGACTGGAAGGCGCCTGGGGATTACAGAAAATTTCTTGACAAGTACCAGATGGATTTCTTGTTTTAAATAAAATATATGCATATTCATAAAGTGTTTTGTATATGCAACAGATTACTCTTCTTAAGGAGTAAATTTTCTTTTAACGAGGTCCCTTTTCCTGGCTCACTTTTGTCCAGAAAGAGGTACCCAGCCCGGACTGTAACTCTTTGCTGTTATTGTCTCATTAATTGTCCTACCTCTAATTGTGTAACCTTTATTCCTACACTTGTATTATTTTTATAACCATTTTATTTTTATTAAACTTTTCTAAATTTTTGAAGCAAGTGATTGGCGTTTATAACAGCCTTGAATGCAGCTTTCCCCACGCGTCCCTCCTTCCAGCTGCACCTCCTCCCCCGGCAGTGCAGGAGACAGGGAATGGGGCCGTGCTCAGTTCATCCCCCGTGGCTTCTCCCTCTGCCCAGGGACAGGAGTCGTTCCCCTGCTGCAGCCTGCGGTCTCTCCCACCGGAGACTTCTCCAGGAACTTCTCCAACCGGAGTCCATCCCCTGGGGCACAGCCCCCCTCCAAGTGCTGCAGCGTGGGTCACTGTGCCACGGGGTCACTCCTTCCAGGACAGGCTGCTCCAGCGGGGGCCCCTCTGTCCACGGGGTCACAGCCTCCTCTCAGGCATCCCCGTGCTCCAGCCTGGCTCCTCCAGGGGCTGCAGGGGGATCTCTGCATCTCCATGGATCTGCAGGGGGATCTCTGCCTTCCCATGGATCTGCAGGGGGATCTCTGCATTCCCATGGATCTCTGCATCCAGCACCTCCGTCTTTGGAGGCACCAGGAATAGGCTGAGCTCTGCCTGAAGCTCTTCTCACATTCCCCACCACCTTCCTGGCACAGGGAGGGTTTTCCCTCCTCACAGCTCCCCGGGCTGGGTTTGCTGCCCCTCCTCGTGTGGGACCTCTGGGACTTTTCCTCCCCGTTGGATTCCTGCGCCTTGGAGCCGTTTCTAATGGCCTCTTCCACGAGGTTCTGTGGCAGGGATTTGTTTTCTCTGGTCTCTGTCCACAGCTCAGTACCTGGGGAAGGAAAAACAAGGAGAGGAAGAGTCAGCGAGAAGGGAAAATGAAAAGGCAGAAGGAGAAGAAGGAACAAGGGAGGAAGGAGATGGGAAAGGAACATGGATGAATGAAGAACAGAATGAGGAGAGGAAGCAGGGCAGAGAAGAAGCTGGGATTTGCGTCCATGCCAGAGGGAAGAGGAAGGAGATCCCCTCAATCCATCCCTGGCAGGACAGCGTCAGCAGCGAGGTTGTCCTGCAGCCAGGGGCGATGCTGGGCTGGGAGATGGAGCAGGAGAGAGGGGCAAAGGGGCAGTGACTTCCTCCTCACCTGCCTGGCTGTCCCAGTCTGTAGCGTCCTGGTGCTACCGAGGCCCTTGGAGCGTCCGGCACTGGCGAGCCCGAAGCTCACGGCGACTTTATAAAGCTGACAAAGTAGGCAGGATGGGTCTTTGTAGGATCTCCAGCAAACTGGGTTTATTCGAACAGGAACAGAGCACAGAGCTGAACAGGGACCAGGGACAAAGACAGGCTGCAAGCTGAGGGCACAGGGGGTTTTTATATGGGGTAGTGAGGGTGGAGCTGAGGGTCAGGGTCCAATGGATATGGGGGAAAATGGTGCAAAGGAGGGGTTAAGGGTCGTGTCAGCTAAGAGGGAAGCAGGGGAGGAGAAATGCAGTAAACTTGGGCCTGTGGAGGGACAGAGAGAGGAGAATATTCTAGGGACTAACAAAAAATGGGCTATAGGGGTTGAACTAGGGAAATTAGGCTACGGGCTAATGGGGTAACATAACTACATAAATCAGCATGTGCCTGCAAAGATCTATGGGTGAAACAAGCTTCTCACCATAATCTAGAAATCTATTCTTCTTATTATTATTCTCCCCTTTCCCCTCTGGGTGCAGGGCTGTGCTGCTTTCAGAATGTTCAGCCCAGGATCCCACAGTGGAGGGAGGTTCAAGCACAGGGAGGTTCTCCATCCTCTTTTCAAAACGCTGCAGGTTCTCCATCCTCTTTTCAAAATGCTGCAAGTTTGTCATCATCTTTCTAAGCCCAGGGACGTTCACTGTCCACTTCCCATGCTGGGAGAACTTCACCCTGCTCTTCCCAAGGCACAGGATGTCCTCTGTCCTCATCCCACACCATGGGAGCTTGGCCATCCTCATCCCACTAGGAGATGTCCACCATCCTTGTCCCATGCCGGGAGATGTCCACTGTCCTTGTCCCACACCGCGGGAGCCTCGCCGTTGTGTTCCCACAGCGCGGGATGTTCGCCCTCGTCTCCCAGAGCAGCGGGAAGTTCACTGTCATCTCCCGGCACTGAGGGACGTTCACCATCGTCCCCCGGAAGAGCAGGAAGCTCACTGCTGCCTTCCTCCTCTTTGGCCTCCTCTTTGGAAGCAGAGGGAGCCAGAGGAGGTGCTGGTGCTGTTTTTGTGCCCTGTGGACAGACGGCAGCGTGAGGGACGGGAAGTTCTGTCTCAGTTATCACCTTATTTATCCTCAGCTGCACATCCAGCTGCACTAAGCAGAAATTGGCTTCGGAGCTGTTCAAACAATGGGCTAAAGTCGACAGTGCCCCTTATTGTTGGGAATTTGATATTCCACCATGGCTAAAGCCAGCAAGCAATGCTCTGCCTGCAAAACCATACCTGCAGCTCTTCAAAAGCTCTTCAGCAGAAAAGGAGAAAACTCCCAGGGATCCCTTTGCTGCTGCAAGGATACTGACAGGAACTTTCCTTCAGCCTCCCAGGCTGGCACTCGGCTGCCACATGCCGAGCTCACAACTTGCTGCACAATTCCAAACACCAAAGGTTCCTTTCCCACTCACCGAAGGAGGAGATGCTCGGGATCCACTCATGAGGTGCCCTGCAAGGGAAGAGGGAACATGAACCAGATGCTGTCAGGAAAAAAACTGCCTGTGGTGGGAAATTTTATCTCCTCTGACCGGCCTTGGAGGGCAGTGAGAGAGCAGCTTTGGTGGGTGCCTGGCATCGAGCCAGCGTCACCCCACTACAATGGGACATGCCTCGTGTGGCCTCATGTTGCTGTTGCTTTTGCCTTTCCTATGATTTTATCTTTTGCATTAAATGCTTGTGAAGTGCCCCCGGTGTCCCTCGTGTTCCCTTGGTGCCGGCATCCCCATCCCTTCCCCTGCTCGCCCTGCCACGTTCCATCCCTGAAGCGATACACGGAATAAATAAATAGACTCCACAACTCGATATAGTTATGAAGTGGGTATGTATGCCAGCGCCCGGCACAAGCGAGATAGTTCTCCAAAAACTTGTAACTCGAGCCTCAGTCTGACCCACATCTTTATTCACAAAGATGTTCCATATGCAATACATTGCACAACTTTTCTATGCATATTCAACCCCTGGCCCTGCCTGTCCTTGCCTCTCATGCTAAATAGATCCTTGCCCTTCTGGGCACGCGTGGTTTGCTGTGGTGGTCGCGCGGTGGTCTCTGGTGGTCTCCTGAGGCTGAAGATTGTGGTCTTCCTCAGGATTGAACTTTGGAACTTTTCTCCTCTGCGCGTGCGTTTTTGGTCCTTTGGTGCCTATCGGAGTACGTCTGTCAGTCTTTATAAGCTTGGAGACAGAGGAGCCCCTTTATCTGGGTTCTTTGCATCTCCTGCATCCCTGGCGTTGTCCTTTATGCAAGAAGCTTCAGAGATTTGCATTTTCCTATGCCCTTTGTACCACGGCAGAGGTTTTTCAAGTAAAAAGTTAAAATTAATTTATTTTGTTAATTCATGTGAACTCCAAAAATCTCTACTTCATCCCGGCCAGAGGAGCCTTGGAGCTGCCGTGGGAGCCGTGGGGTTGCCCCGAGGGCTGCGCCCCGAGCCGGGGCCCCTTCCCAGAGCTCCCAGTCTGCCCATGCAGCCTGGAGCAGCCAGCGAGGGCTTCAGCTGGGGCGGAGAGAGGCGCTGCTGGGGGGTGCCACCACCGCTCGGTTTGGCTGGTGCTTCCAAGCTCGGGGAAAAAGCATTTTTGTCGTTTTGTGCCAGAAATCTCTCCCCTCCCCCACTCACCCACAGGGCTTTGGGGCGGTTTTCTCTTTTTGGGGGAAATCAAAGCGATGCACTGATGCTCCTAATTGGGGGTAGGAGAAGTGAGGCTGCTGGGCTTCCCGCAGAGCCGGAGCCAGCGAAAGCGAAGGCGCAGGGCCGGGAAAGCCGTGTCGGGAGGTGCGGAGCAGTTTGTCGGTGCTGCAGATCGATGCCGGCCCGGGCCCGGGCCCGTTCCAGGGCTGTTCCTCATCTCCGGCTTTGCCCTCCCACAGCCCGGGGGGCCCTGAGAGCGCGGGGCGAGGCTGTGCCGTGTGCAGAGCCCGCCCCTCGCTGCCATTGGCCGCTGCTGCCGTCAGTCGCGGTTCTGGCGCGCTGATTGGTGAGAGCGGGGCGAAGCACGGCCCCGCTGGCGGCCTGAGGGCGGCCCTGGCTCGGCAGCGGCGCCATTGGCGGAGCGTCTGTGCGGGCCCGGGAGCGGCGGCAGCGGCCGGAGCGCGGGGAGGCGGCATTGGCGGAGCTCGGAGGCGGCCCCCGGCGCAGGTGGGAGCCGCGCCGGGTTCTGCGGGGGCTCGGGGCTCGCTGCGGGCGGAGGGGGCGGCAGGGGGCTCCGGCGGCTTGGCGGTGCCGTGTCCGGCCCGTGCCGGCCCTGGGCTGAGGGCGCTGCGGGAGCGGCTGCCCGCGGTCTCCTTCCCGCCGCTGCCTGGGCAGGAGCCGCTGCCGGAGCAGCGCTGGCTCGTCCCGGTTGCTGTGGCTGGACAGAGGTGGCTGCCCCGAGGCCGGGCCCGTGCGGGGAAATTCCCGTCGCCAGAGGTTTCTGTGGCCAGAGGAGACCGAGGAGTCCTGTCAAAGTGACTCGATTGCTGAGCAGAGGGAGAGGCCGTGGGGCATTTGCCATGCGCTCTCTGCCCTTGTTGTAGCACGCTGCCTCCTTTGGATGCTCATTTTCCCGGCCGCATCTCCCTCTGCCTTTGCCCACTGGCTGAGGGACTTGGAAGGTTCAGACTTCCCGATCCGCCTGCTGCCTGTCCTCGTTCATATGCACCCGCACTTTCATATAGCACCCGATATTTATGGCTCTGTTAAGTCTTTGTTCTTCTCGAAGTTCAGGAATTTTGCGGGACTTTGTCTGAGCAGCAGTCCATGTTAATTAGTAACATTTATTGGAACCGATGGTTTCTCCCGTTACTTCCTTATCTCCATGTCCCTGACCCTATCTCCAGGCAAATTCACTGTTCCTGGTGCTTCTTTGGTTTTGGGATTATTCTCGGTGCCCTCATTCCCTGTCCTTTTGTAGCCGTTTCTGGATCAGGAGGCCTGGCTGCCACCTGCATCCCCTTGCTCAGCTGCTGAATGAGCTGCACTCCCAAGGTGTTGAGCATGGTAAAAAGATGAAAGTTGCTGTATCACATCAGAGGAGAAACAGCATTCGTTTAACCCATGGTCTGCCAGGGAACCACAAAAACCAGGGGCTTGCCCCGCTGTGGAGCCCTGGCTGCTGCTGCGCTGCCTTCAGTGCAGGCTCCGTGGGGGCCTCCCATGCTCCTGCTGCAGGCGGGAAGTGCAAATCTCCGGGGCTTCAGAGCCCTGGAGCCCAGGCTGAGGGGTCCCCCCATGCTCAGCTGTGCTGGGGGCTGTTTCTGGCCTCAGGAACACTTGGCATGGGCCACGCCACTTGGCCACCAGTGGGGCTGCTTTGCCCTCCTTATGCAGGGCCCGATGTCCTGCTTGGATGTTGGGAACAGCAAAGTGCCATGGTGGGGGTGTGCCTCATCAATCTCTCCCAGGCTGTGTCTGGAGCTCTGTCACTTGAATGCAGTCCTGGGTTTCTTCCCAGCCCCTCTGTGGGCTGTTCAGACAGGAGGCTGGTTTAAACCCTTCCCCTGCCCTCAGTTCTAAATCCTCCTGTGCCACTGAACAAGTTTCCTACTGTAATAACCGAGCACTGCTCATCCATTTAGAGGCTCTTTTGGTTATCAAAGCTTTAACTTGATGCCAGACTTGAACAATAAGAGATGCTCCTGCTGTCAGTTTTCAGGCCTCAGTTCCCATGAAAGCTGTGGCTGTACAATTCTGCAGACAATGAGGCCACTCTGGCCCCTGGGTTAAACACTTTAACCCAAGAATTCTTTTGGCATGGCCCTGTTTAACATCCACCTATAATTCAAATTCTTTTTCCCTGTCTAGGAGGGCCAGGGCAGGAGCCTCAGTTATTCTGCTTTTTAGCACTTGAAAATCCTGTGTTTTCTCCTTGTGTCCATCCATCCAGTTTCTTGACTGGCAGGATCGGAGTGTTGCAGGGAGACATCCCTGGCTCCAAAAGCCCTGCCTTTAACAGGGACTCAGTAATAGGCTGTAGCTCCTTCATTCTGTCCCCTGGAACAGCGTATTGCTTTTAGACACCACTTGTCCTTGTTTCTTTAAAGTACTTTGGAGAGGCTCCATATCAAATTTTTCCTCTTTCCCTGGGGCTGCCCACAGTTCAGGGTTCACTTCAGCACAGGCCTTGCCAGACATTTAACGCAAAAGTACAACAGCATAAGCCTCTGTATCACATTTTACAATATTAAAATCCAGCCATCAAATTCCTTCCTAAATTGTAAATCACAATCACAGTAAGAAGAAAATGAAATTAATTTATTTCAAACGTATCCTCCACAGCTCCTAATAGTGATTGATCAAATCATACGTGATCATCTTTCCCACTTATTCCCTTAATAATTAAAACATTCCTTTACTATTATTCCCTTTAGGTCTAAGATTCAGAGTGGATGGAGAGGTCTCTGCATCCATCAGGAGAGGCCTCTTCTCAATGCAGACCCAGCCTGAATGTTCTCAAGGGCTCCAGTGTGGTGGTCCCTGATGGGATGGGAGCTCTGACACTCCTGACAATTCATGTCCATCAAGGAGTGGACTTACTCCTCCTGAGGGTGCTGCTGTCTCTGCTTCCAGTGTCCCTGTGCCCTGCAGCTGGAGCCCTGACTCCTTCCCAGGGGCTGTTTGGGTGGGCTCTCCCCTGCCCAGGAGGGCAATGCCTCTGCCAGGTGCTTGTGGCCGACCCCGTCCCCTGGGTGCCGGGGCCCCCTTGGGCCCTGGGGTTGATCCCAGAGGGGCTGTAGGAGCTGTGCCATGGCCTTTGCCTTCAGCTTGGCCTTTTGCTCATCCCTTCTTGCATTCAGCTGCTGTGCCTTTGTGCCCAAGTGCTCCAGGGCCTTCTTCTGCCACTCCTGCAGCCCCTCTCACTGCCTGTGGGTGCTCATCCTCTGAGAGCTGCTGAGCTTTCTGCAAAATCTTTCCTTTCTCCAGAAACCCAAACCAAATGCCTAATAGAAAACCCTGATCCTTCCATGTACAATCTGCATTTCCCAGATGTGTCTTTGTTTTCCTCCTTGTGCTCAGGGTCCTCTCCCCAGCCCGTATCCCAGAGCCGGTCCCTGTCCTGCTGCAGTGTCCAAAGGCGGCCCCCCCTCCGCCGGGCAGGGCCGGCAGCTCCACGGGCCGGGCAGCGGCCGGGGCGTCCCGCAGGCTCCTGGGGGCCGGGGGCCACTGCCGGCCCTGCCCGGGGCTGGTGGGGTCAGGCAGCGCCCGGCACTGAGCCCCGGCTGCCCCACAGCCCCGGCCCGGCCCCGCAGCTCCCCACAGGCCCCCAGCCTGTGCTCCCGGTCCCACACCTCTGCGCCCGGTGCTGCCGCTGCCCACCACAGAGAAACCCCCTGGCATCCTGACCTCCTTGTTTTCTTGTCATGGAAACCGGGCATAGAAAGGACCTGGATCAGCTGGCAAATTTTGAGGATAAAACAGTGCTGATAAACATCCCAATCCTCAGTATTTTTCTCTTCCTTCTCTTTTCTATAATCCTTTTTCTTACCACAGAGATTCCTCCTGCTGCTTCTTGCCTTCACCTTATTGCTGCACACTGCCCTTCACCCGATCCCTTCCCAGCACACCAACACCATCCATCCCCTGTTGTCCAAATCTCTTCTCCACTTCCCTTATTGCCCCCCTGGCTGTCCATGTCCTTAATTACCTGTGACAGAGTGTGCAAACTACCTCAACATTCTCCCAGGGGAGCCTTCAGAGACATTTTGGGATTATCATCCCTTTGGCCAGCACCCCTCCCTGGCTTTCCCTTTTCTCTCCTCCCTGGGTGCCCTGCCATGTTCACTCCCCAAAGATCCCAGTGCACTCACTGCTGAGATTTTCAGTGCTCTCTCCCTGCTGACTCTTCACAGACCAACCCTGTGTTGTAGATGTCAGCGAACCCAATGGGAAGAATGATGATGTCTGACTTAGTTCAGAAGGCTGAGTGTTTTCTTTATTATAATTATGCTATGACACATTAATATACTATATAAAAGAGGATACTAAAAACTACATGCTACTTTCTCTGTCATATCTAACTAACTCACAACTCCTGACCCTGTTCTCCAGAGCCCAGACACAGGTGGATCCGATTGGGCCATCAGGCCCAAACAATCCACCGTGATCCAACCAGGCATTCGCTCTAGGTAAACAGTTCTCCAAACACATTCCACAAGAGAAAAACAAGGAGGAGAAATAGAAATTGTTTTCTCTTTCACTTCTCTCTGTGCACCTCAAGGAAAAATCCGGAGAGAGAGAGAAATGTGCTTGCCTCACTCCTGATGTGTCACTCGTCTGTCTCCTGGTCACTCCCGGGTCCCCAATCGATCCCCGGTGCCGCTGCCAGCCAAGGGAGCCGATCACCCAAAGTGGGTGAGGCACCTTCAGCTGCACTCCCTGCCCGCCGCCCCGGACGGTGGAAGGAATTCCAGATGAGCCCCAGGGTGTGCGGGAAAATTGACATCAGCAGAGGTTTCTGTCCACAAAGCAGACAGAGGAGTCCTGTAAAAGTAATTTAATTCCTAGAAATCTGAGAGGCCTTGGGGCATCGTCCCTGGGGCTCTCCAGTTGTTGAAAGACACAGCCTCCTTTTTATCCCAATTTTCCCGTCCACATCTCCCTCTCCCTTTCCCCACTGGCTGAAGTACTTGAGAGGTGCAGACTTCCCAATCCTCCTACTGCATACTCCCTTCATATGCTCCCCATTTTATATATCAGACGATATTCACGGCTCTGTTAAGTCTTTGTTGTTCTTCTGGAAGTTCATGAATTGAGCAGGACCTTGGCTGAGCAGCAGTCTGTGTCATTAATTGATAACATTTTCTGAAACCGATGGCTTCTTCTGTCACTTCCTTATGTACAGGTGCCTGGCCGTATCTCGGAGCAGATTCACAGCATCTGTTTGTAAAGACACTTTCCTCTTGTTCCTTTCATGGGGGTCCCCCGTTTGCGGGACATCCCCCCTGGAGCAGGGTGTCCCCTCTTTGCTGCAGCCCCAGCCCTCAGGCAGAGCTCAGCCAATCAGAGCGCAGGGCGCTGATGACTCACCAGTTGCCAGGCAGACTCGCAGCTCCCAGCGTTCCCCACCTGGCCCCCACCTGCGCCCCCCCCTCGGCCCCATCGCCCCCGCGAGGGGAATTTGGGGAGGTGGGAGTGGGGCAGCGCCAAGGCCGGGCCCCCCCGCGCTGTCCTGGCGGGAGCGGCTGCAGTGGGGACCGAGTGCGGGCGGAAGCAGCCGAGAGCCCAGCGCTGCCCCAGCCCGACCTGCCCCAGCTCCATCCCTGCCCCTGCGCTGGGATGCTGTGGGTTTGGGGGGAAGAGGGAGCCGGCAGTGGGTGCTGGGCCTGGGGGCAGGAGGAGGAGGGAAGGAGAAGCTGGGCTGAGGAACACAATGGTCAAATGATGGACATGGCAGGAGAAGGTGGGATTGTGCAGGAGAAGGAAGAAAAGCAGGAGGAAGAAGAGTGTGAGGAAGAGCAGAGTCACAGGAGGAGGAGGAGCAGAAACAGGAAGCAGCACAAGGTTCCACCCCTCCCTGTATCTGCAGCCTCCCCCCAGCCCCAGGAGCGCTGCTCCCCCCACATGCAGCAGGTGACTGTGGAGGGGGATCCAGGATTTTCACGGGGTGAATCTTGGTGTTTCTGAGCTTTCTTGGGCTAAATGTTGGTGCTTTGGTTTTTTATGGGATTTGAATCTTTACCTTTTGGAGGGCATTTTTGCTGAATCATGTTGTTTGGGGAGTTTTTGATCTCTGTCTTGATGCTTGGAGGATTTTTGTGCTGACTCTTGGTGTTTTGGAGGTTCTTACAGGCACAAGGTTCCCAATGACATCCTGAGATGAACTTGGGCAAGGAGGAACTCCCAGTCCAGCGCACTCTCCTCTTGTGTTATCCCCCAAAGCAGGATTTTTCATTTCCAGGGTGTGGCCAGATGGAGGAGGAGGAGAAAGTGCCCCAGAGATCCTGCACGAGGAGTGATTGCAAACCCAGCCCAGGGAGCTGTGGAGAAGAAAGAGCCCCCCTGAGCCAGGAAGGCAGCTGGAGATCCAGCCAGAGCTCGGAGCTGGTAGAGAAGCCTCATGGCAGGGAGAAGCCACATAAGTGCTTGGAATGTGGGAAGGGTTTCAGCCGGAGCTCCCACCTGATTCAGCACCAGGTCATCCACACTGGGGAACGCCCCTACGAGTGTGGGGAATGTGGGAAGGGCTTCAGCTGCAGCTCCAGCCTGATCCGGCACCAGAGGATTCACACTGGGAAACGGCCCTTTGAGTGTGGGGAGTGTGGGAAGAGCTTCAGAGACAGCTCTGACCTGAACCGGCACCAGAGGATCCACACTGGGGAAAAGCTCTATGAGTGTGGGGAGTGTGGGAAGAGCTTCAGAGTCAGTTCTGGCCTGATCCAGCACCAGAGGATCCACACTGGGGAACGGCCCTATGAGTGTGGGGAATGTGGGCAGGGCTTCAGCCGGAGCTCTCACCTGATCCAGCACCAGAGGATCCACACTGGGGAAAAGCCCTATGAGTGTGGGAAATGTGGGAAGAGCTTCAGGCAGTATTCTAGTCTGATCCAGCACCAGGTGATCCACACTGGGGAACGGCCCTACACTTGCTTGGAATGTGGGAAGAGCTTTGGGTGGAGCTCCGAACTGAGAACACACCAGCGCATCCACACCGGGGAGAGGCCCTACGAGTGTCCCCAGTGTGGGAAGAGGTTTCAGACCAGCTCCAGTCTCCTCCTACATGAGCGGATTCACACAGAGGAGAGGCCCTTCCGCTGCCCCGACTGCGGGAAGGGCTTCAAGCACAACTCCAGCCTCATCATTCACCGGCGCATCCACACTGGGGAGAGGCCCTATGAGTGTGGGGAGTGTGGGAAGAGCTTCTCCACGAGCTCAACCTTGACCCAACACCAACGGAGGCACCACTAAGGGAAGCCCTGTGAGTGCCCCGAGTGAGGGAAGAGCTTCGTATGCTCCTCCCAACTCCCTCTTCCATGGGAGGATCCATGATGGATGATCCCCAGTGAACCCCGTTGGGCGGAGCCCTGTGGCCCCCTCATTGGGAATAAAACAGAGAGGAAAACAATGGAGCTGATAAAGGGGCCCGATATCTGAGGCCTGGTTGAGCAGAAACTGTGGTAGACACAGACACAGATAAAGGCTCCCTGGGCAAGAAGTGACCAAAAGCATGTGAGACTTTGTGCTGAGATAATGTGCCCAGGTGACGTCATGTCCTGAAGAATGTGTAACCAATGGGAAATTGTTAGCAAAATTAGAAACCTACGTAAGTGCCATACAAGTAAAACCCTGTATAAACACCTGGTACACTCAATAAAATTGGCTTCTGGTCTAAACTCAGCTGTCCCCATCTCTCCTTTGTGGATAACCCCTGTTCTGGGTGATCCCCGTTGGGTGGGGGGAAGGTGTTGGAGAGATTTCTTTCCCTTCTCCTTGTGCTGCTACTCCCGGCGCCTCTCTGTGTTTTCCCGTCCCCGGGCAGCTCCGGCACCTAGAGCGGTACCGCCTCCCTCCGGGACCCGGGATCACCGCGTGTTTCCGGGCTCGGCTCCGTGCCGCAGTCCGGGCGGGGGTGCCAGCGGATTCTCGCCACTGCGAGCGAGCGAGAGACACCAGTAAAGAGTGAAGGAACGTCCGCCTTTCCCCACGCGTGGAAGGATGAAAGTCCTTTATTGCCGCGGGGAGCTGTGCCGAGGCACCGCGACCCGCTCCCAGCTTGCGCGTGAGGAAACACGGCCTCGGGCACTCCGAGGCACGGGATTATATCGGGGAGAGAGCGAGGAGAGCAGGGACCCTCCCGCCCAATGGGGGCACGCCCCGTGGCGACGACGTGGACCACGGCACCCAACGGGGACGCGGCCGGGGCGGACCCCGTGCTCTGGGGCGGACGGGGGATGGGAATTCGGAGTGAGGGGCACTGAGCCCTCCGGGCAGGACGGCGAGTGGTCACAGGAGTGGCTCTAACAGCCAGGGACCCGGAGTGAACCGCCCCGGGGGGGAAAGGCGAACAGACCCAGGGGGTGTGCGGGGGTACACAGATCACGGCTAGCTAACAGATCAGAACCTCTAACCTAAACCCCAAACCGCGATGCAACAGCTGCTCTGGTTTGATTGGTAATAAATTCCCTCCGTGTGCCCAGGCTGGGTCTGTTGTCCCCGTGCCGGTGCTCGGGGCGGGATCTCTCCCGTTGCTTCTCTCCAGTCCCGGGCCTCTCCTCAGCCAATGAGAGAACGCGATGGACAAGAGTCAGCCAATCAGAGCGAGCGGGGCTGATGACTCACCAGTTGCCGGGCAGACCCGCAGCACCCAGTGTTTCCCACCTCGACCCCACCCTCCCTGCCCAGTCCCGGCCCACCCGCGTCCTTCCCCACTGCTCCCCATAAACTGGAGTGGGTTTAACTGGGAAGTGTTATGAATGGGGTTCCATATATCCAATTTTCTAAATCACAAGATTGATATTTAGCAGCAATTTTTAATTGGGGTATAAAATAATAATAATACAATCAAATATAATGAAGTGGTTACAAAGAGTAATTTGGCAATGATTCGGATAAAGCATAAGCAAAATATCAGTCGATTTAAGAGATAGGTCGGAGTTCTACATTCTTGGGTTTGATTTTGATCCCAAGTTAGTTGGATTATAAAAGTTTATTATCCTTTCTGCAGACCATTCATTTTCACTCCATTGACAGCTCCCCCTTAAAGGATTTAGATTTGTCTTGTTATTGCTCTTGGTTTTATCAAGTGGGGCTTTCTCTAGCGGATCCCCCTTGGACCATGGCAGGGTGAAGAAGGAGGGTTGGATGACTCCTAAAGTACAGGTACCTTTCCATCTCCGGGGTAACCTACTATACGCTTGCTGTCCACAAATCCAATATATCCCATCCGGGGCTTTCCACATTCTAGTTATATTATCCAGTTGGTTCCAATAAGATTCTATATTGTCTATGGAATAGTAAGGGTTAGCTCTGGAACTGTTATACCAGCATAAATTAATTTGATTGTCTCACTTGTAATTGTTTCTCTTTGTTATTCTCCAATACCCATTGGGTTTATTTGGCCACCAGGTCATAGTTCTACTTTCTGAATTCACAATTAAAGTATATTTGCAGGGGGTATGTCCCACCTCTTTGGTATAGTGCTTTCCTTCTGGAGTTATACAAACTGTTCCAGTTACCTGATGACTTAAAATCCACCCTCTAGGTCGTTTTGTTTTCCCAGTAATTTGGGTGTACTTCCCTTTTAAAAAATGTTCTGGAGCTAGACCTCTGCTCCTCCATGGCCATCTTTCAGCCGTTTGAGTTCCTCCACAAATCCAACATTTTGATAAACCCAACTCGGTTGTGATTTTTTGCATTAAGTCTACAAAAAGATTTCTACCTGAGGTTGGCAAATCCCAGTCGCTGTCTTGCTGCCTTAATTGATTATACAACACCCTTGGATTTTTTCCCTTTATTCTTACCCTGCTGTTTTTTTTCTGAATTTTCCCACTCATCTCTTTTCGGGAAACAAAGGAATTCTCCCTCTGTGGGGCAGTCTGGGCTGGAAGGCATCCATTTGCCTAATCCTAGATTAACTCCCACCTAATAGGCTCGACCATTTCTATGGCAAATTTCTAAACTTGTATGGTTATAACATTCAGCATCAACAGAGTGATGTACTGCGAAAACAGTTACCGAATTGTTGCCGTCCCATATGAGTTGGTAGCATTTATTACAGGGGTTGCTAGATGCAAAGGGTATCATGGTACATGTTAGGAGCAGGTATCTCAGGAGTCTTGACTCTCTACCTCTCTCAAGGCCCCTTGGGTTGCAGCCAAGGGCCGAGATAGCAGTCTTCTGGGTAGCAGAGTCCATGTCCTGGAACCCCATTGCTGATACCATTTCTGTTGATCCAGTCTCCGCTCTTACCCCTTGGATACAATGATTATAGCACAGGATACTATTTCTGTGTAACCCACCTGGGTGCGATGATAATGGCACAAGATACATCTAGTGGCACTGTCCTATCACTTTCCCTGGGTTAATTGACAGTTCTTATCTTATTAAGTAAAAGAAGCTTTGGAGATGTGCCAACCACAGGTAATGTTTTCTATAAGACAAATACTAAAACAATTTCATCTTTGCCACCAATAAACACATTTGTGATGCCATTCTGTAGCAGAAATGAATCTATGGTGTGACACATAAATTTCCTCCCCACAACAGCTGTCAGTGATAACACAATTATCTATTAGAGAATGTTGCACTTGCTCTTTTGCCTGTTCATAAGCTATTACAGCTAAAACTGACTGAACAGCTGTATTAAAGGTTCTGTCTCTTTTACTCGAAACGTTCCTATAAAATCACTAAAAGGCATGCTTTTGTAAGCTGGTCACATAAGTGATTTAAGCAGGTTAAACAAAGCAGATGATTTTCCCCTTCTATTCTGGTTATCTACCACCACAAATCAAACTGTACAGACAATACTAGTCCACGAGTGACAACCTAGGCCGTGCCCAGCACACGTCTGGTGGTCTGTTTCTTTCTGGACCTTTGTTGCTAGTGTTAGTCTCTGATCCCAGTGTCTCAGGAGATGGTAAATTCATTCTTCGTGACACTGTTCAGGCTCTGAACACAGCGAGGTTACTTGCCCCAGTGATTCCAAAATTGATGGCAAGCTGGTTAAAATTTAATTTACAAAATGACTAAGTAGTGTTACAGGAGTTGGTAGTTGGTTATCTTGCAAAGGTATATTTTCCATCTGTAGTCAGGCTGTTTGTATACTCCAGCTGAGCTCACTACTGTATGACTTATCAGTGTATTTACACCCTGGACACAACCCTGATGGTGAATAACCCTTGTGACAATGTTAATACCACCTCGCCTTACAATAGTCACATTCAATGCTTTCAATTAGCAACTTGTATACAAATTTCTAGTTGACAGAAACGATACCTTTTAGCTAGCCTTTGGTGCACATTGCACATTTTCCCTTTGCTATAACACAATTACTTTGACAAACAAAACAAATAACACATATCACACACTCACACTTAGTTTTGCCAAACTACATAAAACATACGTTCATACATTCATTACTAGAAAAACTTTTACTCCAAATTATTTGTTTTTATCCTTTCAAATTGTACTTCAAATTTTGGAATAATATGCTTCAACAAAATTTTGGACACTGTTTGAGCTGTAGCCCAAACCTCAGGGAATTCTTCTACCCACTAAATCAATTAATAACTAATAGATATTTCCACCTGCCCACTCTGGGTAATTTGGTAAAATCAATCTGGATCCTTTCAAATGGCCTGTATACTATACAACAGCCCCTCCAGGGATGACTCCTCAACACCCTTTTGTTCACTTTTTAACCTGTAAAACATCCCTGAATAATTTGTTTTCTGAATTTTAAATATTCCAACATTCATAAAATTTTTAGAAAATTATTATAAAGTGCTCTTGTTCCTCAGTGAATTCATCAACATCTGTCTGGCTAAGGTTTTAGTCCTGCCATCGGGGAGAATCTGTCGCCCCCCCCCCCTTTCAGAGTTTCCCCTTAACTCCTTAATGGCTGCTAATCCTGCTAAGGAAAAGTATGGTGTTTTATTCTGTGTTTCTTCTTTCCAAAAAGTCACAATTACGCTGCTGTTTTTCCTCAAGGCAACTTTTGCTTCATTGTCAGCCAGTTAGGGGAAGTTATCAAAACAGCCTCATGTTTTACTACTGTTTTAACTATTTGTACAACTCATCTAGTTCCTCCAATTCTTTCCCTGTGATCTTTTTATATCCCTTTTTGTTTCCCGTTGTTTTTCTTCAATGTCCTCCTTTAATGCTATACGTCTTATTTTTATCCTGTACCCCCAGATGTAGAACAAGAATTCTCTAAGTGTCCCTTCTTATGGCAGGAAAAACAAGTGAGCCCTGACTTGCTGTGGTGTGGTTTTTGCTGTAAATTTGTGTTTGCCCACTATTTTCCTCCCCTCCCGAGTTACCAATCTCCCCAAGCTCTTCCTTAACTTCCTCCCTCCCAAGCTGTCAATCCTCCCTATCCCTACCTCATTTTCCAGAGTGTTCCTTGTCTATCTTGTAGTATTCGATACCCCATTTGTTACGTGCTGTTATCCCCCTCCCTTGCTCTCCCTGATAGGTTTATAGAATGTTAGTCCTGCCCTAGATTCCTCCCCTGCCATGCCCTCATTGGTTGGTTGCACTGTACCCCTCCCCCTATAAAAACCTCTGCACCCCCCCCCCCCCCAGCCCCCCCCCTTTTGTCTTGGGGTCCCAGGTCGTGGACCTAATAAATCCATCCAGTTTTACCCCAAGTCCCGTGTCGTCATTATCTGTTCCTGTGCCGGACCAAGTGATAACTGGGAATAGCAGAGCTCATGGGGGGGAAGGTCGTGCACCTGCTGTCGCTGCCCAGCATGATAGTGTGAAAAATGCATGTTTTATGATTGGCTTTTCGCAAATATTAAATTGAATACTATATGTATTATGTTATATTGATTAGGAGTGCTGTATTAACATTTTAATAGTATGGTATATGGAGTTTTGTAGTTAAAATAGAGCCTATGTATGTGGGGTTTTTTTTTACTAACTCAAGCAAGAGATGAGATAATGAAGAAACTCTTCACACAGAGATGACAATGATGGGGGCCCATAAAGAATTACTGCCTCCTTATCGGAAAAGACAAACATTCTTCCACCTTCTCTCCGTCTGTATGGAACCACCAGGATTAAGGGGAAGAAGTTGACAAAAACCAGAAAAGTTCTTAATTTGCAAGGAATTTATGCATCATGTATGAGATGTATGAATATGCAACAGGCTATTGCTTTTAAAGATTATTCCTTTGTTCACAAGGCATGCTTATTGGGCTTAAGTGCCCGAGAGCATCCGGACGTCCGTAATTCTTTGCTTTTTATTGTCTTGTAATTGTCCTAACTCTAAATTTTCATTACTCTAATTGTATTACTATTTTTATAACTATTTTATTATTATTAAACTTTTAAAATTTTAAAAAACAAGTGATTGGCGTTTATAACAATAGGACAGCGCACTGCAACACTGACTTTTTCTTCTATTTATTCTTTCCTGAGGGCTTCCCTGTGTTCATCGCTGCCTGTGTTTCCTTAACTGCTGTTATCCAAATCCTCATCCCTCCTTACATACACTTTCTTTGCTTCCCTCAGCAGTTCCTGAACACCCCTGTCCTGCCAATCCTCTAATTTTTCCAGCTTCTTCCTGATGTCTCCCCCCTCAGGACTTAGCTACAAATTGTGTTTTCAAAAGGACCTGCCCTGCAGCAGTATTGAGGTCTATGGCTGAATATAACTGCAAATCCTTTCTTAGTCTTTCTAACACTTCTGCTGCAGATTCATCTCTTTGATGCTCATTTAGAGCTTTTCCTATATTTTGCCCTTTGGGCACTGCCTCCCGGATTCCTCCTAGAATAGACTGCAGCTCTACCCAAGTGTATATATTTGGCCCTAAGAACTGATCTAATTTCTCTGCCACTCCAATAGGATCCTCTAATGATTTTCCCATCTGATATTCCCTGATGTCCCCTATATTCAGGGGAGTGCTCACATAACCGACAGGTCCCTGTCCTGGTGCTGGATTTCCCATCAGGACCTCCCTGAGAGGGTATAATCGATCTTCCCTTTCTGCTTCTCAATCCTCCTCATCACTTTCTTCTTCCTTCCTCGGGTTCTGAGTGCTGCTACTGGCTCCTCCTGAATAGGGGGTGCATTCGCATTTACCAGGGGATTTTCAGGAGCTCGAAGCTAAACAGGCTGATTAGGCTGCCTGTAGGGCGGTGGGAGGTGATTTAACAGATCCCACAGGTCCTGTTTGTCCTTTTTGGCTGACTGCACTCCGATTTTTAAAGTATACAAGGAGTAACCCTTGCCTTTCAGGCAATAAATTCACCCTTCTCTCCCTACTTAACACTTTTCTATTTTTAACACACAACACTTACGAAGTTGCTGTGGTCATATCAGGCAGCACTAACATATGGATGTGCCACTAACACAGGTTTCATCTTGTCCCCAACCCACATAGATTGATTGCACTTGTCACAGAGATCGGAGTTATTTGGTCTTTGTTTTTGCATAATTTGTTTTCTCATTGTTTGCTCTTGCGCTGCTCGTTTTATCATCTCTTGTTTTTGCACTGCTTGTTCCTTTCCTATTTCTTAAACTTTGTCTGATGCAGTTTGTAGGAATGTGCCCCCTGTTGACGGAGTAAACAAGTTACCCTTTGTCTCCTTAAAAAGGAAAAAAGCCCAGAAGTTTCTCTCCTCAATTTGGTTAAAAGACACCTCATAGGACCTTGGGGACTTCACCTCGAACTTAAAGATAGCTAATTGGACAGGAGCCAAAAAGTCCCACCTAAGCAATTCCCTAGAAAAAGAAGAGAACAGAAGAAGTAATGGCTTTTGTGAAGTGTTTTAGCAGAAGCAAGAACCTCTTGCCCTGGGTCAGGTTTTTCTGTGTAAAGAGCTTTTTTATTTTGCCTTTTATTAAGATTTTTTGTTTCCAACCCTGTCACAGGAGCCATCCTGCTACTTTATGCCACCTGAGGTAGCTGAGCTATCAAGGGTATAATGCTTATCTCTGAGAGCTTATTAGACCTGGCTTGAAGAGAAAAAGCATTATTTGGACAGGACTTCTCACATTGAGGGGCACTGTACAGGATATTTTTGATTGGCCCTTGATCAAAATAGGACATTTTTTCCTTGGTCTGGCGTTTTGGGGAGCAGGCCTGCAACTGGGGTTTTGTGGCACCAAAAACAAAAGAAACACCCAGATTATGGAGGATCTGAGGTCATCAGAGGGCGTCTCAGATCGAAAGCCTCGAGCAGATGAGAAGGGGCTGAAACGGGCCGGGGGTGAGAACGCGCTGTGAAGTCCTAAGGACATCTTCAGAGAGAGAGCTGAGCCAAGGCTGAGCCACCGCTGCATTTCCAGACCAAGGAGGGGAGGAGACCAAGGAGGACAACTTGTCTGAAAATCATTTGGTGCATAAGAAAGAATGGGAAACAGGCTGTCTTTAGCTGAACTGAGCAGGATTTTTTTTTTCTTTTTTTTTCTTTTTTTTTTTTTTTAACTACAAAAAAGGGGCCAATCCTTGCTGCCACTGCTGCAGCTTCAGTGCTTTCTGGGCCTGCACTGCCACAGCTGCTGGCGAAGACAACGGCACAATTCCACTCTGGGTCTCAGTCACACTCACACACTGGGATTGGGTTGTTGGAAAATATACCAAGTTCAATTTTATAAAAACACTTATTTCTCTACTCATGCTTGGATTGCCTTAGGGAAAGAAATTTTACAGGATTTTTTTTCTACACATCTGTAATTCTTTGCTTTTTTATTGTCCTTTATTGTCCTAACTCTTATTGTCCAAATTCTTATTGCTCTAATTTTTATAACTATGTTATTACTATTAAATTTTTAAACAAGTGATTGGTGTTTTTCACATATTGGTTCAGACTGTAGAAAATTTAGGAAAAATCTAGTAAAAATCATGTGTCATGGAATGATTTCCTCTGCACACCCGGGCTATGTATGACAGAAATTATTTCTTTGCACGTCCTGGCCAAAACAACACCCTGGCCAGAATAAGGTAAAGGCTTGATTTTATGTTGTTGGAGACTTCTTGTTCTTCCCCTAGTTTTGGCAATAAGATTGCAACATTAGCATGTTTTTTTTTAATATTCATACTTTTAAATTATCAGTATAGTTTAGGACAGGGGTGTGAGAATCAATTTTTAATCTTAGGAAAAGTAGCAGAAATGTTTATTCCTTTGGGGTTTTGTATGTGTATGTGTGTGTGTGACTGCCAGTGATGACTATATCTCAGTCTAGGTTTTTCGAAGTTCACCTTCAGGCTGCATTCTGAAAAACTAGAAGAACTAACTAGAAAGGTGACCCTTTAACTCAAACAGTTAATAGAATCTTGTTATTAAAAAAAAAAAAAAAAAAAAACAAAAACAAAAAAGCACAAACCATGCAGCCTGGAGCAGCCAGCGAGGGCTTCAGCTGGGACGGAGAGAGGCGCTGGGGGGTGCCACCACCGCTCGGTTTGGTTGGTGCTTCCAAGCTCGGGGAAAAAACATTTTTGTCGTTTTGTGCCAGAAATCTCTCCCCTCCCCCACTCCCCCACAGGGCTTTGGGGCGGTTTTCCCTTTTTGGGGGAAATCAAAGCGATGCACTGATGCTCCGAATTAGGGGGCAGGAGAAGTGGGGCTGCTGGGCTTCCCGCAGAGCCGGAGCCGGCGAAGGCGAAGGCGCAGGGCCGGGAAAGCCGTGTCGGGAGGTGCGGAGCAGTTTGTTGGTGCTGCAGATCGATGCCGGCCCGGGCCCGGGCCCGTTCCAGGGCTGTTCCTCATCTCCGGCTTTGCCCTCCCACAGCCCGGGGGGCCCTGAGAGCGCGGGGCGAGGCTGTGCCGTGTGCAGAGCCCGCCCCTCGCTGCCATTGGCCGCTGCTGCCGTCAGTCGCGGTTCTGGCGCGCTGATTGGTGAGAGCGGGGCGAAGCACGGCCCCGCTGGCGGCCTGAGGGCGGCCCTGGCTCGGCAGCGGCGCCATTGGCGGAGCGTCTGTGCGGGCCCGGGAGCGGCGGCAGCGGCCGGAGCGCGGGGAGGCGGCATTGGCGGAGCTCGGAGGCGGCCCCGGCGCAGGTGGGAGCCGCGCCGGGTTCTGCGGGGGCTCGGGGCTCGCTGTGGGCGGAGGGGGCGGCAGGGGGCTCCGGCGGCTTGGCGGTGCCGTGTCCGGCCCGTGCCGGCCCTGGGCTGAGGGCGCTGCGGGAGCGGCTGCCCGCGGTCTCCTTCCCGCCGCTGCCTGGGCAGGAGCCGCTGCCGGAGCAGCGCTGGCTCGTCCCGGTTGCTGTGGCTGGGACAGAGGTGGCTGCCCCGTGGCCGGGCCCGTGCGGGGAAATTCCCGTCGCCGGAGGTTTCTGTGGCCAGAGGAGACCGAGGAGTCCTGTCAAAGTGACTCGATTGCTGAGCAGAGGCAGAGGCCGTGGGGCATTTGCCATGCGGTCTCTGCCCTTGTTGTAGCACGCAGCCTCCTTTGGATGCTCATTTTCCCGGCCGCATCTCCCTCTGCCTTTGCCCACTGGCTGAGGGACTTGGAAGGTTCAGACTTCCCGATCCGCCTGCTGCCTGTCCTCGTTCATATGCACCCCTCCTTGTGGATGACAGCCGATATTCATGGCTCTGTTTGGTCTTTGTTCTTCGGGAAGTTGAGGAGTTTAGCGGGACTTTGAGCAGCTGTCTGGGTCAATTAGTAACATTTTCTGAAACTGATGGTTTCTCCCATTACTTCCAGGCAGATTCACTCACTGACTCTGTTTTGTTCTTCCCGGGTCCTCTTTGGTTTTGGGATTATTCTCGGTGCCCTCATTCCCTGTCCTTTTGTAGCCGTTTCTGGATCAGGAGGCCTGGCTGCCACCTGCATCCCCTGGCTCAGCTGCTGGATGAGCTGCACTCCCAAGGTGTGGAGCATGGTAAAAAGATGAGAGTTGCTGCAGCACAGAAGAGGAGAAACAGCATTCGTTTAACCCATGGTCTGCCAGGGAGTCACGAAACCGTGTCCCATTCCCATCCTTTCCATGTTTGGACCAATACATAAACTGCTCTCCTATTTCCTTTGTTATCTTTTTCACCAATTTTCCTTTGTCTTCTCTTTGCCAACAGCAGTTTGAGTCATTTAATTTTCCACAAACTCCTCCTTTTTCTGCTAACAGATAATGTGACCCCATCCCCTGGGGAAATGTTGTGTTCCTCATTTCAGTGGATGGGTCAGCAGGAAGGTCAGGAGCTGGAGGTGTCTGGTTGGTTCTTATTTCAAGGACAGCTTGTAATCTAATGATGGCATTGAAATGATAAATGGGTTCTGTGTCTCCTGATATGAATTCCTTAGGGTTCTGTGAAAAACGCCAATCACTTGTTTTAAAATTTTAAAAATTTTAAAGTAATAAAGTAGTTACGAAAATAGTAATAAAAATTAGAAAAATAAGTATTTGGACAGTCACCGTTAGGACAGTGAAGGACAATAAAAAGCAAAGAATTGCAAACACATTTGGATGCTTTCCTCTTGAAAGCATAGCTCGATGACAGAGGATTAACCCTTAAAAGCAATAGCCTGTTGCATAGTCATATATCTCATACATGATGCATAAATTCTTTTCAAACAAAGAGTGTTCTCTGGTTATGGTCAGCTTCTTCCCCTTAATCCTGGTGGCTCCTTAAAGATGGAGAGGAGTGTCATGATCCGCTTGAGCAGGGTGTCGGGATGGGTCTTTTCACCGATCCCAAAAGTGCAAAAAGGCAAACAACAAGGGACTATCAGTTAATCACATCAAATGCACCTTTATTGAGGGCCAAAACAGTAAATGCGATAGTGGGGATTAGAAAGGAGATAAAACGATAGAGAGAGAGAGAAGAGGGGGATGGAAATAGCTACCAACACAGGCGAGATCCGCAGATGTCCGGACGATGGGGATCCGTCTCGTTGTGTCGGGGAAGTCTCCTGAGTTCTAGTCAGCTCAGGGGTTCAGTTATAGTCCACAGAGGAAAGAGGGGGGAACATGCAGGACAATGAGAGTCTGTTGTAATTGCTGCAGGGGAACAGGTGAGTCCACAGAAACCATCAAGGCAGGACGAACACAATGAAGAATAAGTCCATTGGAATTACTGGAGAAGAGCAGGTCATGTCATTAGTGGTTTCCCCTCTCCCTGTGGGAGGGGTCTCAGTCTCAGTCCTTGGGAAGAGGGTTCTCGATCTCCGTCCGTCTGTCACAGTGGTAACGGGGCAGATGAGAGGTCTTCAGTGAGAGACCACTAGAGTCACCCCAAAAGTTCATTCGGCTTCAGGAGGAGAGTGGGCAAATATGCACTTGGCCATCCCTTGCTGGGTCCATGACAGATCTTTGCCTATTCCTTGCCAACTCCTTGCCAATTTCTTGCCAGGCCTTGCTCGGAACAGCTAACGTAATGGTACAACAGCTGCACCTGCACTGCTGCTCTCTCCAAGCCGGAACTGTAGTGGGTGAAGGGGTTCCTCATCGTGGCAATGGGTAGGCAAATGTGGGGGCTTCAGACAGCCTCTTACAAGGAGGTGGAGGAATGTTTGTCTTTTCTGATAAGGAGGCAGTAACTGTTTAGGTGTCTTGTTGCTGTTATCTCTGTACAAAGAATTTCTTGATTACCTCATCCCTTTCTTGAGCTTGTTAAAAAATATCTTACATCACATAGTTTCTATTATAACATTACATTTTAACCTAAAACTATATCTACCACACTACTTAAAAAGGATTAATATTGTACGACAAAATAACTTTCCAAAATAACACATATAATATTCAATTTAATATTTGCGAAAAGCCAATAATTTAATATGCATTTTTCACAGTTCCCAGGGGCTGGTCCATGGTGTTGTAGGCTTTGTTCTGGTGGCCCTTCATCTTTTCCCCATTTTTGGGTGCTCTCTCCAGCCAGGGCTGCATCAACTGACCACTTTTCTCTAATTAAATCATCACATTCTTGGATTCCCAACTGATTTCTCTGAGCTCTTCCTAGCAAAAAAACACTCTTATGGTCTAATCCACCCTGTATAACATAGACGGTGACAGCACATGTTGGAGTGGGCAGAGTTATCAGTCCCCCCCCTTATTTTAGTGAGGTTTTCACAGCATTCTCCATTTGCTGTTTCCCTTTGCAGCTTCACCCATTTCTGTTGCAGAGTCAGAGATCCTCACCATGGGCTCTGCCTTCAGCTGTGCAAATTCCATCTGTGCAGGCAGGCAGAGCTTGGGGTGAGGGGCAGAGGGAATCAGCCCAATTCCTGCCCCAGGCAAGAAGAGCCAGGTCCATTGTCCCCACTTTGCCCCAGCAGTGTTAATTTGCATTTTTAAAGTTCCTTTCCTGGCTGCCTGGAATGCAGCTTCTTTTCCAGGGCAGCCATCAGGTGACTCATCTGCCTCCTAAGGAATCTGCCTTTTTTTCCCCCTTTTTTTTTTTTTTTTTTAACAAGATTCTATTAATTGTTTACAAGTTAAATGGTCCCCTTTGAAGCTCTTCTAGTTTTGCAAAATGCAACCTTAAGTTTAACATCCAAAAAACTATACCAAAATTTTGCCAGGTAGAGCAAAATTGTGCATGGTAAGAGCCATGCACAAACATACACAAACAAATTTGAAAGGAAATCACGTTTTTAATTCTTCTTTTCCTAGGACTGAAAATTGATTCTCACACCCCTGGCCCAAACTTCATGGATACTAGAAAAGTAGGATTATAACTCTGAAAAACACATTCACTCTCCTGTGAAAATTTTAAAATGTTAATAAAGTACAAGGGGAGACAAGGATCGTAGAGCAAAGGTTATTTAGGCCTGGTGCATTTTGCACTCAGCCAAGACCACACCTTTACCTTCAGGGATACCTTTTCCATTACATCGGCCTGTTGCATATTCATAGACTCTTATGCATATCCATAAAGTAGTTTACATTTTCCAGGAGCTATTTTACATGGCCCCTCCTTGGGTCCACCTTTTTACAGCATGCGTTTTTCTGGCTGTGGTTTTGGCTCCTTTGTCACTTTCAGTTTGTGCCTTGGTCCACACTGCCTTCAGACGGTGAGTGCTGATCGTTGGCAGATCCATACAGGTGTCCTCATCCTGTGTTCACTGGATGTTATGCCATCCAAGCAGGCATTTTAACACAGGCATATTTGTATCAGCTATTTTGCTACTATGTATAAGCTTAATTAACAGCAGAAATACAAACTATATCTTTATAGCAGAGTTACTTTAATATCACACATATAAAACACATTTTAATATTTGCGAAAAGCCAATATAATAATATGTATCTATAACAACAATGAAAAGTTATTCTAATGGTGAAATCTCATCAATGAGAATGCAAGGAAAACAAAAGCTCTCCAACAATATTTTTAGTGTTAGAAAATCAAGGCATTATTCAGTTCTGGGCAGGATGTGCAACAGAAATAATTTCATCCATACATAGTCCGTGTGTGCAGAGAAAATCATTCCATGACACACGAGTTTTACTAGGTTTTCCCTAAACTTTCTACAGTCTGACCCTATCTAAATCCATTGGTTTAATGTGTATTGATTCCAAGTTGGATAGTTCTTAGTATTTGGTTTCCTATTGGACCCGATTTCTTGGCTTCTGCTGTTCATCAGGTCGCAACTGCTGGATTTCCTTTTCAGCCTTTTCCAGAGCAGGTGTCTCCAGCTCTGCCGGGGGCAGTGTCTGGGGTAGGTGTTGGTTGCTGTTTGCTGCTGGTCGTTATCTTTGTGGGTATCTTTTGGGCTATTCCCAATGTGTTGAGATGTTAAACTTATCTCAGTTGAGTGGTGTAACGTTCAGTAAAAAAATCCTGTAAAATTTCTTTCCCCAAGATGAAGGCAAACCAAGCCTGAGTAGAGAAATAAGATTGTAAAAAATTAAAGTATATTAACTGGTATATTTTCCAACAATCTAATCCCAGTGTGTGAGTGTAACTGAGACCCAGAGTGGAATTGTGCCGTTGTCTTCGCCAGCAGCTGTGGCAGTGCAGGCCCAGAAAGCACTGAAGCTGCAGCAGTGGCAGCAAGGATTGGCCCCGGTGGCTGGAGATGCCAAAGGAGGGTGCCCAGGCAGAGGATTTGAGCAGAGGATGTGTGGGCAGGGAGATTTCACAAGAGACAGGACTCTGGCCACAGACTGCTTTAAATGTACATCCCTTATCCCCACCCTGCACTGGGTGGAGAATTACCAGGGTAAGGAATTCCCATGATGAATTGCAAGGGAGAGAATTGAATATCTGCCCTGGGTCTGGCTCTTCTTCTTGCCAAAGCCAGCGGCAAAAGCCGTACCCATGGCATCTTGGTTTCTATCCCCAGCTTCCAAAGGTGTCTCTTTCTTTCCCCATTCATTCTTTGTACCCAGCCTGAGCTCTGGGGGTGCAGGGGTTATGGAGGTCCCATTGTATTCCTAAAGCTTCCATAACCCCCTGGAGGATCTTCCCTGTAAAATGAGTTCTGCTGTCTGAGTCTGTTGCTTCCACAATCCCTTTTCTTGGAATTATTTCTTTTAGAAATCCCTGTATAAGTGATCTAGTGGTTGCTGAGCAATCAGAATTGCTTTTGCCCCCCTGTTAGGTGGCATGGTGTCAGCAGAAGATATTGAAGCCTTCCTGCTCAGGGCATTTCAGTGCCAGGCTCTTACAAGCACACACAGCTGTGCCGGTTGAGCTGACCATGGGGTGGTAACCTGGGCTTTGTCTGATTCCCTTCCTTAATAACAGCGTGTCTTGTAGCTCTTTTCCCTTCTGCTGCCCTTGAAGAGCCATCCAGGAGCACATTTTCTCCCTCAGGCCAGGGAATGTCTCATCAATCTCTCCCAGGCTGTGTCTGGAGCTCTGTCACTTGAATGCAGTCCTGGGTTTCTTCCCAGCCCCTCTGTGGGCTGTTCAGACAGGAGGCTGGGTTAAACCCTTCCCCTGCCCTCAGTTCTAAATCCTCCTGTGCCACTGAACAAGTTTCATACTGTAATAACTGAGCACTGCTCATCCATTTAGAGGCTCTTTTGGTTATCAAAGCTTTAACTTGATGGCAGACTGGAACAGTTGGAGATCCTGTTGTCATCAGTTTTTGGGCCTCAGTTCCCCTTAAAGCTGTGTCTGCACAATTCTGCAGACAATGAGGCCACTGGGTTGAACATTTTAGCCCCAGAATTCCTTTGGCTTGGGCCTGTTTAACATTGACTTAGAATTCTTTTTCCCTGTCTGGGAGGGCCAGGGAAGGAGCCTCAGTTTATCTGCTTTTTGAGACTTGGAAATTCTGCTTTCTTTCTGCTGTCTATCCTTCTGATTTCTTGACCGTCAAGATAGAAGTGTTGTAGGGAGAGATCCCTGGCTCCAAAAGCCCTGCCTTTAGCAGGGACTCAATACCAGGCTGTGAGCCCTTCCTTCCCTCCCTTGGAATAGGGATTTTTTAAAGTAATTAAATACATTTTGCAATATTAATTTGCATTCACACATTCACCATAAAATCCCTTCCCAGAAATTATAATCACAATTAGGAGCAAGCAAAAATTCATGCTTTTCAAACCTGTGAAAAACACCAATCACATGTTTAAAAAATTTAAAATCTTTAATAGAAATAAAATAGTTATAAAACCAGTAATAAAAATTAGAGCAATAAGAATTTGGACAATAAGAGTTAGATCAATAAAGGACAAAAAAAATGCAAAGAATTACAGATGTCTGGATGCTTTCTGGGTATAACACCTCCAAAAAGCCTACCTTGCAAACAAAGGATTAACCCTTTAAAACCATAATCTGTTGCATATTCATATATCTCATACATGATGCCAAATATTCCTTTTAAACTAGGAATTTTTCTGTTTATTGTCAACTTCCCCCATCTTCTAAATCAATCCTTTTGGCTCCGGGGTGTCTGGAAGAAGTCTGTATGGTCAGATAAAGAGGCAATAAATCTTGTCTTGGGATTTTTGGGTGTCTTGTTGGTGCTATCTCTATGTGAAGAATTTCTTGGTTATCTTATCGATTCCTTGTGCTGGTCACAAAAGAATATCTTACATCACATAGCTTCTATTTTAATATTATGCTATAGCCTAAAACTATATTTACCACATTACTTAAAAAAGAATAATACGACATTACTAAAAAAGGATTAATACAAAATCACTTTCAAACATAACACATAGTGTTCATTTTAAAAAACCCATACCCCACATCTACTAATAGTGGTTGAAGACTACACACCTGCTCATTTTTCCCACTTACCCCCTGAATAATCAAAGAACTTGCTGACAATTTCCCCCTCTCTTAGGTCTAAGATTCAGAGTGGATGGAGAGGCCCCTGTGTCCATCAGGAAAGGCCTCCTCCTGATGCAGACCCACCCTGAATGTTCTCCAGGGCTCCAGTGTGGTGGGTCCCTGATGGGATGGGAGCTCTGACACCCCTGACAATCCATATCCATGCAGGGGTGGGCTTGCTCCTCCTGTGGCTGCTGCTGTCTCTGCTTCCAGTGTCCCTGTGTCATGCAGCTGGAGCCCTGACTCCTTGCCAGGGGCTGTTTGGGTGGGCTCTCCCCTGGCCAGGAGGGCAATGCCTCTGCCAGGTGCTTGTGGCCGACCCCGTCCCTTGTGCTTGGGCCCTGGGGTTGATCCCTGAGGGGCTGTAGGAGCAGCGTATTGCTTTTAGACACCACTTGTCCTGGTTGCTTCAAAGTACTTTGGAGAGGCTCCATATCACATTTTCCCTCTTTCCCTGGGGCTGCCCACACTTCTGGGTTCACTTCAGCACAGGCCTTGCCACTTATCTGACTCAAAGGTACAGCATTAGCCTCTGTTTTACCTTGTAGAATATAAATCTCTAGTTCCACATTAGCCATTGAATCCCTTCCCAGGTAATGATAATCACAATTAGGAGGAAGTAGAAATCCATGCATTTGAAATCTATCTCCCACATCTACTAATAGTGGTTGAAGACTACACACCTGCTCATTTTTCCCACTTACCCCCTGAATGATAAACAACTTCTTGACAATTTTCCCCCCTTAAATCTGAGATTCCAAGTAGATTGAGATGCCCCTGCATCCATCCAGAGAGGCCTCCTCTCGATGCAGACCCAGCCTGAATGTTCTCAAGGGCTCCAGTGTGGTGGGTCCCTGATGTGATGGGAGCTCTGATACCCCTGACAATCCATGATGTCCATCAAGGGATGGACTTGCTCCTCCTGAGGGTGCTCCTGTCTCTGCCAGGTGCTTGTGGCTGACCCGGTCCCCGGGGTGCTGGGGCCCCCTTGGGCCCTGGGGTTGATCCCTGAGGGGCTGTAGGAACTGTGCCTTGACCTTTTGCTCATCCCTTCTTGCATTCAGCTGCTGAGCCTTTGTGCCCAAGTGCTCCAGGGCCTTCTTCTGCCACTCCTGCAACCCCTCTCACTGCCTGTGGGTGCTCATCCTCTGAGAGCTGCTGAGCTTTCTGCAAAATCATTATTTTCTCCACTGACCCCAACAAAATCTTTAAAAGAAAATCCTGATGCTTCCATGTGTAATCAGGATTTCTGTGATATTCCTTCATCCTCCTCCTTGTGCTCAGGGTCTCCTCCACAGCCTGTATCCCAGAGCCGGTCCCTGTCCTGCTGCAGTGTCCAAAGGCGGCCCCCCTGTCGGGCAGGGCCGGCAGCTCCACGGGGCCAGGCAGCGGCCGGGGCGTCCCGCAGGCTCCTGGGGGCCGGGGGCCACTGCCGGCCCTGCCCGGGGCTGGTGGGGTCAGGCAGCGCCCGGCGCTGAGCCCCGGCTGCTCCACAGCCCCGGCCCGGCCCCGCAGCTCCCCACAGGCCCCCAGCCCGTGCTCCCGGTCCCGCACCTCTGCGCCCGGTGCTGCCGCTGCCCACCACAGAGAAACCCCCTGACATCCTGACCTCCTTCTTTTCCTCTCCTGGAAAGTGGGCATAGAAAGGGTCTGGATCAGCTGGAAAATTTTAAGGATAAGACCCTGCTGAAAAACTTCCCAATCCTCACAACTCATTCTTTTCCTTCTCTTTTCCATCTTCCATTTTCTTCTCACATAGATTCGTCCTGCTGCTTCTTGCCTTAACCATATTGCTGCACACTCCCCTTCAACCAATCCCTTCCCAGCACACCAACACCATCCATCCCCTGTTTTCCAAATCCCTTCTCCACTTCCCTTATTGCCCCCCTGGCTGTCCATGTCCTTAATTACCTCTTGGAGGATGTGTAAACTACCTCAATATTATCCCCTTTTTTACCACATATGATAATAATGGCTCTGTTAAGTCTTGGTTCTTTTTCTCAAAGGTCAGGAATTTTGCAGGACCTTGGCTGAGCAGCAGTCCATGTCAAATAATAACATTTTCTGAAACTGATGGTTTCTCCTGTCACTTCCTTATCTACAAGTCCCTTGCCCTATCTCAAAGAGATTCATGTCATTTTTTTGTACAGACACTTTCATCTCATTCTTTTCAACACGATGGGAAAGTGGGGGGAGAGGCCATAAAAGGGCATTTAGGGCACCAAAACTGTTTGAGAGATGGGAGGGTCATCCCTTAACTGAACCAGAGGGGAGATGGAATGTAGAGGGGATGATGGAAAAGGGATGGGAGAGGTCAGTAATGGGAGGAGGGACAGCAGAAAAGAGGTTCTCATGGTGCTGCCTTTGTGTCCCCATCACTTGATCCCTGGAGCAATTCCCCAGTGCTGTGGGAGGGGATGGATCTTCACTGGAGGGTTCCCCAGACCCCTTGTTCAGCCTTGGGGTGGTCCTTGGGGTGGTTCCCCTCACCCAGCAGCCAGTGATGCTTTAGCTGTAGGGCAGAGGGGGGTGGGAAAGGGGGATCCGGGGTGGTCATTGAGGAGGAGGGGAGGGAGAGAGGAGAAGGAGGAACAGGAAGAGGAGCAGAAGGAGAAGCACAAGTTTCCATCCTGCTGGTATATCAGGGAGTCTTCAGGAGGTGTTCTTCTAGGGGAATTGTTTGGAGTTTGCAGATTCCAGAATTGAGACCCAAATATCTTTGTGGTGCCTGGGAGGCCTTGTGGCTTTAGAGGGGAAAGTCTGGGTCTTGCTGAATCACAGTTTCCACTCAGGAGGATATTTGGGGATCCACAGATGATCACCAGGTACTGGCAGGAGGAGCACATCAGTCTTGGGGCCCCCCAGGAGTGCGGTGGAGGGGAACTGCAAGATCCCTGGAGTGGTGAGAGTGGAGAGGGGCAATTCCAGAGCTGTTGGACCCAGGGCATCCTGAAGGGTGGAGGAGAAGAGCCTGGAGTTGGGGGACCCCTGAGAGCCATGGAATTCTGTAATAGGGAGTCAGGGGAGAAGGGATCACTGGGACCCTCAAATACCCTGGGTCATCTGTAAGCAAGACCCAAGAATAGAGGAGCCACTGGAGCCCCATCAGCCAAGTGAAGGGAAACCCCCAAAACCCAGAGTGGAGAAACGAGGTGGATCTCCTGTGAGGATTTTTTGGGGGGCTGAACCTTCATGTTTTGGAGATTTTTATGGACACTAAATATCCGGTCACTTCCTGAGAGGAACTTGGGCAGGAGGAACCCCAGCCTAAGGTGCTCACCCATTGTTTCTCCCCCGAAACCAGGATTCATCATTCCTAAGCCTTGGGCCAATGGAGGAGAAGGAAAAGCCTCAGAGATGCCACATGAGGAGGGGCTGCAAACCCAGCCTAGGGAGCTGCAAGAAGGAAAGACCCCCTCTGTGCCAGGAAGGTGGCCCGAGGTCCAGCCGCAGCTCGGAGCTGGTGGAGAAGCCCCACAAGTGCTTGGAATGTGGGAAGGGCTTCAGCCAGAGCTCCAACCTTGTTCGGCACCAGATGATCCACACTGGGGAACAGGTGGACCTACCCTACAAGTGTGGGGAATGTGGAAAGAGCTTCAGAGACAGCTCCAACCTGATCCGGCACCTGAGGATCCACACTGGCGAACGGCCCTATGAGTGTTTTGAGTGTAAGAAGAGCTTCCGACAGAGCTGCAGCCTGATGGAACACCGGAGGATCCACACAGGGGAAAAGCCCTATGAGTGCTTGGAGTGTGGGAGGAGCTTCGGGTGGAACTCTGACCTGATCCGGCACCAGAGGACCCACACTGGCGAGAGGCCCTACGAGTGTCCCGAGTGTGGGAAGAGGTTTCGGAGCAGCTCCCATCTCCTCCTGCATCAGCGGACTCACACAGACGAGAAGCCCTTCCGCTGCCCCGACTGCGGGAAGGGCTTCAACCGTAACTCCCACCTCACCGTGCACCGGCGCATCCACACCGGGGAGAGACCCTATAAGTGTCCTGAGTGTGGGAAGAGCTTCTCCAGCAGCTCTCACTTGACCCAACACCAAGGGAGGCACCAGCAAGGTGAATGGTTAAAACCAAAAATCAAGGACAAAGCCTTTCTTACTAGCCAAAGTTAGAAAGTGGTATGTTTATTACGCTGGCAGGCAGTACTGTGGGGATCGTCCCCGAAATGCGTGACCGCACTGCACAAGGTTCTTTGCCTTCTGTTTATTTCCCAAAATACTACATATGCACAACCCCAGCACCTCCCATCTTCACTCTGTATTAAAATGAGGTTATTAGTCCTTCACACATGTGCAATTCTTGTCTTGAATTGAGTCGGTGGTCTCAAACTGGGTCAGTGGTCCCAGGGATGAAGTCAGTAAAGTCTTTGTCAGGTCTCTGTGACACTTTTGCACAATCCAAGGCCCCCTGCTTTGTGATGGATTGACATGGAGTCCGGGTGCTGGGCATTGTTCTGCTGGTTTCAATATAACAATTAGCTTTAACTTAAGTATCTAATAATCATTAACCTATTGTTGGTGTATCTAGCTTCAATATGAATTGGTTCTAACCCTCAGCTAAAATCTTAACCCTTTAAAATCATCATTCAAAGGGAAGCCCTATGAGTGGCCCAAGTGCAGGAAGAGCTTTATGCGCTGCTTCAACTCCATCCCCTGTGGAGACTCAGGGGCCTGCCAGTGGAGCTGTAACGCCTCAGCTCTGGTGGGGCAGAAACAAGCAGGGAGAAGCACCCCCTCTTTGGTTAAGGTTAGAGGAGCCCTCCCTCCCATAGGCCTTGCAGGCACATGTGTTAAATTTCATTGATTTACTCAGTTGACATTACCCCTGTTCAGCCCCTTTTTACCATATTTGTATCCCCCTAGAATGTTCTTCCCACTCTTGATCCCCATTGGCCCCAGTTTGCTGCAGTGTTCTGCTCCTGTTATACAATTGGTTCCCCTAGTTTGCTGCCCTTCCTCTGCACCTCTTTTCCCTGTTCACATTGGTCCTTGACCTTCAGATCCACCTGTTTTTCCGTATTTAACCCTGTGTCCTCGACCCTGCTGGGTCTTTGTCCCTGGGTCTTCTTTGTGGCAATCAAGGACTTTTGTATCTCTAAAGAAAGACCCATCCCTCGTCTCCTTCGCCAGCTCCTTTAGCAAGCGTGCTTGAGGTGCGCCGCTTCAGTCTCCCATTGGAGGATCTGCACTGGATGATCCCAGGTGCCCCACGTTGGGAAGAGCTCTGGTGACCCCCGTTTTGCGTGATACCCGTTGGATGTGTGGAAGGTGTTGGACAGATTTCTTTCCCTTCTCCTTGTCCTGCTGTGATTTGGTTGTTAATAAATTCACTCCCTGTACCCAGGCTGGGTCTGTTTTGCCCATGTTGGTCCTTGGGGCAGGATCTCTCCCAGTTTTCTCTTCACTCCTGGGCTTTTCCTTGTATTTCCTTTCCCTGTGCAATTGCAGAGGGCAGGGATGGAGCGGTTTTGGTGGCTCCCACCATTCTGGCAGGACCAGACCTGCCCTGCCCCAAGGTTCCAAGGGGCTCCTGGGGATTCCCCATTTGTGGGTGTCTTGGTTTGGAAAGACAGGTGTCTGCTAAGGAAGGCAGAAGTCTCCCCTGAAATGGAAATTGTAAGCCCCCTCCCTCCAAATTGTTATAAATTTGAAATTAAGGGGGACTCTCAGGCAAAGATATGGGAGCAGGAATAACAGTTCTTTATTAGGGAAGAAAATAAAAAAATAGAATAAACAATGCAGTGAACCAAAACAATGCTGACAGAGTCAGAATACCACCTGACACCCTTTTGGTCAGGGTGTTGGCCGCAGTCCAATTGGAATTATGGCTGCAGTCCTCCTGGTGTGGTAATTGTGTTGGAGCAGTGATCCTGTAGAAGGGTGTAGTCTTCCTCTGAAGATCCAGTGGAAAAGGCAGCTGTTCCTCTGGGAATCCATTGTAAAGGCTGTTCTGGTGTCCCAAAAGCTCAGATTATATCCAGTTAGGAATGCTTGGCTCCTCTCTCTGGGCAGAGCATCTTGCTATGGGATGCTGTAATTTTTATCAGTCATGCAGTGACATTCAATAGCCCATGAACAGCAGATGCCTCCTCGAAGGGAGGATTAGTTTGTGGAAGAGATAAAGAAAACTGCCCAATTAACAGAAGATAACTGCCCCACCTCTCACAGATGGCAAATAGAATACACATTGCCTTGCAGTCTAGGACAGTGGGACATCTCTGCTGGAGGAGGGTGTTCCCCCTTGGTGCAGCCCCAGCCCTTGGGCAGTGTTCAGCCGAGCAGAGAACACTCTCAGCTGGGGCCTCCTTTCTGGGCACACTTGAGCCCCTGGACATCTCAATACCCATTTTGGAGTTCACCTGAATTTCTGAATATCTGGAACCCCATTTTTAGAGCTGTTTTGGGTTTGCACAGCCTTTTTTTTTGTAGCAGGGGTGCTCCAGGGGTGGGTTCTGAGAGAAGCTACTGGAAGCTTCTTCCATGTCCGGCAGAGAAATTCCCTGGTGGTTCCAAAGACAGAGGTGCTGGATGCAGAGATCCCCCAAAGCCCCTGGAGATCCACAGGGATGCAGAGATCCTCACACTCCCAGTGCTTCTCACTTCATTCCCTGCCCCTCCCAGTGCCCTCCATCCATATCCCCTCCAGTCCTTTCCAGTTCTCATCCATGCCATCCAAGTCCCAGTCTGTTCTGCTCAGTTCAGTCCCAGTCCCTTCCTGTTCAAGCTCAGTTCCTGGGATTCCCTCCATCACTCCCGGTCCATTTCCAGTCCCTTTCCAGTTCATTCTCATTCCTTCTTAGTTCACTTAGATCTGCCCCTGCCCTCTCAGTGCTCCCCAACCTGCTCCACTCTCTCTTAGTGCCACCCCTTTCCATTTCCCATCCCTCTCAGTGCCACAACAGCCCTACACCCTCTTTCTCCCCATACCCTGCCACTGTCTCCCCGCTCTCTCCCAGTGCCCCCCAGCGTGTCCATCTCACTGGTGCTGTGGAGCTTCCAGGCCAGCCCCAGCTGCCTACTCTGCTCTGTGATGAATTTTCACCCTGCACAGGTGCAGCTGAGGTGGTTCCAGGGCCAGCAGGAGCTCTTGGATCACGTACTGGCCACTAACGTGGTCTCCACTGGGGACTGGACCCACCAGCTCCTGGTGCTGCTGGAAACCTCCCCTGGTGCAAGGTCATGTCTAGCTGCCAGGTGGAACACGTCAGCCTGGAGCATCCCTGAGCCGGCACTGGGGCATGGCCCAGCCCCCACGGCGCCTGGGACAGCTGAGGAGGCACTGCGGGGGCTGAGAGGAGGATTGAGGTGTGCTGGGAGTGACTGGGAGGGAGTTTGAGGCAGCCTGGAGGGGCGTAGGAGTTTGGGTATGGAAAACAGAGGGAAGAAAAGGAGATTTGGTGTACTTGAATCAATTAGGATGGTGTTGGTGAGGCCTGGTGGGACTGGTGATGACTACATGACGTAGGTCAAAGTTACAAGGTGCTTATATAGCTTGAGTTATATCAATATCTGAGAAACGACCACTCACTTTTTAAAGGTTTATTAAACCTTAACAAAAAATACAACTAAAGGACTAAATAAGGAAAAATTACAGCACTGGGACCCCCCGTCCCCCGTGGCTGCCGGCCACATGGCTCATCTTCAGAATAAATGCACTGCCTTTTATATCTCTGGCCCTCCTAGAGCTTTGTCAGTCAACTCCTTCCTTGCCATCCAGTGGTGGAGGTCACTTTCTTGTGTTCTGATTGGAGCTCAGGTGTTACCACAGTAACAAGCCAACCTTCCCAAATGCCTGAATTACCAAGACCATCCTGTGATAACAATGCTAGGGGATGAACACATTGCAGTAACATAACTATTCATTTATAAAACTTCTCTTAACATACCTATAATGTTCACCCCTTAATTGTGAGAGCCAACCATCTCATTACTCATCTGTAACAAATATAAGCTGATATATCTATATAACCTGATATCAATATAACCTAAGTCATGACTTCTATATCTCTATATAACCTGAATCATAGCTTTTTTAATACCTATAGAACCTGAATCATAACTTTTGATATAAAGAACTTTTTATACAATGTAATGGCTAGTGTACAGTTAACTAACGAAAAATTGGCAAATGTAAAGCCAATTAGACAGAAAACAAATAATTTAGACTGGTTGGGACCAGACAGACCAAGGAACACTGTAACTGTGCATGATCCAAAGACAAAGATGAAAAGTTCAGATGCGAAGAAGACCTTAGAAGCCTTCATCAAAATGCCAAACGACCCCCGAATTGAGGAGGTGCAAGCGCAGTGCAGAACAATTATCTAACAACCATGAGATCATACTGTGTAAATTAGTTCTCTCGCATATGTGATGATGATATAGTAACATAGTAACACTAAGCAATGCTTACTGTATAAATATACCACAGCACTTGTCAAAGGTAGGTAAGTTAGGTGGAGATATCCCCTGCAGATATCTTGTTTGTTGCAGATAATGCTCTGCAATAAACAAATAGCTGCTCTATAGACATTGGTCTGTGGGATTTATTTCCAGCCTATCTTTCGGGCATCACGGGGGCAGGGCAGCCACCTCTGTCCCAGCCACAGCAACCGGGACGAGCCAGCGCCGCTCCGGCAGCGGCTCCTGCCCAGGCAGCGGCGGGAAGGAGACCGCGGGCAGCCGCTCCCGCAGCGCCCTCAGCCCAGGGCCGGCACGGGCCGGACACGGCACCGCCAAGCCGCCGGAGCCCCCTGCCGCCCCCTCCGCCCGCAGCGAGCCCCGAGCCCCCGCAGAACCCGGCGCGGCTCCCACCTGCGCCGGGGCCGCCTCCGAGCTCCGCCAATGCCGCCTCCCCGCGCTCCGGCCGCTGCCGCCGCTCCCGGGCCCGCACAGACCTTTTGGAATATTTAACAGGCAGGTTATTTTTGCCCCTGTGTCTACTACAAATTCTAATTTTTTTTTCTTGGGGACTCATTTTTTGTTGGGGAAGATGAAACAAGAAGGCCTTATAGGTACGATTGCCTAGCGAGGGATTGGGAAAGTGCAGAGAATGCGAGCCAGTTTGAGATGAAAACGAGCTTTGAGATGACAGACCTTGGTTGCTAAGTAGCTGTGGTGTAGCTGGTGGAAGATAACTCCCTTTTTGACCCACAGACAGAGCAAAGGGTCAGATAAAGTGTTCTGTCTCATTCCTCAAAAATGTAGAGTTTATCTCGCACTTGTAACCCTCCCCTGAAGTACGATGTGTCTGCAATCCCACTGGTCCAAAGTCCTTTTCCGCACCCACCTTCAAGCCCCCTTGATAAGGTGTACCCAAGAAGCCAGGGCCATCTTTCTTCTTCTTCTTTCTCTTTTGCCTCCTGCTCTCTTGGACTCTCTCGCTATCTCGCCCTGCCCTTACTCCTTGGGGCCAGCCTTGGGCTGTGCCTGGCAGCTCCAAGCAGGGACCCCACAATAAACCACATATCCTAAGACTGGGCTCTAGAGATCTCTTGTCTCCGTCTGTCCTGACCATCCTGGACCAGCACTCACCACAATTTTTAAAGTTATAATAGGCTCCAGATGGTATCTGTATCTAAAAAAAATAGAGCCTATGACCTCCCTATTCTTCCTCTGTGCCCATCTCTCAGAAGATTTTCAGATCTTTTATTTGATTAGGGTAATTTCTTCTACAATGTCCTTCGACCCCACAGTAAAAACAGATATTTCTAGAATGCTCCTTAGATTTGTGTTGGACTGGTGTTCTGTTCTTTTCCTCTCCCTTGTCTCTACGACTTTTATGTCTAGGAGTGGTGCCTGGGGGTTTTAGGTTTTTCTGAAAATTACTTTCTCGTATAGTGGTTACTCTAATTTTTACTTTCACTTTATCTTTTTCTTCATCTCTCTGGATATAAATCTTTTCAGCCTCCTTTAATAAATAATCTAACGATCTATTATGCCATTTATCAATCTTTTTCTAGTTTTTTTTTTTTTTTTTTTTAATATCTGGCCTGGCATTTGTGACAAAATTAATTCTTAACAGAGCTTGTCCCACAACAGTCTCAGGGTCTATTCTGAAATACTCTTTCATATTTTTCCTAAGTCTGTCTAATTATTCAGTTGGAGTTTCTTCTTTCTAAGGGTTGGGGGTATTTAGACCTTGGAGGACCCCAAAGATAAACCGCAAATGGCCCTTGGGGGATAATGGGGATCCACGACTGGTTGGGGATTTTGAGGGGGAAGGGGTTGCAGGTGGTTGCTGCCGGCAGAGCGCGGGCGATGGACAGGGGCTGTGGGATCACCGGATCATCCCTAAGTGGGATCCTAGAGAGGGGGAGCAGCAGGAACCACGGGACCCCCATCAGCCCAGGGAAGGAGGACCCGCGAAACACAAAGTGTGGAGATGCAAGAGGGGGAAATCCTGGGAGGGTTTTTTTTGGCTGAATCTTGGTAGTTTGAAGAGTTCTAGGGACACAACACGCCCAGTGACTTCCTGAGATGGACTTTGGTCAGAAGGAACCCCCATCCAAAGGCACTCACCCCTTGTTTCTCCCCCCAAACCAGGATCTGTCATTCCCAAGCCTTGTCCAGATGGACAAGGAGGAAAAGCCCTGGAGATCATACAGGAGGAGGGTCTGCAAACCCAGACCAGAGCGCTGTGAGGAGGAAAGAGCCCCCCTGAGCCAGGAAGGCGGACGGAGATCCAGCGTGAGTTCAGAGCTGGTGGAGAAGCCTCATGGCAGGGAGAAGCCACACAAGTGCTTGGAATGTGGGAAGAGCTTCAGCTTCAACTCCCACCTGAAGGAACATGAGGTGATCCACACTGGGGAACGGCCCTACAAGTGTGGGGAATGTGGGAAGAGCTTCAGTTGGAGCTCCAGCCTGTTCCGGCACCAGGTGATCCACACTGGGGAAAAGCCCTATGAGTGCTTGGAGTGTGGGCAGAGCTTCAACTGGAGCTCCAGTCTGTTCCGGCACCAGTTGACCCACAGTGGGGAAAAGCCCTATGAGTGCTTGGAGTGTGGGCAGAGCTTCAGCTGGAGCTCCAGTCTGACCAAGCACCAGAAGATCCATAGCAGGGAATGCCTCTATGAGTGCTTGGAGTGTGGGAAGAGCTTCAATGAGAGGTCCTCCCTGATGCACCACCAGAGAATTCACACTGGAGAGCGGCCTTATGAGTGCTTGGAATGTGGGAAGAGCTTCAGCCACAACTCCAGCCTGCACAGACACCAGAAGGTCCATACTGGGGAACGGCCCTATAAATGCTTGGAATGCGAGAAGAGCTTCAGCAATAGCTTTTGTCTGATTCGCCACCAGATAATTCACACAGGGGAGCGCCCCTACACATGTAGAAAATGTCTGAAAAGCTTCAGTGACTGCTCCAACCTCATCAGCCACCAGCGCTTGCACTCTGAGGAACGGCCCTACAAGTGTGAGCACTGTGGGAAGAGGTTCAAGCTCACGTCCTACCTCAGCCGCCACCAGAAGATGCATACCAGGGAGAGGCCCCATGAGTGTCCCAAGTGTGGGAAGAGGTTTCGGCTCCGTTCCCATCTCCTCCAACATCAGCCAACACACACAGAGGAGAGGCCTTTCTGCTGCCCCGACTGCGGGAAGGGCTTCAAACGCAACTCCCACCTCACCACCCACCAGCGCCTCCACACCGGGGGGAAGCCCTATGAATGTCCTGAGTGTGGGAAGAGCTTCTCCAGGAGCTCTCACTTGACCAGACACCAACAGAGGCACCAGTAACCGAAGCCCAGAAATGCCCTGAGTGCGGGAAGAGCTTCGTGTGCTGCTCCAGGTCCATCTCCCATGGGAGGATCCATGCTGGATGATCCTCAGTGACCCCGTTGGGCAGAGCTCTGGTGATCCATGGTCCTGGTGAGACACGTGGCTGGGGGTGCTCCACATTTTCCTGCCTCCTCATGGGCACCTGGATGAATGCAGGGGCAGAAACATCCATTAGGACACAGACTGAGAGTGGAAATTGCACACTGATGGCCCCTGGAGATCCATGGGGATGGAGAAATCCCCCAGCAACCCCTGGAGCAGTCCCCTGGAGAAGGGGGATGCCTGAGAGGAGGCTGTAACCCCGTGGGAGACACATGGGCAGACAGGTCCCCAGTGGAGCAGCCTGTCTTTGAAGGACTGACCCCGTGGCACAGTGACCCACACCTCAGCAGTTTGAGGAGGGCTGGTGCCCATGGGATAGACTCAGGGTGGAGAAGTTCCTGGAGAACTTTCCCATGGGAGGGACTCCAGTATGCAGCAGGGGAATGATTCCTGTCCCTGAGCAGAGGGAGAAGCCACGGGGGATGAACTGAGCATGGCCCCATTCCGTCTCCCTACACTGCCGGAGTAGAAGGTAGAGCTGGAAGGAAGGAGGGATGGGAATGGTGTTTGGAAGGGTTTTCTTTTACTTCTTATTATCCTGCTCTGAGTTTGTTAGCAATAAATTCAATTCATATCTCCAATTTTGAGCCTGTGTTGCCCGTGACAGTGTTTGATGAGGGATCTCTCCTGGTCCTTAGCTCAACTCCTGAACCCCTGGTTGAATTTTATCTCCTCTGTCCGGCCTTGGAGGGCAGTGAGAGAGCAGCTTTGGTGGGTGCCTGGCATCAGGCCACCATCACCCCACTACAATGGGACATGCCTCGTGTGGCCTCGTGTTGCTGTTGCTTTTGCCTTTCCTATGATTTTATCTTTTGCATTAAATGTTTGTGAAGTGCCCCCGGTGTCCCTCGTGTTCCCTTGGTGCCGGCATCCCCATCCCTTCCCCTGCTCGCCCTGCCACGTTCCATCCCGGCTGGAGGAGCCTTGGAGCTGCCATGGGGGCCGTGGGGCTGCGCCCCAAGCCGGGGCCCTTCCCAGAGCTCCCAGTCTGCCCATGCCATTGCCCAGTGTGGATCTTGCGGTGCTTGTTGAAGTACATGGGAGAAATTACCCCAGCCCTTGCAGTGTGCTGCTTTCCCAGATGTTGAGATTTGCACACCCCGGAATGTCCTGGTCCGGGCAGGCGGCTGAGGAACTGCTACTGCCCTGAGCTGCCAGGAGCTCAGGGTCACCTGGAGCTGGAGGCGCTGGGAGATGCAGCTGAGGCTGTAATGGAGCAGGGACCCACCTGCAGCCCCGGCAGGAGCCCAGGCTGGAGCAGGGGATGCCTGAGAGAGGCCCTGAGCCCATGGGAAGCCCCTGCAGAGCCATGGAAGTGGCTCCTGGCAGGACCCGTGAGCGTGTGAGGGATCCCCGTGGGAGCAGCCTGTTCCTGAGGGACTCTGTCCCGTGGGAGGGACCCCAGGCTGGAGCAGGACAAGGATTCCTGTCCCTGAGGGGGAGGCTGTGACATGAGCTGACTGTGACCCCCATGCCCTGTGCCTCTGGGTGGAGAGGAGGGCAGGAATCTGGGAGAAAGTGAAGCCCAGGAAGCAGGCAGAGGTGAGGGGAAGGTGTTTTTGGTAGGATTTGTTTTACTTTTCATTCTTCTGCTGTGATTTGTTTGGCAATTTTTCTGGTTTAAAAGATAGGTGTCTGCCAAGGAAGGCTGCAACCTTCGTGGAACAGAAAAGATGACCCCCCTCCCTCCAAAATATATCTTTGAAATTACGGGGCTTTCAGGCACAGATATGGGAAATGAAATAATAGTTCTTTACTAGAATATATATATATATATATATATATATATATATATAACAACATGGAAAACAAGACCAGCAACAGCACCACAGACCAACAAATCCTAATCCTAGCCCTTTCCTCCCATCGAGCCCAGATTTCCCCTTTGATGTAGTTACAATCGTGACCGGACAGGGACACTGTTCTTTTGGGGACCCCTGGGACAGCGACCTGTACAGCACCAACCCACCCCGGCAGCAGGCGGCGAACAACGAAGGCAGGCGGATCCCATCGGGCAGAGCGGGCCCTCGGTACCAGCCCCGACAGCCGCAGGGACAAGAGGGCAGAGCTGGGCAGCAAGGCAACAGCGTAGCCCCGTCCTGGGAAACGGGCGCCCACTCTGCGCACCACACGTGACCGTTCGCTCTCTCTGCGATCCCCGGCCACACCAAAAGCACTGGAGATCAGCTCCCCATCCCCCAGAGTCTCGGAGTCCGCTGCAGTACCTCTCGAGGTATTTCTACAATTCCTGAGAAAAATTTCCCCCCAGACAGAGAAATCACTCCCCAGCCAAGACTTCCAAACTCTCCATTCTCTGGCTGAGCCATTCCCGTGGTATGTGAGATTGCATGGCCATTTCATTTGTTTGCCCCTATTTGTCTCCCCTCTCTCCTCATTGTTTTTTCTTTCAAGTAGAAGATGGAATAAAAAATTGCCTGTCTGAAAAAACCCAAATATACAAACAGCAACAATAACAACAACAACAACACCTTATCCCCAATAATAATACATTCAATTAATTTCCCCAAGTCAGATGTGTTGTGCACATGAGTGACCTCTCTCTGTTCTTACCCTGAACCTGGAGCCTCTCCTTGTGTTCTGTTCCCTGCCCAGCCTCAGTGACAGAGTGATTTTGGTGGCACCAGGCACCTGGCCAGACCCAGCCAATCCCAATAATCACTGCAACAATTCACTCCACCATTAAACAGCCCCACAGCGGGTCTGGCTACAAGAGCAGGCAGCGACAGGAATACAAACTGGGAAAAATGGGACATAGTGAGAGGAGGGAGGTGGTGCCAGTGGGCGAAATCTCCTCCCCCCGAACTGACAGGGGGAGGAGGAGGGAGAATCTGGTGCAAAGTAAAGGGGAGAGGAGAAAGCATAGGACTGGAGCTCTGGAAGGCAGATGGGGATGGCCATGGGCAGCCGGGGATTTTCCTTTCCAGCTCTGTGGAGTGAAAGGGAGTGGTGTAAAATCTGTCAAGAAAAAAAGAGGAGAAAGAGCAGGTGGTGGAAACTGCTGACAATTTGGATTCAATTTACCTGTCTGAAGTACAAACGCCAACAGCCTCTGAGCAGTGACAGACGCCCACCTGCAGTGTGTGTGCTCTGCTGCTCCCCTGGCTGCAGCCTGTCTGTTAAAACCCCCATAAACATCTTCCCGGGGGCTGCTTCGCTTTTTGGGACCATTTATGGCAATTACGCAGGGTTTTTTAAACTTTGTTGTTTTTTCGGGATAGGAGGGACCCCCTTGCAGGGACGCCCTGGGTCAGGCGCCTCTGGGCTGTTTTGAGGCAGGGGGAGCCCATTGCGGCAGTGCGAGAAAAAATGGGGAGCGGGATTTATAAAGGGGTGCGGCGGGAGCTCCGCGGGCCGGACCGGATCGGGCCCTCTGGGGCTACGAGAAGACATTGACCCTCATGGGGTCAGTGACGAGCTTGAAGGGTCTGAGTGTGGAAGGGGCTCACAGCTGCTCTTTGAGACAAAAAGAGTTAGTTGAAGAAGAGAAGCTGATAAGAGTTGCCTTTGCCCCTGCAAGGAGTTCTACCAAGGTCATTGTCGTGGAAATGAAGGAGAAAAAAAGATAAACGGGGGCGACCTTGTGGGATTTGGATGTTGGCAGAAAACAGTTGTGGAGACCACCCTGCACCAATGAACATGATGTTAATTTATTGTATACAATGAATAGGTATAAACTTTGTGAGAAGGTATAAAAGACAGCCTGCTGCTGAAATAAACGGAGAGAAGCCTTCTCAAATGCATGGTGGTGTTCTCTGTGTTACCACCATCTCAACAGCGACTTCTGAGTGCCCCGGGCAATGGAGCCTGTGCCCTCCTGACGTCAAGAGACGTAAATGTTGATCCTCCTCCGCTCAGGACCTGGCCTCTAACAGCTGACGGGATCCGCAGGCAGAGCTGGGTGGTGATCTTAGGTCGCGCTTCCCTGCCCCGCTCCGATCTGCTCCAGGAGACCCCAAACCCTCTGCTCTGCCCCGCATTGGCCCCAGCGGTTCCTCCGCTGCTGCAATACCCGGCCGGTGGCGCTGAGGTGCTGCTGCTCGCCGGGACAAAATCTTTCTGAAAAGGGTTTTCAGTGCATGGGAGCGATTTTCCGAGGTTCCTGGGCTCCACGGGTTCCGGCTCCTTCAGTCATCCTACAGGCGGCCGAGAGAGCTCGGTGCAGATTTGCATTTTAAAATTTTATTTTATTCTTTACCTTTTGTTGCACTCGCACCTCGCCCGTGCCTCGCTGCGACTCCTTCAGGGACCCAGGGGGCGGCACAAACCCCTGGGGGCGGCTCCGAAGGGCCCCGCCCGCCGCCTGCCCGCTGCTCCCCGGGGATCGGACACCGCAGGCGGCCCCGGCCCCTTCTTCCTCTTCTTCCTCCGGACGGGATTGAGCCCCCGCCACCGCCCGGCTCCTTCTGCCGCTCCTGCCCGCCACGAACCGGCGCTGCCGCTGACGGGGCTCCGTCGTTACTGCCCCGCTCCTCAGGGCCGAGCCGAGGAGTGAGCGCACGGGTGGGGAGGGACTCCCGACGGACAGGGCAGGGACTGACCCCATGTGGAGCTGAGCTGTCATCTTGAAACAGGGACTCCGACGTGGGCGCTGGAGTAATCTCAAGGTTACTTCCGTAATCTCAAGGTGCTACCTGATACTCGACACTTTAGTTTCGGCAATATGAGGCCCTTCAGCAGCAATGTCTCTCCCAGCCACTGGTTTCTGGCTCAAAACCATCTTGAAACGTGGACAAGAAACCCAAAGTCCCAGCAGAAAAAGCTCTGCCATTGCTTTTTATTTTTCATATTTTATTTTATTTTATTTTATTTTATTTTATTTTATGTGTCAGGTATATGTAACTTTTTTTTTTTTCCTATAATCCCGTGTTTATTCTCTATTTATCCTCTCTCCCATGGCTGCTCCGGTGCCATCAGGCCCCGGCTAAAAGGGAAACCACAAAACCCTCTGGAAATAAAGCTGGTCTGGGGGAAAACCCTGCAGGGGGGATTGAATCCCACGGAGAGCGCTGGCTGAGAGTTGGAGATTCCAAATGCTCCGAGGGGCCGGAGGGAACTGTGCTGGGGCCCCGGGGCCTCCCTGGGGGCACCTCCAAGACTCCCGAGCAGAGCGACCCCTCCTATCCCCCAAAATATGCAGGTTTGGGTCAGCTGAGGAAAAGAGCTGGAAAAAGGGACTGGAAAGGGGGTGGAGATTGAGAGGACTCCTCAGCTATCGCCCAGAAAGGAAGGGCTTTCTGCAGGAAAGCCACAGGAAAATCCTCCAGAAACCAAAAGAATAATGATGAATTTTGTAACTCTTTCCACTCCTGTTTCCAGAAGGTCCTGGCTGGGTCCTGCTGGGAGGAGCCAGGGGTGGGGAGGGGGCTCAGAGCCCAATTGGGGAAAAAAGTTCAACTGGGGCAAGGAAACTTTTACTGTGGGGAGAAAATGTGAATGGAGGGGACTTGAATGAGAGGGGATGATTTGAACTGGGGAGACAAAATGAAGCCGGGGGAGGAGCCCCCCAGCCCTCGGCTGTGTCCTGAAGGTGCTGCCACTGGTTCCCCTGCTCCCACCCCCCAGGCTGGGGGTGCAGAGCTGCCTCGGCTCCCCAGGAATGTCACGGGATAGAAACTCCATTCAAGCTTTTATGTTCCCAGTCACTCCCAATAAGATCCCAGTTGCCCCCAACATGGTCCCAGTTTCTCTCAGTCATGCCCTGTAGGGCTCCTTCCACTCTCAGTCACTCCCAGTAGGAGTCCAGTATGGCCCCAGTCACTTCCAGTATGAACCCAGTCACTCCCAGTCACTCCTTCTAGGATGTCATTTGCCCACATCATGGTCCCAATTGCTCCAAGCATTATCCTAGTATGAGTCCAGTCATCCCCAGTATGGACCCAGTAATTTCCAGACACTCCCAGTATGAATCAGGTTTAATCCTTGTTACCCCCATGTAAGAGACGGTCTGAAGTTTCCTTCATTTGCCTCACGGCCGTCGCAAGGACCCTGCAGACCCTGACAGGAGTTCTGGCCTGGCTGAGGTGGATGCAGACGCTTGCCCAGTCACTGTCAGCAGCTGCCCTCGCTGTGCTCCTACAGAACACTGCATTCCTGCAGGCTGTGACCAGCGGTGGCTCGTCCCTGCGTGCCAGCACCTGCTCCACAGACCAAGGGGCTCTTCACAATGGCCCATCAATCTGGCCTACCTTCTGGCCAGATGCCACTCGCTTTGGCTAAGGACTGTATAAACTGTAACTTTTTGGGAAGACTTTGGTTAACCACCATGCACGACGGCGAATCCATGTGGCTGGACCATTGAGGATCTCGTCTCAGTGGTGGTAGCTATATTCCCCTTTCCCCTCTTTTCTATCTATTCTTTATTTCCCTTTTCTTCCCCTCTCTCTATTGCATTTGCTGTTGGTACCAAAATAAAGGTGCATTAGTTGTGATTTAAACTGATGGTCCCCTGCCGTTTGCCTTTTTGCACTTTTGGGATCGGTTAAGGAACCAGCACGACACCCCGCAGGAGCGGATCATGACACCCCAGTATGATCCCAGTCACACCCAGATACTCCCAGTATTATTTCAGTCACTCCAAGTATGACACTGTCAGTCCCAGTATTACCCCAGCATGGGCCAGTTGCTCCCGGTAGGATCCCAGCTGCCTCCAGCATTTTTCCAGTTGTGCTTTTTCAACACTACTATGGTTCCACACACTCCCAGTACTACGCCAGTCACCCCAAGTATGACCCTGTCAGTCCCAGTATGATCCACTCTGACTCCAGCATGGGCCAGCTGCTCCCAATAGGATCCCAGCTGCCTCCTACATTTATTCAACTGCACCTTTTCACCACTACTATGGTTCTAGTTACTCACAGTATGATTCCAGTCATTCCCAGTATGAGCCCAGTCATGCCCACTATATCCCAACAGCACCCGATTGCCCTCAGCATGTTTTCAGTAGCCCTCAATGTGGTCCCAGTATATCCCAGTATGACCCCTGGTGCCCCAAATCTGGTCCTGTTGTGTCCTGGAATATCCTGGTGTCCCAGTCTGCCCCAGTCCATCCCAGCTTGTCACATTCTGTTGCAGACCCTTCTGGGCAGCCACCACCGTTTCCCAGATCCTGCCCATGAGCAGCCAGTGAAAGCTCCCGCAAGATGCTGACAGGGACCGGGGGCTCCCTCTTTGGCTTTGTCTTCCTGGCGCTGGGGCTCGGCTTCTACCTGCGCAAGAAGGTCAGGGGGGTCCCGGGGGTTGTGTCCCCCCTCCACCAGAGCATGTGTGCTCCTTCCCCGGGGCCCGCAGCCCGGTGTCACCCCCTTTTCTCTGCACACAGAGCTCCTGAGCTGATGGTGGCCACAGCCCTTCCCTGTGGCCTCGGGCCTGGCTGGGACCCCCTGCTCTGTCCACACGCTGATTTTGGGGGGGTTGTGTGTCCCCCCAGCCCTGCTGTCACTCTGCCCCTGCCCAGCTGTTCCCAGTGTTCCCAGTAAAGCTTCCCTGTTAAACCCAGTCCGGTTTATGGGGGGCAGTGGGGAGGGACTTGGGGGGACCCCACGGGGGTGTCAAGAGTGGGGAGGGGGTTGGGAAACTGGCCCCGAGATGGATCGGGAATAGGGGCCCCAGTGTGTACCCCGACTCTGGGGGGGCCTTGAGAGGTACTTGAACCCAAGCACAGCACCCTGCAAACCCCAGAAGGCACTGGAATCCCCCAAAGCCACCAGGGAAATTTAGGGTGGGGGCCCGTGAGGGGTGCCCAGGCTGAGCCCTGAGCCCAGCGCGGCCCCAGCCCAACTCAAAAGGTGGGCCAAGGGTGGGCATTGGGCCCAGGGGGAGGAGGGATAAGGAAGGCAATCGGGAGGAGAGCAATGGAGGAGGAGCCAGGGGAGGAGGACTGGGAGGAAGAGGAGGGAGAGATGAAGAGGAGGAGCAGTGACAGGAGCAGCAGTGGGGATTCTCCTCTCCCTGCATTCATCCAGGTGTCCATAGGGAGGCAGGAAGATGTGGAGCCCCCCAGCCAGGTGTCTTCCCAACAGGGATCACCAGGACCATGGATCACCAGGGCTCGATCACAGGGGGTCACTGGGGATCATCCAACATGGATCCTCCCATGGGGGATGAAGCTGGAGCAGCGCACAAAGCTCTTCTTTCACTCTCTTCCCTCACTCCAAGCTCTTCCCTTACTCGGGGCACTCACAGGGCTTCCCTTAGAGGTGCCTCCATTGGTGTCTGGTCAAGTTGGAGCTGCTGAAGAAGCTCTTCCCACACTCGTAGGGCCTCTCCCTGGTGTGGATGCGCCGGTGGATGGTGAGGTGGGAGTTCAGCTTGAAGCCCTTCCCACAGTCCGGGCAGCGGAAGGGCCTCTCCTCTGTGTGAATCTGCTCATGTACAATGAGACTGGAGCTCCGTTGAAACCTCTTCCCACACTCAGAACACTTGTAGGGCCTCTCCACGGTGTGCATATTGATCAGGAGCTTGCTCCTGTTGAAGCTCTTCCCACATTCCCCACACCCATAGGGATTTTCAACTCTGTGTGTGGGCTTGATGAGGTCAGAGCTCCACATGATGGTCTTTGCACACTCCCAACACTTGTAGTACCATTCCAGAGTGTGGATCACCTGGTGCTCAATCAGGCTGGAGCTCTGGCTGAAGCTCTTCCCACACTCCTCACACTCGTAGGGCCGTTCCCCAGTGTGGATCCTCTGGTGCCGGATCAGGCTGGAGCTGTAACTGAAGCCCTTCCCACATTCCAAGCACTCGTGCGACTTCTCCCTGCCATGAGGCTTCACCACCTCCGAGCTCCTGCTGGATCTCTGGATGTCTTCCTGGCTCAGGGTGGGTCTTTTGTCCCTGCAGTTCCCTGGGCTGGGTTTGCAGCCCCTCCTTTTGCGGGATCTCTGGGGCTTTTCCTCCACCTCCACCTGGCCATGGCTTGGGAATGACAAATCCTGATTTGGGGGAAAAAACAAGTGGTGAGCTCCTTGGGTTGGGGGTTCCTCCTGCCCAGGTCCAGGTCTGGAAATCTCTGCGGGTCTTGTGTCCATAAAAACCCCAAACCACAATGATTCAGCCCAAAAAGCCTTCCCGGTGCTCCCTTGTCTCTGATCTCTCCCCTCTGAGAGTGTTCTGGAGACTCTCCGTTCCCTGGCCTGATTGGGGTCCCGTGGCTTCTGGGGTTTCCCCCTCTCTGGGGTCCCACTTAGGGATGGTCCAGGGGGCTTTGGGAGTCCCAGAGGTCCCTTCTCCCCTCACTCTCTGGTCCAGCGTTCCAGGGATGCCAGGGATCCCCCTTATCCAGGCTCTCTCCTCTCCAGGCTGCCAGGGGTTCCCCACCTCCAGGATCGCCCCTCTCCACTCACCCCACCCCAGGGCTCCTGGCGTTCCTCTCCACCGCTCTCCCGGGTGGGGCCCAAGATTGATGTCGCCTTCCCACCCCGGCACTGGGCGATCGCCACATGGAGCCCCCAAAATATTCCTCAAAGGGGCATTTGCGGCTCAGCTTTGAGGTCCCATAAGATCCAAACCTCCCCCCTCCACAACATGAAACCCTCACAGAGATCCTTAACGACATTTGGGACTCGATTCTGGAAGCTGCGAGCTCCAAACACCCCTCCAAGGAAAAACCCGCTCGGGGATCCCCCGAGAGGTCCGGGGCGAGCTCCCCCTCCCCGCTCACCTGCTGCAGAGGGAGGGGGTCGGGGCGATGCTCCCACCCTGCGTCGGACAGAGACGGCAGAGACCGCGCTTCCCCTGCTGCTATTCCTCTTCCTCCTACACCTCTTTCTCTTTCCCTTCTCCTCCTCCTGCTCCTCCTACCCCGTCTCCTCTTCCATCGCTCCTGCTGCTCTCCCTCCTTCCCAATCCTGCCTCCCTTTCCTCTTCTCTCCGGCCCTTTCCCGCTGCCTCCTCTGCACTCCTCCTCCATCGCTTCCCCTGATCCCCCGGGCCGGGCGCACCCTTGGCTCCTCCTTTGCCCAAGGCCATCCATTCCCGCGGGAGGAGCCAGGATGGAGCCGGGGCAGCGCTGGGCTCTGGGCCCGGCCTGGGCGCCCCCACGCGCCCCCTCCCCAGATTCCCCTGGCGGGTTATGTGAGAGTCCCGGCGCCTTCTGGGGTTCGCTTGGTACCCTGCTTGAGTTCAGGTACCTCTCAAGGCCCCCCCAGAGTGGGGGGACACACGGGGGCCCCCATCACGGATCCATCCCGGGGCCGGCTTCCCACCGTCCCCCAGTCTCGACGGCCCCGTGGGGTCCCCCCAAGTCCCTCCTCACTGCCCCCTAATAAACGGGACTGGGTTTAACTGGGAAACTTTACTGGGAACACTGGGAGCAGCTGGGCAGGGGCAGAGTGACACCGGAGCTGGGGGGACACACGACCCCCCCAGAATCAGCACGAGGATGGAGCGGGGGGTCCCGGCCGGGCCCGAGGCCACGGGGAGCGGCTGCGGCCTCCGGCAGCTCAGGAGCTCTGTGGGCTGAGAAAAGGGGGTGACACCGGGCTGCGGGCCCCGGGGAAGGAGCACACACGCTCTGGGGGAGGGGGGACACGACCTCTGGGACCCCCCTGACCTTCTTGAGCAGGTAGAAGCCGAGCCCCAGTGCCAGGAAGACGAAGCCCAACACAGAGCCCCTGTTTCCCGTCAGCATCTTGCTGCGGGCAGCGTCCGGTGGCATCTCTGGGGGGTCTGCAGGGATCAGGACCCCCAAAACCTCTCACAGACACCCCAAGCCCCTCCAAGGACCCTCCCAGTTTCCCCCCTCGCCCCAAGATCCCCTAACCCTCTCCTAGTCCCTTCCCAGCCCCACCAGGACTCACCAAGACCCCTCCCAGTCTCTTCCCAGCATAAAAACCCTCATTCCAACCCCCACTTTTGCATCCCCAATCTCCTTCCAGCCCCTCCAGGCTCACTCAAATCCCTCCCAATTACACCCAGCACCCCCAAACTCCCTCCCAGTGTCCCCTAGGACCCCCAGAACCCCATCCCACCCTCCCCAACATCCTTCAAACTCCTTCTCAGCCCTTCCACACCCCCAAGCCCCTCTCCCAGTTTAAGCCAGGCTATCTCAAATATCTCAGTTACTCCCAGCACACCCCAATCCCCCTCCCAGCAGCCCCCGGCGCTGTGGGGGCCGGGCCGTGCCCCAGTGGCAGCTCAGGGGGTGCTCCAGGCTGAAGTGCTCCACCTGGCAGGTGTAGGTGACCCCATGCTGGGAGGGTTTCCAGCAGCACCACGAGCTGGTGAGTCCAGTCCCCATTGGGGACCACGTCAGTGGCCACCACAGAGAGCTCCTGCTGGCCCTGGAACCACCTCAGCTGGGTGTGGGCAGGGTAGAAATCCACCATGGAGCAGAGCAGGTGGCCGGGGCTGGGCTGGGAGCTCGAGGGCACCAGCGAGGTGGACACAATGGGGGGCACTGGGACAGAGTGGGGACACACTGGGATCAGCGGGGGAGGGCACTGGGAGAGACAGGAGAGGGCTGGTGTGGCATTGAGAGGGACTGGGAGTGCACTGCGAGGACTGCGGGAGCTCTGAGAGCGAGGGGAGTGGAATGGGGGGCACTGGGAGAGAGGATGGAGGTCTCAGAGTGAAATGAGAAGGACCAGTCCAGACTGGTTCTGGGAGTGAGATGAGAGGGACTGGGAGGGAGTTCGTGGGCACTGGGAGGGACTGTGGCGGCACTGCTATGATCTGGGGCGGCACTGGGAGGAACTGGGAATGAAGTGCAGCACTGGGAGGCCGAGTCCATGACGGGGCACTCGGCGCTGCGGGTCTGCCTGGCAACTGATGAGTCATCACAGAGTCGTGCTCTGATTGGCTGATGGGCGGCAGCTCCGCGCACAGCCGGGATGGACACCCGAGGGGCACTGGGAGTGACTGGGATGGACTGGGAGAGCCACGGGAGCCACTGGGACGGACGAGAGGCCGCGGGGATACGAACAAGGAGGGCTGAGGGCTCTGGCGTGATTCCCAGGGAGGTTTTGAGGGGACATGCTGAGGCTTTTCTCTGTGCCCCGGGAGCAGCGGGCACGGGCAGGAAAATCCAGGAGCAAAGCGCCCGACACCCCAAACTGCCTGTGCCCTGCAACCCTACCCTCCTCCAAATGGTTTCAGGGCTGTGCCAGATCCAGCAGCCGGCCCTTTGTCATCTCAGTCATCCATGTTTGTCACCCAGTGCTGCTCCCGGCATTTTTCCAGTTGACAAATGGGACAAAAACTCCCAGAGAAACCCAAACCCCCAGCAGAGCCCTGCTCTGATATGAATCCATCCCACGGCCAGCAGCCCCTTCACACTGCTGCAGCCCCGGGGGTCACTCTGCCACAGGGTCAGTCCTGCCAGGACAGCTGGCTCCAGGGAGAGTCCCTCTGGCCATGGGGCACCTATGGGGTCACAGCCTCCTCTCAGGCCCCCCCCTGTGCCAGAGGGCTGCTCCAGGGGCTTTGGGGGGAATCTCTGCTTCCTGGGGATCTCTGCATCCAGCACCTCTGTGTTTAGAACCACCAGGGATTGGCTCTGCTGGACACTGAGGACGCTTCCAGCAGCTTCTCTCAGAGCCCACCCCACTACCATAACCAGTCTGTGCAAACCCAATACATCCCAAAAAATGGGGTCCCAGATATCCAAGAACTCAGATGCACCCCAGAATGGGATGGAGGTGTTCAGGGACTCAGGTGTGCCCAGAAATGAGGCCCCAGGTGAGGGTGTTCTCTGCTTGGCTGAGCACTGCCTGAGGGCTGGGGCTGCAGCAAGGGGGGACACCCTCCTCCAGCGGGGATGTCCTGCAAACAGGGGAGCCCCACAAGCCCCTCAGAACTCCCGGGGCTGGGCTGGTCCTGCCTGGATGCAAGTAGACACTAAAACTGTTCCGTCCCTGCCCTCTGCAACGGCACAGGGAGAGGAAATATAAGGAAAGGCCCAGGAGCTGAGAAGGAATGGGAGACATCCCGCCCTGAGCATTGGCATGGGCACAACAGACCCAGCCTGGGCACAGGGAGTGAATTTATTATCAACCAAATCACAGCAGGACAAGGAGAAGGGAAAGAAATCTCTCCAACACCTTTCCCCCACCCAACGGGGATCACCAGGCCCACGGATCACCAGGGCTCTGCCCAGCGGGGATCACTGGGTATCATCCAACGAGGATCCTCCTTGGGGGGTGGGGGTGGAGCTGGAGCAGCGCACGTAGCTTTTCCTGCACTCGGGGCACTCGAAAGGCCTCTCCCCACTGTGGAGGCGCCCCAGGAGGAGGCTGGAGTTGTGCTTGAAGCCCTTCCCACAGTCGGGGCAGCAGAAGGGCCTCTCCTGTGTGTGAATGCGCTGATGCAGGAGGAGACGGGATGACCTCAGAAAGCGCTTCCCACACTCGGTACACTGGAAGGGCCTCTCCCCGGTGTGCAGCATCTGGTGTTCCCTCAGGCTGGAGCTCCACCTGAAGCTCTTCCCACATTCCAAGCAGATGTGGGGCCGTTCCCCAGTGTGGATCTTGCTGTGGCTGATGAGGTTGCAGTTCTTGCTGAAGCCCTTCCCACATTCTCCACACTTGTAGGGCTTTTCCTCCATGTGGATCACCTGGTGCTCCCTCAGATGGGAGCTGTACCTGAAGCCCTTCCCACATTCCAAGCACTTGTGTGGCTTCTCCCCGGCCTGAGGCTTCTTCACCACCTCCGAGCTCTGGCTGGATCTCTGGCCGCCTTCCTGGCTCAGGGGGGCTCTTTCCTCCCCACAGCTCCCTGGGCTGGGTTTGCAGCCCCTTCTTGTGAGGCATCTCTGGGGCTTTTCCTCCATCCACCTAAGGCTTTGGAATCCTGGTTTGGGAAAAAAACAAGGGATGAAAGCCTTGGGCTGGGGTTCCTCCTGCAGAAATCCATCACTGGAAGTCTTCAGGGGTCTTGAGTCCAAAAAAACTCTGCGAAGCACCAAGATTCAGCTCCCAAAATAACCCTCACAGGAGATCTGCCTCTGTGTCTCTCCAATCTGGGTTTCCCTTCCTTGAGCTGATAGGGGTCCCGTGGCTTCTGGGGTTCCCCCTCTCTGGGGTCTTGCTTACAGATGACCATGGGGGTTTTGAGGGTCCCAGTGGTCCCTGACTCTCTGCTCCAGGATTCCAGGGGTCCCCACACTCCAGGCTCTTCCCTCCCCCCTTCAGGCTGCCAGGTCTCACTCAACTCTGGAATCACCCCTCTGACCTTTTCCCATTCCAGGGGTCTTTGGGTTCCACTCCACTGCTCTTCTGGGGCAGTCCCCAAGACTGATGTCTGCCCCCCACCAGTACCTGGTGATTGCCATGGGGACCCCCAAATATCCCCCAAAGGGGGATTTGAGACTCAGCTTTGGTGTCCTGCAAGATCCAAATATGCCCCCAAAAATGAAACCCTCCCAAAGACCACAAAGATATTTGGGTCTCCATTCTGGAATCTGAAAACTCCAAACACTCTCCCTATAAGAATCTCGGTGGAAGACTCCCTGCTACACCAGCAGGATGGAAACTTGTGCTTCTCTGTCTGCTCCTCTTCTTGTTCCTTCTCCTCCTCCTTGACTACCCTGGATGCACCTTTCCCACCCCCTGCTGCCCCATGGCTGCCACAGCACCAGCTGCTGGGTGGGGGGAACAGCCCCAGGAGCCCCCACAAGGTCGTTTGGGGATCTCCCCAGTGCGAATCCATCCCTTCCCACAGCCCTGGGGAATTGCTCCAGGGATTGGATGATGGGGACACGAAGGGACTACCAAGGGAACCTCTTTCCTGCTGTCCCCCCATCCGTTATCCACCTCTCCCATCCCTTTTCCATCATCCTCTCTAAATCCCAGCTCCCCTCCGGCTCAGTTTGGGGGTGACCCAGCCCCCTCTCTCACTCCATCTAGGTGTCCTAAATGCCCTTTTATGGCTTCTCCCCCACTTTCCTGTCATGTTGAAAGGAGTAAGATGAAAGTGTCTGTACAAACAGATGGTGTGAATATCCTCTGAGATAGGGCAAGGAACTTGTAGATAAGGAAGTGACAGGAGAAACCATCAGTTTCAGAAAATGTTATTAATCAACAGGAACTGCTGCTCAACTTAAGTCCAGCTAAATTCCTGAACTTTGTGAAGAAGAACAAAGATTTAACAGAGCCATGAATATCGTATTTTATACAAAAGGGGAGGATGTTGACATAAGTCTGCACATACCCCCAGAGGTAATTAAGGACATGGACAGCCAGGGGGGCAATAAGGGAAGTGGAGAAGAGATTTGGAAAACAGGGGATGGATGGTGTTGGTGTGCTGGGAAGGGATTGGGTGAAGGGGAGTGTACAGGAATATGGTTAAAGCAAGAAGAAGCAGGACGAATCTATGTGAGAAGAAAAAAAAAAGATGAAAAAGAGGAGGAAGAAAAAAATACTGAAGGTCGGAATTTTTTACAGTACCTTCCTCCATCTAATCCTCAAAATTTTCCAGCTGATCCAGACCCTTTCAATGCCCGGTTTCCATGACAAGAAAACAAGAAGGTCAGGATATCAGGGGTTTCTCTGTGGTGGGCAGCGGCAGCACCGGGCGCAGAGGTGCGGGACCGGGAGCACGGGCTGGGGGCCTGTGGGGAGCTGCGGGGCCGGGCCGGGGCTGTGGGGCAGCCGGGGCTCAGCGCCGGGCGCTGCCTGACCCCACCAGCCCCGGGCAGGGCCAGCAGTGGCCCCCGGCCCCCAGGAGCCTGCGCGACGCCCCGGCCGCTGCCCGGCCCCGTGGAGCTGCCGGCCCTGCCCGCCGGGGGGGCCGCCTTTGGACACTGCGGCAGGACAGGGACCGGCTCTGGGATACGGGCTGGGGAGGGGACCCTGAGCACAAGGAGGAAAACAAAGACACATCTGGGAAATGCAGATTGTACATGGAAGGATCAGGATTTTCTTTTATGGATTTTAATTGGTGAGAGCAAAACGAACGGGTTTCGCAGAAAGCTCAGCAGCTCTCAGAGGATGAGCACCCACAGGCAGTGAGCGCGGCTGCAGGAGTGGCAGAAGAAGGCCCTGGAGCACTTGGGCACAAAGGCACAGCAGCTGAATGCAAGAAGGGATGAGCAAAAGGCCAAGCTGAAGGCAAAGGCCATGGCACAGTTCCTACAGCCCCTCAGGCATCAACCCCAGGGCCCAAGGGGGCCCCAGCACCCCGGGGACCGGGTCAGCCACAAGCACCTGGCAGAGACAGGAGCACCCTCAGGAGGAGCAAGTCCATCCCTTGATGGACATCATGGATTGTCAGGGGTATCAGAGCTCCCATCACATCAGGGACCCACCACACTGGAGCCCTTGAGAACATTCAGGCTGGGTCTGCATCGAGAGGAGGCCTCTCTGGATGGATGCAGGGGCATCTCAATCTACTTGGAATCTCAGATTTAAGGGGGGGAAATTGTCAAGAAGTTGTTTGATCATTCAGGGGGTAAGTGGGAAAAATGTGCAGGTGTGTAGTCTTCAACCAGTATTAGTAGATGTGGGAGATAGATTTCAAATGCATGGATTTCTACTTCCTCCTAATTGTGATTATCATTACCTGGGAAGGGATTCAATGGCTAATGTGGAACTAGAGATTTATATTCTACAAGGTAAAACAGAGGCTAATGCTGTACCTTTGAGTCAGATAAGTGGCAAGGCCTGTGCTGAAGTGAACCCAGAAGTGTGGGCAGCCCCAGGGAAAGAGGGAAAATTTGATATGGAGCCTCTCCAAAGTACTTTGAAGCAACCAGGACAAGTGGTGTCTAAAAGCAATACGCCTTCCAGGGGAGAGAAGGAAGGGGTTACAGCCTGATATTGAGTACCTGTTAAAGGCAGGGCTTTTGGAGCCAGGGATGTCTTCCTACAACACTCCTATCCTGCCAGTCAAGACACTGGATGGGTGGACAGGAGGAGGAAAACAGTATTTTCAAGTGTTAAAATGAGGATTAACTGAGGCTGCTGCCCTGGCCCTCCTAGACAGGAAAAAAGAATTTGAACTGTATGTGGAGATTAAACAGGGCCATGCCAAAGGAATTCTTCTGCTAAAATGCTTAACCCAGTGACCAGAGTGGCCTCATTGTCTGCAGAATTGTACAGCCACAGCTTTCATGGGAACTGAGGCCTGAAAACTGACAGCAGGAGCATCTCTTATTGTTCAAGTCTGGCATCAAGTTAAAGCTTTGATAACCAAAAGAGCCTCTAAATGGATGAGCAGTGCTCAGTTATTACAGTATGAAACTTGTTCAGTGGCACAGGAGGATTTAGAACTGAGGGCAGGGGAAGGGTTTAACCCAGCCTCCTGTCTGAACAGCCCACAGAGGGGCTGGGAAGAAACCCAGGACTGCATTCAAGTGACAGAGCTCCAGACACAGCCTGGGAGAGATTGATGAGGCACACCCCCACCATGGCACTTTGCTGTTCCCAACATCCAAGCAGGACATCGGGTCCTGCCTAAGGAGGCCAAAGCAGCACCACTGGTGGCCAAGTGGCGTGGCCCATGCCAAGTGTCCCTGAGGCCAGAAACAGCCCCCAGCACAGCTGAGCATGGGGGGACCCCTCAGCCTGGGCTCCAGGGCTCTGAAGCCCCGGAGATTTGCACTTCCCGCCTGCAGCAGGAGCATGGGAGGCCCCCACGGAGCCTGCACTGAAGGCAGCGCAGCAGCAGCCAGGGCTCCACAGCGGGGCAAGCCCCTGGGCCTGCCCACACATCCTCTGCTCAAATCCTCTGCCTGGGCACCCTCCTTTGGCATCTCCAGCCACCGGGGCCAATCCTTGCTGCCACTGCTGCAGCTTCAGTGCTTTCTGGGCCTGCACTGCCACAGCTGCTGCCGAAGACAACGGCACAATTCCACTCTGGGTCTCAGTCACACTCACACACTGCGCTGCCTGGGATTGCACTGATGGAAAATATACTAAGTTTAAATTTTTAAAAAATCTTATTTCTCTACTCAGACTTGGTTTGCCTTGGCCTCAGGGAAGGAAATGGTAAAGGTTTTTTTAAGGGATGTTCCACCACTCAGTGGAGATGAGTTTAACATCTCAACACACTGGGAATGGCCCAAAAGATACCCACAAAGATAACGCCCAGCAGCAAACACCAACCAACACCTACCCCAGACACTGCCCCCGGCAGAGCTGGAGACACCTGCTCTGGAAAAGGCTGAGAAGGAAATCCAGCAGTTCCGACCTGATGAACAGCAGAAGCCAAGAAATCCGGGTCCAATAGGAAACCAAATACTAAATAAGAACTCTGCAACTTGGAAGCAACGAACAATAAACAATTTCAACGGATTTTGGACTGTAAAAAGTTAAGGATAAATCTAGCAAAACTCACACGTCATGGATTGATTTTCTCTGCACAGCCGGGCTATGAGTGGATGAAATTACTTCTGTTGCAGATCCTGGCCAGAATCAAGTAATGCCTTGACTATCTAACACTAGAAATGTTGTTGAAGAATTTTGGTTCTTCTTGCAGTTTTGGTGACAAGATTACATGATTAGAATGTTTATTCTTGAAAATCCTACTTTTATAGTGCCAGTTAGACTAGGGGTGTTGGGCCAGCGGTGTAAGAGTCAGTTTTTAGATGTAGAAGAAGAAGTAGTAAAAAATCTTTATTGCTTTGGATTTTTTTGTATATGTGTGTGTGTAGCTGTTGTGATGGCAAAATTTTGGTATGGGTTCTTCGATATTCACCTCTAGGCTTCATTTTTAAAAACAAGAAGAGCTTTAAAGGTGACCATTAAACTGGCAAAAATTTAATACTGTATTGTTAAAAAAAGTCGCTTTTGGCCACATGTGAATCACAGAATGGCTTCCCTGGAAGAGAAGATTCCCTCCAGGCAGCCAGCAGAGGAGCTTTAGAAATGCAAATTAACACTGCTGGGGCAAAGTGGGGACAATGTACCTGGGTCTCTTGCCTCAGGGAGGAATTGGGCTGATTCCCTCTGCCCCTCACCCCAAGCTCTGCCTGCTTGCACAGATGGAATTTGCACAGCTGAAGGCAGAGCCCATGGTGAGGATCTCTGACTCTGCAACAGAAACGGGTTAAACTGCAAAGGGAAACAGCAAATGGAGACTGCTGTGAAAATTTCACTAAAATAAGTGGGGGGGAATCATCCCTCTGCCCACCCCAACTTGTGCTGTCACTGTCTATGCTATATAGGATGTATTACACCACTGGGTTTTTTTGCTATAACAAGTTCAGCAAAATCATTTGGGAATCCAAGTATTTGATTATTTAATTAGAGAAAAGTGGTCAATTGATGCAGCCCTGGCTGGAGGTAGCGCCCAAAAATGGGGAAAAGATGAACGGCCACCAGAACAAATCCACCAGAACAAATCCTACAACACCATGGACCAGCCCCTGGGAACCCGAACCAATTCATATCAGGAGACACAGAACCCATTTATCATTTCAATGCCATCATTAGATTACAAGCTGTCCTCGAAATAAGAACCAACCAGACACCTCCAGCTCCTGACCTTCCTGCCGACCCATCCACTGAAATGAGGAACACAACATTTCACCAGGGGATGGGATCAGGTTATCTGTTAGCAGAAAAAACAGGAGTTTGTGGAAAATTAAATGACTCAAACTGTTGCTTGCAAAGAGATGACAAAGGAAAAGTGGTGAAACAGATAACAAAGGAAATAAGAAAGCAGCTCTTGTACCAGTCCAAACATGGAAAGGATGGGAATGGGACACGGTTTCGTGGTTCCCTGGCACACCATGGGTTAAACGAATGCTGCTTCTCCTCTTAATGTTCTACAGCAACTCTCATCTTTTTACCATGGGACACAGGCATAGATGGAGAGGTGGGGACAATGACAGGGATTGAAACATGGTGGGGAGACAGCCATAGGTGAGGACATGGTGGGACACGGCCAGCGATGTGTGGGGACGTGGCCATGGCTGGTGCCACGGGGGGAACTTTCAGGGGATGTGGGGGATGCTGGGTTTGAGGGAGTTGAGGGTTCCTGGGAGGGACTTGGGCCTTGCTGAAGCCTTTGGGGACCCCAGGCCGAGCGGCTCCGGCTGTGCTGGGAGACCCCGGCGGAGGTTCTGGGACAGCTGCACAAGGACCCCTGACCTGGAGCCCCAGCCAGGCGTTGGGCTCCTGGAAGGGGATGAGCGTCCTTGTCCCCAGGAGGGAAATCCCAGCACCCCCAGGGGCAGCTGGGGGTGCTCAGGGACCTCTCAGGGGCAGCTGAGAGGCCACAACAGGGAGGGGAAAGCCAGAGAGAGCTGTCCCCCCCCCCATAACTGCACCTCAAAAATCCAAAAACTCAAGGATTCCTCCCAGGAAAAACCTTCCAGGAGGGGTCTGAATTGAGAGAAAGGGGGGGGTGTGACTGAGCAGGAGGGCCCTGGAACCCCCAGACCCAAACACGGTGGAGGGTGTTGGGGATTGGCGGGATGGTTGGGAAGGGGCAAAAGAATGGGGGAAAAGAGGGGGCTGGGACCTCCAAAGCATGGGGCAGGGGGCTGGGAAATCCAAATTGTGTTGGAAGGGGTCTGTAGATTTGGGGAACAAGAAAGGGGGGGAGAGGGGAGGGAAAGGTGCGGTTGGGATGGAAGAAGGGTGGTTCCCTGTCTAGCAGCACTCGTTCCCTGGAGCAATTTCCTGCGGCTTGGAGGAGGGGGGTGGGGGGGGATCGTTGCAGATTCGCACTGGCTGGAGTCCCCAAGCCCTCTGCCCATCCCAGCGAGTCCATGTCGCTGGGGCCCTCGAGCTCGCAGCTCGGCCCCGGCCGCCTGCTCTGCTCCATGGTGGATTTCTACCCTGCCCACACCCAGCTGAGGTGGTTCCAGGGCCAGCAGGAGCTCTCTGTGGTGGCCACCGACGTGGTCCCCAATGGGGACTGGACCCACCAGCTCGTGGTGCTGCTGGAACCCCCACCCTCGGCACGGGGTCACCTACACCTGCCAGGTGGAGCACATCAGCCGGGAGCACCCCCTGAGCCGGCACTGGGGCACGGCCCGGCCCCCACAGCGCCGGGAGGGGCTGGGAGGACAGGGAGGGGAACTGGGGGTCCTGAGGTTAACTGGGAGCCCCTCACTGAGAATCCCTTTCCCCTGTCCCACCTCCCCCTATTCTCCTCTCCCACCCCTTTCCAGCGCGTCCCGTCCAAGCTCCGCTCACCCGAGAGCTCCTCGCCTGCAGCCGAGGGATGGAGGAGGAGGAGAATGAGGAGGAGGAGCGGGAGGAAGAGGAGGGGTAGAGGAGGAGCAGGAGCAGGAAGAGGAGCAGCCAGAGGAGCCACCACGTGCGTCCATCGCTCTCTGGATCTGCAGCCCCTTCGCGCCGGGAGCATCGCCCTCCCGGCATCCCGCAGATGACCGGGGAGCGGAACCTCGCCCCGAATATCTTGGGCGGTTCCGGCAGTTTTTTTTTGTTTTTTTTTTTTTTTTTTTTTTTGTTTTTTTTTTTGTTTTTTTTTTTTTTTTTGTTTTTTTTTTTGTTTTTTTTTTTTTTTTTTGTTTTTTTTTTTTTTTTTTTTTTTTTTTTTTTTTTTTTTAGGCGGGAGGGATATTTGGAGCTTACCCGAAGTATCTTTAGGGGTTTCTGTTTCTTTTTTTCGGGACGGGGCGGGCGGAGGGATGGAGGGATGTTTGGATCTTGCAGGAGTCCAAAGCTGACACGAAATCCCCTTTGGGTGGAAACTGTGGGGATCCTAGGAGGTGGTTTTTTTTTGGGATGTCCCGGTGCGGCTGCCGGGTGGCTGGGGGATGGAGGGCCCGGGAGCCACGTGGCGATTGCCCGGTACCGGCAGCGGGAAGGGGAGTGGAGCAGCTTTGAGAGGGGAAAAGTGAAAACGGGGGAGCCTCGGGAGTCCCTGACCCTGAAATGGGGGCCTGGAGAGGGGGGACCCCGACAGCCTGGAGAAGGAGCAGCCCAGAGAAGGGATGAGCCTGGAGTGGGGGACACCCTGGGACACCAAAGTGGGAACCCCGGAGAGAGGGAACCCCCGAGACCCCTGGCACCCTGGAGCAGAGAGTCAGAGGAGGAGGGACCCCTGGGACCCCAAAACCTTCGGCATCCCTTAGTGCAACCCCAGAGAGCGGGGACCCATGGGACCCTCAGCAGCCCAGAGAAGGGGGACTCTCAGAGCCCCAGCGTGGGGGGATCCCTGGGATTCCTGGGAAACCTGGAGCAGGCAGAGATTCTGCAGAGGAGGGACCTCCTCTGGTATATACGCAGGACCCGCAGCATCCACAAGGGGGAACCCCAGGGAGGGATTTTTTCCTCTGAGTCTTGATGTTTTGGAGGTTTTCATGGACACAAGATATCTGGTGACTTCTAGAGATGGACTCGGGCAGGAGGAACCCTCAGGCCAATATGCTCACCCCTTGTTTTTCCCTGAAAACCAGACTTCTTATTCCTAAGGCTTGGCCAAATGGAGGAGGAGGAGGCAGTGAGGAAGATGCTCCGGGATACCCAGGCAGGTGAGGAGGAAGTCACTGCCCCTTTCCCCCTCTCTCCTGCTCCATCTCCCAGCCCAGCATGGCCCCCAGCTGCAGGACAGCCCCTCTGCCAACGCCGTTCTGCCAGGGATGGACTGGGGGGGGGATCTCCTTCCCCTTCCCTCTGGCATGGAGGCAAATCCCATCTTCTCCTTGTCCTTCCTTCCTTCCTTCCTTCCTGCCTTCCTTCCTTCCTGCCTGCCTGCCTTCCTGCCTCCCTCCCTCCCCTTGTCCTTCTTCCCCCAGGCACTGAGCTGCAGACAGAGACCAGGGTGGACAAATCTCCACAGCAGAACTTCGTGGAAGAGGCCATTTTGATTGGCTCCAAGGGGCAGGAATCCTACAGGGAGAAAATGCCAAAGGGATGCCTCACAAGGAGGGGCTCCAAACCCAGGCCAGGGTGCTCTAAGGAGCAAAGACCTCCCCACTGCTTCATCCAGAAGTCCACTCTGGTGGTCCATGAGCAGCTTCACGCTGGGGAGAAGCCCTGTATGTGCTTGGAATGTGGGAAGAGCTTCAGCCACACCTCCCACCTCTTCACCACCAAGTACACACAGGGGAATGGTTCTACAAATGCTTGGAATGTGGGAAGAGCTTCATCTGCAGCTCCCAGCTCATCCCCCACATGCACCAGCACACAGGGGAACAGCCCTACGAGTGTGGGAAATGTGGGAAGAGCTTCAGCTTGAGCTCAGTCCTAGTCCAGCACCAGAAGATACACTCAGGGGAATGGCCCTACGATTGTCCCAAGTGTGGGAAGGGGTTTCAGACCAGGTAAAATATCCTCATGCATCAGCAAACACACACGGAGTAGAGGCCCTTCCACTGCCCCGACTGCAGGAATGGCTTCAAGCACAGCTCCACCTTCACCATCCACTGGCGCGTCCACACCAGGAGAGGCCCTACAAGTGTCCCAAATGTGGGAAGGGCTTCTATCAGAGCTCTGCCTTGACTTCACACAAATGGACCCACCTGTAAGGGAAGCCCTGCAAGTGAAGGAAGAGCTTCATGCGCTGCTCCAACTCCATTCCCCATGGGAGGATTTGGGTTGGATGATCCCCAGTGATCCCTGTTGGGCAGAGCCCTGGTGACCCCTATTCTGGGTGGACTCTTTTGAGAAGACACATGTCTGGTGGTCTCCACATCCTCCTGATTCCCTCTGGGCACCTGGGTGAAGGCAGGGGCAGCAGCATCCATGGGGACTCAGAATGACATCAGGAATTCATTGGGAAGAGTGAATTTGTTGACTTTCAACCCTAAAAGTCTCAGCTTTTCTGTCCAATCCTTTTTTTCCTGTGACATCAAGCAACATTGGATGGTCAAGTGCCGCATCCAGTTTTAAACAGCTCCAGGGACAGTGACTCTACCACCTCCCTGGGCAGCCCATCCCAATTTCCAATCACACTTTCTATGAAGAACTTCCTGATGTCCAGCCTAAACCTCCCCAGTGCAACTCCAGGCGGTGTCCTCCCGTCCTGTCACTGTTCCCTGGGAGCAGAGCCCAACCCCACCCGGCTGCCCCCTCCTGTCAGGGACTTGCAGATAGTGATGAGGCCTCCTCTGAGCCTCCTCTTTTCCAGGATAAACACTCCCAGCTGCCTCAGCTGCTCCTCACAGGACTTGTGTTCCAGACCCTTCACCAGCCTTGCTACCCTTCTCTGGACATGTTCCAGCATCTCAAGATCCTTCCTAAATTGGGGGCCCAGGACTGGACACAACACTCAAGGTGTGGCCTCACCAGTGCCGAGTGCAGGGAAAGAATCACTGTTTTGGTCCTGCTGGCCACACCATTCCTGATCCAAGCCAGGAGACATTGGCCTTCTTGGCCACTTGGGCACACTGCTGGCTCATGTCCAGCCTGCTGTCCATCAGTGCCCTCAGGTCCCTTTCTACCTGGCCACTGTCTAGCCCCTGTGTCCCCAGCCTGTAGTGCTGCAGTGCTTGCTATGGCCAAAGTGTAGGACCCAGCACTTGGACTTGTTAAACCTCACATCGTTGGATTCATGCCTTGGATCTAGCCTGTCCAGGTCCCTCTGCGGACCCCTCCTACCCTCCAACAGATCCACACTCACACCCAGCTTGGTGTCATCTCCATTTTCTGCTGCTCCGAAGAAGCAATTAAGTTGGTCAATAAGCTCTGTTTTTTTCCTTCTCCTGGTGGATTTTTTTTCATTTTATTTGACACCCCAGAGGCAATTTCTGTGATGGCCTCTGTAAATTGATTCTATTATAACAGCAGCAGCAACAGGGTTGTGAATGTGACCGATGTGAATGTGGCCTGTGTGGCTTTAATTGTCCTCAGCTTAGTGCTCAGGCACTTGTGAGCATTTAAAAATCTGCCAATCATGAGTCCTGTTACAAAAATACTGAGTTCCCCATCATGAAAGCACCGTGGGTAGCACTGACTGAAAGAGGCAATTGCAGTTGTACTGATAAAATTCAGGTGGCAGCCAGAAGAGGGGCAACAGCAGCCATGATCTACAATTCCCAAGGCAAAGACAATAAAACCCTCCTGCTGTCACCTCACCAGGAGTAAAACAGTGCTGAGAAAAGGGCTGGAACCCGATCTTTTCTTTCTCTGAAGGTTGGGTCAGGGCAGCACAGCCAGGCCTCAGCAGTCAGGGAGGTTTGTGGGTGATTGTTGCTCTAATCAAGGAATTCAATGGAAAAAAACAATGTATGGTGCAATTGGAGTCTTGGCTTCAGTATGTGGTGTTGCTGTGCTGGAGGGCAGAAAGGCTCTGCAGGAGGATCTGAACAGCCTGGAGAGATGGGCCTAGGACAAGTGGAGGAGGTTCCCCAGGGCCCAGTGTCAGATCCTTTGCTGGGGTCACAACAGCCCCTGCAGAGCCCAGGGCCTGGGGCAGAGGGGCTGGAAAGGGCCCTGGGGGTGCTGGGCAAGAGCAGCTGAGCAGGATCCAGCAGGGCACAACTCCGTGAAAGGGGCCTGGAGCAAGAGGGGAATCGGTCTCTTCCTTCACAGAACAAGCAATGGGATGAGAGGAAATGGCCACAGGTTGCACTAGAGAAAGTTTAGATTGGACAGAGGAATAATTTCTTCTCTGAAAGGGTGGTCAAGCACTGGAAGAGGCTGGCAGGGCAGAGTGAGTCACATCTCTGAAGGCATTTCAAGCACCTGTAGATGTGGTACTTGGGGACATGGTTGTGGTGGCCTTGGCAGTGCTGGGTTGACGGTTGGACTTGATGAGCTCACAGCTCTTTTCCAACCTGGACAATTCTGTTCTCCTTAGAAGACTTTGTTTCTCTTGTTAGGTTTCATTTTTCTCTATCAGCTCAAGCTCTGTGTCTGTGGGATTTTCCTGCAAGAGAGGACTTTGGGCTGGAGATGAGCTGCCCTCAACGTCGAAAGCATTCACCAGTATGAAACATGTTTGTATTCCTGCAAGAAGGGAAAAAACAAGGGACAATTTCTGTTTCCAGGATAGATTTGATTTTTTCCTATCCACAATGGAAAAGACAGCTGTCTTTTCAAAGGAAAGCACTTTGGAATGGCACAGGCTTGCTGGACATACAGTCTCAGTCCTTCTGTTGACAAACCACACAATTTGATTAGGGGAAGGGGGAAATTTCCTATGTATTTTCTTTACCTAGAAGTATTTCAGCATCTCTGCTTAAAAAAAAAACCCCAAACTCCACTAGCATGACTTTCCAGAAGACAACAGAGAAATCAAAAGGTAGATTTTCAATCAATACAGAATATTGTTGGCTTTAACTTTTTAAAGACAACCGTTGTCCCAAGAGGCCTCGCTTTTTATTTTATTCAATACTACCTTTCCTTTTCTTTGCCTCAGCAAATCGAGAGTTTTTTTCTTTTCAAACCAGTTCCTGGGAGGCAGACAAGATTAATCAGAAATCATCTCTGCTGGTGGCTGTTTTCAGCACAGGCTCTTCTTGCCCAGCTGAGGCTGTGACGAGCAGGGAAATTTCCCTCCAGTGTCCCTGTGGCTCTGTGCCTGGCACGGTCTCTGGTACTAAATTCTCACACCCCAAACACTGAAAGACTGGAGCTATATTTACATCCTCCCAACCTGGAGAGGAGAAGAGACATCAATATTTTAAAAATCCCAAAAATACACACTCAAAAAATCCAGTCCTGAGGGTGCCAAGTTTTGTCCATTATTTAAAGGCTCACAGAGTACATGAGGACAATATTTAATCAATGGAGAAGTGTCTGCATGTGCAGAGGGGAGAGCAAGGAGTCAGTGGATCCAAGTTTTCTCCAGAGAAGCCAGTGGAAGGTGTGGGAAGGAAAGGGTTAAACACGGAGGATTGGCGAGGAGGGGCTGGATTCCCTCAAGGGACCTGGCAACCGGGAATGCCAAGGGCTGGAGAAAGCCAGTGGGGGAAACTCCCCCAGTTCTGCCTATTGCTCTATATCCTCCTCTGTTCTGGGAAGCAGAATCTCTCCCTCATCCCACCAGTCCCAACCCCCTTCCCACCCCTTCTCTGAGTTTTGGGGATTCTGTGGTATCCTGTATTTTGGGGTGGAATTGAGGATTTTTGAGGTGGGATCAAGCAATTTTGAGCCTATGCCAACTCTCCAGCCGGGGACCCCAGGAGCACCAGGGGGCTCCAGCCAGACCCTTTTTCCCCCAGCAAGGGACTCACACAACCCCTCATCCTGCTCCCAGAATCCCTGGAGATCCCCCATCCATCTCTGCATTCCCCCATTTCAAGATCTCCAGACCAAAGGATTGGAAGCTCCCACCCAGGGTGACTACAACCCCCAAATTTTTATCTCCACTCATCACTTTTCCCTCCTTTCCCCTTCCCTCTTCCCCCACAGCAGGTGGGAGCAGCCAAGAGCCCAGCGCTGCCCCAGCCGGACCGGCTTCGGCTCCATCCCTGCTTCGGCTCCATCCCTGCTTCGGCTCCATCCCTGCTTCGGCTCCATCCCTGCTTCTCCCGCGGGATGTGATGGGTTTGGGTGGAGGGGGGCCAAAGGTAAGCGCTAGTCGTCGGGGGAGGAGGAGCCGGGATGGAGGAGGGATAAAGGAAGAACGGATGGAAGTAGGAGAACGAGGAAGTGGAGGAAGAGCGGGAGGAAGAGTAGGGCTAGAGGAGCAGCAGGAGGAGGAGGAAGAGGAGGCACCACGTGCATCCATCGCTCTCTGTATCTGCAGCCTCCCCGCCCCGGGAGCATTGCCCCCACCCCACATCCCGCAGGTGGCTGGGGAGGGAGAGCTCACCCCGAACATCTTGGGTGGTCCCTGGGAAGGTTTTCTATAGGGGTTCCCGCTGGCGGCTCCTGGCAGAGTCCTGGCCGTGGACGGGGGGATAAGGGGTCTCCCCCCGCCTGTGGGTTGGTCTCCCTGGGTCAGGCTTGGGATCCACGTGGTGATCGCCAGGAGCCGGCGGGGTCTCAGGGGGACACCAGTTTTGTGGAACCCTCGGCAGAGCTGTGTATGGGGGAAGCGTCGGGCTACGGAGTGTGGAAAGAGACGATCCCAGAGCTGGGGAGCCCCCGGCAGCCTGAAGAGAGGGGGAGTATGGAGAGTGGGGGAACCAGGGACCCTTTGGACACTGAAATGGGGAGCCTGGAAGGGAGGGACCCCTGGGATTCCCGGGATCCCCAACAGCCCAGAGAATGTGGGAACCCTGGATAGGGGGACCCCAGAACACACAGAACCCCCAGAAGCCCAGAGACAAGGAATGACTCAGAGCCTAACATGGAAAAAACTGAGAGGGGGAACTCCTGAAAGGTTTTTTTTTTTTTTTTTTTCTGAATCTTGGAGCTTTTGGCTTGAATGTGGAAATCTTGGGCTGAATCTTTATTTTTTTGGGGGGAGGGAGAGGTGAATCTTGTTCTTTCTGAAATTTATTGAGCTAAATGTTGGTGGTTTGGTTTTTGCAGGGAGTCGAATCTTAATATTTTGGAGGAGTCTTTGCCTCAGTATCGAAGTTTTGGGTTTTTTAGGGCTGTGTCTTGGTATTTGAGGGGTATTTTTTCCCTGAATCTTAATATCTTGGAGGTTTTCATGGACACAAGATACCTGGTGACTTCTGGAGATGGAGTTGGGCAGAAGGAACCCCCAACTCAACACGCTCACCCCTTGTTTTCTCCCCAAACCAGGATTTGTCAATCCGAAGCCTTGGCTAGATGGAGGAGGAGGCTTCCAGGAAGAGGAAGAACCTTGTAGAAGAGGCCATTTTGAGTGGCTCCAGGGCACAGGAATCCAATAGGGAGGAGGGAAAGCACCCAAGATCCTGCACGAGGAGGGGCTGCAAACCCAGCCCAGGGAGCTGTGGGGAGGAAAGACCCTCCCTGTGCCGCAAAGGCGGACGGAGATCCAGCCAGAGCTCAGAGCTGGTGGAGAAGCTTCACGGCGGCGAGAAGCTCCAGAAGTGCTTGGAATGTGGGAAGAGCTTCAGCTGAAGCTTCCACCTGAGAGAACGCCAGAGGATTCACACTGAGGAGAGACCATTTGAGTGTGGGGAATGTGGGAAGAGTTTTGGGTGGAGCCCAGACCTCATCAATCACAGCAAGAGCCACACTGGGTAGAAGTCCTGTGAGTGTGGGGAGTGTGGGAAGAGGTTCAGGAAGATCTCGGTCCTGATCTGCCACCATGGGATCCACACAGGGGTAAAGCCCTATGAGTGCTTGGAATGTGGGAAGAGCTTCAGTCGCAACTCCCACCTGATCCAGCACCAGAACATCCACACAGGAGAATGCCCCTACAAGTGTGGGGAGTGTGCAAAGGGCTGTAGCCAGAGCTCCCACCTGAGGGCACACCAGCACATCCATACTGGGGAGGGGCCCTGCGAGTGTCCTGAGTTCGGGAAGAGCTTCCTGCGCTGCTCCAGCTCCATTCCCCATGGACGAATCAGCGCTGGATGATCCCCAGTGACCCCCGTTGGGCAGAGTCCTGGTGATCCGTGGTCCTGGTGATCCATGCTGGGAAGAGACCTGGCTGGGGGTGCTCCACATCTTCCTGCCTCCCTATGAACACCTTGATGAATGTAGGAGCAGGAACATCCCTCGGGACACAGACTGATGGTTGGAACTGCAGACTGATGGCCCTTGGAGATTCACGAGGATGCAGAGATCCACGGGGATGCAGAAATCCACCTCCAGCCCCGGGAGGAGCCTATGCCGGGGAACAGGGGTGCCTTAGAGGAGGCTGTGACTCCATGGGAGACTCGTGGACACAGGGGCCCCTGCTGGAGCCATCTGTCTTTGAAGGACTGACCCTGTGACAGTGACCCATGCTGCAGGAGTTGAAGGGGGGCTGGTGCCTGTGGGATGGACTCAGGTTGAAGAAGTTCCTAGGGAACTTTCCCATGGGAGGGACTCCAGAGTGCAGCAGGGGAATGATTCCTATCCCTGAGCAGAGGAAGAAGCCACGGGGATAAACTGACCATGGCCCCATTCCCTGTCTCCTGCACTGCTGGTGTAGGAGGTGCAGCTGGAAGGAGGGAAGGGTGGGAGGAAGGTGCTTTTAAGGGTCTTCTTCTACTTCTTATTCTCCTGCTCTGAGCTTCTTAGGAATAAATTAAATTCATATCTCCTGTTTTGCTCGTGATGGTGTTTGATGAGGGAACTCTCCCGGTCCTTACCTCATGAACCCCTGGTTAAATTTTGTCTCCCCTGTCGGGCCTTGGAGGGCAGTGAGAGAGCGGCTTTGGTGTGTGCCTGGCATTGCGCCAATATCACAATGGGACATGTCCTCGTTTGGCCCTGTGCTATGGTGACACTGTTGCTGTTGCTTTTGTCTTCTTTATGATTTTATCTTTTGCATTAAATGTTTGTGAAGTGCCCCCGGTGTCCCGGTGTTCCCTTGGCGCCCGCATCCCCATCCCTTCCCCTGCTCACCCTGCCACGTTCCATTCCGGCCAGAGGAGCCTTGGAGCTGCCGTGGGGGCCGTGGGGCTGCGCCCCGAGCCGGGGCCCCTTCCCAGAGCTCCCAGTCTGCCCATGCAGCCTGGAGCAGCCAGCGAGGGCTTCAGCTGGGGCGGGGAGAGGCGCTGCTGGGGGGTGCCACCACCGCTCGGTTTGGTTGGTTCTGCACTGATGCAGATGCTGATCAGATGCACTGATGCTCCTAATTGGGGGTAGGAGAAGTGAGGCTCCTGGGCTTCCCGCAGAGCCGGAGCCAGCGAAGGCGAAGGCGCAGGGCCGGGAAAGCCGTGTCGGGAGGTGCGGAGCAGTTTGTTGGTGCTGCAGATCGATGCCGGCCCGGGCCCCGGCCCGTTCCAGGGCTGTTCCTCATCTCCGGCTTTGCCCTCCCACAGCCCGGGGGGCCCTGAGAGCGCGGGGCGAGGCTGTGCCGTGTGCAGAGCCCGCCCCTCGCTGCCATTGGCCGCTGCTGCCGTCAGTCGCGGTTCTGGCGCGCTGATTGGTGAGAGCGGGGCGAAGCACGGCCCCGCTGGCGGCCTGAGGGCGGCCCTGGCTCGGCAGCGGCGCCATTGGCGGAGCGTCTGTGCGGGCCCGGGAGCGGCGGCAGCGGCCGGAGCGCGGGGAGGCGGCATTGGCGGAGCTCGGAGGCGGCCCCGGCGCAGGTGGGAGCCGCGCCGGGTTCTGCGGGGGCTCGGGGCTCGCTGCGGGCGGAGGGGGCGGCAGGGGGCTCCGGCGGCTTGGCGGTGCCGTGTCCGGCCCGTGCCGGCCCTGGGCTGAGGGCGCTGCGGGAGCGGCTGCCCGCGGTCTCCTTCCCGCCGCTGCCTGGGCAGGAGCCGCTGCCGGAGCAGCGCTGGCTCGTCCCGGTTGCTGTGGCTGGGACAGAGGTGGCTGCCCCGTGGCCGGGCCCGTGCGGGGAAATTCCCGTCGCCAGAGGTTTCTGTGGCCAGAGGAGACCGAGGAGTCCTGTCAAAGTGACTCGATTGCTGAGCAGAGGGAGAGGCCGTGGGGCATTTGCCATGCGGGCTCTGCCCTTGTTGTAGCACGCTGCCTCCTTTGGATGCTCATTTTCCCGGCCGCATCTCCCTCTGCCTTTGCCCACTGGCTGAGGGACTTGGAAGGTTCAGACTTCCCGATCCGCCTGCTGCCTGTCCTCGTTCATATGCACCCCTCCTTGTGGATGACAGCCGATATTCATGGCTCTCTTAAGAGTTTGTTCTTCTCGAAGTTCATGAATTTAGCGGGACTTTGAGCAGCTGTCCGTGTCAGTTAGTAACATTTCCTGAAATTGATGGTTTCCCCAGTTACTTCCCTGATTACAAGTCCCTGGCCCTATCTGCAAGCAGATTCACTCATTGACTGTTTTTTCTTCCCGGGTCCTCTTTGGTTTTGGGATTATTCTCGGTGCCCTCATTCCCTGTCCTTTTGTAGCCGTTTCTGGATCAGGAGGCCTGGCTGCCACCTGCATCCCCTGGCTCAGCTGCTGGATGAGCTGCACTCCCAAGGTGTGGAGCATGGTAAAAAGATGAGAGTTGCTGTAGCACAGAAGAGGAGAAGCAGCATTCGTTTAACCCATGGACTGCCAGGGAGCCATGAAACCGTGTCCCATTCCCATCCTTTCTATGTTTGGACTAATACATGAGCTACTTTCTTATTTCCTTTGTTATCTTTTTTCACCGCTTTTCCTTTGTCATCTCTTTGCCAACAGCAGTTGGAGTCATTTAATTTTCCACAAACTCCTGTTTTTTCTGCTAACAGATAATCTGATCCCATCCCCTGGTGAAATGTTGTGTTCCTCATTTCAGTGGATGGGTCGGCAGGAAGGTCAGGAGCTGGAGGTGTCTGGTTGGTTCTTATTTCGAGGACAGCTTGTAATCTAATGATGGCATTGAAATGATAAATGGGTTCTGTGTCTCCTGATATGAATTGGTTCGGGTTCCCAGGGGCTGGTCCATGGTGTTGTAGGATTTGTTCTGGTGGCCCTTCATCTTTTCCCTATTTTGGGCACTGCCTCCAGCCAGGGCTGCATCAATTGTCCACTTTTCTCTCATTAAATCATCACATACTGGATTCCCAACTGATTTCTGAACTTGTTATAGCAAAAAAAATTCCAGTGCTCTCATGCACTCTATATAACATAGACGGTGACAGCACAAGTTGGGGTGGGCAGAGGGATGATTCCCCCCCACTTATTTTAGTGAAATTTTCACAGCAGTCTCCATTTGCTGTTTCCCTTTGCAGTTTAACCCGTTTCTGTTGCAGAGTCAGAGATCCTCACCATGGGCTCTGCCTTCAGCTGTGCAAATTCCATCTGTGCAAGCAGGCAGAGCTTGGGGTGAGGGGCAGAGGGAATCAGCTCAATTCCTGCCCCAGGCAAGAGACCCAGGTACATTGTCCCCACTTTGCCCCAGTAGTGTTAATTTGCATTTCTAAAGCTCCTCTGCTGGCTGCCTGGAGGGAATCTTCTCTTCCAGGGAAGCCATTCTGTTACTCAGTTGTAGCCCACTAACAAAAAGCAAGGGTTTTTTTTAAACATTATTCTATTAACTGTTGATGCATTAAAGGGTGGCCTTTAAAACTCTTGTAGTTTTGCAGTTGCAGCCTATAGGTAAACAACACCAAACCCATACCAAAATTTTTCCATCACTAACAGCCACATAAACTCATGCACAAAAACAATCCGATTTTTTTCTACTTCTTCTGCTAAGAATAAAAATTTAATCTAACTCCCCTGGTCTAAATCTAAGTGACAATATAGAAGTAGGATTATTAAGAAAAAACATTCTCATGGTGTAATCTAATCCCAGCCACCCCAGTGAGTGAGTGTGGCTGAGACCCAGAGTGGAATTGTGCCGTTGTCTTCGCCAGCAGCTGTGGCAGTGCAGGCCCAGAAAGCACTGAAGCTGCAGCAGTGGCAGCAAGGATTGGCCCCGGTGGCTGGAGATGCCCAAGGAGGGTGCCCAGGCAGAGGATTTGAGCAGAGGATGTGTGGGCAGGCCCAGGGGCTTGCCCCGCTGTGGAGCCCTGGCTGCTGCTGCGCTGCCTTCAGTGCAGGCTCCGTGGGGGCCTCCCATGCTCCTGCTGCAGGCGGGAAGTGCAAATCTCCGGGGCTTCAGAGCCCTGGAGCCCAGGCTGAGGGGTCCCCCCATGCTCAGCTGTGCTGGGGGCTGTTTCTGGCCTCAGGGACACTTGGCATGGGCCACGCCACTTGGCCACCAGTGGTGCTGCTTTGGCCTCCTTAGGCAGGACCCGATGTCCTGCTTGGATGTTGGGAACAGCAAAGTGCCATGGTGGGGGTGTGCCTCATCAATCTCTCCCAGGCTGTGTCTGGAGCTCTGTCACTTGAATGCAGTCCTGGGTTTCTTCCCAGCCCCTCTGTGGGCTGTTCAGACAGGAGGCTGGGTTAAACCCTTCCCCTGCCCTCAGTTCTAAATCCTCCTGTGCCACTGAACAAGTTTCATACTGTAATAACTGAGCACTGCTCATCCATTTAGAGGCTCTTTTGGTTATCAAAGCTTTAACTTGATGCCAGACTTGAACAATAAGAGATGCTCCTGCTGTCAGTTTTCAGGCCTCAGTTCCCATGAAAGCTGTGGCTGTACAATTCTGCAGACAATGAGGCCACTCTGGTCACTGGGTTAAACATTTTAGCAGAAGAATTCCTTTGGCATGGCCCTGTTTAATCTCCACATACAATTCAAATTCTTTTTTCCTGTCTAGGAGGGCCAGGGCAGCAGCCTCAGTTAATCTTCATTTTAACACTTGAAAATTCTGTTTTCCTCCTCCTGTCCACCCATCCAGTGTCTTGACTGGCAGGATAGGAGTGTTGTAGGAAGACATCCCTGGCTCCAAAAGCCCTGCCTTTAACAGGTACTCAATATCAGGCTGTAACCCCTTCCTTCTCTCCCCTGGAAGGCGTATTGCTTTTAGACACCACTTGTCCTGGTTGCTTCAAAGTACTTTGGAGAGGCTCCATATCAAATTTTCCCTCTTTCCCTGGGGCTGCCCACACTTCTGGGTTCACTTCAGCACAGGCCTTGCCACTTATCTGACTCAAAGGTACAGCATTAGCCTCTGTTTTACCTTGTAGAATATAAATCTCTAGTTCCACATTAGCCATTGAATCCCTTCCCAGGTAATGATAATCACAATTAGGAGGAAGTAGAAATCCATGCATTTGAAATCTATCTCCCACATCTACTAATAGTGGTTGAAGACTACACACCTGCACATTTTTCCCACTTACCCCCTGAATGATCAAACAACTTCTTGACAATTTCCCCCCCTTAAATCTGAGATTCCAAGTAGATTGAGATGCCCCTGCATCCATCCAGAGAGGCCTCCTCTCGATGCAGACCCAGCCTGAATGTTCTCAAGGGCTCCAATGTGGTAGGTCCCTGATGTGATGGGAGCTCTGATACCCCTGACAATCCATGATGTCCATCAAGAGATGGACTTGCTCCTCCTGAGGGTGCTGCTGTCTGCTTCCAGTGTCCCTGTGCCCTGCAGCTGGAGCCCTGACTCCTTCCCAGGGGCTGTTTGGGTGGGCTCTCCCCTGCCCAGGAGGGCAATGCCTCTGCCAGGTGCTTGTGGCCGACCCCGTCCCCGGGGTGCTGGGGCCCCCTTGGGCCCTGGGGTTGATCCCTGAGGGGCTGTAGGAGCTGTGCCACGGCCTTTGCCTTCAGCTTGGCCTTTTGCTCATCCCTTCTTGCATTCAGCTGCTGTGCCTTTGTGCCCAAGTGCTCCAGGGCCTTCTTCTGCCACTCCTGCAGCCCCTCTCACTGCCTGTGGGTGCTCATCCTCTGAGAGCTGCTGAGCTTTCTGTGAAACCCGTTCGTTTTGCTCTCACCAAATTAAAATCCATAAAAGAAAATCCTGATTGTTCCATGTACAATGTGCATTTCCCAGATGTTCCTTCATCAACCTTGTGCTCAGGGTCCCCTCCGCAGCCCGTATCCCAGAGCCTGTCCCTGTCCTACTGTGTTGTTCCCCCCGTGTTATCCACATCCTTAATTAGTTTTGGGAGACTGTGCAAACTTCCTGAACATTCTCTCCTTTGGTATTACACATTATATTAATGGCTCTATTAAATCTTTGTTCTTCTTCTTGAAATTCAGGAATTTGGCCGGACTTTAGCTGAGCCACAGTCTGTGTGAATTAATACCTTTTTTTCTGAAACTGATGATTTATACTGTCAGTTCCTCATCTACAAGTTCCTGGCCCTTTCTCCAAGCCGATTCATACCATCTGTTTGTATAGACTCATTCATTTATTCCTTTCGACATGATGGGAAAGGGGGAGAGAAGTCACAAAAGGACATTTAGGACACCTAGAGTGAGTGCAGGAAGGGGGTGGATCACCCCCAAACTCATCTAGGCAGAGCTGGGATTAGGACAGATGATGGAAAGGGAGAGGGTGATTAGGGGAAGGGGCACAGCAGGAGATTGTTGGGGGTCTCTTTATGTCCCCATCACATCATCCCTGGAGTGATTCTCCAGGACTCTAGGAGGGGATGGATCTTGCACTGGGGGGGTCCCCAACCCTCTTGTCCATCCCTGGGGGATTTCTGGGGGTTGTTCCCCCCATCCACCAACCGGTGCTGTGGCAGAAGTTGGGCAGAAGGGAGTATGAAAGAGAGGTCTGGGGTTGGCAGGGAGGAGGCATGGGAGGAAGAGAAGGGAGACAGGAGAAGTACGAGGTTCCATCCTGCAGGTGGCCAGGGAGGGGGAGGTTGCCCCAGATATATCAGAGAGTCCTCAAGGGAGTTTTTTTAATGGGGATTGTTTGGAGTTTGCAGATTGCCGACTCAAGACCCAGATAACTTCGTGGGTCACTGTGAGGGCTTGGTTTTTTGGGGGTGCTTTTGGATCTTGCAGGACCCCAAAGCTGAGTTGCAGTTCCCCCTTTGGGGGATGTTTGGGGTCCAGGTACTGGTGGGGGGAGGACATGGGTCTTTGTGATGCCCCAGGAGAGTGGTGGAGGAAAACACCAAGACCCTTGCGGAGGGAAGAGAGGAGAATTCACCCAGAGCTGGAGGACCTCTGGCAGCCTGAAGGGCAGAGCAGAAGGGCCTGGAGTGGGGGGGACCCCTGGGATCTGTGGAACCCTGGAGCAGAGAGTCCAGGGATCACTGGACCCTCAAAACCCCTGGATCATCCATAAGCAAGACCCTAGAATGGGCCATGCCAGAGGCCATGGGACCCCCATCAGCCCAGGGAAGGGAAACCCCCAGAACCCAAAAATGGAGAGACAAGAGAGACCCCTCCTATGAGAGGTTTTTTTGGGGGCGGAATCTTGGTGCTTTGGAGATTTTTATGGACACAAAACATCTGGTGACTTCCTGAGATGGACTTGTTCAGGAGGAACCCCACCCCAAGGCACTCACCTCCTTGTTTTTTGCCCCAAACCAGGATTTGTCATTCTCAAGCCTTGGCTAGATGGAGGAAGAAGAAAAGCCCTGGAGATCCCCCGCAAGGAGAGGCTGCAAATCCAGCCCAGAGAGCTGCAAGGAAGAAACACCTTCCCTGTGCTGGGAAGGCCAGAGATCCAGACATAGTTCGGAGCTGGTGGAGAAGCCTGAAGCTTGGGAGAAACTCCACAAATGCTTGGAATGTGGGAAGGGCTTCAGCCAGAGCTCCGACCTGAACCAGTACCAGATGTTCCACACTGGGGAACGGCCCTTACGAGTGCGGGGAGTGTGGGAAGAGCTTAAGCCGGAGCTCTGACCTGATCCAACACCAGAGGATCCACACTGCAGAACGGCCCTATGAGTGTGGGCACTGTAGGAAGAGCTTTAGCTGGAGCTCCCACCTGCACAGCCACCAGAAGATCCACTCTGGAGAACAGCCCTACAAATGCTTGGAATGTAGGAAGAATTACAGCCAGAGCTCCAATCTCACTAAGCACTGCCAGATCCACACTAGGGAATTGAACTACACGTGCTTAGAATGTCGAAAGAGCTTAATCCGGAACTACAACCTTATCAAGCACCAGAAGATCCACACTGGTGAATTGCCCTTCAAGTGCTTGGAATGTGGGAAAAGCTTAATCCGGAACTCTGATCTCATCAAGCACCACAAGATCCACACTGGGGAATCACCCTACAAGTGCTTGGAATGTGGGAAGAGCTTCATCGGAGCTCCACCCTCATCAAGCACTGTGAGATCCACACCAGGGAACAGGAACAGCCCTATGAGTGCTTGGAATGTGGGAAGAATTTCTGCTGGAGCTCCCAGCTCATCATCCACCAGCGCATCCACACTGGGGAGAGGCCCTATGAGTGTCCTGAGTGTGGGAAGAAGTTTTGGAGCAGTGCCCATCTCCACAAACATCAGCCAATACACACAGAGGTGAGGCCTTTCTGCTGTCATGACTGTGGGAAGTGCTTCAAGCATAACTCTACCCTCTCCAGCCACCAGTGCATCCACACCGGGGAGAGGCCCTACAAGTGTCCCGAGTGTGGGAAGAGGTTTTGGAGCAGCGCCCATCTCCTTCTACATCAGCCAATACACACAGGGGAGAGGCCCTTCTGCTGTCCCGACTGCGGGAAGGGCTTCAAGCAAAACTGCAATCTTGTCACCCACCGTCGCGTCCACACCAGAGAGAGGCCCTACGAGTGTGGGGAGTGTGGGAAGAGCTTCTCTAGGAGCTTTCACTTGACCCAACATCAGTGGAGCCACCAGTAGGGGAAGCCCTGTGAGTGCCCCGAGTGCGGGAAGAGCTTTGTGCACTGGTCCAGCTCCATTCCCCATGGGAGGATCTGTCTTGGATGATCCCCAGTGACCCCTGATGGACAGAGACCTATGTGATTTATGGTCCTGGTAAGCGGTGTTGGAGAGACACCTGGCTGGTGGATTCCACATCTTCTTGGCTCCCCAAGAGCCTGTATGAACACAGGCAGGAACTTCCACTGGATTGAAGATTGACTTCAGCAACTCACTGGGGAGAGCAGACTTTTTGACTTTCTGCCCCATAAAATCTCACCTTTGGTTTTCAGTTATTTCTTCTGGTGGCATCAGGGAATACTGGTAGGTCTTGGACATCTTTTCTAAACTAAATGATTCCATGATTCTAATTCTCTCTGGCTCACAGGCATTGTCTTGGGGATGTTTTTTTATCCCATACCGTTTTTGGGTTTTTTTCGTTTCTGTGGTGGTTGCTGGTCCCTCCTCACCTCCCCCAGTTCTGGGAGTACTGGGATGGGTGAGAGCCAGCCCAGGATTTCCTGTGAGAGTGGGCAATCTTCGCAATGGCCATGCTGCGCCATGCATCTGACCAGAGATACTGTTGCCTTGTGGGTTTTGCTTGTTTCTTTTTGTTTCTTTTCCTTCAGCACTGTGGCTGCGCTTACTGGTTTCCTTCTCTGGTTCTCTGCTGCTTGGGAGCCCAAAGCCAGTGTGTGCCACACCAGGACCTGGGACCGGGAGTCCCGCGGTCCCCTGCCAGGGTCCTCCCCCTCTGCGCAGCCTGACCCAGGGAGCAGCCATCTCAGATGAGCTACCCAAGGGAGCAATTCCCCACTCAGCCCTGCTCTTCTCTGCGCTGCTTCAGGGCTTCTTGGTACACTGTAACCCGACATCCACTGGCATTGCCAGAGTTTCTGCTGTCTTTTTTTTCCCACTCCCAGGTGTGCTGGCATCTGCCCTTCCAGCTGTTCTTCCAAGGTTCCTGCTACAGCCCATTTTGCCACCTGGAGGGGCACCGGGATCAGCTGCCCCAGTGACATTGTAAAGGAAGCCCCTTTTCCATCTCTCCTGCCAGCCCGCCAACCATTGCCACGTGCAGAGAGGCAGCCAAAACTTTTGGGGGAATCATCGCACCCGCCCTGCCCGGGAGCCGCCAGCGGCCCTGCCAGCTGTGACCAAACTGCACTGAAGGGGAAGGTGCCTGTGGCCGAGAGAAGGCTGGGAACTGGGTTTGTGGTTTTGTTTGTTGTTGCTGCCGTTGTTGTTGTTTATTTGCCTTGTTATACACATACATACTAGTAGAGAACAGTTATTTCTTTTTTCATATATTTGCCTGAAAGCCCCTTAATTTAAAATTTATAATAATTCAGAGGGGAGGTGGTCATATTTTCCATTCCAAGAGCGGTTCCCACCTTCCTTTATAGACACCTGTCTTTCAAACCAAGACAGATTTGATGCCCTATGTGGGCCCTGAGGGCACTGAGAGGAAAGAGTGAAAAAGGAGTAGCAGTTCCTGGGTAACCTACTTTTTTGTGTGCTGGATACAGAAACCTTGTTAGGCTGCAACCTGGGCTGTTCAGGGCAGGAGGAATTGCCCGGCCGGACGTGCCGGGGCCTTGTGGGCAGTGGCTCCGTGTCCCACGGGAGGCCGGGGCCGAGGGGCGTCCCTCAGGGCTCTGCCCGGGCCCCGGGGCTCGTCACTGCCTCGGTCAGTGACACCCAGGGGCACCGAGCGCAGCCTCGGCGCCTTTGCAGGGCACGGGGAGCTGAGCGGGGCAGGGGCACCACGGAAACACCGAGCGCCTGCGCGGGGCACAGCCGGGGGAAAGCCGGCCTGGAAAGCCCGGAGAGGCTGCTCAGAGCTGGCCCAGGGACTTGGGCACCTGGGAGACAGAGCCCAGCTCTGAGCTGGCACTGAGCCTGAGAATACCTGAGAAATGACAGCACGTTTGTCTAGACACCTTCATTATCCTGTATGTTCTGAACATCAGTTTCTATGACGGAACATTTTTAATGTTCATTTTACCTTTTTTACCTTTTGAAAGGTAAATTGCTTTTTGTTATGTGTGAGGAGGGATGGGCTGGGAAATATTGTGGGCATTTTCTATTCAATATATTTTCAGATCTGATATGTGACAAGTCCAGATTATGACTCCAACAGCAGTGTTTGGTTCCAGACTGCTCTGCTTTTCACAGTGAGATCTCAGTTCTTTCAAATCCAGCAGTCAAGGATTCAAGGGAAACACAGAAAAGCTGGGAATCAGGTTAAAGCATTTGGAGGGTTTGCTCCGTCCGTGCATTCCACATCTCCCCTAGTCTCTGTTCAGCCTCTTCACTCCTGTCCTAGCTGCAGATTGCTGTATCCAGAGTTCAGTACATGCTTTTATAGATAGATAGATAGATACCTGTGATTATTGTATATAGAATTGTCTTGGAGTGAATTATTGTGATGGTACATTTCATGGTCCTTTGCTTTGTGCCCAAAGAATGATTATTGTATTTTTAAGTTCTGGGAGCCTGGGACTGGGTGGGGAGAGGCCCCTTTTTCACTGCTGTCTTGGTTTACAAGACAAGTGTCTGCTAGGGAAGGCAGAAAAATCTTCTGTTGGAATGGAGAATGTAAATCCTCTCCTTCTGAATTATTATAATTTTGAAAATAAGGGGTTCTCAGGCAAAGATACGGGACTAGGAAGAACAGTTCTTTACTAGCGCGTATAATAAAGCAAACAAACAGCAACAACTATGGCACTAAGAGCAAACAGAACAGGAACCCTGTCCCAGCCTTCCGGCTGCGGCGCTTTCCCCTGTGCTGCAGTTCCGGGCACAGCCTGCAGGGGCGCTGGCAGCTCCCGGTGGGCAGGACAGGTGCGGTGATCCCCACGTGGCTGCAGGGGGCGCTCCGGCGCGGGCTCAGGGAGCACGCGGCAATGGCGGCTTTGTCCAAAGGCGGAAGGGGTGGAAGAGAGGCTTTGCTTCATAAACCCTGGGGCAGCCGACCCTGGTGCCCAACAGGACTCTCTGGAAACAGCAGGCTGGAACAGCAGAGATGAGCAAAAAATCCCAGGGTGGTGGGCAAGATGTATAAGAAACTCTACGGCAATAGCTGGAACCTGTGGGATGTCCTGGCAGGGCAGGGAGATGCGGGGCCCAGCAGCAGAAGAAAGGTTCCCCACTGGGTTATGGTGGTGGCTGTTATAAATAAATTTGTTTTAACAGGTGGAGTTATAAATAGTCAGTGATGTCATGTTGTTATGAATTGTTATGCCCAATTAATGCAATAAGTAATGAAGTTAAATGTACTGTAGTATGAGTGTGTGCCCACTAGAGGGGGGTGGTAAGAACTTTCCAGAAGGTTACCTCATGGCCTGCTGACAGCAGCCTGGACTGTATTTGGACAATGAGCCAGCCAGTGAAATCGAAGCATCCCAGAATGACTGGTCAGGAATGCACTGCAAATTGGACCAATCGGGCACCGGAAAAAGGTCCTGGGCTTATCCTGGGGCCTCGTCTTCAGTTGTCTTTGTTTTTAATAAATAGGCCCAAGCCTTTTAAATTATCTCGGCTCCAATTCGCCTGTTTTTAACAGTGGCAGTGAATTCCATTCACCAAGCAGCAGGTCTGACTGTCCTTCTCCGAAGCCCAGCAGATAGAATGTCCCCAACTGCACAGTCCTCGTCTTTTTTCCTGCCTTTATTCTTGTTGTATCTTTGTCCTGTCCCGCCCAGCCCCCACGAAAAAACTAGGAAAAAACTAGAGGAGTTACTCCTCCCCACTAACTTAAGCACACAGCCATTAGTGCTTCTTAGAAACTCAATGGGAAAAAAATCCACAAGTAACAAGGAAAGAAAATTTTAAAACCCAACCCCCAACAACTGCACTGGCGTCTAGCTGATCGGGTTTCCCTCGGCTTTCTCTGTGCACCGTGGTTTTCTGTTTGGCTGAAAAGCTTTTTAGGGCCAGGTGTTAAAAATAGGTTAGAAACGGTTGTAAAATAGTTGATAATTGTTAAGCATGTACTGTTAGTTTGGTTATGGTACAAGGGGTTAAAAGGGTAGTTATAAGAAATATGGTGCTCTACCTACCATAATGCACCTAAGTAAAGTGCGCCACCCCCCAAGAGAAATGAACCAGCTTGGACAGAACTGTCATGGGCCAATCAAGCGCCTTAAACCTTCATGCAAATGAAGGATCCAAAAAGAAACCAATCCAAAGGGACAAAAAACAAAAAAGGGGCATCTGACCCACTGAACCTGTGTCGCTCTCCCTGGAATGTCGGGGACATCGCTGGTCAAGAAGAGCCAGCGCCGGGACTGCAGCCTCCTCGACGGGAAGGCTCCTGCTCAGCCCTTGGGCCCCATTGCTTAAGGCCTTTCTTTTTATTATAATGAATGCTGAAATAACTTTTAGTACCGGGAGTGTGGTCCCGTTTATAACACCAGGCAAACAAAGGATTCTTTCCCTTTCCTTGTCTCTGAGAGGCTGCAGCGGGAGCCTCGGAGTGCCTGGAGGCGAACCGAGCAGCTGCTTTGTCGGAGCCCGGGGGCCCCGCGCGGGCAGGAGCGGAGTGGCGCCGCTGCAGCCCAAAGCCGCTGCGAGCCGGGCCGAGCCGGGAGAGAAAACAGCCCGAGGCTTCAGCCGCGCTGCTTCACCTGCCGGGACCGTGCCCGCGGAGCCCAGCTGGGGAGGAGTTCAACGCCGGGAGAGCCCCGGGCTTTCATCTCCTTCGGGACAGCCCCTGGCTGGTTTTTCCCCTCGGGGAGAAGCCGGTGCCACCTGTACCCCGTGTCGTGAGCGGGGATTTCTCTGGCATTTTGGGTCTTTTGTCCCAGGGTGTGTGTGGGGGGGTAAGGTCTAACAATTTAATATCTAGCAGTTACTTACTTTTTAAAAGTTATTATTCTTGCCTTGTGGGAATTCAAAACTGTTGGAGTTTTTACACTTTCATCTATTAACATTCATTTTTTGTTGGTGGAAAGGGATTATTGGAACCCTGCAGAGGGGACAACACTCACTCCAGAGTGTCCTCTTTTAAATCGTCTCTCAAACTGAGACAGCCTACGGGTGCTTGGAATGTAGAATGAGCTCCAGCCAGAGCTCCCACCTGATCTGGCTCCAGGAGATCCAAACTAAGGAACATCCCTGCTGGTGCTTGGAATGTGGGAAGAGCTTCACATAGAAGTCTGACCTGGTCACCCATCATATGATCCACCTCAGGGAACAGCCCTACAAGTTCTTGAAATGTGGGCAGAGCTTCAGCTAGAATTCCCACCGCATTAAGGACCACAAGATCCACACCGGCGCATGGCCCTGCTAGTGTGGGGAGTGTGGGAAGAACAGCTGGAGCTCCAAGCTCGTCACCTGCCAGTGCATCCACACTTGAGAGAGGCCCTACGAGTGTCCCGAGTGTGGGAAGACCTTTGTGCGCTGCTCCAGCTCCATCCCCCATGGGAGGATCTGGGCTGGATGATCCCCAGTGCCCCCCGTTGGGCAGAGCCCTGGTGATCCGTGGGCCTGGTGATCCCCGTTGGGTGGGGGGAAGGTGTTGGAGAGATTTCTTCCCCTTCTCATTGTGCTGCTGTGTTTGGTTGGTATTAAATTCACTCCCTGTGCCCAGGCTGGGTCTGTTGCGCCTGTGCTTGTTCTCGGGGCGGGATCGCTCCCGATTCTTCTTCCACCTCCCGGGCCTCTCCTCAGCCAATCAGAGAGGTACAAACAATATTGAGCCAATCAGAGCGCGCGGGGCTGATGACGCCCCAGTTGCCAGGCAGTCCCGCAGCGCCCAGCGCTCCTCACCTGGACTCCACCCGCGCCCCGGCCTCGCCCCCAGCCTCTACCGCGAGGGGAATTTGGAGAGGGCGGAGGTGTCAGACCCTGCCCGGCGCTGGCCATGGGGCGAGTGGCGGCAGCTGGGGCCCTGCTGGTGGCACTGTTGGTGCTGGGAGCCTCCTCAGATGCGGATGCAGAGCTCTCGGGTGAGCAGGAGGGGCGGGAAGGGAAGTGTTGGGAGGGTGGGAACGGTGGGGCGTGGAGGGACAAGGGGGAGGTGGGACCCTCAAATTGATGTGGGGGGTGGTGCTGGTGACTGAAGAGTTATGGGAAAGGGGGAGAAAAATATGGAGAAGGGTGGAAAAGGGGAAGAGGGGCTGCGGGAAGAAAGAGCCTACGAGGGGTGGCACGTGGTGCACAAGGGGTACAGAGTGGGGGTCTGGGGTGGGCCTTTGAGCTTTTGGTTTGCTGTGGGGTGCTGGGGGCTGCTGTCGGGGCACCCCCGGAGCTGTGTCCTGCACACTCAGGAGTGTTCCAGGAGATGGTTAAGTCCGAGTGTCACTTCATTAACGGCACCCAGCGGGTGAGGTTCGTGAAGAGGTTCATCTACAACCGGGAGCAGTACGTGCACTTCGACAGCGACGTTGGGCACTTTGTAGGGGACACCCTGTATGGGGAGAAGGTTGCCAGGTACTGGAACAGTAATCCGGAATGGATGGAGCACAGACGGGCTGCAGTGGACAGGCACTGCCGGCACAACTACGAGTTGTCCACCTCGTTCCTCGTGGAGCGCAGAGGTGAGTTTGGGGCAGAGTTTGTCCCCTCGGGCCCTGCCCTGGCAATGACCCTGGAGCCCTTCAAAACCTCCCTGGGAATCGCCCCAGACATGTCAGCCCTTCCTGTGCTCATCCCCGTGGCCTCTTGCCCACCCCGGAGCTCTCCCTATCTCTCCCAGTCTCTCCCAGTGCCTCCCGCGTGTCCATCTCGACGTTGCATAGGGCTGAAGCCCCTCAGCCAATCAGAGCGCGTGTCTCTGATGACTCATCAGTTGCCAGGCAGCCTCACAGCGCCGAGTGCCTCGCGCTGGACTCGGCCTCCCAGTGCCCAGCACTTCATTCCCAGTTCCTCCCAGTGCCGCTGAAGTCTCTCCCAGTGCCAGGCACTTCCTTCCCACTCCCTATCCGTTCATTCCCATTCCATTCCCAGTCCTTCTCAGTCCACTCCCAGACTTCCATCCTCTCTCCCAGTGCCCTCCCAGCATTCTCCATCCCCCTCCCAGTCCCTCCCCAATCCCTCTCAATGTTACCCGAGACCCCCCCCACCGTGTCTCCCATTTTACCTGCATCTTATCCCAGTGTGTCCCCGCTCTCTCTCTCCCAGTGCCCCCCATTGTGTCCATCTCGCTGGTGCCCTCGAGCTCCCAGTCCAACCCTGACAGCCTGCTCTGCTCTGTGATGGATTTCTACCCTGCCCACATTCAGGTGAGGTGGTTCCAGGGCCAGCAGGAGCTCTCTGTGGTGGCCACCGATATTTTCCCCAGTGGGGACTGGACCTACCAACTCCTGGTGCTGCTGGAAACCGCCCCCCAGCGTGGGTTTACCTACACCTGCCAGGTGGAGCACATCAGCCTGGAGCACCCCCTGAGCCGGCACTGGGGTATGGCCCGGCCCCCACAGCACCGGGGAACGGGGAGTGGGACTGGGGGGACTGAGAGGGGAGTTGGTAGTAGCTGGGAGTAATTGGGAGGAAGTTTGAGGGAGGCAGTGGGTAACTGGAGAAGAGGTTTGGAGGATACTGGGAAGACTGGGATGCAGTTAGGGGTTTCCTGGTGTCTGATGGCACTCTTGGTGGTGCTGGATGTAACTGGAAGGGAGTCTGATGGAGCCGGAGGGGCTGGAAGCAGGTTGGGGATGTAAAAGCGGGGCTGGGATGGGAGTTGAGTGTGCTTCAATCTACTGGCAGTGATGTTGGTGAGTCCTGGTGGGACTGGGAAGGGACTGGGAAAAGGTTTGGGGGATCACTGGGAGATGGATGTCAACTGGGAGGGGGTTTAGGGTCCTGGAGGGATGGGGAAGGGACTTGGGTGGTATTAGGGAGATTGGATGGGGATAAGAAAGCGGTCTCATGCGGTCTTGGGTGGGCTGGAGGGGTGTGAGGGTGTTTGGAGGGGCTTGGGGTGTCTGTGAGAGGTTTTGGGGGGTCCTGATCCCTGCAGACCCCCCAGAAATGCCACCAGACACCGCCCACAGCAAGATGCTGACAGGGATTGGGGGCTTTGTGTTGGGCTTCGTCTTCCTGGCGCTGGGGCTCGGCTTCTACCTGTGCAAGAAGGTGAGGGGGGGGTCCCGAGGGTCGTGTCCCCCTCCCCCAGAGCGTGTGTGCTCCCCCTGGGGCCCCCCAGCCCGGTGTCACCCCTTTTCTCTCCCCGCAGAGCTTCTGAGCCACCGGTGGCCGCAGCCCCTCCCTGTGGCCTCGGGCCTGGCTGGGACACCCCGCTCTGTCCACATGCTGATTCTGGGGGGGTCGTGTGTCCCCCCAGCACCGCTGTTACTCTGCCCCTGCCCGGCTGCTCCCAGTGTTCCCAATAAAGCTTCCCAGTTCATGCCAATCCCCTTTACTAGGGAGCTGTGTGGAGAGATTTTGGGGGAATCCGCAGGGATACTGTGATGGGAAGGGGCAGAATTGGCCCCCGGGTGGATCAGGAATGGGGACCCCTGTGGGTCACTCCACTCTGGGTGCTGGGAGCCCACACCAGCTGTGGGCAAGGAACTCTTGGGTGAGAGGGAGAGCAGCACAGGGAAGATGGAAAAGGTATTTGAGAGGGGGGTAAAGGGAGGGGGGACAGCGGCAAAGGGGTTCCCCTGGGAGTCCCTTCATGTCCCCATCACTGGATCTCTTGAGCTGTTCCCTGGGGTTCTGGGGGATGATGAGGGGGTGTAGGCAGAACCTTACTGGGGGGGGTCCCAAACCCCCCCATCCCTCCCTGAGGGGCTCACAGTGGGGGTGACCTCACCCAGCAACCAGTGCTGTGGTGGCAGATGGGGGGTGGGAATGGGGGATCCAGGGTGGTCCCTTGAGCCCCTAGCCTGCTGTGGGGTGCTAGCGTCTGTTGGGGGCTGAGGGGAGGCACCCCCCCACCTGTCTCCTTTCCCACACAGGTGTGTTCCATTTTTGGGGAAAAGCCCACTGTCACTTCCTTGATGGCAACAACTGGGTGAAGTTTGTGGACAAGGAACATCCGCAACTGGGAATAATTTGGGCTCAGGAGATACCCCAAAATTTTGAGGTGGGATTGAGTTGTTTTGAGGTGGAGTTGAGCCATTTTCAGTGGGATGGAGTTGTTTTGAGGCATCATCCATCCCTCTCGGCTTTTGGGGAGCAGAGCTGTTGGGTACCGAAATGTCCCGGGTTAATGGCTCAAAGCATTGGCAAAAGCAGCGGGGGCTTTGCTGGCCACGGGCACAGGAAGTGCCCAGGGGCCGAGGGGGTGAACACTCAGACCCAGAGGGGAGGGGACGAGCCGGGCTGGGAGCCAGGGAAGGGAAGAGGCCGATCAGAAAGAGATGCTGCCAGGTGGGACAGGGCTTTTGACCAGGGCAATGCCCTCCCTTACACAACTGGCTCAGCTCTGGAAACTCCCCTGCGGGAGGCCCAGGACATTCACACAGAGGGCTGAAGGTTTTCATCCCCTTTACATGGGCCATACATGGGCCTGGCTCAGCTGCGCTGCTGGGAGAGGTGTGGCCACATCTTAGAAGGGGCCATAAACCATCAGAGCCCCCCAAAGTGCCCCGGGATCCACAGTGTGACATCAGACAGTGTAAAACTCCCTCCAGGGGAGGTACCTGGGTGTTCACCCAAACCTAAATCCATATTGACCCACAGAACTTGGTGGTTTTGGAGCTTTCCCAACCCCCAAGGAATCCATCCTGGGACCATCACTTAGACCAAGGACAAGGACATTGCAACAATCTATTTTTGTTGCTGGATCCAGGGCTGGTGCCTGTGTATCTCACTACTCTTACTTTCTTTTCCCTTTTAAGTTTTTCTAAGTGCTATTTTAATGCTTCTATATTGCTAGAGATGGTAACCAAAAAGGTTCCAAACCTGCTTTACATGGCAAAGAAATTGTTCTGAAATAAACCCAACAGAGATATAACATAGTTCAATCACTGTTGTTTCACTTTAATCTGTGCCAGGGGATCCATGAACCAGAACCTGGATTACCCTCGCCTTCAGGAATGGATCAGAACAGGAGCTGGACGTGGGGGAAGCTTCTGGAAGCTCCTCACAGAAGCCACCCCTGGAGGACCCCTGTTTCCAAAACCTGGTCACACAAACGCAATACACTGCCCAACATTAGTTACCAGGAACATGGGTCACTAAGTCTCTGCCCGATGGGGCTCACTGTGGATCATCCAACATTGGTCCTCCAATGGGGAATGGAGTTGGAACAGCGTTTGAAGCCCTTCCCACACTTAGGGCACTCACAGGGGTTCCCTTTGCAGTAAATCCATTGGTGTAAGGTCAAGGTAGAACTCTGGGTGAAGCTTTTCCCACAGTCAGGACACTCCGAGGGCTATTCCCTAGTGTGGATATTCTGGTGGTGAATCAGGTGAGAGCTCTGGCTGAAGTTCTTCCTGTACTTCCCACACGTGTAGACCCATTACCTGGAGTGCAGACGCTGGTGGCTCAAGAGGTTAGAGTGGTCACTTATGCTCCTCACACATTCCCTACACCTGCAGGACCGTTTTCCCATGTGAATTACCTGATGGCAGACCAGACAGGAGCTCCGGCTAAAGCTCTTCCTGTTATGAACAAGTTCAATATGGTTGGAGCTGTTAAAGCACTTACAGTTTAGGTTAATAAATGTTAAATCCTTGTTGTACGCCCCCTCACTGTTATCTTCCTTACATACATCCTCGCTGTACCCCTTCATTTTTAACTCCCTTACCCTTCACTGTTAACTCCCTTACTCCCTCACTGTAATCTCCCTTACATACACCCTGGTTGTAACCCCCTGGTACCCCCCCCTCCTTGTTAAACTCCCTTACATACACCCCGGTTGTACTCCCCGGGTACCCCCCCTTGTTCAGCTCCCTTACATACACCCCGGTTGTACTCCCTTTTACCTGTACCCTTATTGAATCCCTCCGGTATTGCCTCTGCTGCTCCCTAAAATGGCGGCCAGAAACATTTCCGGGAATATGCAAATCAAGAAAAGCTCAAGAAAACCCAACAAAAGACCCTGGAAACAACGAGCCAACTTAAAATTTGGAAAACTAAGTGACTGGACCTACTGGGGAGAAGTCCCTCTACCCCTCCAACAGGGCTTTAGAGGTCACCATCACCTAGTGGAACTGGACTAGAATGAGGATCCCAGCCGAAGAGCCAGAAGATGTTTTCCTAGGCACGCCCGTGAGGATGGAAGCCCCAGCTGTGCTGTGAAGCAAAACTGATCACCTCCTCCTCTGTGTCGCCAAAGGGAGCAGCGTCGGTGTGCGCAGCCCCTCGGGCCCCCACCCAGAGCTGATCACTGAATAAAGGCATCAAAAGGGAGCTGGTCTCCTGGCCCATTTACTTCACATCCCACATTCCAAGCACTTCTAGGGCTATTGCCCTGTGTGAATCTTCTGGTGCCAGATCAGGTAGCAGCTCCATCTGAAGCTCTTCCCACATTCCAAGCACCTGTAGCACATCTCCCCAATGTGAAACCACTCAAGGACCACCAGGTCAGAGCTCTGGATGAAGCTTTGGCTGTCTTGACACAGGATATGTCTTTCCTCCTTAGAGCACCGTGGGCTGTGTTTGGAGACCCTCCTCACAGGATACCTCTGTAGCTTTTCCTCCCCACTGTATTCCTGCGCTGTGGAGTCACTCAAAATGGCCTCTTCCATGAGGTTGTGATGCAGGGATTTGTCCTCCCTGTTCTCTCTCAGTGCCTGGGGAGGGAGGGAGGGAGGGGATTTGCCTCCATGCAAGAAGGAAGGGGAAGGACATCCCCCAAGTCCATCCCTGGCAGGACAGTGTCAGTAGTGGGGTTGTCCTGCAGCCAGGGGTGATGCTGGGCGGGGAGATGGAGCAGTGACTTCCTCCTCACCTGCCAGGGTGCCCTAGTCTGGTGTCTCCACTTAGGTTTCCCTCTGTCTGGCCTGCTGGGGGTCTCATGTATATTGGGGATCCCCCATCTCCAGGGTTCCTCACTTTCAAGACTGCTGTTGGACCTGGGAATTCCTGGGTTCAGCCCTCTCCTGATTCTCTCCTTCTCCCCAGATTACCCCTCAATGAGCTTTGCCCCCCTCTGGCCTGTCAGAGGTCCCTCAGTTCCAGTATTGCCTCTCACAGTTTTCCCCTGGCCTTCCCCTAACCCTGGCTTTCCTGAGGAGTCCCCAGAAATGGTGTTCCTGGCCCCCCCGCCCTGGTACTGGCTGATCTTCATGTAGCTCCAGTGATTCCACATCCCCTGCCAACCACCATGGCTTAGCTGGCAGCAGCCAACAGGAGTCCCCAGACAAATATCATCTCTGGAACCCAGCATCCCCCGAGGGACATTTGCAGATCAGCTCTAGAGTCATGCAAAATCCAGTTAATGCTTCATAAAAAACAAATACTAAGAGACACTCCCCCACCCCCCCCCCCACCCCGATATTTGAGGCAAGCTCCCCCTCCCCAGTCACATGGGGGAGGTGAAGAGGGATGATGCTCCCAGGCTGGGGAGGGCTGCAGATACAGGGAGCGGTGGATCCATGAACTTCCTGCTATTCCTTCTCCCCTTCCTCCTCCTGCCAAATCCCATCTCCTTTGCCTCCTATTTAAATTAGTACAATTACAACTCAATAATACAATTCTACTTCTCCATGGCCCATGGGTGTCTTTCACAGTGATGGATTGGAGCAAAGACCAAGATTTCAGAGAGAGACAATGGGGTGGAAACTCCTCAAAAAACGTTTCTGCCACCCACCCAACCCAACTCCATGGATACTCACACAATGCCAACATGTAAATACTTTTGTTTTGGCCTTAATTTTCTTTTGATTCCTCTTTATCCCTTTAAAACACCTGAAAGTGGGGTAAAAATAAAGAAGTTGAAAAGAAACCCATGTAAAGCCCTCCCAGTTTTACTGCTATTTGGGGGAGAATTTGGAGTTCAGGGAGATATTCTAGAGGATTTGGGGATTCCGTGGGGATGTGGGGGAGTCTTCTCCATTGCTGTGCATAGCAAAAGCCAAGAGGCATTGACCAATTATCTTAAAACAACACAGTCACATTGAAAACAGCTTCATGCCCCCCCCAAGATGTCTTGATACAAACACCAAATGGCTTAATTCCACTTTCAAAATATCTTGATTTGAACGGGGCCTATGGGTAAAGCTTGGGCAGACACAGGACTTTTCCTTGATGTGGATCCTACAGTGGGAGATCAAATTCATGCTCTGGCCAAAGCTCTTCCCACAGGAGATCAGTCTCTTGCCATGATGAATCCTCAGGTGGGAGCTGAGGTTGGAGCTGTCACTGAAGCTCCTCCAACACTCAGGGCAGACCTCGTGGGTTACTCGTGGGTGGGTGATGGATCAGGCTGTGTAAGGACCTGAGCAGTAGAGTTGCCCATCTCAAACATTGCTAAGGTCACAGAAGGACTTTGCCATGAGATAAGCACACAAGGGAGTAACATGAAGGTGCTGACTCGAGGCCTGGCAGAGGAAAGATCTGTGTGGTCCATGCTGGGAAATGCATGCCCACAAAAATTCCCACTGTGGCAAAGTGTTTGTAAAGAAGCAACTGCTTATATGCACATCACTGGTCAAATGAAGTTCACCCCAAGTTATGGACACACTTGCAGCTGCCACCACCAATGACCACCGAATCCTCCCTCCCCCCTCCCCTCCTGGCCTCCCCTGATATTCCGATATTCCTCAGTGGATACCTGGCACTTGGACTGTAGGTAAGATCAAGGTGGGACAATTGTCCAGGTGTTACCTCATGCCTGGGGGAAATTAACAAAACTGGGGGGGGGGAGAATGAATCACTGAGAATGGACACAAAGATCGCAGCATTTATGGGCCACAAAGAAAGCCCAATCCAGCAACTGTGTGAAATCAGCTCTGACTGGGTCAAAGGGAACTCCAGTCAAAGGGAATTCTGCCAGACAGTGACCACTGACTCACAGCCACCAACACCAGAAACAACCAACTCAAAAGAAAAGAAACTCTGAGCATGCAGACTAACAAACAGTCTTCCCAATGAATTTCTGTTTTGCCAGTTGATGGTGTCAGCACAAAAGACACAACTTTAAGAAATAAGCGTAATTTTCTATAGTTCAAAAGAGCAAAGAATTAAAGAAGTATATGTAATGCACCAAATAATTAGTACAAAAGATTGCCTATAGTGATTAATAAAGATTCTTGGAGGACTGACCTCGTGGAAAGGTGACCGACATTGCAGTGGTTTGGGGAGGACTGTCCCTGTGATGGACTTATGTTGTAGCAGTTTGCAGACAGCTGTTGCACATGGGATGGACTCACTCTGGAGAAGTTTGTGGAGAACTGTCTCCTGTGGTAGGGACCCCGCAGAGCAGCAGAGGAACAACTCCTCTCCCTAAGCAGTGGGAGAAGCCACAGATGATGAACTGACTGTAACCCCCATTCCCTGTTTCCTTGTGCTGCTGGGATAGAGCTGGGAAGAAGGGAGGGTTGGGGGTAGGTGGTTTTAAGGGCTTGTTTTATTTATTATCCTGCTCTGATTTTGTTAGCTAATTTCATATCTCAAAGCTGAGCTTGTTTTACCTGTGATGGTGTTTGGTGAGGGATGTCTCTCCAGGTCCTTTTTTCTCTCCGTCCATCTGTGGAGGGGAGTGAGTAGGTGGCTTACGTGGGTGCGTGGCATCCGGCCAGCATCAATCTACAACTTTTGGGTTCCACCCAAAGCCTGGTCAGGGCTCAAGAATGAACCAAGGGAGTTGGCTTTGACAATGTACCTCCAAACAAGGCCAAGATATCTGATTTCATTGCCTTGGTCATCCCCTAAACATGGAAAGATAAATACATTTGTATCACATTACATATTTCACTAACGATCACTGATATTTCACTAATTAGCAGATACAAGTATCATATAATGTTTGGTTGGAAGGTTCATCTAGAGATCAACTTTGGCGCAGGGCCTGTTGTTCAGGCCTCAGTACTTCGATTTCTGACATCAGTCTGCATCCTGATAGATGTTCTTTCCCCTGTGTTCATCCAGGTGCTCCCAGGGTAGCAGAAGGAGGTGAAGACTACCAGCCAGGTGTCTTCCCAATGTGGATAATGTGGAACATAGGCCACCAGGTTTTCACCCAACATGGATCACCAAGAATGTGGATCACCATGTTTTTGCACAATATGGGTCACTGTGGATAATGCAACATGGGTCCTCTAGTGGGTGATGAAGTTGGAGGAGGAGATAAAACTCTTCCTGAAGTCAGGGCACTGGTAGGGCATCCCCTACTCATGGGTCCGTTGGTGTGAAATCAAGGCAGAGCTGTAGGAGAAGCTCTTCCCACACTCAGGACACTCGTAGGGCCTCTCCCTGGTGGGGGTGTGCCGGTGGGTGGTGAGGGTGGAGTTGCATTTGAAGCCCTTCCCACAACAATAGGGTCTCTCCCTCTGTGTATCTTTGCTCATGCATGACCAGGTGGGAGCGTCTCTGAAAACTCTTCCCACACTCAGGACATTTGTAGGGCCATTCCTCACAGTGGATCTTCTGGTGGTAGATCAGGTAGGATCTGAAGCTGAATCTCTTTCTACAGCTGGGGCACTGGTAGGGCTGCTCCCCAGTGTGGACAAGCTGGTGAGAGAGGAGGTTGGAACTCCGGCTGAAGTTCTTTCTATATTCCCCACACTTGAAGGGCTGCTCCCCAGTGTGTAGGGTCTGGTGGACATGAGGTTGGAGCCATCACTGAAGTCCTTCCCACATTTCAGGCACTTGTATGGCTGTTCCTCAGTGTGGATCTTCTGGTGGCAGTCGCTGTTGAGGCAGGAACGGGAATGAAAAGACTCCATGTTCAGAAGGCAAAGAAAGATAATTTATTCAAATTATGTCTCTCTTTAATAGAGAACATTGTGAAGACTAATTTCATTGGTCTTAAAGTAAAAACTTTTTGCCTGATTGGTACACTGGACTTAGGTCAGTGTGGCAGAAGATATCTATAAACAATATGAATGGAAAACAAGATAACATATTGTTTACATTCCTCCCGGACTTCTCCCCAGGCTTAGCCTGGCAGAAATCTTTCTCTTTTTCTCTCTTACTGAACTGAGAATATCCACAGCAGATCAGATGGGATCTCTGCCGGAAGCTCTTCCCACATTTCCAAGCACCTGTAATGCTTCTTGTTGATATGATGCTGCTTACAGACCACCAGGTCTGAGCTCTGGGGAAGCTCTGGTCTGAAGCTCTGGCTGCCTTCCTGGCACAGGGTGGGTCTTTCCTCCTTGGAGCATCCTGGGCTGGGTTTGCAGCCCCTCGTCGTGTGGGATCTCTGGGGCTTTTCCTCCCCATTGGTTTCCTGTGCTGTGGAGCCGTTCCAAATGGCCTCTTCCATGAGGTCCTGCTGCGGGGATTTGTCCTCCCTGCTCTCCATCCACAGCTCATTGCCTGGGGCAGGAAGGACAAGGAGAGGGATGGGATTTGCCTCCATGCCAGAGCAAAGGGGAGGGAGATCTCCCAAATCCATCAGGATGGCATCGGCAGTGAGGTTTTCCTGCAGCCGGGGGCCGTGCTGGTCTGGGAGATGGAGCAGAAGTGACGGGGAAAGGGGCAGTGATTTCCTCCTCACCTGCCCAGGTATCTTGGGGCATCTTCCTCTTTCTCACAGCCTTCTTCTCCATCCAACCAAAGCTTAGTAATGACAAATCCTGGTTTTGGGGGAAAACAAGGTATGGGACTGTTGTGTAACAAGGTGTAAGAGTTTTGGATAGGGGTTTCCTCCTGTCCACATCTATCTCCAGAAGCCACCAGGCATCCTGTCTCCACAAAAACCTTCAAAACAACAAGATTCAGACCAAAACCCCCTCCCATGAGTTCTCCCTTTCTGTGGTCTCCTAACTTTGGGGTTCTGGGGATGTCCCCTATACAGGATGCTGGGTGTTCTGCACATATTTAAAGTTAGGTCTCTACAGAGTCCCCAGCCTTTTCAGGCTGTGTGTGTTCCTGGCAATTTCAGGTGTCTTCCCTCTATGGTCCTCCCACTTTTGGGTTTTTGAGGTTCCCCTTCTCTGGGCTGCTTGGGGGGTACCATGGGTCCAGCTGGTTCCCCCTCTCTGGGGTCCAGCTTATGAATGCCCAGGGTTTTGGGCATCCCAGGGGTCCTTCCTCTCCTGACTCTGTCTCAGGGGTCCCCCTTCTCTATGCTGTTGGGGGGCCTGGCTTCCCTCCTATTTTGGTGTTCTCCTATCGAGACTGCCTTGAGTCCTCCCTCTTAGGGTCCTGGTTTTAGGGCCTTGGGGCTCCTCCCTCTTTCTCTTGCCCCTCCAGCCTTCTGGGGGTCCCTCAGCACCGGTTTTGCCCCTCTCCCTACACCAGGGATTCCGCGTTTCCCCCTAGCCTGGCTTTCCCCGGGGTGTCTAATACTGCTGTCCCCACCAGCACCCCTCAATGCCACCACATGGGTCCAGGAACCCTGCACTGCACCACCCACCGCAGGGGCTCTGGTGGGGACCCCCAGTATCTCACTAAGGGGCATTTGCAGATCAGCCTTGAAGCCCTGAAAGCTGAAAATATCCTACTCTGCACAAAAAATAGCCCCAGGGACACCCCAAGATATTTTGGCTGAGCTCCTCTTCCCCAGTTACCTGCGGAATGCAGGGAGGGAGAAGCCCCTGGGGGCGAGCTGGGCTGCAGAAACAGTGACCGCGTAAGACGACTCCTTTTCCCTCTTCCTCCTCCTCCTTTTTCCCTACTCCTCCTCTTTCTCCTCCTTAATCCCGCTTTTTTTCTCCTTTGTCCATCCTGTCTCTCGCTCCTTCTTCATCCCTCCTTCTCTATCCTTTCTCCTCCTGCCCCAGGCCCAGCACCCACTGCCGGCTCCCTCTTCCCCCGAAACCCACAGCATCCCAGCGGAGGGGCAGGGATGGAGCTGGGGCAGGTCGGGCTGCGGCAGCCCTGGGCTCTCCGCTGCTTCCACCAGCACTTGGCCCCCGCCGGGCCAGCGCAGGGTGGCTTGGCCTGGGCGCCACACACCTCTCCCGTCCCTAAAATGGGGGGCTGGGGGCGAGGAAGGGTGTAGGTGGGGTCCAGGTGGGGGGTGCCTGGAGCAGCTACTGCTCCTACTGCACTGCCTTGTATGGTTGCAGAACTGTTTACTTGGGCTCGAATGTTTTAAGGTCACTTAAAGAATCATCAGGAAACGCATCAGCAAAACCAGGCCTCATATAAAAAGGACCCTACCACAAAGTTCCTTGGCAAGGTTCACTCTGCCACTTACTGGATGCTGATGAGAAACAACAACCAAAAAAGAAAAAAATCAATCAATTCAAATGGAAATAAACCCAAAACCATTTCACAGGATGATAGGGGGGGAGGGTGGGGTGGGGGGACAGAGGAGCAGGGGAGAGAAAAGGGTAGAAAAAGGTAATGGTAAAAAGGAATATGGAAGACAGCACTGTTGAGTCACAAGGGTCAGAGTAGACCCCTGTACAGAACTGAGCCTTGATTTGAACAGTTTATGCTCAAAGGCCCAATAGCACTTAACTTAAACTTAACAGCACTTAACTGAAACTTAACCAGTAACTTCACATAGAATTTATTACACCACAACAGGAACATACCCACAGGCCCGACTGACTTACAAATCTTACATACTTCCCACTCCAGGAGAGCAGCATTCCCAGGACATTTGCTATGGCATATTCAGTGTCACACATACATGGACAGGAGGAGTCTGTATGAGGTCCCTGTGGGAAATTCCCTTGCAGTCCAGTGGAATTCTCCCTTCAGATGCCTTTGCATCTTCCCACCAGGTGCAGGGCAGAGCCTCGAGGAGTCGGGGGGGGGCTCAGCCCAGGACCATTCGGGGATGCCCCGAGTGCAGCAAATGGGAGAGATCCCAGCTCGCAGAGGCCCCAGCACAGGGAGGTCACTGTCACAGGTACTGCAGCCCAGGAGAGTTCCAAGGGTGTAATATGGAGTCGGTGGTCAGAGACAGAGACACACTTCAGAGTTACAAGTGGCAATAGAGAGAGCTTTATTGTTTGAGCCCAGCTTTATATAGGGGATTTGAAATGCCTCAGTCTAAACCGCTCATTCGTCTGATCTTAACACCTCCCAGTTCTCTGACCTGTGAGATGTCTGCAGCTTAGGGTAGAATGTGATTGGGTGAAATTGCCCAGTAGAAGCCAGTTTGTACTGTAACACAAGGGTCTCACTCAGGGCTGCTGTTTACAGAGCCCAAGAGATGGGCTTTAGTCACAGACATTTTCCATCCTGGCCCCAGTTCAGGCTGGTGACTCTCTGGGAAAGGTTGAGGACTAAAATATGATCCCATCTGAGATGTTATTCAGGCAAAAAAAAAAAAAAAAAAAAAAAAAAAAAGTTTCCAAGGCTGTTAGTTAATAAGCAGGAGCTTTTTGGACAGTACGAGTTCCTGGAGCAGATACTGTTTGTGGCAAGCCCCAGAGGAGCTGAGCCCTGGGTCTGATCATCAAGGCCAAGGCCTAAAGAGCATTTCTCAGATCATGCTTTGGCTTGGGGAAAGGTGGACGGACTCTTCCCCGAGTACGTCCGCTGACGCTTCACGAAATTTGAGCTGCTCTAAAACCTCTTTCCTTGTTTCCCACACTTGTAACGCCATTCCCTGTGTGCTGGTGCTGGTGAGTATTGAAGGTGAAGGGAGGTGTCCCTGCCATAGTGCCTGAGCTGCTCCTTGTTGTAGATGTTACTGTCCATGGACCTCACCTGCTTGGGGTTGTTCAGGAAGTGACACTCAGCCTTTCCCATCCACTGGAACACCCCTCTATGGGGAGAGAGGCAGATCAGTGGCACCTCAATCCCCAGCAACCCCCCACACCCCACAGCAGGTTGGGAGCTTAATAGACCACCCCTGCCCCCTTTTTCACACCCCACTCTGCCATATGGCTGCCGCAGCACTGGCGGCTGGGTGGAGGGAATCCCCCAATAGATGGAGGGTTGGGAAATCCCTAGAGTGGGTCTACCCCCTCAGAATCCCTGGGAACCACTCTGGGGATTAAGTGATGCGGAACATGAAGGGACCACCATAAGAACATCTTTGTGCTGACCCACCACCTCTTATACCACCTCTTCCACCCCTGTCCCATTGTCCTCCACAATCCCAGTTCCCCTCTGGTCAGTTTGAGGGTGGCCTACCCTCTCTCTTGCTCCTTTTGGGGATCCCTCCCATATTTCCTCCCTCTTCCCCTGTTTTCCCATCATGTCCAGCTCCACTGCTGATCTGAGACCTCCCGACCCACAGATGAAGGGATAGAAGAGGAGGAAAAGGAGGAGCAAGAGGAGGAAGAGCCCCCCTGCCCCAGGAGGATGGGCCCTTCACATCCCTCAGGTGACCAGGAAGAGGGAGCTTGCCTCAAATATCTTGGGCAGTCCCCAGTAGTGTTATTTTTGGAGGTCCCTGTGGCTGCTGCCAGCAATTGCCCAGTGCTGGCCAGGGGTGTGGAGTGCTGGTTTTGGGGACTCCCCGGGAGAGCTGAATGTGGGAAAGCCTGGCACCCCTGGAGTGGGGAAAATGGAAATACTGGAACTGTGGGACCGCTGGCAGACTGGAGGTAGGGGTAACATGGATAGGGGAGAGCCCCAGGTACCCCAGAACTTGGAATGGGGGGCCGGGAGAGGAGGGAGCTCAACAGTGCAGAGGGGCACGGAACTCACTGAAGTGTAGGCTGGAAAAAGGGGGAGTCTGAAGAGGCACAATTCCTGGGACTGCTAGCAGGCTTGAGACGGGGAACCCTTAATACAAGTGGGACCTTCAGCAGCACAGTCAGGGGCAACCCCAAGAACCTCAAAATCGAGAGACTAGAGATGGGTTTTGGGCTGAATCTCAGTGTTTTGAAAATCTTTATGGACACAAGATACCTGGTGACTTCTAGAGATAGACTTGGGCACGAAGAACCTCCAACCCAACATGCTCACACCTTGTTTATCCTCCCAAAAAAGGATTTCTTATTTCAAAACTTGGCCAGATGGAGGAGAAGGCTGCAAGATAGAGGAATGTAGGAATACAGCCGGCTGGGATGAATAGTGGTTCAGCCTCAGTGGCATATACAGAAGGCATCAACCTGAGACCATGGGAAACAGGATACTGAAATAGAGATATCTGGTCAGGTCATGGCGAGAAGAGTGTGGTCATGGGAGTTATTATGTTGATGGTATGTTGTAGGAATATAAAAAGGTAAATGACTTTAGAAAGTGCAAAAAGGCCCCAGAAAGTAGACATAAAGCTAAGAAAGGCTGGGAAATTTCTAAACCTTCTCATGGGAAGCTAGAAAGTTAAGAACCAAGTGAATACATTTATATTTATCATAAGGAACAAGAAAGAACAATAATGCATTGATAGTTCAAGATGTGAAAAGTCCTAGATATATGCTTTGCAAAGACAGAAAAAGTTTCAATCTTAAATAATGAATTATTGTGTATTGTTTGAGGTTCACAGAAGTCCTTTTGTTAATGTTAAACCCACGTGGGTCTTTTTCTAATTGGTTAGAATATAATGATTTTACACCTTTTCTTTTACATTATTGGTTCAAAGAATATGTAGAAAAAGGCTTTGCATGGGCTGCCATCTTGTCTATGACTGGGCTTTGCATGGATGTTGTTTCTCTGTGCCTCTTGCTTTTTGCTTGTATGATACGGACAGATAATAAATCCTCAGTCTGCAACCAGTCAGGGTCCCATCCTGTTTGTGAGACACGCACCGATCCTGCAGAGTATGTTAATAGGACTATTCTATATTAAGTCATGTTTCTGGTTCTTGTTCTCAGTTGATTTGGGACCTGTCACATGTAAGGTAATGTTCTGAGTTTGTGTTCCTGATTGGACCCCTGCTCTCAGAATACCCCTATATATTTTTATGTTTGCGACGCCCCCCGTCATTGGATCTTGCTCCTCAGATCGTGAGGTTTCTGTGTTTGTTATTTTGCTGTTAAAGTTCTCTATTTTTCAGGCAAGTCCATTGTTCCTATTCCTCTATTTTGCCACATTCCCCCCAGCTGGACTGGACTCGGGGTTGCAGCAAGCCAGACTGCGATAGAGGAAGATGCTCCAGGACACGCAGGCAGGTCAGAAGAAAGGCACTGCTCCTTTCACCCTGCTCTAACTTTTTGCTGAAAATTGCCCTGGGCTGCAGGACAACCCCGCTGCCCATGCCGTCCTGCCAGGGATGGATTAGGGGGTCTCCTTCCCCTTCTCTCTGCCATGGAAAAACCTCATCCTCTCCTTGTCCTTCCTCCCCCAGGCAATGAGCTGCAGACAGAGACCAGGGAGAAAAAATCCCTGCGGCAGAACCTTGTGGAAGAGGCCATTTGGAACGGCTCCACAGTGCAGGAATCCAATGGGGAGGAAAAGCCCCAGAGATCCCACACGACGAGGAGGGGCTGCAAACCCAGCCCAGGGTACTCTGAGGAGGAAAGATCCACCCTGTGCCGGGAAGGTGGACAGAACTTTGGCCAGAGCTCTGACCTGGGGGTCCAGCAGCATATTCACACCAAAAAGAAACCCTGCAAGTGCTTCTTGGAATGTGGGAAGAGCTTCAGCAACAGTTTGGACCTCCTCATTCAGCAGTGGGTGCACATGGGGAAATTCCTCCTATGAGTGTGAGGAATGTGGGAAGAGCTCCATCCTGATCTGCCATCAGAAGATCCACACAGGGAAACTGCCCTATAGGTGTTTGGAATGTAAGAAGTGCTTCAGTGACCGCTCCCACCTCATCTGCCACCAGAAGGTCCATACTGAGGTACGGCCCTGTGAGTGTCCCAAGTGTGGGAAGAGCTTCAACTAGAGCTCCCACCTTATCACCCAGAGTGATGCCTTGAACTCACACCAGTGGTCCCTCTTGTAAGGGAAGCCCTGCAAGTGCCCTGACTGCAGAAGAGCTTTGTCCAACTTTATCACCCATCACAGGACAAATATTGGATGATCCACAGTGACCCCCATTGGGCAGAGACCTGGTGGTCCACACCAGAAAAAGATATGTTGACCAATATTCCCAGTGAACCACATAGGGCAGAGACCTGCTAACCCACGTTCCAAGTGATCCACATTGGGAAGACATCTGGCTAGTGGTCTCCACACCCTCCTTGTTCCCCACAGGCATCTTGATGAATGCAGGGGAAGGAACATCCATTAGAATGCAGACCAACATTGGAAATGCATTGGGAAGAACAGTTTTGTTGACTTTAGACCCCAAAAAAATCTCACCAGCAGCCACCACTCATTTCTTCAGGAAACATCAAGCAAAACCAGATGATCTTTGAGGTCTTTTGTGACCAAGAGGTCTTTTTAATTCCATTATTATAATTCTCTATAGCCCACAGGTGTCTTCCACAGACAAGTGGTGATGGATTGGTGCAAAGACCTAACTATTCAAATCAAAGGCTCCAAAAAGGGCTCTTCCCACCCAAACAACACAGCAACAGAGATACTCACATGACGCCGACATGTAAATCTTTCTATTTGGGCCTTTGTTTTCTTTTGAGCCATTTTCATCTCTTACAAACAGATGAAATTGGGGTTAAAATAAAGTAATTAAACAAAGATCTCCAAACCCCAACTATTTCAATTTGATTTCAATGAAAATTTGGGATTTAGGGGGATATTCAGGAGGATTTGAGGATTTTTGTGGAGATTTGGGGGAATTTTCCTTAAAAATAGGGCAGCTCATGCCAGGTGATTGGGGTCACGATCTTGTAGTTGTGCCAACAGTATGTGACGCTGTACTGCAGTACTTGAGCCCATCTCTTCTCCAATAATTCCAGTTGGGTGTTCCAGTACTGAGCCTGGGTGTTCCCATATGGAATGTCCCCACAAAGTGCCCAAATCACTGTTGAAGTGCTGGAGCTGCTTTAGGTTATAGATGTTCTTGTCCATGAACCTCACTCACTCAGGGCCGTTCAGGAAGTAGCATTGGGCTTTTCCTATCCACAGTGTGAAAAATGCATACTTTATGATTAGTTTTTCGCAAATATTACAATGAATATTATATGTGTAATGTTAGAAAGTTATGCTGCATTAATTAAGTAGTGTGTTAAATGTATTTTTAGGTTATAACACAATGTTATAATAGAAACTATGCTATGTAAGATATTTTTTAACTAGCTCAAGAAAGAGATGAGATAATCAAGAAATTCTTCGGACAGAGATAACAGCGAAAGGGCCCATGAAGAGTTACAGCCTCCTTATTGGAAAAGACAAACATTCTTCCACCTTCTCTCTGTCTTTATGGAACCACCAGGATTAAGGGGAAGAAGTTGACAAAAACCTGAAAAGTTCTGAATTTGCAATGAATTTATGCATAAATGAGATGTATGCATGTATGAGATGTATGAATATGCAACAGGCTATTGCTTTTAAGGGTTATTCTTTGTTCACAAGGCATCTTTTTGGCAGCTTAGTGCCCAAAAGCATCCGGACATCCGTAATTCTTTGCTTTTTATTGTCCTGTAATTGTCCTAACTCTAAATTTTTATTACTCTAATTGTATTACTATTTTTATAACCATTTTATTAAACTTTTAAAATTTTAAAAACCAAGTGATTGGCGTTTTTCACACACAGGAACACCACTGTGTGGCCAAGGAGGTAAGTTGGGGGATGCACCCCCTACCCCCACCACCTTACATCTGGTTGGAAGCTCAGGGGGCCACTCTGGACCCCCCTTTCCAGCCCCCACTCTGCCACACGGCCACTGCAGCACAGCTGCTGTGTGAGGGGAAGCCCCCCCATTTGCTGTGGAGGGATGGACAGGGAGATTGGGGCCCCTCCCCGTGTGAACTGCATCCCCCCCCCAGAGCCCCAGGGAATCACTCCAGAGATCAAGTGATGCAGGACATGAAAGGTCCCCCACTGGGAACCCTTTTCCCATTGTCCCACCTCCCCTTATGTGTCCTCTCAAACACCTCTCAGTTCCCTCCCCTGCTTCCCTGCTCAACCAAGAGCCAGGGTGCTCCCAGCAACACCAGTGCCACCAGTCCAGCCCCAGCTGCCGCCACACGCCCCATGGCCAGCATGTCGGCAGCAGGTGCCGACGGCCCCAAAGCAGCCGCGTGGCGCTGCGAGCACCAGTCCAGAGCAGTTTGGAGCGTGGGCGGGCGGCATAAGCCGTGCCCAGCCAGGGGGGGCCCGCCCTTGGCACCCTCCACGAGTTCCCTTCCCAAATTCCCCCGGTGGGGTGCGCTGGGGGTGGGTGTTGCCTTCTGCTAAGAAGACAGGCGACCTGGTTTCAAGGGACAGCACGGCGATCCAGCCTCACCCGGGTCACTCGGGCCATAGACACGCACAGATACCAATGTGGTGGATGGTCAAATGGCATTTATTACCTTACCTCGTGGAGTTATATAGTCAAGGGGGCTTCACTACGTCAGAGGGGGACAGTGAGACTAACTAGGGTTAGTAAGGAGTGGAAAACTACTGGAGTTAGGAGGGGCTGCATAACTTCAGGGGTGATAACATATCTCAGGATGAAGGGGGAAGGGTCCAAGGGGGGAAGGGTCCTGCTGCTTTCCGTTACATCCCGAAATCTTCCGTCCGCCTGTCCCTATCTACCACAGGTGGGGGTCACAGCTGGAGTCCAGGTGAGGAGGCTGAGCACTGTGGGTCTGCCTGGACACTGCCGAGTCACCAGCACCAAGTGCTCGGCTGAGAGCTGCCCAAGGGACTGGGCTGCAGCAAGGGGGGATACCTTATTCCAGGGGGGATGTCCAGCAAATGGGGGACCCTCACAGGCCACTTCTAACCCCCTCTGGCAGGCTGACCCTGTCTGGATGCAAGGTGCCACCAAAACTGCTCTGTCCCTGCCCTGTGCACCTGGGCAGGGGAGAGAAAATAAAAGGAAAGGCCCAGAAATTGAGACAAGGACCAGGAGGGATTGCTCCCCAAACATTATCACAGGCAAAACAGACTCACCCCAGGGAAAGGACCTCAATTTATTACCAACCAAATAATGAGAAGAAAAATAAAAACTCCTTCTCCCAGCCTTCCCCCTTTCCCAGGCTCTCCCTCCTCCCTCCAGCAGCAGAGGGAGATGGGAATGGGGGTCACAGTCAGTTCATAGCACCCTGTTCCTCCTGCTGCCCAGGGAGAGAAGTTGGGAGCCCTTCCCCTGCCCCAGGGTGGGTCCCCACAGGGCCTCAGGTCCTTCCAGCAAAGCTGCTCCAGTGCGGGCTCCTCTGCCCAGGGATCCACAGAGCCCTGCATGGAGACTACTGGGCCTGCATGGGCTTCCCACGGGCTCACATCCTTTTCAGGCATCTCCCTGTTCCAGTGTGGGCTCCTCCAGGGGCTGCAGGAGAATCTCAGCTCTGGCACTTGAAACACTCCTGCCCCTCCTGCACTGCCCCAGGTGTCTGCAGAGCTGTTCCTTTCACATCTTCCCAGTCTGCACAAGAACTTTTCATTTCCTAAATCATTATCCCTGAGGTGTCACTGCGATCTCTGATGGGCTTGGTGTTGGAGAGTTGTGGGTCCATCCCAGAGCTGGTGCTGGCTTTGCTGGACATGGGGAAATTTCTGACAGCTTCTCAGAAAAGCCACCCCTGTAGCCCCCTACTTCCAAAACCTGGCCACACAAACCCAGTACACGGGCCACCTGGAACATGGATCCCCAGGTCTTGGCCCAGTGAGGGCCACTGTGGATCATCCAATGTGGGTCCTCTGATGGGTGATGAAGTTGGAGCAGCAGACAAAGCTCTTTCCAAAGTCAGGGCATTTGCAGGGTGTTGCAGCGCGTCCACAACGAGCCTCTGTGAGTGACCTGCACTCCCAGAGCAGGCTTGCTTAACCTGCTGATGAAAAAGGCCAGCAACAGGTCTTTGTGTGGAACTCCAGACGTGGTTTATTGTGATTAAGAGGGTCCAGAGACAGAGACAAAATGGGGCTGAGAACAGAAGGTTTCATATGGGGGGAAAAGAGGTGGATCCGAGGGTCAGGGGCCAGTGGGAACTGAGTACAAGTGATGCAGAGGAGGGGCAGCCAACTGGGGAACCAGTGAGGTAACAGAGGCGGAGCACTGCAGTAAACTGGGACCAACAGGGGACAAGAGAGGGGAGAACAGTCGAGGGGGAGTACCTATAAGGAAAAAAGGGCAGTTGAACTGGGTGAAACCAATAAAACCTGTTGCATTAACATGAGCCTGCAAATGCCTATGGGTGAGACGATTGTATTCCAAGAGGTGTCTTTCTTTGATCCTGGTCACCTTTGCCCTTGCAGGGCTAAGGTATTACAGCTCCAGTGGTAGGCCCCTGGGCCTCCACAGCAGGGCTTCCCTTACAAGTGGGACTGTTGGTGTTGGGTCAAGCCAGAGCTGGAGGAGAAGCTCTTCCCACACTCGGGACATTCATAGGGCCTCTCCCCAGTGTGGATGCGCCGGTGCAGGGTCAGGTGGGAGTTGCGTTTGAAGCCCTTCCCGCAGTCAGGGCAGCGGAAGGGCCTCTCCTCTCTGTGAATGCGCTGATGCAGGAGGAGATGGGAGCTGGTCCGAAACCTCTTTGCACACTCAGGACACTCATAGGGCCGTTCTCCACTGTGGATCTTCTGGTGCTGGATCAGGTCAAAGCTGATGCTGAAGCTCTTCCCACACTCCCCACACACAAAGGGCCGTTCCCTGGCATGCAGGCGCTGGTGGGTGAGGAGGTTGGAGCGGTCACTGAAGCCTTTCCCACATTCCTTGCACTTGTAGGGCCGTTCCCCCGTGTGAATTACCTGATGGCGGATCAGACAGGAGCTCTGGCTAAAGCTCTTCCCACATTCCAAGCACTCATAGGGGCGTTCCCCTGTGTGGGTCATCTGGTGGCGGAGGAGGTGGAAGCTCCGGCTGAAGCTCTTCCCACATTCCAAGCATTTGTGGGACTTCCCATCATGAGGCTTCTTCACCAGCTCTGAGTTCCAGCTGAAGCTCTGGCCACCTTCCTGGCACAGGGGCTCTCTTTCCTCCTTGAAGCACCCTGGGCTGGGTTTGCAGCCCCTCCTCGTGCGGCATCTTTGGGGCTTCTCTTCCCCATTGGATTCCTGTGCCGTGGAAGCGCTCAAAACGGCCTCTTCTGCAATGTTCTGCCAGGGGGATTTCTCCTCCTTGATCTCTGCCTCCAGTTCATTGCCTGGGGGAGGAGGGGCAAGGAGAGGATGGGATTTACCTCCATGCCAGAGGGAAGGGGACGGAGATCCCCCCAGTCTGTCCCCAGCAGGACAGCACTGGCAGCGGGGTTGTCCTGCAGCTGGGGGCTGTGCTGGGCTAGGAGATGGAGCAGAAGTAAGGGGGAAAGGGGCACCGACTTCCTCCTCACCTGCCTGCATGTCCCGGAGCAGCTTCCTCTTCCTTGCAGCCTCCTCCTCCATTCAGCCAAGCTTTAGGAATGATAAATCCTGGTTCTGGGGAAAAGCAACGTGTGAGTGTGCTGAGTTGGAGGTTCCTCCTGCCCAAGTCCATTTCTAGAAGTCACCAGTCACTTGTGTCCATGAAAACCTCCAAAACACCACAAAGCAGAATAAAACCCCCTCAAAAATATTAAGATTCAGCAAAGGAGCCCTCCAAGATTCCCCCCTCTCTGGTCTCTCCATTTTGGGGTCCTGGAGGTCTTCCCTCTCCTGGGTCCCACTTAAGGTTGCTGGAAGTTTTAGAGGTCCTAGAGGTCCCTTCTCCTCTCAGTCTCAGTTTCGGCTGCTGGGGGTCCCAGGGTTCCCACTCTTCAGGCTCGCCTCACTCCAGGATGCCGGGGACGTCTCCCCTCCCAGTCTCCCGTTTCAGGGTCGAGGCGATCCTGCCCTCCCCGTTAACTCTGTGCCTCTTCCTTTCCAGTCCGCCGGGGATATTCCAAACCGGTATCGCCCCTCTCCGCTCTCCCACGCCAGGGGCAGCCAGAACTGATGTCCCGCCGGGCGATCTCCGTGTGGCGTGCGGGATCTCGCATCCTCCCCGCCGTATCCTGGGCTCTGCCGACAGGCACGGCCGGGATCCCCCCCGAAAAAAACACCTCCCGGGGACGCCCAAGATATATGGGGCAAGTTCTCCCTTCCCGGTCACCTGTGGGATGCGGCGGGGCAGATGCTCCACGGGCCGGGAGAGCTGCGGACACAGGGCGCGGTGGACACGCGAATTTCCTCTTTTTCCTCTTCCGCTTTCTTCTGCTTTTCTTCTCATTTGCGGAAGATCAGACAGCTACAGAAGCTGGCCTCCTGGACCTGGTACAGTGGAAACCGTGGGAGAGATAAACGCAAGGCAAGAACAAATATCAAGGCCGTTCTCCCTCGTCGTCTTCCCGCTTCTCCTCCTTTTCCGGCCCCTGCACCTCCCCTTCCTCTCCCCTCCGCTGCCGTCAGCTGCCCCCGCTCCCGTCCGCGGGCTGCGGGCGGGGGCTCTGGGTGGGGCGGGACGGGACACTGTGTGAACGGGGAAGAAGGGAGAAGACGGGGGGACCTCCAAACGGAGCGGTAGAGAAGGTGGGTCAGCCCCGAACCGAGATGAGGGGAGCTGGGATTTGGGGGGACGATGGGAAAGGAATGGGAGAGGGAAGATGAAGGGAGGTGGCACAGCGGGAAAGTGCTTCCCAAAGGGGGTCCCTTCGTGTCTCCCTTACGTAATCCCTGGAGAGGTTCCCTGCAGCTCTGGGGGAGGCGGATCCTCACTGCGGGGATCATGAGGGGTTCCCCCCACCCAGCAGCCGGTGCTGCGGTGGCCGTGGAGCAGAGGGTAGTGGGAAAGGGGGGTCCGGCATGGCCCCCTGGGCATCCAACTAGCTGTGGGGCGCTGGAAGGAGCTGTGGCAGGGAGCATGCCGTGACCTGTGTCCCTGCCCACAGAGGGCTGTTCCAGCAGATGGGAAAGGCCAAGTTGCCACTTCCAGAATGGCATTCCGCAGTGGAGTTGGACAGGCACAGCTTGCGCACTCCGATGGGAAGCCACCCTGCATCATCGTATGGTGATTCTCATCTGCCTCTCATCCAGATCCAGGCTCTGGAAATTCTGTTCTTCTGTCTGTATTCATCACTCACCAGCACCGGCACATGGGGAATAGCCTTACAAGTGTGAGGAATGTGGGAAGAGGGTTCAGAGCATCTTGGATCTCCTGAAACATTAGTGGACACTCTCGGGAAAATCTCTTCCCAGCCCCCCCTCCTGTCAGGCTACACCTTGATCTGAGAAATACTTGTTTAGGCCTCAGTCTTGACAAACAGCCCTTGGGCTCAACTCCTCTTGAGTTTATCACCAACATTGTCTGTTCCAGGAACTGGTGCTGTCCAACGAGCTCCAACAGCCTTGAATTTTTTTTTTTTTTTTTTTTCCTGAATAACATCCCAAATGATATCATATTTTAGTTCTCAACCTTTCCCAGAAAGTCACCAACCTGAGCTGGGGCTAGGATGGAAAATGTCTGTGACTAAAGCCCATCCCTTGGGTCTTATAAACAGCAGCCCTGAGTGCGACCCTTGGAACTCTCCTAGGCTGCAGCAGCTGGGATCTCTCCCATTTGCTGCACTCCGGGCATCCCCGAATGGTCCTGGGCTGAGCCCCCCCCCCGACTCCTCGAGGCTCTGCCCTGCACCTGGTGGGAAGATGCAAAGGCATCTGAAGGGAGAATTCCACTGGATTGCAAGGGAATTTCCCACAGGGACCTCATACAGACTCCTCCTGTCCATGTGTGTGTGACACTGAATATGCCATAGCAAATGTCCTGGGAATGCTGCTCTCCTGGAGTGGGAAGTATGTAAGATTTGTAAGTCAGTCGGGCCTGTGGGTATGTTCCTGTTGTGGTGTAATAAATTCTATGTGAAGTTACTGGTTAAGTTTCAGTTAAGTGCTGTTAAGTTTAAGTTAAGTGCTATTGGGCCTTTGAGCATAAACTGTTCAAATCCAGGCTCAGTTCTGTACAGGGGTCTACTCTGACCCTTGTGACTCAACAGTGCGGTCTTCCATATTCCTTTTTATCCTTACCCTTTTCTGTTTTTTTTCCCTCACTCCTCCCTCCCCTAGAAATTCCTGAGCTACATAAATAGTTTAGGGCTTATTTCAGTTTGGATTTATTTATTTTGGAATTTTATTTCCTTTTTCTTGGTGTGCTTTAACCAAGTAATCTCCTCCTCCTCTATCCTTCCTTCTCCTCCTCCTCCTCCATCCCTTCTCCTCTTCTCCCCAGGACCAGCACCCACCCTTGGTCTCCTGTGCCTCCCAAACCCACAGCATCCCACTGGAGGGGCAGGGATGGAGCTGGGGCAGGTCGGACTGGGGCAGCGCTGGGCTCTCAGCTGCTCCTGCCCACACTCGGCCCCCACTGCAGCTGCCACCGCCAGGACAGCATGGGGGGCCCAGGCTGCATGGCCTCCATCTTCCCCCTCCCCAAATTCCCCTCCTGGGGGGCACTGAAGTTGAGGGGAGAGGGGTGCAGGTGGGGTCCACATGGGGAATGTTGGGCACTGCGGGTCTGCCTGGCAACTGGTGAGTCATCAGCCAAACCCCTGCAGAACTGGGGGATACCCCGCAACCCCTCCAGGAATGGGGTCCCCCCTGGCCTCATCATCCCCAGTCTTCAGCTATGTAATTTCAGACCCCATCCCACTCCTCGCAATCCCCATCCCACCCCTCCCAATTAACATCCCACTTCTCCCAAATCCCATCTCACCCTTCCCAATCCCTATCCCATCTGCTCCAGTCCATATCCCACCTCTCTCGATTCACATCCCACCCCTCCCTCCCTTCCTTCCCCTCCAGGGTTTGGAGTGGGATTGAATACTTTTGGGGTGGTATTCAGTCATTTTGAGGTGGGATTGAGACATTTTGTGCTGGGATGGAGACACTTTCAGTGGCCACCTTCCTTGAGTGGTTTTGAAGTGATGGGTAGAACCCCTCACCTTTTGGGGTGCAAAATAATGGAGGAAACTACTCCAAACTCCCTCAAAACCCCCAAATCCTCCTGAATATCCCCCAGACTACAAATTCCCCCCCAATCCCTTTAAAATGGTGGGGTTTTACACAGCTTTGATGAGGTTTTTTATTTTTACCAAATTTTGGGTGTTTTTAAAGGATGGATCACAAGAAAATAAAGGTCAAAATTAAAGAATTTACATGTCAGCATTGTTTGAGTATCCATGGAGTTGGGTTGGGTTGGATTGAGTTGGGTGGGTGAAAGAGCCTTTTTTGGAGGTGTCCTAGGGTGACGTTATGGTGCTTGTATCCCCAATCGTGTGTTCTGTTTATGCTTGATGTTATGTTCTGTGCCTTCAGGACTGGCTCCAAAAAGTGAAGCGCTGTTTTGTCTTGCTATCAGCTGGCTCACCTCCCCCCACGGTCTGTGTCTAGGAGAGAGGATAGGGCTTGCTTGCTTGCTTTCGCTTCGCTCTCGTTCCTGCTTCTTGCTTTTGCTTTTGCTTATTAGTTAGTTTAGCTAGGCAGTCAAATTTCTTTCCCTGGACTGTTTTTCTTTCCCTTTCCTGAATACCATTTGAACCTGCTCTGGACCGGGACCTGGGAAACACTGAGAAACACCGAGAGGCTGCATTTTGTGACCTGCAGCAGCCATCCCCAGCGCCGGAGACCGAGAACTGGGCAACCACTCCCAGGTGAGACTTTCTGAATTTGTCATCTCTTCAGAGCAGTGAAAGAGTTTTTGTCATCTGGTGTTGTTGTTTTGTGCTGGGGAGTGTTTCTGTCTGTTAAATAAAGAGGGTTTTTTCCACTTCTCTCCAAGGAAATTCTTCCCAAACCAGGTGGGGAGGAGGGGCCGTGGGGGTTTGCTGTCTGGGGGGGCTCCTCCTGGAGGTTTTCTCCCAAATTTGCCCTAAACCAGGACAGGAGGTGTTCCCACAAAATTGTCTCCAAAATCTTGGTCTCTACCAGTGCTGGATTACCACGTCTGTGACCAACTTGAATCACCAGGTTGATTCAAGTCCCAGCATGGTCACCATAGATAACACAATGTGGGTCCTCTAATGAGTGAAGCTGGAGCAGTGAACAAAGCTCTTCCTGCAGGCAGGGCACTCGCAGGACTTCTCTTACCTGTGGGACTGTTGGTGATGGGTCTGTTGGTGTTGGATCAAGGCAGAGCTGCAGGAGGAGCTCCTTCCACACTTGGGACACTCTTAGAGCCTCCTCCTGGTATGGATGTTCTGGTGGCAGATAAGGTTGGAACAGTCACTAAACCTCTTTCCACATTCCCTGCACATGTAGGGCTATTCCCCAGTGTGGATGCTCTGGTGGCAGACCAGGCAGGTGCTTCACCTGAAGCTCTTCCTGCATTCCAAGCACAGGTAGGGCCATTCCCCAGTGTGGATCTTCTGGTGGCACATCAGGCTAAAGCTCTGGATAAAGCTCTTCCCACATTCCAAACACTTTTAGGGCTGTTCCCCGTGTGGATCTTCTAGTGGCAGTTCAGGTTGGAGTTCTGGCTTAAGCTCTTTCCACATTCATCACACTCATAGGGCCGTTTCCCCATGTGCACCCACTGGTGGATGAGGAGGTTGGAGCTGTTGCTGAAGCTCTTCCCACATTCCAAGAAGCACTTGTAGGGTTTCTCCCCATCGTGAAGCTGCTGGTCAACCACCAAGTCAGAACTTAGCTGCCTTCCCAACACAGGGTAGGTCTTTCCTCCTCAGAGCACCATGGGTTGGGTTTGCAGGCCCTCCTTGTGGGGGATCTTCATGGCTTTTCCTCCCTTTTGACTTCATGTGCCATGGAGCCACTAAAAATGGCCTTTTTCATAAGGTTCTGCTACAGGGATTTGTTCTCCCTGGTCTCCATCCACAGCTCAGTGCTGGGCGGGAGGAAGGAACAAGCAGAAAGAAGAAGGAAGAAAAAAGGACAAGGAGAGAGAAGAAGGAAGAAGGCGAGGAAGGAGATTTGCGTCTGTGAAAAATGCATATTTTATGATTGGCTTTTCGCAAATATTAAATTACGATATGTATTATGTTATACTGATTAGAAGTGCTGTATTAACATTTTAATAGTATGGTAAATGTAGTTTTGTAGTTAAAATGAAGCTTTAGTAGTTAAAATAGAAACTATGTATGTGTTTTTTTTTTTTTTTACGGAATGAGATACTCGCTTCAAGATAACAGTAACAGAACAGCTAAATTTTCCAGAGAAGAGGAATTTATGGTTTTCTTATCAGAAGAAGCGAATTTCTTCAGGCCATGCTCAGACTCGAAGACTCCATGGGGATTAGAAGAAGCAGTTGTCATATAGCAGATAGAGTTTCTGGTTTTAAATAGAATGTATGCATAATCATGAAGTATGTATGAATATGCAACACTATAGGGTTTTTAAGGGTTATTCCTTTGTTCACAATGCATGCTTTTTGTGACTTAGTGTCCGAGAGCATCTGGACATCCGTAATTCTTCGCTTTTTATTGTCTTGTAATTGTCCTAACTCTAAATTTTATTACTCTAATTGTATTAGTATTTTTTTATTATTAAACTTATAAAATTTTAAAAAAACAAGTGATTGGTGTTTTTCACAATTATGGTAGCAGAGGATGGTTTCTAACACCTCTCTGCCAGTGCCTTAGGAGAGTCAGGGTGAGGAAGACACGTTCTGCCCTGTTAGGCAGCCTGGCTCTGTTCCCCTGGTGTGACCGACAGACACAGGTTATGATCCAGGGACAAAAGGAGACAATAAAACAAAGAAAAGGGAAAGGATTCCCTAAAACCGTGGTAATTAGCCCCTAAGACTAAAGTGTAGGCAAAGAACAAAGACCCAAGGACAAAGGATAGGTGAGTATTTGTTTGGACGGGGCGGATAAGCGGGGATGAATGTGTGCGAATGAGAGACGGGCTGGTTACCCCAGACCTGCTAAGCGAGAGTGAAGTCTCCCATGCTGCGTTTCCGTCCTTTTTGCGAGAAAAGCGGCCAGTAAAGAGAAAAAGCGAGAGAAAAAAAGAGTGATAGAATCCCTCCCCGGGGAAAACTGGGACTGGGTCTCAGGGAAAGAGTGGGACCCCTTGGTGGGGGGTAAAATAAAAGGTAAAAAGAGGTTTTTCTTGGCATAATTCACTGGGAAAAAAAAAAAAAGGTAAAAAGAGGGTTTTCCTGGCATAATCTATTGGGAAAAAAAAAAAAAAGTAAAATGTGTGGGAGGGGCCCCTAAAAATTCTGCTTTGGACAACACAGGTAGATTGAGGGATATCCAAGAACACCGGCACTGGCCAGTAACACCTAAAAGTGTAATTAGGTGAATTAAAAGGTACCTTGTTGTTTTGTTGTGTACGCGAAGGTGGGTCCCACACCAACAAGTCCCCGCAGGTGGGAGCTGAGGCAAAACCCTGCAAACCTAGCCTTGTTCCCCGGGGCGTGAGGGGGAAGCTGTGACTTGCACCAGGTGTGAGTCGCATGCAGCCAGCCTCAAAGGTGAATTGGCACCAGAGGCAACCAAAAATAAACTTGAGTGAAAAAGTCTGCTGGGTTGAGATATTAACCTTCGAGAGCACCCAGGATTGAGTAGCTCAGGGCACTTCCCAGAGGCCCAGCGGTACTGAAGCCCAGAGAGGCTGCCCCCAAAGCAAGGATGGCTCAGTATCGTAGGACCTTTAAGCACTGCAGCTGCACAACGTAGTTGTCTAACCCATTCCCCCTGGGGGAGGGGGTGTGGGGAGTCCAGATCGGGCAAGGTACGGAGGTCCGAACCCCTGACTCTGAGGCTATCTCTAGGGAAGAGGGATAGCCAAACCTCGGGGAGGTGGAAGGGGTCAGGGTGGGGGCTTACACGATTCACGATTCTCTGGCAACAGAAATCTCTTTGTCTAAGTCTAAGAGGTTTGCTAATGTTTCCTTCCTCTGTGCAATAAAATAAAGGGAAATGTAGAAGTATGAATGAACAGGCCTGAGGGTGTGGATATGTGTGCGAAAGTAAGTAGAAAATAAAGGTGAGTAAATGGAAATTAGTGGAAGATATGTAATGTAGATTGTTTATTTTGAGCTTTATTTTTTAGAGGGAGGTGTATTATGTCGAATGGTTTGTGAGAGAAAGGATTTTTTGCATGGGTAGTTGAAAGAAGGTAGTATTTAGGTTGTTAGAAAATGTGGGGGAAAAAAAAAAACAAAAAAAAAAGAGCAAGGAATGAATAGATAAAATTTTGGGGGAAAAAAAAAAAAAAAAGGGACAGAAAACCAGTAAAAAAGAAGAAAAAGGGAAAAAGGGAGTGGAACAAGAGGGAACCACACCACTCGCAGCCGAGCCGCTTGTCCCGGGCCCTGGCTCGCCGCTTGTTTCAGCTCCGTCTGTCCCAGTCCCGGCATTTGTCCCAGGTCCCAGCGAGCCGCTCGCTTCGGCTCCGCCTGCCCCGGTGCCGGCGCCTGTCCCGGTGCCTGTTTCGCCGCCCGCAGCCTCTGTACCAGTCCCCGTCTCGCTGCTCGCGGCTGCCCAACCGGTCCCTGCCCCCATCCCGCCCGGCTGGTCCATGGCCGCTCCGCCGGCCGCGCCTGGCGGGCTCCCGTCCGTCCCGTCTGTCCCATCCTTGGCAGCTCCTCCTGCGGCTGTTTCCTCTGCCCCATCCCCAGCGACTCTGACCGTGCCAGCTGCTCTGGGCACCGCCGCTGCTGCTTCGCCTCTGCTGGGAACAGCTGACCCAGCCACCATTAACCACGCTCCCGGCTGGTATCCCCTGGAAATGCCCCCTCGTTTGGCGGTTCCGGCAGCGAGCCCTGCCCATGCTCCCCTGAGCTCCGTTCCCCTGGTAACTGCAGCTCCAGCTCAAAGAAACTCGCACCTGGAGGACGCCCCTTATAGGAACACGAGAAGTTCAGTTAGAAAACAACATTCTCCAGACGCTTCCTCACAACACGGGAGAAAGGCTATAGAAAAAGACTGGGATCTGTTTCCAGTAAGAGACGTCCCGATGGGAGGGGGTGGAACTGAGTTTGTAAATGCTCCTTTAACTTCTTCTGAGGTCAGGAATTTTAAAGAGGAAATCAAAGGGATTTTGAAAGATCCCATAAGCACTGCTGAACAATTAGACCAATTTTTAAGTTCAAGCATTTATACCTGGGAAGAAATGTGGTCGATAATAAAGATACTATTTTATCAAAATTGCAAGCAAAGAAGCCTGGAGTAAAGAAAAACCACAGCCCCCCCCACCTCCCCCCCGGAGAGGACAAAATGCCAACTGCACCTGCTGAGCAGGGTCGAAATAATGAGGAGGGGAGAAAACATATGAATGAGTATTGTAATTTAATAATCAAGAAAAAAAAAAAAAAAGGGGCATCATCTCGAGGGCAGAATGCTGAAAGGACTTTTGAGGCACAACAAGGGAAAGGGGAGGCTCCAACTGAATGGTTGGACAGACTTGGGAGAAATATAAGGCAACATTCCAGAATGGATCCTGAGACTGATGTGAGAAAAGCTTTGTTAAAGATTAACTTTGTGCTTGGCCAGATAATGGAAAAAATTGACTCCTAGATATGACAGTAGTAGAGACAGGGGAACAATAAAAAATAAAACCCCAATACAAACCAAGTCTCAGGAGCATTCCAGGAATGTCTGCTTTTACTGTAAGAGCAAAGGACATTATAAGAGAGATTGTCCTAAGAGAGCAACAGATCTGAAAATCTTCTGAGAGATGAGCAAAGAAGAAGAATAGGGATATTAGAGGCTCTATTTTTTTAAGGGAAAAATACCATCTAGAGTCTGTGATAACTTTAAAAGTGGGTCCCCAAGAAAAAGAATTAGAATTTGTAGTAGACACAGGGGCAAAAAGAACCTGTCTGTTAAATATTCCAAAATATTATAGTGTGAGCAAAGATACTGTAAAAGTAACAAGAAAAAAAAAATTAACAAGGAAGTTTGGGCTAGAGAAGGAAATAGGGAAGGATGCTTCATACTGAGCAAATGTCTTAATTGAGCTGTTGATTCAGCTAATTCTTTTCCCATTACTGTGTACAAGTAGTTTAAATTATTTCTTCCAATTTGCATTGTGATTTTTCATCTTGAAATTTGTAACTTGCTATACTCTAAAGTTGAGAACTAGTTTACAGCTGTGACACAGCCAGACCTACTTTTAATTTATTTTGAATCGATGTGAAGCTGTTCAATCACATGGTTCTCAGTGTGTAAAGTTAAACTAAAGGTAACACCAGCTGCTTGGCAGGTCAATGAGTAACATTTTTTCTTCCAGCCAGTCCTTTTACATGTACCCAAATGTGTTTTGCTTTTTTAGTTTTTTGTTTTGTTTGTCTTTCTGGAAGTGCTGACTACTTGCAGTGCACCTAGAACAGCAGCTAGAGTTGTGCATGCATTGCACTTCTGAAAAATATGGCTCAATTTTTGACCTCGAATTGGAGATGGCTACATATATAAATGGGAACACACAAAGCTGGATGAAGAAAAGGTTTCAGTATCTTCTAATGTAAGCTGTTAATTTGTTACTTTCAGCATCGCTGTAGGTGTGTGACACACACACATTTAAAAAAAAAAAAAAAAGACAGTGGGGGGAGATCTCTGCTTGCTGTAGTTTTATTTCTGGAATGAGTTAGACAGCTATGAAGAAGTTGTGGGTTCCTTGTGTGGTTTACCCAAGCCTGCAAGGAGGGCTTGGTCGTGATTCCCTCTGTGCTGCAGGTAGCCCTGCAGCGTGGCAGCAGTAGCTTGCCTCTGGTGAGTTTGCAGGCAGGGTGCTTCACCACTGCAGTGCTCAGGTGCTGTTTCCTATTGTGACATTAAAGCTTAAATTCAAGAGTGCCTCTTTCCATCCAATTATTGTTTGTACCACAGGAGCCTCTTTGAACAGCATTTCCTAGCAGTCAAAGAGAAGGTATTGCAGAGACAAATTCCTTACTTTCTGTCTCTCCCCACTGTATTCATGTTTTGTCCATTCTCTCTTCAAAATATGGATTTGTAAAACTCATGCTCTGTGTTCTCAGATGCCCTTCCCAAATCAAACCTTGGCTTCATTGCAAATTGCATTGCACTAACTAGCATTGTCTTAAATTTTTTGGTGCAAGCAGGATCACTTTGGAAGTAAGTTGTTGTTTACCTTGTTCTTACAACCTTTTTGAGCTTATGAATGGAAAAAAATTGTGATAGAAAAACAAGTCTTTAGTTTTAGTACTGTGTCAGCTGTGAGTGGCTAGTAGCCTTGGTGGAGAGTGTCATGAATTGCATGCTTGCAAAACGCACATAACAAAAGTAATTTAATTTGTAAAGAAGTTGAAAAAAAAAAAAAGGGAAGGGGTGATTGGCAGACTTACCTCTCTGAGACATTGGAATGTGGACTGATGTTAGAAGGTGGACTGATGCTGGAATGTGGATGTTAAAATGTGAAGAGAGAGAAAGAGAGGGAGAGAAAAAGAGAGAGGGAGGCAAGGACAGAGTTAAACGCAAGACTGTTAAAAAATAAATAAATAAATAAATAAAAGAAAGGGACCACCACTAGAGATAAGATCAAGGCAGAGATAGCTGACTTTCACAAAGTGATTTATTTGTTTAAGCAAGAACTCTTTTCTCTTTCTGGTTTTTTGTTGTTAAGAAGAGGAGGCTTTTTGTTCTGAAGAATGGGTTAAATGTTGCCCAAAAAGTAAAAAGCAAGAGATGTGATACATGTTGTGTTAAAATTGGCCTGGTCTTTCTATTTAACTAATTATAGCTCACAAGAAGAAGAATTGGCCTCTGCAGCTATTAGCACAGCTGGATACAAGAAGAAGAAGCAGCTGTAGAAAAAGCTTTTAGTTAAACCCAGAAAGTTTTGAAGAAAACTAATGGTAAAAGTTAATGCAGTATTGTCTTTCTTTTAACACTGTGTTATTAAGAAGTCCTTTCCAGGTACCACTAAAGCAGCAATCTGAACCACAGAAAGAGGGTGAATTCATGACAGCAAAATCAAAGAACTTGTGAAGAACCTTGAAGAATGGACTATCGCATCTAAACCGGGTGATACCAAATTGTCTCTTGACTGGGACTAGGTGGTAATAGTTTGGGAAAACCCAAATTAACCAAGGAAGGTACAAAGAATAACACCTAACTGAGAAATAAGGCAAAGCTTACATCACTGGTTTTAAGCACTGCCTAAATAAGCCCTCAGATGCCTCCGACACCTCCTTAGGAGAGGAACATTGCCACTTCAAACAAGAAGATCAAGATTATTTTAATCAAAGTTCTCACATTCTGGCCTTAGCCTGTGACTTGTACAAGGAAGAAGGGAAATTACCATCAGTATTATACTGTATACTTTATTTGATTCATCCCAGTGCTGGACACGCTAACTGGGTTATAAGTAAATGTTCAAATTATGAGAATGATTGGTATTGGAGCTCACAAAATCTATGTTCTCATTGCAATAGGTATTGAGTACTGAATCTATCCCCTATACAGATAGAACTCAAAGCAACTGAGGTAATAACTTTGTTTTGTGGATGGGAATTATCAGTGCCTGTTGACTGAGAGATACCTGAGGAATGGTAAGAAACCTCAGTTAAGGAGTGTTAAAAAGGACTTGCCTAAAAATATTTAGTAAAAAGAGTAACAAAGGAAACAGAGGGCAAGCCTGGATTGACCACTGTACTCGCCACTGAGAAGATCACACATACCTGCTATGGGAAGCAACTCCATAGGCAGGGGAGGTGGGGGTATAAGCCATACCAGACCTCTGTTATTCCTGTTTCTGTCTCTCATTTGTTGTCTTTTACCTTTTGAGATACTGGCAAGATCGTGTCACAAATGCTACAAAAAAATATTACATGGAAAGAAACCAAAGTTCCTTTTTGTTACACACCCCCATGTCAACAGCCACTGTCATAACCCATCCAAACTGAGTACCTGCAAGAAAAAAATAGGGAAAAATATTGAATTACAAGGAACTTAGGAAAAAGTGTTAATAGATGGGGCATTGAATGTCCAAAATGAGAGAGATGGATTTGTTTTACATTTGATTTCAGGAATACAGTCCAAGATTTGGCAAAAAGGCCATTAGTAAACAAAAAGGTGAAACCAGCACAGCAATCTACCTCTGTATTAAACCCAAATTATATACTGAATCGTATTATAAGACTCCAAGCAATCATAGAGAAGATAACAAACAAAGCCGCTCAGGCATTAGAATTAAAGGAATAACCCAGATACCGGTCCAAAAGTGGGAAAACAATGTTAAAAACTAACTGATGGGGTAATGTATTGAAGAATGAATAGTGGAAGAAATTAAGATTCTTCCTTGGATGTTTTACAACTGTTCTGATGTTTCTTCCTCGTTTAATCACATCTTTTATTTGATTACTAGCATAGTCTAAAGAATACAATTGGATAAGAAATATTGCTCAAGCCAAATGATTTATAAAGAATAAGAGGAGGGATTGTGAAAAATGCATATTTTATGATTGGCTTTTCGCAAATATTAAATTGAATACTATATGTATTATGTTGTATTGATTAGAAGTGCTGTATTAACATTTTAATAATATGGTAAATGTAGTTTTGTGGTTAAAATAGAGCCTATGTATGTGGGGTTTTTTTTACTAGCTCAAGCAAGAGATGAGATAATGAAGAAACTCTTCACACAGAGATGACAATGATGGGGGCCCATAAAGAATTACTGCCTCCTTATCAGAAAAGACAAACATTCTTCCACCTTCTCTCTTTATGGAACCACCAGGATTAAGGGGAAGAAGTTGACAAAAACCAGAAAAGTTCTTAATTTGCAAGGAATTTATGCATCATGTATGAGATGTATGAATATGCAACAGGCTATTGCTTTTAAAGATTATTCCTTTGTTCACAAGGCATGCTTATCGGGCTTAAGTGCCCGAGAGCATCCGGACATCCGTAATTCTTTGCTTTTTATTGTCTTGTAATTGTCCTAACTCTAAATTTTCATTACTCTAATTGTATTACTATTTTTATAACCATTTTATTATTATTAAACTTTTAAAATTTTAAAAACCAAGTGACTGGCGTTTATAACAAAAAACAACATTTTTGTTATCGTCAAATAACTAAGGAGGCCAATTAGGGATTAATCAACTAACATAAATTTATTGAGCAAGCGGTAACAAGCAAAATACAGCGCTGGGCGGCCGGGGAGTCTCTGCTCTGCCAACGGCGCGCACTCCCCCCCTTTACCCCTTGGTTCTTAGAGTCCGTTTGCTTCCCGTTGGTGCGTCTCTTCTGGGGGTGCTCTGCTTCTTGGTGGTCGTCGGGAGGAAGGCTCTTTACCTTCCTTGTGGATGTCTTTGGCCTAAAGGTTAACTTGTACATATTGGGATTTACATCCTGCTGTGCTACATTTGCATAATCCCCTAAACCAGACGCCTGTGTTTTCCTTAGGTCTCCCACATCTTGAGATTTTAAAATTCTCTAGTCAGTTCTTATCTGTCTCTTCCGTGTTTGCTTTGATAAACAAAGCCCCTTTATCTATCACTTTGAAATTCTTCAGTCAGCTCAAATTCTTGTCTGTCTCCTTTAGTGCTTGTCTGGATGAACAAAGTTTATTACATTAGGAGGTCCTGAGTTAGCTCTCCGACCATTTCAAAGTATCCAAGTAGAAGTTTAGATTTGTTAGGCTCTAAAATTTATTTATAAATTCAAAAGAACCGTTCAATCCAGAAGAAAGAATATGCCATATGCTGGACGGGAGATTCTGGGAGAATAAAAATCTTTAAAGTATCAAAAACCGCCGAGACAACGCAAGAAAAATAAAAAAGGGGGAAAGAAAAGGGCTGAGAACAGGAGGAAGGGAGGAAAGAAAAAGATTGGCATCCTTTTGCAAGTGTTGTCTCCTCCGTTCCCACTCGCCTGCCCACCACCCGCGGCTGCCCCGCGGGTCCCGGTTCCCGTCCCGGCCCCGCTCTCGCCGCTCGGGGCTGCCCCGCCGGTCCCCGCCCCCATCCCGGCTCCGGCCCCGCCGGTGAATTTGTCTGCCCCGGTCCCGGCCGCCTGGCCCGCGGCCGCTCCGCCGGCCGTGCCCCGGTCCGTCCTGCCGCGTGGTCTGGGGTCGCCGCGCTGGCCGCGCCGGGGGGGTCCCGTTGGTCCCGCCGGTCCCATCCCTGCTGCCCTGCCCGTGCCGGCTGCGCTGGGCGCCGCCGCTGCTGCCGGGGCCGCCCCGCCTGCTTTGTCCCTGCCGGGAGCTGCCGAGTCGGCCGCCATCGGCCGTGTGCGGCTCGGTCTCCACCGAGGATCGCCCTTCGGCCGTTCCGGCAGCGGACCCCGCCTGCGCCTTGGAGCACTAAGCCTCGGGAGGATCCCTCCCCTAAACCCCCCTTCCTGCCCTGCGTTCCGTTCCCTCGGTAACCACAACTCCGGCTGTTCAGGGAAACTTTCTCTAGAGGAAGAGCCTCCTGAGCGGGGTCAGGATGATGAGGAGGGGAGAAAGCACATGAATGAGTATCGTAATTTAATGATCAAGAGAATGGGGGGCGGCAGCACCTCGAGGGCAGAATGCTGAAGGGGCTTTTGAGGCACAGCAGGGGAAAGGGGAGGCTCCAGCTGAATGGTTGGACAGACTTGGGAGAAATACAGGGCAACGTTCTGGAATGGATCCTGAGACTGATGTGGGAAAAGCTTTGTTAAGGATTAACTTTGTTACTGGTGTTTCGTCAGATATTTGGGAAAAAAATGGAAAAATTTGAAGATCGGCAAGATAAATCATTAGATGGTTTATTAAAGGAGGCTCAGAAAGTTTTTTGTCAAAGCTAAACTAAAAGCAAGGATTGTGGCAGCCACCATGCGAGAAAACAATTACAAGAAAAATCAAAAACACACAAGCACTACTCCTAGATGTGACAGTTGTAGAGACGGGGGAACAGGAAAGACTAAAACCCCAATACAAACCAAGTCTCAGGAGCATTCCAGGAATGTCTGCTTTTACTGTAAGGGCAAAGGACATTATACGAGAGATTGTCCTAAGAGGGTAAAAGATCTGAAAATCTTCCGAGAGATTGGCACAAAAGAGGAATAGAGAAGTCATAAGCTCTATAATTTAGGGGACAAATACCATCTGGAGCCGGTGATAACTTTAAAAGTGGGTCCCCAAGAAGAAGAATTTGAAGCTGTGGTAGACAGAGGAGCAGAAAGAACCTGTCTGTTAAATATTCCAAAAGGTTATAGTGTGAGCAAAGATACTGTAAAGTAACAGGAGCAAAAGGAGAGAGTTTCACAGTTCCTGTCACTAAAAATGTGGTAATTGAGGGAGAAAGTAGATTTTGGATGGGGGAATGTCTTATTGGTCCCAGGGGCAGGTAGCAACTTATTGGGACGAGATCTACAAGTGAAATTAGGAACAGGGGTTAGCCCAGAAGATGGGAAGATGACAGCTAGAGTTTTAAAATTAGGCCAAGAGGATGAAGAAAAAAAAAACTAACAAGGAAGTTTGAGCTGGGGAAGGAAATAGGGGAGGATGCTTCATGCTGAGCAGATGCCTTCATTGAACTGTTGATTCAGCTAATTCTTTCCCCTTTGCAGTGTACAAGTAGTTTAAATAATTTCTTCCAATTTGCATTGTGATTTTTCATCTTGAAATACATAACTTGCTGTACTCTAGGATTGAAAAATTAGTTTACAGCTGTGACATAGCAAAACCTGCTTTTAATTTATTTTGAGTTGATGCAAGGCTGTTCAATCAGATGGTTCTCAGTGTGTAAAATTAAACTAAAGGTAACACCAGCTGTTGGTAAGGCCAATGAGAAACATTATTCCTTCCAGCCAGTCCTTTTTCATGTACCCAATGTGTTTTGCTTTCTTGGTTTTCGTTTTGTTTGTTTGTGTTTCTGGAAGTGCTGACTACTTGCAGTGCACCTAGAACAGCAGCTAGAGTTGTGCATGCATAGCACTTCTGAAAAATAGGGCTCATTTTTTGACCCAGAATTGGAGGTGGCTACATATATAAATGGGAACCTACAAAGCTGGATGAAGAAAAGGTTTCAGTATCTTCTAATGTAAGCTGTTGATTTGTTACTTTCAGCATCCCTGTGGGTGTGTGACACACACACATGAAAAGGATGTGTACCAGCTGTAGGAAGAGCTTCAGCTGTAGCTCCAATCTCATCACCCATCAAGACATCCACAGCTTGGGTGAAACCCTGTAAGTGTTGGGAGTGTGGGAAGAGCTCCTGCAGCTCTGCCTTGACCTCACACTGCCCCTACCAATAAAGGAAGGCCTGTGAGTGCCCCAGCGTGGTGGTGGTGGGAAGAGCTTTGTTTATTGCTCCAACTTCTTCACCCATTGGAGGGCACACACTGGATGATCCACAGTGACCCACATTGTGCAGAGACCTGACGATCCATATGCAGAGCTGGGATGCCCTCAAGAAGCAGCTGTTTTTTTGATGCCTGTGATGAACAGGGATAATTTGAGAAATGAGATGTTCTCCAAGTGACCACCAGAGACCCTTATATGACCCTTACTCTAATGTAAATGAGTTGCAATAAGTGATTTAAATATGAAAAAGAATTTGAGAAGAATGTTTAGCATATATGTATGAGTTGGGAAATGTATTAACATGTATTAATTATATAAATACAAACAAATATGAGAGATAGCCGAGTGTGTGTGTGATAGGGGGAGACATACCCTGCACACACCTGCCACTGAAATAAAGCTGCTTTCTAATAGTGAAATTACAGAGGTAAAGAGTTTAGTTCCTGTTTTCAGTGACATTTTCTTGTTACCCAGCCCCACCCCCCCCACACAATCCCCAGCTCCAAACAGGTGCTGGCACTCCAAAAGCAGCTGGGCTGTGCAGTGGTGGTGGGGGGGGGTCATATCCCTGCCTCGCACAGCACTGGGAGCTCCGCTCCTTGAGGAGTATCCTTATTTAAAGGAAGACTCTCCACATGCCTCCCTCCCTACGAACTAGATATGTCAGGAGACTCTGCAGTTAAAATTTGGGATAGGGCTGTTACAGCCTGAATGCCTGCACTGTCTGGCGGATGTGCCCAGGCCGCTGTGCCAGCTCAGCAGCTTTGGATAAGTTATCATTTGGTTGTTCCTTTATCCCGGTATTTTAACAGATCTCCTGTATCTTATCTCATTGTCATTCAACACCAAAAGCAGTGGAAACCCCTTCTTCATTTACCTCTGGCATGTTTGCAAGCAGGGCATTGCTCGAGTTGTTTGACCCCATTCCGGCAGAGCATCCGGGTCCAGGACTCCCACGGGATGTCCCCGCCCACTGTCCCACCTCCAATTTTCCTCATTCTCCCAGTAATTTTCCATCGTCCCTTCAATTCTCAGCTCCCCCTACAGCTTCGTTTCAGGGTGTTCCCACCCCCCCGCTCAGTACTGGGAATTCAGCCCCTTCACACTCAGTTTGGAAGTCAAAAGATCCTCTTCTCCACCCTCTCACACGCCCTTCCTATCATACCCCTAATCCCCAGGTTTCCCCAGAACTTGTTTTTGGGGCTGCCACCTACCTCCCACTAAATCTGGGGGTTTGATGTGCCCCTTTCACTGAGTTTTGTGGATTCCATATCCCTCCCACTCCGTTTATGAGTCCCAGACCAAACTTTCCACGTCTCTCCCATCGCCCTCAGATCCCCAGCCCACCATTCCCCGCTCTGGGTGTGGGGAGGTCCTACCCCCTCCTTTTCCCGTCCCGGCCTCACTGCTTCCCATCCTCCCCCCCCCGCCACCTCCTTCCCCCCATTCCACCTCCCACGCACCCGAGAGCTCCGCGCCGCAGCCGGGGCTGCTCCCAGCGCCACCAGTACGGCCCCAGCTGTCCCATCGCCAGCGCCGGGCGGTGCCGCCCGCCCCAGAGCAGCCGCGCTGTGCACTGGGGGGGTCCCCAAAGCGGCCCCGGGAGCACCAGTCCGGACCAGTCCGGACCAGCGCGGAGCGCGGGCGGGCGGCATCGGCCGTGCCCGGGCAGGGCTGGGCCCCGCGGGGACAGCGCAGGCGAGCCCGGCCTGGGCGCCTCCCCCCTCCCCAAATTCCCCTGGCGGGGGGCGCTGGGGCCGAGGGGGGCTGCAAGTGGGCAGCGCTGGGCGCTGCAGCTCTGCCTGGACACTGGGGAGTTACCGTCGGCTGAGCGCTGCCGCAGGCCTGGCGCTGCAGCAAGGGGACACGCCCTGCTCCAGGGGGGATGTACCGCAATCGGGTGACCCCCACAAGCCAGTTATAACCCCTCAGCCATCGGAGGAACCATGGGGTCACCCCAACCCCCAAAATGAGGGCAGGGGGCCTCCACAAGCCATTTATAACCCAGAAAATTGGCAGAAAGCAGCAGGATCCTTTCAAAAATGGGGTCACCTCATCCTCCCATAATGAGGGGGCATCACTGCAGCCCCTGAGAATAGCAGGGAGTCACCTCAGCCCCTGAAAATGAGCAGTATATTCCCAAAAGTCGTTCATAGCGCCCCAAAACTAGCAGAAAGCAGCAGGGTCCTCCCCAAAATGGGATCCCTGTACATTTCCCTATGGAGCCCCCCTTCCAAGTGCCAGAGCCACATGTCTCCCCCCTCTCCCACCACTCCCCACTAAGGATTCTGGGTATCCCAAAAACTTGCTCAGGATGGGGTTGTCCAAAAATCCCCTCAGGAATGGGGAATATCCCAAAATCTTTTCAGGAATGGCAGATACCCCAAAACCTCCACAGATTTGGGGGATACCCTTGGAGACATGGTACCCCCATCCTTAACATCCCCTATCTTTTGCTTTCTTATTCCAGATCCCTTCCCACCAATCCCAAAATTCATTCCAGCCCCTAACCTGCATCCCACCACTCCCAATCCCAATCCCAATCCCAATCCCAATCCCACCCTTCCCAATCTACATCCCACTCCACCCCAAACCCCATCCCAACCCTCCCAATTCACATCCCACCTTTCCCAATCCCCATCCCACCCCTCCTGGGGGTTTTGAGGGTGCTGTGGGATCACATATCTGGGGAGCCATTTTGAGGTGGAATCATGCCCTTAAGGGGTGGGACTGAGCTATTTTAGGTTGGGATTGAGCCATTTTCAGTGGGATTGAGTAATTTTGATGTAACAGATTGATCCCTCTTGGATTCGGACTGCAAAACTATGGAGAAAACTCTCCCACATTTCTCCAAATATCCTCCAGGACCCCAAAATCTCAGTAAAATGGTGGCAGTTCAGAGGTTTTATGTTGGATGTGCCCATGGGGAGGACAGTGTGGGAATGCCATGGGAAACTACAGTTGTTTAGCATAAGGCATTTCCCCAGAGTTCTCTGCCCCCCAATGCAAATGAGCACATGCCCATCACCTGTCAGTTTATGGTTGTCATCTCCCTAAGTTCTGGAAAATTCTCTCTTCTAGTTGTTTCTAATGGTTCCCTCTGTAAACCACTCCCTCCCTTTTCCCTCATTGGCCCAGTTTATGTTATCCCATCCCTGTTCCTCCCCTACACCCTCTTCCCATTGGATTATTTGTACCCTGGTTACTCCTTCCCTCCCCAGTTATATACTCTGGCTCCTCCTTTCCTGGGGCTCTCAAGTCTGCTTCCCCTGAGTGTGGTTGTCTCCCTGCTCCTATTTCTGCCTCCCTACTCCTTCGATCAATCCTCAATAAACCCGCTCGGATTCCAGCTGCTCAAGAATCCTTCTGTCTTCCTGGTGGGGACTTTAACTACGCTATCCAGGCACCCATTGACCAGCTAACTGAGGGCCACCCTGTGGGACTCCGTCCAGGGTAGCCTTCGGTTTTATTAGTTTTTTTTACCCCAACCTTAGGTATTTTTAAGGGATAAACAGGAATTGAAAGAAAATCAAGGCCAAAATAAAAAGATTTACATGTCAGCATCATGTGAGTGTCCATGGAGTTGGCTTGGGTGGGTGGAAGAGCCTTTTTTAGAGGGGTGTCTACCTCATTGTGTTCAAAATTTTGGTCTTTGCCCCAGTCCATCACCATTTGGCTGTGCAAGACACCCATGGGCCAGGAGAGAATTAGAACAGTGGAATTATTTAGGTTGGAAAAGACCATAAAGATCATCCAGTGTTGCTTGACACCAGAGGAATAAATTAGTGGATGGAGCAGAGTAGATTTTTTGGGGAATAAAGTCAACAAATCCACTCTTCCCAATGAATTTCCAACATCAGTCTGTGTCCCAATGAATGTGTCTACCCCTGTGTTCATGCAGGTAGGGAACCAGGAGGATGTGGAGGCCACAAGCCAGATGTCTTCCAATGTGGATCGCTGGGAACATGGGTCGCCAGGCCTCTGCCCAACATGGATCCTCCAATGCTCTTCCCACAGTTGGAGCACTTCTCTTACCAGTGGGTCCGCTGGTGTGAGGTCAAGGCAGAACTCTGGGTGAAGCTCTTCCCACACTTCAAGCACCTGTAGGGCCTCTCCCCAGTGTGGACTCGCCAGTGCTTGACTAGGTCAGAGCTACGGATGAAACCCTTCCTACAATCAGTACAGCGGAAAGGCCTCTCCTCTGTGTGCATCCGCTGATGCATGAGGAGATCGGAGCTGGTCTGAAACCTCTTCCTGCATTCGCGACACTCGTAGGGCCGTTCCCCAGTGTGGACACGCTGGTGGATGACAAGGCTGAAGCTGCGGTTGAAGCTCTTCCCACATTCCAAGCAGCTGTATGGTCGTTCCCCAGTGTGCAGCCGGTGGTGGCTGATGAGATGGGAGCTCTGGATAAAGCCCTTCCCACATTCCAAGCAAATGTGTGGCCGTTCTCCAGTGTGGAAGCGCTGGTGGTACGTGAGGCTGGACCTCTTGCTGAAACTCCTTCTACATTCCGAGCACTTGTAGGGGCGTTCCCCTGTGTGAAGGCGCTGGTGGACCACCAGGTCAGAGCTCTGGCTGAAGCTCTTGCCACATTCCCCACATGTGTAGGGACGTTCCCCAGTGTGGATCTTCTGGTGGCGGATCAGGTGGGAGCTCCAGCTGAAGCTTTTCCCACATTCCAAGCACTTGTAGGGCTTCTCCTTGTCATGAAGCTGCTCATGGATCAACAGCTCTGAGCTCTGGCTGAAGCTCTGGCTGTCTTCCTGGCACAGGGTGGGTCTTTCCTCCTCAGAGCTCCCTGGGCTGGGTTTGAAGCTTTGCCTCATGGGGGATCTCCGGAGCTTTTCCTCCTTGTTGACTTCCTGTGCTGTGGAGCTGCTTAAAACAGCCTCTTCCACAAGGTTCTGACATGGGGATTTGTCTTCTCTGGTCTCTGTGTGCAGGTCATTCCCTGGGGGAGGAGGGAAGGAGGAGAGGAAGGAAGAAGGAGACAGAAGAAGGAATGAGTGAGTCAAAGGAACAAGGAGAGGAGGGATTGAGGAGGGATAGGAAGGAAGAAGGAGAAGGAACAGGGAGAGGAAGGAAGTGAGGAAGGCAGAAGAAGGAAGAAGGGGAGGAAGGAGAAGAAGGAACAAAGAAGGAGAAGAAGGAGAAAGGAGAGGAAGGAATGAGGAAAAGGAAGTAAGAGGAAGGAGCATGAAGAAAAAGGAGGAAGGAAAGACAGGAAAGAACAAGGAAAAGAAGGAAGAAGGAACAAGGAGAGGAAGGAAAAAGCAGAAGAAAAGAGAGGGAGAAACAAGGAGAAGGGAGAAGGAGGGAGGAAGAAAGAAGGAGAGGAAGGAGATTTGCCTCTGTGCCAGAGGGAAGGGGAAGGACATCCCCCCCAAATTCATACCCAGCAGGACAGCATTGGCAGCGGGGTTGTCCTGCAGCCAGGGGTGATGCTGGGCTTGGAGATGAGGCAGAAAAGGGAGGGAAAGGGGCAATGATTTCCTCCTTACCTGCCTGGGTGTCCCAGAGCATCTTCCTCTTCCTTGCAGTCTCCTCTTCCATCTGGCCAAAATTTGGGAATGATAAATCCTGGTTTTGTCAGAAAAAAACAAGACGTGAGTGTGCTGGATTGGCGGTTCCTCCTGCCCAAGTCCATCTCTAGAAGTCACTGGTCATCTTGTCTCTATAAAAGCTCCCAAAACACTAAGACACAGCCCCCAAAACCCCAAGATTCAGCCAAAAACCCCTCTAATACAGAAAATTCAGCCCAAAAAACTTCAAATGGCCAAGATTTAGCCCAAAAAACAATAAAAATACCAAGATTAATCCCTCAAGAACTTCAAAAGATCAAGATTCTGCCAGAGCAAAATCTCCCAGGAGGTCCCCCTCTTTGGTCTCTCCACTTCGGTATTTCAGTGGTCCCCCTTCTCCAGGCTGCTGGGGTTCCTCCATATATTGGGGATCCTCACTCTGGGATGCCGGGGTCCCGAGAATCCCAGAGGTCTCCCCACTTTGAGGCTCTGGTGGTCGCTCTTCTCTGGGCTGCTGGAGGTCCAGTGGGTCGTGTGCCTCCCTTCCTCCGTGGTCCCTGTGTTTAGGGATACCGAAGATTTTGGAAGTCCTGTGGGTGTTTTCTCCTCTCACTATCTGCTTCAAGATGCTGGGCATTCCAGAGTTCCCCCCTACCCTGCGTTTCCCACTTTGGCGTTCCTTGGGGGAGCCCTCTCCAACCCATCCCCTTCCCCGGGCTGCCGGCAGTCCCCCCTCTCTGGGTCCTCCGTTTCTGGCTCCCGAGGGTACCCCCTTTCCAGGCTTCTCCCTCTCCGTGCTCGACCCCCCCTCCAGGCGGCTGGGGATCCCCCAGCTCCGGTATCGCCTCTCTCCGGGGCTTCCCCCCCCCCACACCTCGGCTCTTTCGAAGGGCCCCCAAAACCGGTGTCCCATCCCCCTGGCAGTACCGGGCGATCGCCACGAGGGCGGGCTAACAATGGAGGCGGCCCTGACCAGAAAGACCAACCCCCACCGCGGCTCCGACAACCCGGCATCCCCCCGACCTCGTCGGGGCTCTGCGGCCAGACGCCACCAGGACCACCCCGAAAAAAACCACCTCCCGGGGACCCTCCACTACCCTCGCAAGGGGCATTTCCGGCTCAGTTTTGGATTCCACAAAGATCCAAAGATTCCCCCTCCCAGAAAAACTCTACCAGGAACCTCCCATGATATTTGCGGCGAGCTGTCCCTCCACCGTCACCTGCGAGATGCGGAGGGGAGGACCGATGCTCCCAGGGCGGGGGTGCTGCAGTTACAACGAGCTTACAACGAGTTACAAAGGAGGCTTGTGGCTCCTCCTTTTCCTGCCCCTCCGCCTGCCTCTCTTCCTGCCTCTCTTCCATTCCTGTCCTCTGCCTCCTCCTCCTTCTCCTGCTCCGGCTACTTTTTCTGCTGAGTCCTTACTCTTCCTCGTCGTCCTTCATGCGTCCTCCCCCGGCTTCTCCTTGTTCATCCCTTCTTCTCCTCCTCTTCCTCCTCCCCCTCCTCCAGGCGCCCTGGCTGTGTGTATAGACTGGGAAAACAGAGGCTGGAGAGCAGCTGCGGGAAGGGACCTGGGGGTCCTGATCGATGCCCATGTGGATCTGAGTCAGCAGTGCCCTCGCAGCCGGGAGGGCCATCTGTGTGCTGGGTGCATCAGGCCCAGCATCACCGGCCGGGCCAGAGACGGCACTCACGGACAAAACATACTGGTGGGGATGAAAATTGAATTAATTACCTATCAAAACAACAGCAGGATAATAAAAATCAAAATAGATTCTATAAACACCTTCCCCGATCCCTCCCTCCTTCCTGGGCTCTCCCTCCTCCCTCCAGCAGCACAGGGAGATGGGAATGGGAGTCACAGTGAGTTCATAACACCTTGTTTCTCCTGCTGCTCAGGGAGAGAAGTTGGGAGCCCTTCCCCTGCCCCAGGGTGGGTGCCCACAGGGCCTCAGGTCCTTCCAGCAAAGCTGCTCCAGCGTGGGCTCCTCTGCCCAGGGATCCACAGAGCCCTGCGTGGAGGCTACTCCAGCACGGGCTTCCGGGCTCACATCCTTCTTTTCGGGCCTCTCCCTGTTCCAGCGTAGGCTCCTCCAGGGGCTGCAGGAGAATATCAGCTCTGGCATGTGGAGCAGCTCCCGCAACTCCTTCTGCACTGCCCTGGGTGTCTGCAGAGCTGTTCCTTTCACATGTTCCCACTCTGCTCTTCTCTGGACCCAATTCCATCTGCACAAGAATTTTTCCCTTCTTGAATCCATTATCCCTGAGGTGTCATTGCCATCTCTGTTTGGCACACCTCTGGCAGTGGTGTGTCTGTCCTGGAGCCAGCTGGTGTTGGTTCTGCTGGACATGGGGAAGCTTCTGGCAACTTCTCGCAGAAGCCACCCCTGTAGCTCCCCTGCCACCAAAACCTGGCCACACAAACCTAACACAGGCACTAATGAAAAAACCCTGGAAGCCCCTTGCTTTTACTTTGGGAACTATTGGTCAGGCCACCCCTCATGTCACAGGTCCCACCTGGCCTGCCCCATTTGTCCAGCAGGACAGAAAGAAAAAAGAGAAGAGAAAAGCAGGAGGTAGGAGAGAAGGAGGTAGAGAAAGAACAAGAAAATGGGGTCCTGGGAACAAAAGAGGGGTGGGGAAATGCACCAGGATGGCAAGAGAGACAGAGAAATAGAGAGAGGTATCCATGGTTAGTGCAGGCTCTGCTTTTTGCACAGATGGGAACCTGGTGGCACCAAGTTCTGCTGGTGGGTTTCTGAAGTGAATGTCAGTGCCTTTCCTTGGGAAGTACACCACCTGGGCCCATTGCTGCTGTGCAGGTGAGGCTGCCCAGGGGAGGGAAAGGCCAGCAACAGCTTTCTGTCCTGGCACCTTTTGTGTGGGAGCAACCCCTGGGCTTACTCAATTGTGGGAGGTGGGCTCAAGAGGAGGTAAGAGCAACCTCAATAACCCACCATCAAAATTAGGAGCCCAGCTCTGTGGTCAGCCTCAGAGCTGGGGCAGTCCCCATGCACAGGAGACACTCCAGGAATGCCCCTCATTACCCCCCTCCCCCCGCCTCCTGCTCACCTTGTGCAGGTAGAGGAAGGATGATGAACCTACACATTAATCCCCCCACCCCTGTTGCCATCTGACTTCAGCTGCACCCTGAGCACCCCAGGGAACTGTTGGTAGAGGTAAGGGAGGATGTCATGGGATCCCCCTTCACACCATCTCATTCCCTCTTTTCCACCCTTCTCCTATGCCTTTTCCCTAGTACTTCCAATCCCCAGCTGCCCCCTGAACTCCATTTGAGGTCCCAGCCCCCTCCCATTCCCCACACTGTGGGTCTGAGCTCACCTAAGAGCTCCTCACCCACACCTGGATGTGCTCCCAGTACCCCCAGTACCATGTACAGCCCCAGCTCCCAGGAAATGGAAAGCAAAGAGGTGATTGGTGACAGCCAACATGGCTTTGCAAAGGGGAAATCATGCCTGACAAATTTGGTGACTTTCTATGACAGGCCTACAGCATTGGTGGAGGGGGCAGAGCAACTGATGTTTTCTGTCTAAACTTATGCAAAGCGTTTTACACTGCCCCTCACAACATCATTGTCTCCAAAGTGGAGAGACGCGGATTTGATGAATGAAGCATTTGATCGATAAAGAACTGTCTGGATGGCTGCATGCAAAGTGCTGTGGTCAATGGTTCATTGTACACGTGGAGAGCAGTGACAAGTGGAGTCCATACTGGGTCCAGTACTATTCAGCATCTATGCTGGTGATGTGGACAGAGAGACTGAAGCACCTGCAGCATGTTTGCTGATGACACTGAGCTGTGTGGTGCATCACACACTGGAGGGAAGGGATGGGCCAACCTAAGGGACCTTGACAGGCTTGAGAGGTGGGGCCAATGAAAACCTCATGAAGTTCAACAAAGCAAAGTGCAAGGCCCTACACCAGAGTCATGGCACTCCCAAACACACCAACAGGCTGTGTGGAGAAATGACCAAGAGTGGCCCTGTGGAGAAAGACTTTGTGGTGATGGTAGATGCAAAAGTCAGCAGGTGCTGGCAGTGAGCACTCCCAGCCCAGAAACCAATGGGGTCTTGGGCTGCATCCAAAGGACTGTGGCCAGCAGATGAAGAGAGGTGACTCTGCCCCTCTACTCTGCCCTTGCGAGACCCCACCTGGAGTCCTGAGCACAGGTCTAGTGTCCCCAACATGAGAAGGACTTAGAACTGTCAGAGAAAGTACAGAAGAGGTCATGAAGTTGATAAGAGGACTGCAGCACCTTCTCTACTGGGCCAGGCTAAGAGAGCTGGGGCTGTTCAGCCTAGAGAAGGCAAGGTCATGTGGAGATGTCAGAGCATCTGTGCTCGTTCTGTCTGGGGTGGTGTCAGTTTCCTTTGCATGGGTGGCGGTGGAGCTGTGTTTGGGGCTGTGCTGAACACGGGTTTGAGAACACAGACATGAGTTTGTCCTTGATGAGCTTGGCCAGAGCCGAGGCCTTTCCTGCCCCTCGTACAGCCACAGTGGAGAGGGACTGGGGGTGCATGGGAAGTTGGGAGGGGTCACAGCCAGGAATGGTGACCCCAAGTGACCCAAGGGATATTCCAGACCTTGTGGCATCATGCTCAGGATAGAAAGTGGGGGGAAGGGGAAGGAAGGGGGGATGTTTGCAGTGGTGACATTTGTCTTCTCAAGCCACCATTCCATGGGATGGGGCTGTGCTGTCCTGGAGGTGCTGAGCACCTGCCTGCCCTTGGGAAGCAGTGAATGAATTATTTGTTTTGATTTGCTTGTGTGGTGGTTTTTGCTTTCTGTATTAAACTGTCTTAATCTCAACTGACAAGTTTTCCATCTTTTACCCTTCCAATTCTTTCCCCAGTCTTGCTGGGGAAGCCTGAGCAAGCAGCTGTGAGGAGTTTGGGAGCTGGATGGGGTTAAATCACAACACTGTCCAAGATGTTTTTTACTGAGAAATACTACAAGTGTTAAGTAATAGATAGCAAATATCTGTTTGGGATGGACTTCAGAGATAATTCCTTCTGAATAAGAAAGAAATGGGAAGTGAAGAGCAGTGCCAGCCATCACCTTCCAGGCATGTGGAGAGTCCAGTCTACATATTTTGGCAAGTGACACCCTTGCAAAGGCCCATAGTTTGCAGGACTCTAAGCAGTGATAATGCTTTAGAGCATTTGCATAAACTTATCATTTCTCTTTCCTGAGATCAGACTCCTATAGCTGAAGATGAGAAGGAATTTTCCTTCATAATTTGCATCTTACTCACTTGTGTCCCACTGGTTGAGCACCATGATATAGGTGGAAGCTATAAGAAGAAAAATTTTAAAAATAACAGAGTGACATAGATGGCTGAAACACATTGGCCTGTGAAATTAATGAATCTCTCCTGTTTGTTCATGTTAGTGCCTATGAATCACTAATCAGTAGATATGGTGATCCTGTATTCCTTCATTTCCCTCCATCCCATGGATTAATTGGGACATAGAACTGTTAAATAGGGATTTAATCCAGACTGGAGAATTTATAAGGTATTTATTGTTGTATACAATGGATCAGATAAACTGATAATGCAGCCAGCACGTCAGGGTGGAGAAGAAAAAGGTGATTACTCAGAATAAGTGCTCCAGCAATGCTCAGGTGATAACCAGTATTTTAATGATCATCTGAGAAGAATTTGAGTAGCCCAAGGGAGCTGAAGCCTCCTGCTGTGCTGTGATCAGCATCAAAAAAACCCTTCTCAATAAACAGCTCCATCAGAAAAAACAAGGGACGAGATTTGTACAGTGTGACATCTAATGAAGGCACATTTACAACACACACCAAAGATAAAGTTTCTGTAGAAGTGGCTGTCTTGTAAGAGAGAGCCCAGTTACAACAACTGGCAGGAGGAGACATCATTATGTCTTAATGGGAGAAATCTCACTCACTAGTGGAGTGAGCTCAGCTTCAGTTCTGTGTTTAGAGGGCTTTTCTTTTTCCTTTTTAATACTTATATTAAACTGCCTTGGCCATTCTCCAGCCAGGCCATTCATCAGCCAGCTTGAATGTAAGGATAGTACTCAGGTTTCTGTAGCACCACATCAACTAGATGTTGCTTCTATGTGATTTTGCTATCAATGAATAAACAGGTAATTTAAAGTGTTACTAATTTCGAAGACAAACCCTTTTGTCTTCACAAAAGATACATGAGAAAGGACAGTGTTGGTGTCATGCAGTGTTGGGCTTAACACTGGATGACTACAACTTCCTCTGCATCGTTCATGTATTGAGGAAACTTCAAGGTCTGGGAAATGGGTCTTCCTCATTCTGAGGCACTCTGGCCATCGTACTCCCACCTCCAGAGACTTTCACTGCTGGGACCAGAGCCCCTTCACAGTGGTGGCTGAAGTGCCCTGACAGTCCCTGCAGGACCCTCCCATAACCCCCACTCTCTGTCAGACCAGGTTTCCTCACTGGTTCCACCCCAGGTTTCCCATGGCAGTCTCAGATGTTTCATTCCATAAAGCAGTTGGTTCACAGTGCTGTAACACAGAAACAGCCCCAGCTGGTGCCTCCCAGGAGGGACTCCCAGCAAAGGAGCTCCTTGGCTTTATCCCCTCACAGTCCAAGCATGCCCCAGTCTCAAGTCTCAGCTCTTGCTCCAGAGTCCTTTCTCCTGCAGTGTCTCTCAGTGTCCCTTCCCTGGGATGCACCACAGGCCTCTGAGCCCTTTATTGTGCAGAGTCAACAGTTCATGGCCTCTTATCTCTGTAGACTCCCCTCAGAGTTCAACCTGCAGCTCTACTGCAGCTGCCCCCGAGCCACCTGTACCAGGTATGTTCCCAGCCCTGCAGGGTTTCCTGGTGCCCAGGGAACATTGTGACACTGCAGGGTGTCATGGAAACAAAAGAACTGTATTGGGTTTTCATGGCCAGCTTTTGGTAGTGGGGCTGGGGGGCTACAGGAGTGGCTAATGTGAGAAGCTGCCAGAATCTTCTCCCACATCCAGTAGAGACAATGCCAGCCAGCTCCAGGATGGACCTGCTGCTGGCCAAGGCTGACCACATCAGAAATGGTAGTGATAATATACTTAAGAAGAAGAAGAAAAAAACTTCTTGTTCAAATGGAATTGGGTGCAGAGAAGAGCAGAATGAGAGTATGTGAGAGGAACAGCTCTGCAGCCACCAAGGTCAGTGGAGAAGGAGGGTCAGGAGGTGCTCCAGGTGCTAGAACAGAGATTCCCTTGAGATTGGATGCCCAAAAGAGGGCTGTGAACCCGTGGGAAGCCTATACTGGAGCAGGTGGATACTTAAAAAGGATGTGATGACTTGGGAAGACTGTGCTGGAGCAGACACACTGCAAGGACCTGCAAACCTGCAGAGAGAAGAGCCCATGCTGGACAGCTTTGCTGGAAGGACTTGAGGCCGTATGGGGGACCCATGCCGGGGCAGGGGAAGGACTCTGACTCCTTTCCCCTAAACAGCAGCAGGAACAAGGTGTGATGAACTGACCATGACCCCCATTCCCATCTACCTGCACTGCTGGAGGGAAGAGGGAGAGCCCAGGAAGGAGAGTGGGATAGGGAGGTGGTGTTTTTAGGATTTATTTTATTTCTCATTATCCTGCTCTGATTTGGTTGGTAATAAATTCAGTTCCTAATTCCAGGCTGTCTGTTTTGACCATAACTGTGGTTGGTGAGGGATCTCTTCTGGTGCTTATCTCAACTCCTGGGCCTTTCCTTATATTTTCTTTCTTGTGTCAGATATGGAGAGCAAGGACAGAGTAGTTTTGGTGGCACCCAGCATCCAGCCAGGGTCAACCCACCACCAGATCCTATATGGTCCAGGACTGCAGGAAAAGCTTTGGAGGAAGCTCCAACCTCATCAAGCACCAGTTGATCCATACTGGGGAGACCCTCTAGATGCAAAAACTATGGGAAGGGCTTCACTGTGAACCCAAAGTTCCTGGAACACCTCTAGGACCCATCTGGAGGAGGTCTCTACAAGTTCTCTCGCTGCAGGAAGAGGCACAAGGAGTCAAGGTCCTGCCAGAACTAGCACCTGAAGTAGAAAGTGGTGACAAGCCTTAAGCCAAGGGCCCCAGGAGCACCTGAAGGGGCTCACACAGTCTCTCATCCTGCCTCCAAAACCCCTTGGGATCCCCCATCCATCTCTGCATTCCCCCCTCCAAGATCTCTGGGCTCCTGAGATGAGCACAAAGGAGTGGAAGTCCCCGACTAGGGAGGCCATAAACCCCAAAATTTTATCTCTATTAACCAATTTTCTGTTTTCCTCTGCTTTTCCCCTTCCCGTGTTCCGCCACAGTGGGTAGGAGCAGCCAAGAGCCCAGTGCTACCCATTCAGACCTGCCCCAGCTCCATCCCTGCTCCTCCTGCGGGACAGAAGGGGTTTTGGGGGAAGGATGGGCACTGGTTGTGGGAGGAGGAGAAGGAATGGAGGAGGAGAAGGAATGGAGGGGGAAGGATGAAGAAGGAGCAGGATAAGTTATGGAGGTAAGAGGAGAAGGAGGTGGGAGTACAGAGGATGAGGAGGAGGAGGAGAAGCAAAGGTAGAAGGAGGAGCAGGAAGGGGAAAAGTAGGAAGCTCGCAAGGCCACTGCTCAGTGTATCTGCAGTCCCTCCCCTCGGGAGCATTGCCTCCACCCCTACATCCCACAGGTGACTGGGGAAGGTGAGCTCTCCCCAAATATCTTGTGGGGGGGGAGGGGGTGTCCCTGGGACCTTTTTTGGGGGGGGAGGGGAAATATTTCAAGTTCACCTCAAATATCTTGTTTTTTTGGGGGGATGGGGGAATATTTCGTCCTTGCAGGATTCCAAAGCTGAACAGCAAATGCTCCCTGGGGGAATCCTGTGGGGTCCCCAGGAGGTGTTTTCTTGGGAGTGTGAAAAACACCAATCACTTGTTTTAAAATTTTCAAAGTTTAATAGTAATAAAATAGTTATAAAAATAGTAATAAAAAATTAGATCAATAAGAATTTGGGCAATCAGAGTAAGGACAATAAAGGACAATAAAAAGCAAACAATTACGGATGTCCGGATGCTCTTGGGCACTAAGCCACAAAAGCACACCTTGCTAATAAAGGATTAACCCTTAAAAGCAGTAGCCTGTTGCATATTCATATATCTCATACCTGATGCAAACAGTCTTTTCAAAATTATTTTCTGCTTAATTTCTGCCCTCCCCCCCCTTTCATCTTGTAAATCAATTTTTTGGGTCTTAGAAGTCTGGAAGAAGTCTGAACAGTCCCGATAAGGAGGCCATAATTCTTCTCTTAGGATTTTTGGTGTCTTGTTGCTGTTATCAGTATGCAAAGAATTTCTTGGTTATCTTTCCATTCTTGAGCTAATTACAAAAGGTATCTTACATCACATAGTTTCTATTTTAATATTATGCTATAGCCTAAAAATTATATTTGCCACATTACTTAAAAGAGATGAATACACCATAACTTTCTAATATAACACATATAGTATTCATTTTAATATTTGCAAAAAGCAAGTCATATAATATGCATCTATAACTGGAAGATGGTCCCAGTGGCGCCTGCCAGCGGTGGGCAGGGGATTACTCCACTTGGTGGGGCTGTGCCTGCCGGGGTCAGACTCTGCCGCCTCTGCTGCCAGCCCAGAACTGCATGGTGGTCACCGTTGGCCATGGCGGGGTGGGGGGAGGTATGACACTGGTTTTGGGGACTCTCCTGAGAGAGCCAGATGGGGTGTGGGAGCTCTGGGACCCCCAGAATGGGGACAGTGGAGAGAGGCCATACCGAAGCTTGAGGACCCGTAGCAGCCTGGAAGCGGAGGAAGAATGGAGAGGAGGGGGCCGGGTGAGGAGGGATCCTGAAAAGGGGGGAGTCTCGGGAGCCCCTGGGACCCTGAAGTAGGAAACCTGAAGAGGGGAAACCCCTGGAAGCATGGAGGGGAGGGAGAAGCTTGAAAGGGGGAAGCATGGAGAGGGTTGACTCCCAGGAGTCTGGAGAGAGTCTGTAGCCCTGAGAGAGAAGAAAGGAGCCTGGAGAGGTAGGGAGCCCTTGGATGCCCGGGATGCTGAAAAGGGAACCCTGAAGACAGGGGACCCCCAGGGGCCTAGAGAGCGTGGACCCTGGAGAGGGGTGGTTATGACTGGCCTCTGAAGATTATATTGGTGTTTATCTATCTATCTATCTATCTATCTATCTTTATGCACTTTTTTTGAGAACTCTCCAGTTTGGATGCAATGGAAAGGAGGTAGGCAACCATTTTGGTTATTATTATCTCCAGAAATGCAACAATCTAAAAGCATAAAAATAACATGTAAGAAAATGTATAAGGAAAAAGAAAGAAAGAAAGAAAGAAAGAAAGGAAGAAAGAAAGAAAGAAAGAAAGAAAGAAAGAAAGAAAGAAAGAAAGAGAGAGAGAAAGAAAGAAAGAAAGAAAGAAAGAAAGAAAGAAAGAAAGAAAGAAAGAAAGAAAGAAAGAAAGAAAGAAAGAAAGAAAGAAAGAAAGAAAGAAAGAAAAAGGAAGGAAGGAAGGAAGGAAGGAAGGAAGGAAGGAAGGAAGGAAGGAAGGAAGGAAGGAAGGAAGGAAGGAAGGAAGGAAGGAAGGATGGATAAGAGTAGAAAGGTATAACCATCTGTGGATCCAGACATGGGACTTGATTGTTGCAATTTTGATGTCGGTTGAAGTGATGGTCACAGTCTTGATTTGTTGGGGGTGGGTGAAATCCATGAAACACAGACTTCAATGGGTTAATATACACTTGGGTTCATGTGGGAAGGTCCAATGTCCTTCCCCTGGAGGGGGTCTTTGCACTGTCTGTTATAACACTAGATTTATTGCAACACTGGATCATATGCAGTCCTCTGGTGGAAGGCTCCAGAAATGAGTCTGGGGAAATTCAGAGATCTTTGATGGTTTTTGACATCTGTTAAGACATGACAGCTATCTCTCAGTCATTGTAGTTAGCTAATTATGCCCCATCAGAAGGGATGAAAACCTTCAGCCCTCTGTCTGAATGTCCCAGTATGTCTGAATGGCCCCGTATGTCCCTCAGGGAGGGGGGAGTTTTTACAACTGAGCCTGTTGTGTAAAGGATGAAATTGCCCTGATAAAAAGCACTGTCCCACCTCACTGGATCAGCTGCTTATAGGCTTCTTCTCTTATTTGACTCAAAGCCCAGCTTCTTGCTAAACCAAGGTTGATTTGTCATGGTCATCCTCTGGGACTCACACCCTCTGCACCTGGGCTGTTCCCTTGCACATAATCAGCAAAGCCCCCCTGCTTTTACAAATGGCCAATTGTTTGAGCCAATAACCCAGAACATTCCATTCTCTGTCAGTGAGACCTTCAGAACCACTAACAGCTTGGAGACGGGAAACCCCTGAGACCCCAAGCAGCCCAGAGAGCAGAGAGCTCTGGGATTCTGAAATGGTGGGCCTATAGAGGGGGGGACCCGCAGCACCCTGGGGGGGGGGGGGGGGGGGCATGGCAAGCGGGGAGCCCCAGGACCCCTGTAATATTCCACTGGTAGTGGAGTGAGGTTTGTTATAAATTCCCATCAAGTTAAACAAAGACCCAGACACATCTGAGAAACTCTTATGTTTTGCTGTTCAAACATTTCCATGAATTCTCTGCTCCCACCACAAACTCCTCCAAGGTGCTGGCTTACAAGGTGCAGCACAGCTCCACAATGTCCCCAGTCCCATCACAGTTCTTGTGGAGAATGGGAAAGGTGTGCTTTGCCCAGGCACAGCCAGGGAAGGATGCAAAGAGTATTTCCAGTGCTTCAATCCTGTGTTGGTGCTGCCATGTGGATGGGCCGGAGCTGGGCAGAGAGAGAGAATAAAGAGAGGCAGGGAAAACAGAGAGAAAAAAGAGTGAGGGGGCCTGATCTGCTGCCTTCTCCAGTTCACCTGGTGCAGCCTCTTGTGTAAGAGACTGCACAAGACTTTTGGTGGGTTTTGTACCTGTGGGCACAGGCATTCTTCTCCAGTGGGTGAGACAGAGGGGCTGACCACAAGTCTTGGGGCAGTGCAGGGAGTTCATAGAATCACAGAGTAGGCTGAATTGGAAGAGACCCATCAGGATCACCAAATCTAACTCTGGGCCTTGCACAGGACACTCCAACGATCCCACCATGGGCTGACAGCATTGTCCAAATGCTCCTTGAGCTGAGACAGGTTTGGAGCTGTGACCACTTTCCTGGGCAGCCTGTTCCAGTGCCTGACCAACTTCTGGGGTAAAAACCTTTTCCTGATACCTCACCTAAACCTCCCTGACTCATCTCTAACTGTTTCCTTGAGTCTTGCCACTGATCACAAGAATGGAGAGGTTGGTATTTGCTGTGACCAATAACTGTGGTGTCCCAGGTATTTTTCAATACCTCAAAGAGTAATCTTTTCTGTTATATCATTGGATACCGCAGTGACACTGACAGGTCTATAGTTTCCAGAGTCCTCCTCCTTGCTGTTCTTGAAAACTGGGACATTTGCCAGCTTCCAGTCAGTTGGGACCTCTTGGGTTTCCCAAGAGTACTCAAAAGTCATCAAGAGAGGCTTTGCAATGACATCAGCAGCTCTTTGAGTATTCTTGTATGAATTCCATCAGACCCCATAGATTTGTAGGGATCCAACTGGATCAGCAGATCCCACCCAAGTTCAGGGTCAGCTGGGAGTTGACCATTCTTGATCTTCTGCACTGAGATTCCTTTGGTCTGTCATCTGTGTTGAAGACAGTGGCAAAGAGTGTATTAAAACACATCTGCCTTGTGCATGTCCCTGTTTGTTAGGTGACCATCTTAATCCTGGAACGGGACAATGTTATTTCTACCCTTTGTTTTACCATTAATATATTTAAAAAAACTTTTTATTTCTCCCCACATTTCTGGCAGCTTCAATTCCAACTGAGCTTTGGCCACACACATTTTCTCCCTACGGTGTTAAGCAGCATCTCTGTATACTTCCTGTGTCACCTGACCTTTCTTCCACTAGGCACACACCTTCCTTTTTTCCTTATATCCAAGGGGAAATCCCTGTTTCAGTCACGCCAGCTTTCTACCTTGCCTGCTTGACTTCCAGCATTTAGGAATTGCTACTTCTGTGCTCTTAGAAGGTGATGCAGTGATGGGCTCCAGTACCTGCAGAAACATTTTCCCAGGGTACTCATTTGTTCCCTGAACAGCCTGAGGTCTGCTCTCATGGCCAGAGTCGAAGTTTTGCTGTCACTTTTCCTCCTGTCAACAGAGATTTAAACTTGATTGCTATGTGGTCTCTGTGGCTAAGATGGCCACCAATCTCCATTTCGCTCACAAGATCTCTCTGTTGACAAGCAGCAGATCCAGGAGAGCATCTTTCATTATTAGTGTCCCTTAGTTCCTCAATGAATAACTCTTCACTATGTGGGCCTGGTTGGGTGGTCTATTGTAGACTCCCACATTGACATCTGCATTATTTGTTTGCCCCTTTATTCTCACACAGACACTCAACTGTGCCGTTGCCAGCTGTGAGCTCCAGACATTCCACTACATCCAATGCTACCTCACACCTCTCCTGCCCTAGTTACCCTTCTGAAAGAGCCTTTAACCATCCAGTGGGGCACTCCTATAACAGAGTTGTCTCATCCCACCAGGTGTCACTTATGCCAGTGATGTCAAATCTCTGGCAGTGGAGCAGAGCTTCCAGCTCATCTTGTTTGTTACTTATGCTGCATGCATTAGTGTAGAAACATTTCAGGTGTGGTACATTGGAGCAGGATTGAGGGATCCTATCAGTGCTCCTTTCCTCAAGTTTTGGCACTCCATCCCATTGCTCTTCACTGCTGAGCCTGGTTTTGTCCCTTTCCCTCTTAAAGGTAAATCCCATCAGATGTCAGTAGACCAGGTGTTGAATAGATCATCTCATGGTCAAATAACCCAGTTTTTTCCAATTGCAGCAGCCTTGGACCCACGCATTGATATGATGGATCTTATTATTCCTTGTTTCCAGAAGGACGGAGGAAATCACTGTGCTCCTGATCCTGCACCCAATTGTCTCAAGGCTTTGAAATCTCTTTTGATTGCCCTCGGACTTCTCTTTATTACTTTGTCACTGCCAGCCTGGAAAACCAATAGCAGATAGTAATCAGAGGGCCTTAATAGACTGGAGAGTTTTCCAGTAATGTCCCTTACCCAAGCCCCTGGGAGATTGCAGACTTCCCTGTGAGTTTGGTCCTGTCTGCAAATCAGGTCCTCCATTCTTCTCAGAAGGGAGAATAGTCTCCTATTAAACTACCCTTCTTTTCCTCTTAACAGAGGAAATTGTGATGCTAGGTACAGGTGATGTTGCTTTAGGAGGCTCCTCTATTCCAGAAGCACTTTCACCCACCTCATCAGTTGTCTGGCTGCCTAGTTCCAGGGCCTCTTACTTGTTGTAGAAGGTACCTGTCCTACATGTCAGGTTTTCAGAAGGAACCTCCCTCCTGGTAGCTGAAATTACTCTCTTCTAGCCTTCATCTTCAACAGATGCTTGACCTTGCAGGGTTCTGAGACAACAACAACAAAGGTTCAAGTCTCTGAGAATCTGGAGACTGGAGTATCTCTGAAAATAACTGGTCAAAGTTGGGATTCTTGTGTTTAGTGTCTGTTTAGGATTTGAGTGTTTTGTACTATTTTTTTTTCTACACTGTGCAGATCTTCAGGGCCATGCTGAGGATCTCCTCTGAGCAGGGACAGCACAAAGCCATGTGCTGCCTGGTCTCCCTTTATCAGCACTTCCATGTTTGTTTACCTGAAGTCCCCCTTCACCTTCTCCCCATTGTTACATCTGGTGGTGTCAGTTCTGTACTCAGTGGTGCCTCCAGCACTGAACCCCCTCATCTACAGTCTGAGGAACCAGGAGCTCAAGGATGCCCTGAAGAAAGTTAGTAGTGGATGCATTTGAGCAGCCACAGCCTGCCTGTTGTACTGTCAGTGACTCCCAGTGCATGTCATGACAGATAAGTCTGTCTTTCCTTATTTACATATTACATATTACATATTTTATTTCTCCACTTGTGATGTTGTTGTCTTTAAGAAGAAATGTCATTTCTCATCCTCTCCTTCTTCAACATCCACCAAGCTTGTGTGACCCAGGGACTTTGTGTAAATAGGGAGACTCACATTGTATTTAAATGAAATAAATTAATCTGCAGCATTTTTTGTTTTTGGTCTTGAGATCCATCCTCAGCAGAGCAGGAATGAATGGGAAATGAGAACAAGGCTGCACCAGCCTTGGAATGCACCCTGGGCCTGGAGCAGGAGCAGCTCTGGAGGGCCCCAAGGCCGGGGCTCTTGTGCTGGCCTGGGCAGATGGGATGGCAGCAGGGGCTGCAGAGCTCTCAGCACCTCAGCCCGAGGGGAGCAGGGCACCCAGGGAGCCTCCTTTGGCCTTGGCCAAGCCCCTTCCCCCATGGCTGGGGCTGAGTCCTGGCTGAGCTGCAGCTGCTGCTGTGCCCTGGCCAGGGGCTGAGGCCGTGGGGCCAGTGGCCAGAGCAGCCTGGGCTGAGCAGAGCTGTGGGGCCAGAGCCGGCTGGGCTGTGCTGGGGAGAGGCCCTTGGTGCTGCACAGAGCTCAGGGCAGCTGGCAGAGCTTGCAGGGAGCTGGGCTGGGCTCAGAGAGCCTGGCACAGAAACCATCAGTGTCCATCCCAGCCTGGCTGAGCGTGCAGGGCAGGACTCAGCCCAGGCCTTGTGGGGCAGGGCCAGCGCCTGTGCAAGGCATGGAAAACAGGCAAGTGCCCGAGAGAGGAGGCTGCTCTGTGCCCTTGGGGGCATGGACACAGTAGGGAGGGGGCCCAGGACATTTGTCACCGCCAGCCTCTGTCCCCAGCCCTTGGCAGCCCTGGCTGCTGAGCCCAGCTTTGCCCCGGGCTGAGTTTGGCTGTGGCCCAGCTCCATCCTCCTGCGGAGCTCAGGGCCTGTTCCCGGCCATGGCCAGCCCTGGCCGGCCTCTCTGCTGGCCCAGAGGCCGGCAGAGCCCGGGGCAGGGCTGTCTGTGCAGCCCCACAGGTGCCACGGGCTCTGCAGGAGCTGGCAGAGGCTGCCCAGCAGGGAGGCCATGGGGCACAGAGCCCCAAGGCTGCTGTGGGCACCACGGCACAGGGGCCGTTCCCAGCCGCAATGCTCCTGTCCTGAGCTGGGCCTGCACAGGGACTGTGGGGACATGTGAAGGGAGCAGGGCTGCGACGTCACAGGACAGGTTACAAATGGGAGCCGTGAAGACACTGGGTAACAGCAAAGCCAGCAACAGACAGGGAATTTCTGTGCATTGTTTGTGCTGTGCAGGGCTGTTTCAGAACAGGGAGGGGGATTTAATACCAGCAAACACTGATACTGATGTTGAGGGATAAAATGGCTTCTTTGCCTGAGTCTTTGCTGGAAAGGTCTTTCAGGTCTCTGCATTCAGTGTAGGGTTTCAAGGAGGAGGAAAGCATGTATTGGCAGGAACCTCGCTGAGGGGGGGGGGAAGAGGTTAAAAGCAAAAGATTTGTCAAGGAAGAAAAAAAAAAAGAAAAAGTAATATTTTCATTGAAAGATGACCTTGCAGCTGAAAGATGCTAATATTCAGTGGGAGAAATTTCACATATTGTGATTGCTTTGGGTTGTTTTCTGTCTGCTTTGAGAAGTGGAATTTCTGCAGAAGATAACAGGATGTTGTCAAAAAGTCCTAAAATGCATTTTTCACAGGCCTAGGCCTCCTGGTGAGAGGGAAGAGAGATAAGAAGCTTGGAGATTGCAAAAGCACAGCCTTGTGAAGGAATGTGCCTTTGATGGGCCCTGTGATATGTTATGGCAGGGGAACAGGCTTGGTGTGCATGCTTTTTGCCCATGAAGATGGAATAAGCTTAGGACTGTATGTATCCCTATTTTGTTAGTGTGGCAATAGAATAAATCTACTCTTTACACTTCAGCTGTGTATTTTGGCTGTCTTGGTTACTTGCATATATTCAGTTCATACACTCATGAAATTCATGAAAGAAGGACAAGTGCAGATGTCAGCCTCTGCAGTGGCACCAGCTGGAGCTGCCTGGCTGGGAGTATCCTTGTGGGAAAGGATTTTGTGGACAGGGAGCTGGAGGCAGCCATATGCCCTGGCAGCAAGGAAGGCCAGGAGCACCCTGGGCTGTGTGACCAGGAGACAAAGGATGTGAAATATCCAGGTTACTGTGCCTTGGTATTGGTTCCTCAACACAGGAAAGATGTCTGTAAGCCTGAGCAGGTTTAGTGAAGGGCCTCCAAGGTGGGGCTGGAGCACCTTGCCTGTGAGGAGGCTGCAGAAGCTGGACTTGGATTAGATCCAGCCACACTCACATTCCATTCTGAGAAGTTTAGAAAGCCAGGGGGTCCTGGGTAGGTTTTGGAGGTGTTCTGTACTTTATATCTCAAAAGAAGCTTCTCTAATAAACTTTGTTTGAAGCTCCCACTCTGCCCACAATGAGGGGAGCACTGCAGGGGAGCACCGGGTCACTGGGAACCAGTAATGAACACTGTGAGCATGGAAGGAGGCACTGGGAGGAAGCACTGGGAGAACTGGGAACTTTGTCATGTCTCCCAGGTGCCTCAGTTCAGCTTCCCACTTTGAGTGGGGAATGTGTGGATCCCTGTGGTTTTATGGTATGCCTACAAGCAGCAAGGGTTTGATTGACAGCTGGCATTTATTGGGAGAGGAAAATGGAGTGGAGGGTGCTAAGGGCACTGGAGGGGTAGATGCTGGAGATCTCCAGGTGTGGGGTTGCTGGGGTTGTCCAAGTGCAGGATGCTGGGTGACAAGGGTTTTGGGGATGGCCATGTAAGGGGTGCTGGGAGTGCTGGGTGTACTGGATATCCAGATGCTGGTGGTTCTGTCTGTTGGGGGTGCCCAGGTGCAGGGTGCTGGGACTGCTGGTGGTGCTGAGCGGGTGCAGCTCCTGTGCTCAGATGGAGATGCTGTTCTCCGTCTCCAGTGGGTTCAGGTAGTTGTATCTCAGCTCAGCCAGTTGGTTCCTTTCCTCAATCCGGTCACGGATCTCCTCCAGCCGCCCTTGGAAGGCCCGGATGAGCCGCCGGGGTTCTGCCTCTGTGAACCACTCCTCTGGGTACTGTCCCAGGAGCCTCTGGAGGGAGATAGCAACATGGACCCTTCAGTTTCAACCCCTTGGTGCTGTGGTAGGTGTGGAGCAATGGTGACTGTCCCCCAAGCTTGGTGACACCAAAGGTGGTGACATCCACCCTTGTGGGCACTTCTTGCAGTTCCCCAGGCCCACACAGCTGTTTGGGGAGGCACATGGGGACTGTGGGGCCAGACTCACCCTGTCCTTGAGCTGGGAGCTGAGGAGAATGAGGGCCACCAGGATGTTAGCAGTGGTGGCCACCTCAGGAATGGTGTCGAGGAAGTGCTGGAGGAAGGCCCGGCCCTTCTCGCAGGGTGGTGGGTGGCGCATGGAGGACGGGGCGTTGGGGACGAAGGCCCCCAGATCATACTGCAGGGGGAAAGATCACTGCAGAGAACATCCCCCCAAAAAAGCAATGGGATGGGTAGGGACATCCTCCCAAAACAGCAAGGGGACAGGTAGGAACATTCTTTGGCACAGAGAGGGGGCAGATGGGAACATCTCAGCATGGCAAGGAAGATGGATGGGGACATCTCTAACATGAAGAGGGGATGGATGGAGACATCATTCTAGCATGGGGACCCATTGGATGGGGACGTAGGGTGAGGACATCCAACATGGAGATAGGATGGATAGGGACATCCTTCTGTTATGTAGAGAGGTGTGACATAGACATTGGTTCAGGATGGGGACATCCTTCCTGCACACAGAGGAGTGGGAGGGGGACATGTCCCCAGCACGGCTTGCGGACACCTGGGGATATCCTTTGGGTCCCTGGCCCATGTCCCACCTGCCCATTGTTGACAGCTGCGTGCTGCGCCGAGCAGGTGAACATCACCATGGTGAGGAACTTGATGAGCTCCGCCACTGTCTGCAGTGATGATGGAATACCTGGGTGGGGATGGGACAACCAAGAGCCTCATGGACCTGCCTGTTCTTTGCCTCCCCTGGGGACATTCTGTGGCAGCCACAGGTATGCTACCTGAGGAGGTCCTGCCCAGGAAGCCATTGGTGAAGATGTCCATCACCCAGGCCTGCAGCTCGGTGTCCCCGCTCACCGCTGCATCCCCATCATAGTAGAATGTCACAATGCCGGTGACAAAGCTGCCGTAGTGACGAGGTGATTGTGAGATCCTGGGGCATGCCAGGACCACCCTCTACCCCCTGAAACCAGTCTCACCTCTCAATGGCTTCCCAGAGGCTCATCCCATCATCTCGGTAGTGGTAGTTGGGGACATGGGACATGCCACGGTGGCGGATATCATCAGGGAGGCACAGGGACGTGTAGGTCACCTGCTCCAGGCCTCGCTGCACCACCAGAAGCAGCCCCTCATAGGTCACCCCGGAACCCTGGGAGGAGGGCCATCCATGGTTTGGGAGGGCAGGAGGTGCCAGGCTTCAGTGTCCCCCAGTGTTCCCAGTATACCCCAGTACCCTATACTGCTCCCAGCGTACAAGTACTCCAAGTACACACCCAGTGCCCCCAGTACTCCCATATATCCCAGTACTCTCCAGTGTCCTCCACACCATGTTCTCTGATGTCTCCCAGGTCTCTCATGCTTCCCAGTGCCCCCTAGTGTTCCCAGTACACTACAGTGCTCCCCAGCAATTCCAGCACACCCAGTGTTCCCAGTACACGCCAGTACTCCACATTGGTCCCAGTAGCACCCCAGTACCCCCCAGTGTTTCCAAGGCTCCCAGGAGACCCAAGTGCCTCCAGTAGAATCCAGTGCTTCCAGTGCCTCCAGGAGACCCCAGTACCACCAAGACTCTAGTGCCCTCCAGTGTCCCAGTGGACTCCAGTAGACCCCCAGTGTCCCCAGTACACCCCTGTGCCTCCCAGTACCCCAGAGCATTCAGTGCCCCAGCAGAGCCCAGTGGTCTCAGTCCCCAGGGCTCACCTTGTCAATGAGGCCACCCTGGTTTATGAGGACACTGCGGGCCAAGGTGTTGATGTGCAGTGTGAAGTGGAAGTGGGGCATGAGGAGCTGAGGGAGGAACAAACACCTGGCAGGTGATCAGGGACCCCTTCATGGAGCTGGGGGGCTGTCAGGTGGGTCATAACTGCCCTCAGATCTGGGGTGGGGGGGAGCAGCAAGTGGCCTTGAGGGGGGACTTTACCTTGAAGAAGGGGTGACAGGTGGGCAGGTGGCGCAGGGTGGCAATGGCAAAGACCTCCCCAAACAGGTGAGTCCTCAGCAGGTGGGTGAGGAGCTGGTGGCTGTAGAAGTCAGCGTTGCGCACCCAGGTCTTGGCCAACAGCCAGTCCCACTCATCATCACTTGGCAGGAAGATGGGGCTGCAGGCTCCTGGTGTTTGGCTGAGCTGTTGGACACCACACAGTGGTCTAAGACCATTGCCACCCTCCTGATGGCAGGATTTAGGGTGGGATGCCCCTACCTGGATGGCAATGGGGCGCAGAAGCCCATCGGTGCCTTGGTGAAGCAGGCAGAGCGGGGCTGCTATGTACTGCTGGCGCCCGTAAATGGTGTCAGTTGGGATGTCCTCCAGCACCTTGTAGTCCACAATGAAAATCCGACCTTCTTGCAACTCCTTGCCCAGGTCAGTGCCACCTCCCAGTGAGCCAGCGACCATCTCTGGTGTCACTGGGAATTTGAGCGGCAGCATGGTGCAGCGACGGATGATGATGGGGTTGTTGCCATTGAGGAACTGGGAACCGAAGAAGTCATCTTCTTGCCAGTGCTTGGCCACATACTCAGGGACTAAGGGTATGGTCAGACATCAGCACCCACTTACCCACCCTCCAGGTACATCTTGTGAAGCTTTGAGTGATGCAAGGGGAAGGGCAGGGGACTACACACAAGGCACCCACCAATGTCCCTGCCCTTTGTCCGGGAGAAGATGGTGCGCATCTCATCCAGGCTGTTCCAGGAGCTGCGTCTCAGTAGGAACCCTGACAGAAAGTGGGAGGCCCCTCTACAGGGCAGAGCGGGGACCTCAGCACACTTCTTGCCTTGTCTAGCCCCTTTCCCTGCCATCACCCAGGTCCTTCATGGCCTCAGGGCACTGCTTACTGGAAGATGAGGAAACCAGTGAAGTTGTTGGCCCTGATGCGGGAGAACTGGATGTTGGAGTCCAGCTCGAAGATGGAGTCCACGTTGAGGCAACGGGGCCAGCCCTGGGCGAAGTTCTTCCACCTGAGTGGGGGGGAAAATGGGAGCAGACATCAGCATCACTGCTGACCAGCCCACCTAAACAAAGCAGGTCTTGTCCCCATGTCCCTACTGTCACCGGTAAGCCTCCTGCCGTGCTGCCAGCTCCCGATGACGATGGTCCTTGAGGATCTGCAGCTTGTCATCCACCAGCTTCTTCCCTAGAAAGAAGGGATGTGTCAAAAGTCGGACCTCTGGCCATCAGAGGAGGATGGGAGCAGGATGGGTCCTACCTGAGCCCTCTCGCACCTCCACCGTGGTGACCCCCTCCAGCCACTGGTAGCAGGGGAAGCGATACAGGGTGCCACTGGGGGCTGTCACCCGGACGTCCTTGCAGAACCAGGCATCCTCCAGGAAGAGCCGCCACTTATGCAGGCGGATGAGGACAATGGGGCCCAAGTCCTGCTCACAGTGCACAGATAGGCTCTTCTCCTGGAGAGGAGGAAATGGCTTCGGGAGAAATGGGCAGATTCCCTGTGGTGGCACTGGGGACATCAGCAGAGAAGGGTCTCAAAGCATCCACATTTGCTTCCATTGCCTCCAGGATCCTTATCCTCCATCATCCCCTCAAAGTCCTTTTCCTCCATCCTCCCAGAACACCATTCCTCCAATCCCCCTAGGACCACTACCCACCATCCTCCCCAGATTTTTTTCCTCTAGACCCTGGAACCCCTTTCCTCCATCTCCCTCTAATCCCTTCTCACCATCCCTTTGTATCCCCAGGACAGTCCATGCAGCCCCTCATGTCCCCAGGACGGCTCTACTACCCCTTATATCCCCAGGACAGCTCTACTACCCTTTGTGCCTTTTGTCCCTATCCCCATCCCCACCTTCCCTGGCAGGAACAAGAAGGAGACGGTGGTCTGGCGGCTTTCACCATTGCTGCCCACCAAGGTGATGGAGATGGAGTTGTTGGTCCCAGCTTCCACCATGTCACCTGTTGCCACTGTCACCTTGTAGGTGGCCATGACAAGCTGCAGTGATGTCCTGGAGATGTCTTCAGAGAAGAGTGAGGGGCTGTGGGTTCAAGCCTGCTGTTTTGGGTGATTTGGGTGTCGCAACTCTCATGGCCGTTGTGTGAGCGGGTGACGGGTCCTTCCTTCTCAGGGAGGTGTTATCAGATCACTGCTAGTGGCCAGTGTTGAGTATATCTGATCTCAACTGATGTGGCCATGGGGACATTACCCAAGCAATAGCCCTGTGGGTGGCTGTGGGGACATTACCCAAGCGATGGCTCTGTGGGTGGCTGTGGGGACATTACCCAAGTGATGGCTCTGTGGGTGGCTGTGGGGACATTACCCAAGCGACGGCCCCAGGGGTGACCGTGGGCACATTACCCAAGAAACCGTCCCATGTTCCCGGCTATGGGAACATGACCCAAGCAATGGCCCCGGGGGTGGTCTGAGCCAAAGGAGGGTATTCATCGTGGGCCAGGAGCTTCACGTGCCCCCACCCCAGGCTCCTCTGTCACAAACATCCCCAACTGCCATTGACAGGCAGGAAACAGCAGCGCCAATCACAGGCCTGGAGGCGGCTTTGGGGGCCAGGCCGTAGCAGAGCAGCACCATCGGTGGTTCCAGCACTGGGTCTGGGGGCACTCCTGGGGGGTGGTGAGGGGTGAGTGAGACCCCTGGCACCAGAACACCCCTGAACCAGCATTCCTGGGAACCAGAACCTCGAAATAGCTATTACCTGGAACCATGACCCCCCTGAGCCCGACATTCCTGTATGCTGAGACCACCCTGCACCCCATTGCCTGGCCCTGACACCACTCTCCATCCTCTTTCCCAGCCATCCCACCTCTCCCATCCCCCAGCCTCTCCCTTTCCCTTGAATCTAGCACCCCATGTCCATTCCCCAGTCCCCAAACCCTCCTTTCCTCAACACTGGTAATGCCCTGAATCCTCCTTCCCGAATATCTCACCTCTCCCCACCCCTATCCCCACCTTTCCTTACCCTGGGACCCCACCGAATTGCAATTCCCAGCACCAGGAACCCTGAACCAGAATTCAAGAGCACCAAGATTGCCTGGTACACTGTTCCATGCACAGAACAACCCTGAACCCCCTTTCCCAGCCACCCTGTCTCTCCAGCCTCCAGACCCTCCTTTTCCTTCATCCTGGGACCCCCTGCACCCCCATTCCTGCCTTTCTCCTTTCCTTAACACTGGGACTCCCTTAGCCGCCCTTACCAGTTGTCCTGGCTCTCCCTAACCCATGACTCACCTTTGCTCCACACCCCTTGAGCCTCCCATCCTACTTCTCCCAATCCCTGTACACCCTATTTCCTTGACCTTGGGACTGCTCTGAATCCTCATTCCTGTGCACTGGACCCATCTCCCTGCGCCTCCAACCCTGGTACTGACAACCCCTGCACCAACTTCTCCACACCGGGTGCCCCTGAACCCTTCTATATGGCACTGGGATCCCTATCCTGCACCCTTATCCTCCACTAATACCCCCTACACTCCCTTTCCTGGCCATCCCATTGTCACTAGTCCCCAGCCTTCCCCTTTTTCTTGACTCTGGGACCTGGATCCTCGTTCCTGCCTTTCCCAACCTCCAGACCCCCTGTTCTTTCACACTGAAGACCTTCAGGTCATCCATTCCTGGCTAACCTGGGTCTCCCCATCCTGTGACTCCCCTTTCCTTGAAACTGGGGAACACTGGACAACCTTTCCTGGGCACAAGAACACCCTGGAATCCCCTCTACAAGACCCTGCACCCCCTTGTGAGAAACAATGCTCACTTTTAACATTTTAAAGGTTTATTAAACCTTAACAAAACACAACAAAGGACTGAATAAGGAAAAAGGACACTACTGAGAGCACATGAGTATCTCCCATATGCTCCTCTACAAAGTAGCTGCTCCCTGGTTTATACCCCTGGGGGGAAGGGGGGGTTGCGTCAGCCAACCCTGGCCCCTCCCACAGTCAGTCAACTCTTCTTTGCCGCCCATTGGTGGAGACTGCTTTCTTGCAGCTTGATTGGAGGGTCAGGTGTTGTCATGGCACGCCCCCCCAGCAACAGCCTTCCCTATTCCCAACTGTCCCATGTGAGGAGCGCGCTGATGCGCCCTCCCTCCATAAGTCTTTCACAACCGAGGCTGTCTGGTGGCAGCAATACCGAGGGGGGGAAGGGGACTATGTGGGGACAGAGGAGGTCTAGACAACAAATCACAATAACATAATTATACATTGATAACATATACATAAAATCACAATAACAGAATTATACATTGATAACATATGCATAACATTAATCTCTTAATTGCGAGAACCAACTATTGTGTTACTCATCTATAACACACTTGAAACTGTCTTCCCCAGCAACGCGTACACCGTGCACCCCCTTATCCTGCACCAATCCCCCCCGGCACCCTCTTTCCCGACCATCCAAAATCTCCCTACCCCCAGCTCCCCCTTTCCTTGGCTCCTCCAAAGTCCCTGTGTTCCCTCAGTTCCCCATCCCCAGCCCCCCTTTTCCTTGGCTCTGGGACCCCCAGACCTCCTAAGTCCCTGTGTTCCCCCAGTTCCGCACTCCCTGCACTTCCTGGGGTGAGGCTGGGAATGTGGAATGTGGGAAGTGGGAATGTGGGAAGAGAGGAATTCAGAACTGCAGAGCACGAGGATGGGGTTTCTCCTTCCCCTCCTCACCATCCTGTGCTTCCCAGAGCCAGAATCTGGCTGGAATTTCAAGGTGGTGTTGGGTCACTGTGTCTGTCATCACTGCCAGCATCATCATCCTAATCGGATTTGGTGTCCTGGTAACACCCTGAGTTGGGTTGGAAAGGCAGCACCAGCAGCATTCTGAGGATCTCTCACCTTAGGTGCTGGTCCCACTTCAGGTTTTCTATCCCTGTTCAAGCCCCATGAATTGGCAGCCCAGCCCCACAGATCCCATCCCTGCCCCATGGATCCTCATCACAGCCCAACAGATCCCATCCCATTCCCAAAGACCCCTGTCAGAGACTGAAATATTACTTAAATGACCTTTATGACTTAAACATTTTCATGAAGGACTTTTGCCTATTGTAGCAAAACTATTACAAAAGCTGCAGAAAACAACCACCACACCCTGAATAGGCCTCCTGACTTAAGTCCTATGGCAGTTCACTCATGAAGATAAAGTAACAACTCAGGGCTGGAGATATTCACAGAGCATAAGCTTAACATCTTTAGGGTGGAGATCACAACCCCAGGGCTAAAAGCTGCCAGACTCGAACAGACCCTAGCACCATAGTAATATAAGGAACTTATAATTAAATTTATAATTTGCTGTACAGTCAAGTATGTTAAAAACAGATAGCTCTTGCTTCACCACAAGAGGACTTTGCTTCTTTGCTACCATATACAAGATTTTGTGTATTCGTTTAAAACTGATAAGCAGGAAAAAACTGGATCTGTAGTTTGGACTATGGCCAGAAGCCTTGGAAAACAGCCAGCTACCCAGAGAACATGTGCAAAGACCAGGTTCATCCAAAGCGCACCCCAAGGAAGTCTGCTTTTACCCCTTTTACTTTGAGACATTGATTTTGAAGAATTAAGAATTTTAGGAAAGTTAATATGATAGGTAAATTAGATGTTGCTGAGTTAGCGGAAGTGGATAAATAGGCTTTGCTCATAGTTAACAGTAGCCATATCTTAGATAAGATATCCAGGATCTAGTAACTCACTGCTTGTCAACTTTATGTTTGGGTAGCTGTGCTTATCATGAAAAACAGAAGGTGATAAACAGATTTAAAGGACACAAAAACAGTTACAGACTTCCCATACTTGAAGAATCCATTGAACACAGGAAAACTACAAGGGTTCATTTGTCATGTATGCATTAGAAAAGTAGAAAAGTCAGAACGAAGAAGACTTATTTTACTTAATTTTGGAGACCCCTCCCCAAAATGGACCACTGACTCATTTCAGGGAACAAAACGATGCATGCTTAATAGCCTTTTTGCCAATTAGCATACGAAGCAGAGCAGAGGAAGCGACAGGGATATGAATATGCATTCATATTTTGTGTATTCAAGACTTCCGTAAATAAAAAGGCTTTGTAATACCTGTGATTTTTGCAGTGCACATTAGGGAATTATCTCACGTACTGCCCAGCCGTTATGATAAACATACACTTTCTAACTTTAAACTGTTAGAGAGTTTTTGTCCATCTCAGTTTGATATCGATATTAGATTGATATTCATATTTTAGTAAATAAACTTCATCTGACAACCCCCGCCCAAGACCACTAGAAGATAGTATGCAAGCACAGAACGATAAGAAGCTGATTACCATATGAAGAGGGGGTAGGTGGGGTTAGGCTATGAATATGTATAGGCGATGTTGAAATCTTCACAAATATATATGAGTTTAAGGGTATATAAACAGAGTCTGCTCTGTTTGGATACACATGCTTGGTGAAAATATTCCCCGTGTGTCCAGCGCTGTAATAAACATACCTGCTTCACAACTATTTATTAGTCGTGGAGTTCTTATTCCATATGTCAATAGGGTAGGGGGAAAAAGGCTTTGGGTGTGTGTTGGAAAAACCTCTGGCCAGAGGCCCAGTGACCACCTACCCTACACTGTGCAGGGAAGCCCAGCTGAGGGAACCCTACACCCAGGAAGAACACTGCATCCATGTGATGGACAGCAGAAGGACAGCAGATGTCATGGCCCATCAAAGTCCTCTGTTATAGATTGAAATGACCAACAGCCCAATTTAGGTACAAATAATCAAGTAATTTATTAAGCAAGCAGCAAGTAAGCAAAACAGTGCTGGGCAGCCGGGGAGTCTCCTGCTCTGCCAACGGCACGCAACTTCCCCTTTCCAACTCATTTCTTTTATACAGTTTTCTCTCCGGGTTACGTGTCATTTCTTCTTGTACTCTGTGCATGTGTTCTCCTGTTGCTAGGGGGTCGTTTTCTGCCTCCTGGTGGTCGAGGGGATGAAGGCAGAGGTCTTCCTCAGCATGTCTGGTGGGTGACCTTCTTCTGGCTCATGCGTATTACAACTTATACGAACTTTTGGGTATGTCCTATGTCCGTTTTAGGCTTGCTGATATTGCAACTGTTGGCGGTTAAAAGTAGCACTTGTGGTTTGGTTACCCAATTGCATAAAATTGTTAAAAATAGCATTTGCAAGTTTCACAAAATTGCTTAATGTCTTGTCATCTGATTAACAGACAGCATAGGTTTCTCAATATCTTATGATTTGATTAACAGCATAAAATCTATCACATCCTCCCAAAGGGGTCCCCAGACCCTGCACCAGAGCACTTTAGAATGATGCAACAGACCCTCAGAGTTGCAAGGGACAGTGTCAAACTGGCCCCCCCTGCAGGGGAGGCATTCCCACCTGGCCCAAAGTCCACAGGATTCTATACTTTTTGGTTTGGTGTGGATGTTGTGATGCCAGTGGGGGACCCTTACCACCAAGAAGACCAGATGGAAGGGAGCAAGGAGACCTCATTGGGACCCTCAGATAGGTAATATGCTCCACCTAACCCCTGTCACTCTCCCCCTGTATCCCTACCCTCCCACACACTCGCTTGCTTTCTTTATTCTCTTTCTTTCCTTTTCTTTCTTTCTTTCTTTCTTTCTTTCTTTCTTTCTTTCTTTCTTTCTTTCTTTCTTTCTTTCTTTCTTTCTTTCTTTCTTTCTTCTTTCTTTCTTTCTTTCTTTCTTTCTTTCTTTCTTTCTTTCTTTCTTTCTTTCTTTCTTTCTTTCTTTCTTTCTTTCTTTCTTTCTTCTTCTTTCTCTTTCTTCTCTTTCTTCTCTTCCTTTCTTTCTCCCTCCCTTTTCTCCCTCCCTTCCCTCCCTCCCTTCCCTCCCTCCTTCCCTCCTTCCTTCCTTCCCTCCTTCCCTCCCTCCCTCCCCCCCTCCCTCCCCCCCTTCCTCCCTCCCTCCCCCCCTTCCTCCCTCCCTCCTTCCTTCCTTCCTTCCTTCCTTCCTTCCTTCCTTCCTTCCTTCCTTCCTTCCTTCCTTCCTTCCTTCCTTCCTTCCTTCCTTCCTTCCTTCCTTCCTTCCTTCCTTCCTTCCTTCCTTCCTTCCTTCCTTCCTTCCTTCCTTCCTTCCTTCCTTCCTTCCTTCCTTCCTTCCTTCCTTCCTTCCTTCCTTCCTTCCTTCCTTCCTTCCTTCCTTCCTTCCTTCCTTCCTTCCTTCCTTCCTTCCTTCCTTCCTTCCTTCCTTCCCTTCCTTCCTTCCCTTCCTTCCTTCCCTTCCTTCCTTCCCTTCCTTCCTTCCCTTCCTTCCTTCCCTTCCTTCCTTCCCTTCCTTCCTTCCCTTCCTTCCTTCCTTCCCTTCCTTCCTTCCCTTCCTTCCTTCCCTTCCTTCCCTCCCTTCCTTCCCTCCTTCCCTCCTTCTTTCCCTCCCTCCTTCCTTCCCTCCTTCCCTCCCTCCCTCCTTCCCTCCTTCCCTCCTTCCCTTCCTTCCTTTCCCTCCCTCCCACAGAAGCAAATCCCTGTCTATTCTCGCACAGAACACTCTGCCAGCAAGGAAGCGCCAAAACAGACCTGGGTCATGCACTTTCCTTCTAATCACTATGTACCACCACACTCAGCCTCTCTCGTCATCTCAATGAGCTTGCCCGGAGCTTGCCCCTGAAACTTGTATTTGCACCACATTCAAGGGGCAATCCTCTTTCTTTTATAATGTGCAAAGTGCCACCAGATCTCCATGCTCTCTGCATGGTCCTTCTCAGCTTGAAAGACTACCGCACACATTACAGCCTCACAAGGACTAAAGCTCCAGAAAGACATCTCGCACAGAAAAATGTGCCGGGACAAAACCATGTTCTTCATGTCCCCTTCTCATCACTCAGATTGTGGTGCTGGGTCAAATGTCTTGGACATAGAATAGCTAATCTAGCAAGTCCTTCTCTCCCAGCACATTTCACTGAATGAAAGCTCCATGGACAGTTTGGACTCAGTGAAACAAAAGGTATATGAGTGTACCTAAAGCTGAGGAGAAACCATGCGTAGCACACTGTGGATGCATGAAGTAGACATGGGGAAAAGCGACAAATCTCTATGCCATTGGTGGGGCTTCAGTCCTGTCCAGATCACATAAGGCAAAGAATCAAGTGGCAGAGCACCGGCATTGTTTGCACAGCGAATGGAATTGCAAATGTCCAGCAGGAGCTCATTCTCAATTTGAGTCCACTGAGAATGCTCCTATTGCTTGAAAGGTAACATGAAGCCATTAGACTTCATCACAAAACATGGAGATTAGCTCTTTTTTACACTCTCAGTGTTTCAGAGTCTATGATGACTGAGTCCATAGACCACCTAGAAGCACATGTCAAAACAGAAGGCATTCTTTACATACCCCTTCTCCAAGCAGCCCTGAAACTACACACAACACACTGCATCTCTGTACTTTCAGATAGGTATGCCATCACATTTTCCACTCTCGCAGCTCCATTGCCAATTTTCAGCAGATGCTCTTACAGAAAAAAGCTCTAAAATTAAAAACAAGTGCAGGGCTGCACCATCTGCTTGCCACATGTAAGTCACATCAAACTCACCGGTGCACTACCATTGTGTTGTCTGGATCTCGGAGCCTAGATGAAAGCGCAGTTATTTCCACAGAGGGATGAAAGAAAAATCGATACCAGCAAGAAGAGCTGTCCTTAAGATTATTGCTTGAGATTGTAACATGAATTCAGCAGGCAAGAAAGTAGCAGCCATCAGCTTTTTGCAAGCCTTTATGCTACTCAGTGGGGAGCTGGACTCGAGCAACTGGGACACGTGATGAGGTGTCCACTGCTTCCAATGCCCCCTCCTGGTGCTCCCAGTGCCTCACCTCAGTGGTTCCAGTTCTCTCCCTTCAGAGCTCCCAGTAGGACTCCCTGGTTCCCTTTCCTGCCCCCAGTTCCAACCAGTGCTCTCTGCTGACTCTCAGTTCACTCCTGGTGGACTCAGTGTTGCTCCCTGCAGCACCATCCCAGTCTCAACCCTTATATCACCCCAGTGCTTCCAGTGCCATCCCCACGTCACTGCCAAACTGTCCTCAGTGCTCCCAGTTCTTTTCCACTGCTCCCAGGGTCATCCCCTGGCTCCCTCCACATCATTTCAATCTCTCTCGTGTCTTTGGCTCACCCCAAACTGACTCCAGCTCTTTTGGATTCATTGAGGTCAGATCAAAGGGGAATTTCTGTGGAAGATGCAGAACCCCTATCAGCACTGAAATTCCCAATGTTTCACCCCCTGTCTCAAGGCAACACCTAAACCCAGCTTTTCCCACCACCAACTCTGGGAAATCATGTGTCCCAAGGACCCAAAATCCTGGACACGGCACCAAAGTGGAGACACAAAACTTCCTGCAGAGGCCAACCTCCAAATTGTACGGCTGCTTTGGCCATTCCCAACCTGGAAACAACCCAAGATCACCTCGAGTGCAGAGATGGGGCACAAGGGCACCCCAAGACCATCAGACCCCTTTAGGGGCAGGTGGGGAGTACAGACACCAAGACCCTCCAGGCATGAAGGTGATGAAGAGGTGCCTGCAGTGGCCCCTCAACCCTGATGGGATGCCCCCAAGTTCAAACCTCCACATGGCTCCCCCTGAATTTTCTTGACCAGTGTTTATTGATTGGGCTTTTCCTAGTTTTCCTTTGTTTCCAGGAAATATTTCTCCAGAGGGAGGATTGGTTGTGGAAGAGATGAGGAAAAACTGCCCAATTAACAGAAGATAACTGCCCCTCTTCTAACAGATGGGAATAGAATACACACCCCCAGCTACATCTTTCAACCTATAATATCCACTTAAGACAATTCCTTTTGGAATGACACATTCCTCAACTTCCCCTGAAGTTGGGAATTTGTAGTAAATACAGACAGGTCAGGTAGCCCTGACAAGCTGGCTCTGACATTAGAAAATATCTCGATGTGTGAACAGGAGCTGCACTACGCACTGTAAAGTGAAATGAATGTTGAAGGAGCATGGTGGATCCCAGGGAACTCTGATCCCTGCAGAACCTCATCTGAAATGGATGGGCCAACCCAGCTGCACTGGGATCACAGATCACTGCACTTCCAACTGCCAGTTCAAACATCACCTCATCACCTTCCTACTGAATGCTTATCACTGCTTGCTGTGAATGACAGGGGAATTGGGTGGGGAGTAGCAGCAAATTGACAGACATTTACTGACTTTCTGAATTATTGAAAGAAATGTGATCAATTGTCACATGAACATTTATTGCTAATTCTACACAATTAAGTAATTTCATTAAATGTATCACTTACCATGCCCACAAAGACATTTCCTTCAGGGGAAAAGGAGAGTGCTTTAAACCGTGTCATAGATGAGCCCTCATTTAAGCAAGGCTTCTACAATTTCCTTTCTGTAAACCATGACAAATCCACGATTGACTTTTTTTCAAACCTTTCAGGGCAGTTCACTTGTGCTCTGTGAGTCCCACTTAACAAAGCTTTTGAAGAGATTGTTTTATCTGCAATGACTTTGTGCCTGTAATCAGAAAGTATTTTTAATTGTTCTTTTAACCATTACGGCCCTCAAAGTGGATTTGCCTGAGGAGAATAGAAGCTCAAACATGCAGGTGTGAGCAGGCTTCTTCCCCTGGAGAAATTAGAGCAAACACAGAGTTCAGACCTGTGATTCGAGGGGTCCCAGCTGACTGGAAGCTGGCAAATGTTGTCCCGATTTTCAAGGGCAAAGAGGACCCCAGACACTACAGGTCTCAGTCTCACTCTGGTACTTGATAAAATCATGGAAAGGTTTGTTCTGGGAAGTATTGAAAAATACCTAGGGGACAATGCAGGCATCAGTCAGAGTCAGCACAGTTTCATGAGGGGAAAGTCCTGCTTGTGAAATTTGATTTCCTTCTGTGACAGGGGAACCCACTTGGTTGATCCAGGAAAGCCAGTAGATGGAATCTTTCTGGATTTCAGCAAAGCTTTTGATACTGTGCCTCCCAGAATGCTTCTGGACAAAGTGTCCAGCACACAGCTGGATAAACACATTGTGGGATGGGTGAGCAACTGGGTCAGGCACCGAGAGTGGCAGTGACTGGGGTGACACCACGCTGGCAGTGGTCACCAGAGGGTTCTGCAGGGCTCCATTGGCAGCCCCGGTTCTCCAACATCTTCGTTAACAACCTGAACACAGGACTTGAAGGGATTATCAGTAAATTTGCTGATGACACCAAACGGGGAGGAACTGTCACCTGCCTGGAGAGCAGAGAGGCTCTGCAGAGAAACCTCCCTAATAGAGATGGGCAATCACCAATGGCATGGAGTTTAACAAGGGAAGGGTTAGATTCTGCCCCTGGGATGGGCATCCCCAGTTTGGCGTATGGACAGGGGAAGGAGAGGCTGCAGAGCAGCTGCAGGGAGGGACCTGGGGGTCCTGGCCAAGGGCAAGTTGAACATGAGTCAGCAGTGCCCTGGCAGTCCAAGGTGCCACTGTGTCCTAGGGGCAGCAGGCCCAGCATCCTGGTCTCTGGGCCAGGGAGAGGATTGTCATGCTCTGCTCTGCACTGGGGTGGCCTCACATTGAATGACATCACTCATAATATACTCACTCGATATAAAAAAGACATAAAGCCATTGTAGAGTGTCCAGAGGAGGTCACAAGAATGGGGAAGGGTCAGGAGGGGCTCTGTGAGGAACTGCTGAGGGCACATGGTTTGTTCAGCTGGAGAAGAGGAGACTCAGGTCAGACCTCACTGAGCTCTTCAACATCTTCCCAAAGGGCAGTGCAGGGGCCAGCACCAATCTCTTCACTCTCATGAGCAGGGACAGGACTCGAGGGAATGGCTGGATATGAGTCAGGGGAGGGTTAGGCTGGATATCAGGAGAAAGTTTTTCATCTAGAGGGGGGTTGAGCACTGGAACACAGTTCCCAGGTGTAGGAAATCCCTTTTTTGTCCCCTCTGATCACAGGGTGGGAATCCTACATGAACACAGGTAAAAGACGAAAGGCACTCTTCTCCTTGGGACCAAATCCTGTTTATTATCAGGAGCCACCTTAGATCCAGGCAACACCTCAGGGGGTAACAGTGGCCAAGGTGTTTGATGGTGTCCAAGAGAGTGAGAGCGTGTTCTCCCAGGGGGTTTTGAGCCCAGGGAAAAATGGGTGGGGCAGAGCCGAGGGGACACATCCAATGGGACACAGATGAGGAGAAGGGGAGGGGACAGAAGGTCAGGGAGAGCCCATCACACCTGAGGCTTATCAGGGGAGGGGAAAGGTGTGTGGAATAGACCAATGTGACATAGTGCAATATAAAAACTACTCAGTGCAAATTCCCAATCACCCAGTGCAAAACAACATCTAAATATCTATTTAGTGCATCACAACACCCAGGGAAGTGGTACCAGCCCCAAGTCTGTTTTGGGACAAGAAGCATTTGGACAATGGTGGAATTGTTGTGATGTCCTGTGCAGGGCAGGAGTTGGACTCGATGATCCTGATGGGTCCCTTCCAACTCAGCATGTTCTGTGCTGCTCTGAAATTACTTCAGCATTCAGCTTTCACTCCAGAATAAAGCTGTTCCAGCCTGTTGAACACAGACATTCCACCCCTCCTAAGTACAGCACCTACAATATTCCTTAATTTATTTGGATTAAAGAAAGAAAGAAACTGCATTTAAGTGTCACTGTAACAATTCTGTGCCCTTCCTTACTGGTTGCTTGTAAGTGGGGCCATTTACAGAGCAGCTCAGCAGGGTCCATGGTTTGCCCCGGCCATGGGAGGGAACAGAACAGGGTGTGGGTGCCCCTCGTGCCCCTGTCAGTCATGGGGGGTGTGGCAGTGATGGGGGACAGGTGGCCTGATCATGCCACCGGGGGTTCTAGGACGGGGCACAGGTGGCCATGGAGGTGCCACAAAGGTTGTGCTGATGCCAGGGTACACATGGCCATGGAGATGCCACCGTGGGTATGGTGACACCAAGGGACGTGTGGCCTTGGAGGTGCCACTGCAGGGCCCAGGATGCTCATGGAGATGCCACCAGGGACAGGTGGCCATGGGGTGGCAATGACAGTGGGTGTGGCAGTGTGACAGTGACAGGCCATGTGTGGGGCCAGGCTGGGGTGGCTCTGTGCCTGCCCTGTGGGTGGCCCCACTTGTGTTGAGCTGGTTTGGCTGGGTCCCAGTGCCGGTGCCACAGGGCCTGGCCTGGTGCCACTGTCAGGGCCAGCCCCAGCATGGGCAACACTGGGACAGGGACACATGGAGCTGGAAGGGACCCTGGGGATAGGGGAGACTGGGCACCCCAGGGGGCTGTGCCAGGCCAACACCTCCCACCCCATACCCCAGAATTCGTCACCCTCCACCCATCATCATCATCACCCCAAAAGTCATCACCATGACACCCAAACCATCCCCATCACCCCCCACCCATCATAATCACCCCAAATGTCATCACCTCCCACCCATCACACCTCAAAATTTCCCCCACTGCTCACCACCACTCTCCCACCCCCGTACCCCCCTCACCTGCCCCATACTGCGCCCCCAGCGCTGCCTTGGCTCCGCTGTCGCTGTGTCACCTCCTCCTGTCCTCGGAGTGCAGGTACTGCTGCAGGGGTGGCCTTGTCCCATCGTGTCCCCTCGGATCCCCTGTACCCTTGGGCACCTTGGAGGGGGCGAAAAAAACCTTCTGGGACAGCGACCGGTGCACGCTGGCCTTGGGGACACCCCTGTCACCAGCCCTGTCACCTTCAGTGCCAGGGTGGCTGTAGGAGCGTTTCCAGCCCAGCAGCTGCTCCCAACGCCAGCTCCCTGGGGACCTCCTGCCCCTTTTGGGGTTGCCGCCAGTGGACTGCCGGTGGCAATCGCAGTGCGCCACTTGTAGTTCTTCAGTAGGGTGGGGGCTTGGGGGTGGCTGGGTGGGCTTCCACCTCCATGTGTTGGGGGGAGAGTAGAGTTTGGGGGGTCCGTGGGGTAGATATGGGGTGGTGGGAAGTGGGGGAGTCACTCTGGGGGGCCCAGGGGATAAATTTGGGAATGGTGGGATGGGGGAAGTAATTTTGTGAGTTGGAATTGTGCGTGGCAGGATGGAAAGAATAATTTTGGGGGGTTCATGGGCTGGACTTGGGGTTAATGGAATGAGTGGAGGCATTCTGGGGGTCCCTGGGCAGGTGTGGGTGGGGTTGGGATGGGGAGAATCACTCAGGGGACTCCAGGGGCTGGACTTGGGCATCATGAGGTGGGCATCCCCAACTTGGCATCCCCACCTTGAGATATCCCCAATTTTTGGTGTCCTGCCTCCCTCGGATACCCCTGCCTATCTAGGGGACCCAAATTTTTGGGTTCTTCTGCCCACCCAGGGGGTCCCTACCCAGTGGGTGCCCATGCCAGCCCCTCGCAGCCCCCACCCCTGCTGGGGATAGGGTGCCAGGGGGACAGGGTGATGGGTGCCCTGCAATCCCTGTGCCTTGGACACAGGTGGGACTGGAGGTGTTTCCATCGTGCCCCAGCCATGCTTCCCCTGTGCTCCCCCGCACCCTCAGGACCCCCTGATCCCCCCTTTGTCACCTGCTCAGCGCAGGACGCACAGTGGCACCACAGGACCCCCTCTCTGTGACATTCCCGAGGTGGCACCTGTGCTTTTGATCACCACGATTCACCAATTTGTCACCAGCGCCCACATGTAGAATGTGTGGCCCCACATCCTACAAGGGGGGGTGACAGCCTTTTTGGGGTCCCCCCATGCCACTTCCAGCCCCCTGCGTCCCCCCGAGGATGCCACGTGACCCCATATCCCCCACGCTGTCCTGACTGCAGCATCCCCCGAGAAGATCTTGGGGACTTTGGGGACTGTCCCCATGTCCCCCCTGTCGGAACTCACCCTGGGTTGGGGTGAGCCCGTAAAGGTGGAAAAGTCTCTCCTCCAACCCGTGTCTCCAAAGAAAGACTCAGTAGTCTTCAGTCGTCCGGTCTCAAGGTAGTTTATTGTGTGTTATCTAAAAGATTTCTCCCTGAGCTGCTGCGGTCCGTTCAGCAGTCAGGAGAGGGCACGCTCTGACGCCCAGGGGGCTGGTGCCCTCTTTTATACCTTATATTACGTATTAGATGTTTACAGTTTTCTCCTAATGCCCATCTCCTGTATTGAACAGTGACTTTCTACTCTAAACCAATCTGTGAATGCCAACATCACCAAGAACATGGAGGTTAGGAAGAAGAAGGAAAAAGGACAGGGCACACCCAAGTCCCTCCATCTTAGAACTTCTGACCCCCATGTACAAAACTCAGACCCCTCTGTACAAGGTTTAAAACCCCCCTGTACAGCACTCAAAAATTCTTCCTTTCACTCTGTGACTACTTCTACTATAATATCTAAACTTTTGTGACTTCTTGTTCTTCCTGCAAGGTTGGTAAATTGTTCCATGGATCAGGTTCAAAGCCACAGGGGTCTGTGGCTGCATTCCAGGGTCTCAAATGCTTCTGACCTGGGCCCAGAGCATCCAAGAGTGTCCAAGGGACATTCTGGGTTCCGACACCCCCCACCCCGTCCCCACAGTACATCCGCTGCGCTTGGTCCCCATTCCTGTTGTGGCTTCCCTGTGTGACTGGGTGTGAGAGACAGTCTGAAGTTTCCTTCATTTACCTCATGACTGTCGCAAGGACCCTGCAGACCCTGACAGGAGTTCTGGCCTGGCTGAGGTGGATGCAGACGCTTGCCCAGTGACTGTCAGCAGCTGCGCTCGCTGTGCTTCTACAGAACACTGCATTCCTGCAGGCTGTGACCAGCGGTGGCTCGTCCCTGCGTGCCAGCACCTGCTCCACAGACCAAGGGGCTCTTCACAATGGCCCATCAATCTGGCCTACCTTCTGGCCAGATGCCACTCTCTTTGGCTAAGGACTGTATAAACTGTAACTTTTTGGGAAGACTTTGGTGCACCCCCATGGATGACGGCGAATCCATGTGGCTGGACCATTGAGGATCTCGTCTCGACAGTGGTAGCTATAATTCCCCTTTCCCCTCTTTTCTCTCTATCCTTTATTTCCTTTTCTGTCCCCTCTATTGCATTTGCTGTTGGTACCAAAATAAAGGTGCATTTATTGTGATTAAACTGATGGTCCCCTGCCATTTGCCTTTTTGCACTTTTGGGATCGGTTAACGAACCAGCACGACACCCCGCAGGAGCGGATCGTGACACCAGGCAGGACTTTCAGTCACCCCTTCACCTCCTCCTCCTTCTCCACCACTGCCCCAGGAGGTGATGCCACTGTTCCCGCTGGGGATGTGCCGGCGACACCTGGGGGACCCCGCGGGTCACCTCTCGAAGAGACTGTGGGGTCATGGTGGCTCCTAGAGTCCCTCCAAAATGACAGCTGCGGGGCCCGGGATGCTGCAGGTGCCAGTTTGGGGGCTGTGTGCTCTTTTTGAGGGGGGGTGTTTGGGGTCTCCAGGGTGGCTCCCAAAGTCCACTCCCATCACCCCCAAAGTCACCCCCAGCCCGTGCCTCAGATTTCCCTTGCTCTGCAGGGACCACCCAGAGCGGATGTCCTGGAATTGGATTTATTTTGGGGGGTTTTGGGGTTAGGGCTACTGTGGGCTGCTGGGCCAGTGGGGTGGGCCAGGGTGTGGCTGGGCTGGTGGTCATCTGGGCTGGGGGCTGTCCAGGCTGAGGGGCTGCAGACCAGAGGCCAGCTGGGATCCATGGGTCTGGTGTTCATCTGGACAAATGTCCAGCTTGATGCATCAGACCAACATCTGCTGGACCAGTGTCCATCCAGACTGGGCTGGTGTCCATCTGGACCACTGTCCAACCTCTCCTGCCTTCATCCAGCCCGGCCGGAGCCGCTCCTCACTGCAGAGTGGACAAGACCCACAATCAGTCACAAGATGACCCTAAACCCCTTCCCACCAATCCCACCAGGCCACCTACCCTGAGCCCCAGTGCCACCGGTGTCCCCTGGAAGCCGGGCCAGCTCTGGATCTCCTGGAAGAGGGCATTGCCGGGGCAGTCGGTGTGGCCGAGCTGGCGGTGGCCACGGAGGGTGAAGTCCGGCCGTATGTGTCCAGACCAGACAGCGCAGGGCAGGAGCTCGTCCCGCACTAGGGCCAGCGTGTCGGGGTCCGGCAGGGTGGCCGTGAAGTCCCCGATGATGCCAATGCCAAAGCCTTGGGTGTTGTAGCCCTTGGTGTGGGCACCCACCCAGTGCCATCCCCGGCCCTCGTAGAGGTACCCATCCGAGCCCACCACAAAGCTGCGAGGACATGATGGCAGTGAGGGGACAGTGGGGGACAGTGGTGGGGATTGCAGGGGACAATGGCGGGGACTGCAAAGGGACAGGGATGGGGATAGTGGAGAGACAGTGATGGGGATTACAAAAGGACAGTGGTGGGGACTGCAAAGGGACAGGGATGGGGACAGTGAGTGGACAGTGATGGGGACAATGCAGGGACAATGGTGGGGGCTATAAGGGTTTGTGGGGACAGAAGGGGAAATGGAAATGGGGACTGTGCGTCAACACGGATGGGGACTGTGAAGGGACAGGGATGGGGCCTGTGGGGGTTATGACTGCACCCACAGGGGGTGCCAGGGCGCGTGGCAGGTGCCATCACCCCAGGGAGGAGACAGTGACCTGTAGCCGATATCATCCCAGCCACGGGTGTCCTGGTGGAAGTGCTGCATGTTCCTCATGGCGCGGGTGCAGGCACCAAAGGTCCGGCAGGGCTGCGATGGCTCCAGGGTGTGGTGCAGGAACACCGAGCCCAGTGGGGGCTGCAGCAGGGCTGGGGTGCCCCGGTAGGGACGGGCACCCCACAGACAGCGCGGCACAATGGCCGGGCACTCTGTGGGGACAATAGGGTGGAGGTGTCCCCTGAGATGTGGGACATGGCAGAGGCCATGGGGGGAAATGGGGTTTGATGGGGACACAGTAGAGTCCACATGGTGACAAGGGGCTTTATGGGCCCCTGGGGACATGGCAGAAGTCATATGGGGACAAGGAGCTCCTTGGGGACATGGTAGAGTCCACCAGGGGATGAGGGACTTGACAGGTCCTTGGGAACATGAAGAGGCCACGTGGGGACATGAGGCTTGAAGAGGACACAGTAGAGTCCAGCAGGGAACAAGGGGCTCCTTGGTATCCATGTGGGGACAAGGGGCTGGATATGTCCCCATAACCATTGGGGATATGGCAGAGGCCTTGTGGGGACAAAGTCCTCCTTGGGGACATGGGGCTTGATAAGTACTTGGGGTCATGGCAGAGGCTGTGTGGAGATATAGGGAGTGATAATCTTTGCCTGGGAGGTGACAACGCCCATTTAGGGCGTGACAATCCCTGTTTGAGGGGTGACACCCCTGTTTAGGGGGTAACAATCCCTGTCTGGGAGGTGACAACTACTGTTTAGGGGGTGACAACTCTGTTTGGGGGGGGACAACGCCCATTTGAGCAGTGACAATCTGTATTTGAGAGGTCACAATGCCCATTTGTGCAGTGGCAATCCCTGTTTAGGGGGTGACAACCCCTGTCTGGGAGGTGACAACTCCAGTTTGGGAGGTGTCAAGCCCATTTAGGAGATGCCACCCCACCCGTACCTACATAGCGCTTGCTGAACTCCCACGCCGCCCTACGAGCCACGGCTGCCACCTCCTGTGTCCCCATGTCCCTCAGGAGCTCCAAGGTGGGTGACAGCGTCCTCAGCAGCCCCAAAACTGCTGCCACCTCCTTCTCCAGTCGTCCCTGTCCCACCAGTGCCCCAAAATCCCGGCGCCGGTAACTGCTGGGGGGTCTCCCCACTTCTGAGCCATTCCCAGTCCCGTAGTAGTCCCGAAGCAGTTCGGCCACCGGGAGGGGTCCCCGGGCCAGCTGCGCCCCCAGGATCGCCCCATCCATGGCCCCAATGGCCACAGGGTCGGGGACAGGGGACGGGGGACCCCTCAGGGTGTAATTCTGGGGGTTCTCCACGTTGTCCCAGCAGCCGCCAGGTCCCAGTGCGGTGGCGTTGTTGTCACCCCCCTGCGCCAGCAGGAAGGATGTCCCCAAAGCTTCGGCGATGGTGACAGCCAAGAGGGGGTCGGCTGGCGGGTCAAGGGTGGGGAGGGGTCGCCCAAACCCGCCAGATCTCAGCCCCGCCTCGATGCCGGCCAGGAGGGGACCGAGGGCCACTGTGGAGCCGTCGGGGGCCAGCACCGCCCCTAGCTCCGGTGTTGTTGGGTCGTGGTGGAGGAGCTCGGTCAGGAGCTGCCACTGGCCTGGGGTGAGAGCCGGGGGGCGTTTGGGGTTCCCGAGGGGCTCGCCCAGCACTGCCCGGCACCCCGGGGTGCTGCAGACACCCAGCTTCCTCCCTAAGGCCACGGCGGTGCCGGGGAAGCCGCCCCGGGCCGGGGACTCGAGGGTGTCCAGGATGTCAAGAACCGAGTCCATGTGGCGTGGGGTGACAACTGGGGACACAGCTGGGGACATGCCTGGGGTGACAGGGGGTAGGGGATGAGGGGGGTTAAGGGGGTTGTAGGACGGGGGGGCACCCAAAAATGTGCCACAAGCAAGGGGAGGGCACCCCAAATAGGGGGGAAAGGACCCGAAAGAGGGGGAAGGGATGCAAAATAGGGAGAAGGGACCCAAACCAGGGGGAAAGGATCCAAACCAGGGGAAAGGACCTCAAATAAGGTGAAAAGACCCAAACCAGGGGGAAAGGACCCAAAATAAGGGGAAAGGACCCAAAATAGGCCTAAAGGACCCAAAAGAGGGGGAAAGGAACCAAAACAGGGAGAAAGGATCCAAAATAGGGGGAAACATACCCAAAAGAGAGAGGAACGACCCAAAATCAAAGGAAAAAAGGTCCTGGGGTGTTGTGGGATGTCGTGGCATGTCCTTACCTCTGCCGGGGTGGGCGCAGACACTCAGTGCCAGAAGAAGCCATGGAAACATCATGCAGGACACGGTGACACCTTGAGAGACACAGGGACACCCTGCAGACCAGGGGGACACCCTGCAGGACACAGGGACACCCTGTGGGACACAGGGACCTCCTGCAGGATACGGCCCCAGGGCCTCAGGGACTTTGACCCCACAGGGACACATGGGAGAGGGACAGGGACACAGGGAAAGCGACAGGGAGACACGGAAAGGGACAGGGACACATGGGGAGGAGGGAACACAGAGAAAGCAACAGGGAGACATGGAAAGGAACAGGGACACATTGGGGGGGACGGGGACACAAAGGGAGGAGGGGGCATAATGCCACCAGGACACACATCAGGGACGATGTTGCCACACCTGTGGGGACGCTGCCACCATGACATGTCAGTGCATGAAGCCACCAGGATGTGTCAGGGGACACTGTCACCAAGCCATGTAACCCCCCGGGTGACACTGACCCTTGTCCTGTCCCCAGTCTGTTCCCAGGGGCAGTTGGGGTCCCCTGAGTGCAGTGGCTCTGGGACACCCTGATGGTTGTCACCTGCTTCTGGGCCACCTGTCACCAGCTGAACAAGTTCCCTGTCCTGCCTTAGTGGGTGGTGACATTCAGCTAGGACATCATGGTGGTGACTATGGGGACCTAGTGGCAGGAACTGCATCAGGCAGTGCTTCGCCGTGGCTGAGATGAAGGTGCTGGTGGCACTGTGGTGGCACTGACATTGTCCCAATTCATGACCCCACCCATGCCCATGTTCCCCATGTCCCCATCCATGGCCATGTCCCCCCATGTCATTGTTCCCCACCCATGCCTTTGTTCAACATCTTTATTTTTACCCCAGTTTCAGGGGTTTCAAAGGGATGAACACAAATTAAAAAAAATCAAGGCTAAACCAAAAGGATTTATGTGTCTGTGCCAGCCGAGCATCCACATGCTTACATGGGTGGAAGAACCTTTTTAAGAGGGGTTTCCATCCCACTGTCTCCAAAATTGTGAGTTTTGCCCCAGTACATCCCCTTTTGGCTGTGGAAAATGCCTGTGGGCCAGAGAGAATTAAAACAATGGATTTATGTTGGAAAAGACCTCCAAGGCCATCCAGTGTTGCTTGATGTCACCAGAAGATGCAAAAGGTGAGATTTTTCTGGGGATGAAAATTGACAAATCTGCTCTCCACAATGGATTTCTGATGGTCTGTGGATGTATCCAGGTACCCATGGGGAGCCCAGGAGGATGTGGAGCCCCCAGCCAGGGATCTTCCCAACACAGATCACCAGGACCACAGATCATGGAGCTCATCGTGAAGCTCTTCCCACACTCTCCACACTTGTAAGGTCTTTCCCCAATGTGGATTCTCCAGTGGTAGATCAGAGTTGAGCTCTAGTTGAAGCTCTTCACACATTCTGAGCACTTGTGGGGCTTCTCCCTGCCATGAAGCTGCTCATGGACACCCAGCTCTGAGCTCTGGCCTATCTCCAGCTGTGTTTCTGGCCCAGGGTGGGTCTTTCCTCCTCACAGATCCTGGGGCTGGGTTTGCAACCCCTCCTCATAAAGGATCTCTGGGGCTTTTCCTCCCTTTTGGATTCCTGCGACATGGAGCTGCTCAAAACGGCCTCTTCCTTTAGGTTCTGCTGTGGGGATTTGTCCTGCCTGGTCTCCATCCTCCTCCTGAGGGAGAAAGGACAAGAAGAGGATAGGATTTGCCTCCGTGCTGGAGGGAAGGGGAAGGAGATCCCCCCCAATCCATCCCTGGCAAGATGGTGTTGGCAGCGAGGCTGTCCTGCAGCTGGGGGCCGTGCTGGGCTGGGAGATTGTAAGAGACAGTCTGAAGTTCCCCTCATTTTTGCCTCACGATCGTTTTAATGGCAGAGACTAAGATCCTGAAGACCCCTATTGGAGTTCTGGCCTGGTTGAGGTGGATGTTCGCCAAGTGATTATTTGCAGCTGTGTTTACTGTGTCACCACACTACACTGCTTCAAGCAGGGCCTGGATAGGAGCTGCTTGCTCTGTACACTTACACCTGCTTCACAATACCCGCTCATCACAACAGCCCATGAATTTTCCCACCTCTTGGCCAAATGAACTTTATGGGGTAACTTTGGTGATCTCCTGCAGAAGATCCCTCATCTGCCTCACAACCACCGTGGCAGATGGAGATTGAAGCTCCTTCCCAAGGACTGAGACTGAGACCCCTATAATCCTAACACAGGGGCGCTGATCTGACTGAAGCAGGTTGTTTGCCAAATGGTGCCTGCAGGTGTGTTCGCTAGACCAAGAAAACAACGGGACTCGCTCACTGCTGAAATTGACTTGCCTTGCTTCAGAACAGGAACTGTCTGTACCTGTTTTTCAATAGACTCATTTCTCCATTACCTGTTCCCTCCACTTGGCAGAGGACTATAAAAGACCCCTAAGTTAACCAAGACTTTGGTGAACCCCCCCAGACGACAGTGAATCTATGTGGCTGGACCATCAAGGATTTAGTCTCTCCATTTGGTAGCTATATCCCTCTTCCTCCTCTTTCACTCTCTCTCTATCCTTTATTTCCTTTCTGAACCTTCTATCACATTTGTTGTGGGCACTCAATAAAGGTGCATTTCTTGTGATTAAACTGATGGTTCCGTGCTGTTTGCCTTTTGCACTTTTGGGATCGGTAAAACGCACCATCACAACATCCTGCTTGTTCTAGCGGATCGTGACAGAGATGGAGCAGGAGAGACTAGGAAAGGGGCAGTGACTTCTTCCTCACCTGCCTGAGTGTCCCAGGACATCTTCCTCTTCCTTGGGGTCGCCTCCCCCTCTATCCGGCCAAAGTTTGGGAATGGGAAATCCTGGTTTGCGGGGGACAAACATGCTGAGCGTGTTGGGTTTGATGGTCCCGGCTGCGCAAGTCCAGTCGGACAAGTGACCACCTTTCTGCCTCGGGAGCCCGGACCCCGCTCATCTCCAGCTTCCCCCACCCCTTCCGTCTACCGGACGTTCCCCCGGCTCCGGGATCGCCCCTCTGCGCTCTCCCCACTCCGAGGCTCCCGCGTTCCACCCCGGCTCTCTACGGGGAATCCCCAACACCGACATCGCCCCCGTCCCCGCCGGTACCGCGCGACCGCTACCTGGGACCGCCTAGATCCCCCCAAAGTGGAATTTGCGGCTCAGCTTTGGGGACCTGCAAGATTCAAACAACCCCATGCCCCGCAAAAAAAATCCTCCGGGAGACCCCCCGATGGATTTTGGCCGATTTGAGCCTTTCCGGCTCACCTGCGGTTTCGGGGGGGCGATGCTGCCGGAGCCGGGGGAGCCTCAGCGGGCGGGCCAGGGAACCGCGTGGCTTCCTGCTGCTGCTGCTCCTCCTCCCGCTCTTCGTCCTTCTCCTATTTCTGCTCCTGTTCTTCCTGCCGCTCCTGCTTTTCCTTTTCCTCCTCCTCTCTCCCTCCTCTCCATCCCGCTCCTCCTCCGCTCCCAGCCCGGCCCGGGCGGTGCCGACATCCAAAAGCAACCGCGCTCTGCTCTGAGGCGGTTGTAAAGCGGCCCCGCCCCGCCCGGCACTGGGAGCGATACTGGGAGCCAGGAAGGAACTGGGAGCCAGGAAGTATCCTGGGATACCAGGAAGGAACTGGGAGCACTCTCCCTCCCAGCATCGCTGTTACTGGGAGCACTGGGAGGGAACAGGGAGGAAACAGCGCCCGGACGCGGCTGCAGCCGGCGGGGGCGGGGCCAGACGGAGGGCGGAGCTATGGAAATACCAGGGGGATCGCGCCACGTGATTGGTGGGCGGGAGCAGCGCGAGGTTTCCCCGGTCACGTGAGGGCTGGGGCGGGCCGGAGCCATGGTGGCGGCGTCCGGTGAGAGAGGACGGGACCGGGAATAGGGACCGGGAATAGGGACCGGGACCGGGAATACAGGACAGAGACCAGGAATGGGTCTGGAATTACGGGACAGAGACTGGGAATGGGACTGGAAATATGGGACAGAGACCGGGAATAGGACTGGAAATACGGGCGTGGCACCGGGAACGGGAGTGGGAATACGGAAACAGCAACCAGACTGAGAATATGGGATGAGGAATAGGAAGATGAGACCGGGAGCGGGACTGGAAATACGGGAACTGGAATATGGGAACGGGACCGAAAATGGGAATGTGGAAACGGAAGAGGGAATATAGAAATAGAAATATGCAAACGGGAATACGAGAACGGGAACAGAAAAGGGCATACGGGACTGAGAATATGGGAACGGCAACCAGACAGAGAATACGGGATAGGAACAGGGAATGAGACCGGGGATAGGGTCTGGACTGAGAAGGGAGCAGGACGGGACACGGGAAGGGGCGGGGGGCACGGGAGTGACAGCGGGGAGAGGGGTATCCAGGACGGGGGACACCGGGAACCGGGACAGGGGGACATGGGGATAGGTCCAGGGCAGTGAGTTTTTTATCAGCTGCCCCAGAACCTCCACCAGGGTCTCCCGGTGCAGCCAGAGCCTCTTGGCCTTGGTTTCCCAAAACCCTGAGCAACACCCAAGTCCCTCCCAGGAGTGCTCAACTCCCTCCAGCCCACACAGCCCCTGCAAGTTCCTCCCATGGCACCGACCATGTCTTAGTTCAAGGTCTTTATTTTTACCCCGGTTTTGGGTGTTTGGAAAGTTCAAAGAGAAATTAAAAGAAAATAAAGGCCACTGGGAGCCTGGAAGAGGTGGAGCCCCCCAGGCAGGTGTCTTCTCAACACGGATCACCAGGGCTCTGCCCAACAGGGGTCACTGGGGATCCTCCAATGTGGATCCTCCCATGGGGGATGGAGCTGGAGCAGCGCACAAAGCTCTTCCCGAAGCTCTTCCTGCACTCAGGGCACTCACAGGGATTCCCTTAGTGATGCCTCTGTTGGTGTTGGATCAAGGCTGAGCTGTGCCTGAAGCTCTCGCCACACTTGAGACACTAGTATGGCCTCTCTCCAGTGTGAATCCACTGATGTAGGAGGAGATAAGAGCTGCTCTGAAACCTCTTCCCACATATTCAGGACACTCATAGGGCCTGTGACATCACAAGGAGCGGGGCTGGGATTTGCTCTGGTGCCTGTGACATGACAAGGAGCGGGGCTGGGATTTGTTTGGTGCCTGTGAAATCCCAAGGGCAGTGTCCCAGCGGGGCAGCTCTCAGTGTCCCCAGCAGGTCACAGTGTCCAGTGCAGCCCGTGCCAGCGGTCACTGCGCACACGGGGCAGGCTGGGCAGGATGGGGGTCGGGGCAGAAACGCCGCCCCCGGGACTGGGCTCTCCCCCTGCCTCTGGGGCCCAGCCCCTGCTGGGAGCGCCTTGGGCAGGGCACGGGGCTGCTGCTGGGCCAGGGGGACAGGCCTTGCCCCCTGCCAGCTGCCCGGGCCCCTCTGATGCCTGTCCCACGTCCCTGTGGCTCCTGTCCTTGCTACTCCCTGCCACCTTCACTCCCTCCATCAAAGCCCCACTCAACCTCTGTACGATGACCTCTGGAAAGAAAGAAAGAATGAAGGAAAGGAACTGTTGTCTGTTCACCCTGGCTGGATGCCAGGCACCCACCAAAGCTGCTCTCTCACTCCCCTTCAGAGATGGACGGGAGATAAAAAATGGAATGGAGGCTTCATGGGTTGAGATAAGGACTGGGACAGATCACTCAGCAAAGGCCATCATGGCAAAACAGGTTTGAAATTAGAGACATTAATCGAATTTATTACTATCAAAATCAGAGCAGAATAGTGAGGAGTAAAATAAAGGTTTAAAAACACCTTCTGCCCATCCCTCCCTCCTTCCCAGCTCTACCTCCTCCCCCAGTGGGTGCAGGGAGACAGGGAATGGGGGTTCTGTTCAGTTTACACCCTGTTGTTTCTCCTGCTGCTTGGGGAGAGGAGTCATTCCCCTGTTGTGCCTGGGTCCCTCCCCGAGACACTTCTCCATGAACTTCTCCAAGGTGAGTTCATCTCAGGGACAGCAGTTCTTCACAAACTGCTGCAGCGTGGCTCGCTCTTCCATGGGCTCACAAGTCCTAGCAGGACCCTGCTCCAGCGTGGGCTCCTCTCTCCAGGGGTTTGCAGGTCCCTGCCAGGTTCCTGCTCCAGCACAGGTTTCTCATGGGGTCACAGCCTCCGCTCAGGCATCCCCCTGCTTTGGCACGGGCTCCTCCAGGTGCTGCAGGCGCATCTCTGCGCTCTGTACCCTCCATGGGCTGCAGGGGCCCAGCTGCCTCACCAGGGACTGCACCAGGCAATCTCAGGGCAATCAGCTCCAGCACCTGGAGCAGCTCCTGCCCCTCCTCCTGCCCTGCCCTGGAGTGTGGAGAGCTGTTCCTCTCACATGTTCTCACCCTGTTCTTCCCTGCTCACAGTTACATCTACAAGATCACCCATTTTCTTAAATCTCTTATCCCAAAGGCGTTACCACCATTTCTAACTGGCCCAGCCTTGGCTGGCGGCTGGTCCCTCCTGGAGCCGGCTGCAATTGACTCTGTGGGATATGGAGGAGCAGCTGCTTCCAGCAGCCTCTCACAGAAGGTGCTCCTAGAGCCCCTCCCTTACCAAAACCTGGCCATGCAAACCTAGTATAAGTATAGTAGGGTTTTTACAGCCATTATTAATTTTTATTATTTCTATTCTCACTATTGTTGCTATTAATTTAAATATCACTGTTGTTGGTATTAATGTTACAGTTATTACTGTTTTTATCTTTTTTACTCTATATTAATAGTGGCTACAGTAGAATTGAAACCAAAGTTCTTAATTGCAAGTGGAAGCTATAATTTTGGCAGTTGCTTGCCTTGCCCTGTTCTGTGTCATTACTGTGTGTGAAGCTGCCTGGGCTCCTTATTTTCCTGGTTTTGGAAATTCGATGGCATTGCTCACATGTCAGAAAGAGATGACTTGTTCCAATCAAATGCATTGCCTGAGCTCTTCTAGTCCCAGTATTGGAAGATTGTTTTCTAACGTTGTTGACTTTCCCAGCTGCTGTTAATATTTGTGATTTTATAACAGAATGTTCTCGGATGTTATTTTGCAAGATTCTGTAATCAGCTTCCAGTTTTGCTCTTGGATTTCTTAATGGTGTGACAGAACTGAAGCTAGCATTTTCGGTGGGAAGTGTCCTAGTTTAGGGCAAATTTGGGAGAAAACCTCCAGGAGGAGCCCCCCCATACAGCGAACCCCCATGGCCCCTCCCCCACCTGGTTTGGGAAGAATTTCCTCGGAGCGAAGTGGGAAAAAACCCTGTTTATTTACCATGCAAAACACTCCCCAGCACAAAACAACAACACCAGATGACAAACTCTTTCACCGCTCTGAAAAGATGACAAATTCAGAAAGTCTCTCCTGGGAGTGGTCGCCCAGTTCTCGGTCTCCGGTGCTGGGGATGGCTGCTGCAGGTCACAAAATGCAGGCTCTTGTTTCTTTTTGTTTCCCAGGTCCCAGTCTGGAGCAGGTTCAGATGATATTCAGGAAAGGGAAAGGAAAAAAAAACAATCCAGGGTAAAAATTGGACTGCCTAGCTAAACTAACTTATAAGCAAAAGCAAAAGCAAGGGCAAAGCGAAAGCAAGCAAGCAAGCAAGCCTTAGCCTCTCCTAGACACAGATCATGGGAGAGGTGAGCCGGCTGATAACAACACAAAACAAACCTTCACTTTCAGAGTCAGTCCTGAAGGCACAGAACATAATATCAGGCATAAACAGAACACATGATTGGGAATGCAAGCACCGTAACATCACCCTAGGACATCCCACCCCCTATCTCCAAATCGTCAACATACTACCAAACATCATGTAAAAACTTCATCAAGTAAAAACTTCCATCTTTCACTCACTCAGACACATTTCCTTCTCTCTCACTTGCTCAGACCTTCGACACTTACACATTTCCTTCTATCTCACTTGCTCAAACCTTTGACACTTACACATTTCCTTCTGTCTCATGTCTGTGTGGTTTAATGTACAAACAATGGCAGTAGCATCCAGCAAACAGTAATATTTGCATATGAGTCCCACCCCACAATCAGATCTCCTTGAGGTACATATGGTGTTGTTCCATCTCTCTGCATTATCCACCATGTACAACCTGGTCCCTGAGCAAAGACAATCCCATGAATGGGTTTGTATGTACTCAAGGCAGAATTGATCCACACTGTCTTCCCTAACAAACCTCTGATATGTGCCACTGGGACTTTATCTCCGTCTACTATATTCAGGGACTCAGATTGGGCAGGACCTGCTCCATTGGTGGAACCTCGGGTGTTAACTAACCAGGTGGCCTTTGCTAAATGCTGCTCCCAGTTTTTTGAAAGATCCCCCACCCAATGCTTTCAAGGTGGTTTTTAACAGTCCATTGTACCTCTCCACTTTGCCTGCAGCTGGTGCATGGTAGGGAATATGGTACACCCACTCAATGCCATGTTCCCTAGCCCAGGTGTTGATAAGGCTGTTCTTGAAATGAGTCCCATTGTCAGACTCAATCCTCTCAGGGGTACCATGCCTCCAAAAAACCTGCTTTTCCAGGCCCAGGATGGTGTTATGGGCTGTAGCATGAGACACAGGGTAGGTTTCCAACCATCCTGTGGTGGCTTCCACCATTGTGAGCACGTAGCGCTTGCCTTGGCATGTCTGGGGCAGTGTGATGTAGTCAATCTGCCAGGCCTCCCCATACCTGTACTTGGACGACCGTCCACCATACCATAGGGGCTTCACTCGCTTGGCCTGCTTGATGGCAGCACATGTCTCACAGTCATGGGTAATCTGAGAAATGCTGTCCATGGTTAGATCCACCCCTTGGTCTCATGCCCGTTTATAGGTGGCATCTCTACCCTGATGACCTGAGGCATCATGGGCCCATTGTGCTAGGAACAACTCCCCCTTGTGTTGCCAATCCAAGTCTATCTTTCACACCCCTATCTTTGCAGCCTGATCTACTTGCTGGTTGTTTTGCTGCTCTTCATTAGCTCTACTCTTGCGTGTTGTGATGCACTAAATAGTTATTTAGATGTTGTTTTGCACTGGGTGATTGGGAATTTGCACTGAGTAGTTTTTATATTGCACTATGTCACATTGGTCTATTCCACACACCTTTCCCCTCCCCCCCAAGCCTCAGGTGTGATGGGCTCTCCCTGACCTTCTGTCCCCTCCCCTTCTCCTCACCTGTGTCCCATTGGATGTGTCCCCTCGGCTCTGCGCCACCCATTTTTCCCTGGGAGAACACGCTCTCACTCTCACTCTCTCTCTCTCTCTCTCAGACCTCACCAGACACCTCAGCCTCTGTTACCCCCTGAGGTGTTGCCTGGATCTAAGGTGGCTCCTGATAATAAACAGGATTTGGTCCTGAGGAGAAGAGCTCGTCTTTTACCTGTGTCCATGTAGGATTCCCACCCCGTGATGAGAGGGGACAAAAAGGGATTTCCTACACTTGGGAACATGGGCATCTACATGGTGAACCTTCACAGGGAGTTTCTCTACCCTGGTAGCGATGTCTTTCCATTCTTCAGCAGCCCAAATTGGTTTTCCTCTATGCTGGCAGTTGGCCTCTTTCCATCTCTCCAGCCATTCCCACAGAGCATTGGCTACTATCCATTAATCAGTGTAGAGGTAGAGCTTTGGCCACTTCTCCCTTTCTGCAATGTCTAGGGCCAGTTGAATGACTTTGAGTTCAGCAAGTTGACTTGATCCACCCTCTCCTTCAGTGGCCTCTGCAACCTGTTGTGTGGGGCTCCATACAGCTGCTTTCCACTTCCGATTCATCCCTACGATGTGACAGGAACCATCAGTGAAAAGAGCGTAGCGTGTTTCCTCTGCTGGCAGTTAGTTGTGTGGTGGAGCTTCTTCAGCCCGTGTCACTGGTTCTTGTTCTTCATCTGTGACACCACAACTTTCCTCTTCAGGCTAATTTGTAATTACTTCCAAAATCCCAGGGCAATTCAGTTTACCAATACGGGCATGCTGCATGATGAGACCTCCATGTAGCACTTGCTCCATGTAGCATTGGTGGCATGGTGGGTGAAGGGAACCTTTGCTCTGAACATCCACCCCAGCACTGGTAGTTGGGGTGCCAGGAGGAGTTGTGCTTCCGTACCAATCACCTCTGAGGTGGCTTGGACTCCTTCCTAGGCAGCCAAGATTTCCTTCTCTGTTGGGGTGTAGTTGGCTTCAGACCCTCTGTAGTTCTGACTCCAAAATCCTAATGGTCAGCCTTGAATCTCATCAGGCACCTTCTGCCAAAGGCTCCAGGACAGACCATGGTTCCCAGCTGCAGCGTAGAGCACGTTCTTCACAACTGGTCCCATCCTGACTGGGCCAAGGGCTACTGCATGAGCCATCTCCTGCTTAATCTGGGCGAAAGCTTGTTGCTGCTCAGGGCCCCAGTGGAAATCGTTCTTCTTACGGGTGACCAGGTAAAGAGGGCTCATGATCTGGCTGTACTCAGGAATATGCATTCTCCAAAAGCCTATAGCACCTAAGAAAGCTTGCGTTTCCTTCTTATTGGTTGATGGGGACATAGCTGTGATCTTGTCGATGACATCCATAGGAATCTGATGCTGTCCATCTTGCCACTTCACTCCCAGGAACTGGATCTCTCGAGCAGGTCCCTTAACTTTACTCTTCTTGATGGTGAAAACAGCTTCCAGGAGGATTTGGATGATTTTTCTCTCCTTTCTCAAACACTTCTGCTGCTGTCTTCCCCCACACAATGATATCATCAATGTACTGTAGATGTTCTGGAGCCTCACCCTTTCCTAGTGCAGTCTGGATCAGTCCATGGCAGATGGTGGGACTGTGCTTCCACCCCTGGGGCAGTCGGTTCCAGGTATACTGCACTCCCCTCCACATAAAGGCAAACTGAGGCCTGCATTCTGCTGCCAGAGGAATGGAGAAAAATGCATTGCCAATATCCATAGTGGCATTCCACTTTGCTGCCTTGGACTGCTTGTACTGGAGCTCTAACATGTCCGGCACAGCAGCGCTCAGTGGTGGAGTCGCTTCATTCAATGCATGGTAGTCCACAGTCAATCTCCATTCTCCTTCAGATTTACACACAGGCCAGATGGGGCTGTTGAAGGGTGAGTGGGTTTTGCTGACCACCCCTTGGCTCTCCAGCTCTTGGATCATCTTATGGATGGGAACCACAGCATCTTGAGTTGTTCTGTAGTGTTGGTGATGCACTGTTGAAGTTGCAATTGGTACCGGTTGCTCTTCTCCCTTCAGAAGTCCTACTGTAGTTGGATTCTTGGACAGTCCAGGCAAGGTGTTCAATTGCTGGATGCCCTCTGTCACTACAGCTGTTATCCCAAATGCCCACTTGAGTCCTTTTGGGTCTTTAAAATACCCTCTTCGGAGGTAATCTATGCCCAAAATGCATGGGGCCTCTGGGCCAGTCACAATAGGGTGTTTCTTCCACTCATTTCCAGTCATGCTCACCTCAGCTTCCACCAAGGTAAAGTCCTGTGATCCCCCGTCACACCAGCCATGGAGACAGATTCTGTCCCCACATGTCTCGATGGGACTAATGTGCATTGTGCACCAGTATTGACCAAAGCCATAATATCACCCTAGTGTGATAAATGGGCCAGGAGACCAGCTCCCTTTTGATGCCTTTATTCAGTGATCAGCTCTGGGTGGGGGCCCGAGGGGCTGCGCACACTGACGCTGCTCCCTTTGGCAACACAGAGGAGGAGGTGATCAGTTTTGCTTCACAGCGCAGCTGGGGCTTCCGTCCTCACGAGCGTGCCTAGGAAAACATCTTCTGGCTCTTTGGCTGGGGTCCTCATTCTAGTCCAGTTCCACTAGGTGATGGTGACCTTTAAAGCCCTGTTGGTGGAGTAAAGGGACTTCCCCCCAGTAGGTCCAGTCACTTAGTTCTTCAAATTTTAGGTTGGCTCGTTGTTTCCAGGGTCTTTTGTTGGGTTTTCTTGAGCTTTTCTTAATTTGCATATTCCGGGAATGTTTCTGGCTGCCATTTTGGGGAGCAGCAGAGGCAATACCGGAGGGATTCAATAAGGGTACAGGTAAGGGGGGGGTTACAACTAGGGTGTATGTAAGGGAGTTAACGGTGGGGGTACCAGGTGGGTTTAACCAGGGTTTAGCTTATTACAACTGTAAGTGCATTAACAGCTCTAACCATATTGAACTTGTTCATAACACTAGGACAGAAGCCTTCAGTCTGAGATAGGATTGTCTCAGCAGCAGCTGTTTTTGCACATGTAAGCAGAGATAAAAAAGATTCCATGAGCTGAATATTCTGCCTCGTTCGGAACCCGCAGTGCCCGGCTCGGGGGAGCTGCGCTGGGAGCTGCAGGTTGTGCCGGGGGCAGGCAATGGTCGGAGCCCCCAGCAAGGGCCGGCGATGGACACTGACCCTTTGCTGGGCAGGGGCTCGGGGCCCTGCGGCGCCGGGCGGTCGGTGCACAGTCAGGCCGGGACCGTGAGAGCTGGGAGCAGCGAGAGAGCCCGGGCCGAACATCAGCACCGGGGCGGGCACGGCCTGGGAGTGGGCACAGCCCGGGGGTCCCGCAGAGCCTCCCTGCTCCAGAGCCGCAGCTGCGACACTGGGGCCACTGCCAGGATCTTTGGGGCAGGGAGGAGCTGCAGGTGGGCAATCCAAGTGCGTCCTTTGGGGCAGGACTTTGTCCCGATCTGGGGGAATTCCCGCGGGCTGGGAAGGCTGGGGCGGCTGCCGAGCGAGCCCAGAGCCCCCAGGCAGAGCTCTTTGCCTGGGGCCAAGGGCTGGGCGCCCTCTCAGCGGCTCCGAGACGGCAGAATTTTGGGGGTCCCGGTGTTGGCTGCCGACAGAGCCCTGGCACTGGGCTGGGGCATGCGTGGGACCCTCCTGTGGCGGGGATTGGGCTACTCGGGTCAGGCCCTGCATTGTCAGCCCGGAGCCACATGGCGATCGCCTGATACCAGCGGGGGTGGGAGTTGGGAGAGTGGAGAAGGGCGGTACCGGAGCTGGGGAAACCTCTGCAGCCTGCGGGGTCGGACGTTCTGATAAGGGGGACCCATGGGAGCCTGGAACGTGGAGCCCGGATAGGGGGAACCCGGGCAGCCTGGAGATGTTGAGACCATTGTGATAAATGAATATGATTTGTGCTAATAATTGTAACTATGTCAATATTTTAAAAAATATTTGTTAAAAAGTAATAGAGGAAAATAATATGAAATAAGTGTCATAAAACAGATGTTTTCAGATGTTCATGAGAAAATAGGATACAGGATGGAGTATTGAGATAAGCAATATCCTAGAACAGAAATCGGCTTTGAGATGAATAAAGTTAGGAAAACTCCCAAGGCAGAATTTGCATTGGGACAAACGAGGTTAAGACTACTCCCAAGGCAGGATTGGCCTTGAGATGAAGACAATTCCAGATAGGGAATCTAAAATAGTGGTCTTATCTGTGAAATAATGAGGCTTATTTGGAACGTAATGCTTACTTACAAAACACAAAGCTTAATGCACATGCACAACTTGCCACGTTTTTCAGAGGACAGCAAGGAAGACTGTGAGCCTTCCTCTGAAAAGACCATCAAAAAGCCAAGAAGACCCCTTAGCAACAAGTGGAATATGTGCCATGCAGTATAGTGATGTAGATTTCAAGAATTGGAGGAGATTACGGAAAAATATTGAAGAATATGTATTAGCATACAGTATATAAGTTGTATTTGGATTCTTTTGCCTTTTGTGCGTGAGGCAGGGTGGGGAAGGCCTCCCATATCCCAGTCGATCTGTTTTGCTTTTGCTTTATCCAAACCACTGCCAAATTTGTTTTTGTAACTACTTGATTGTATTTTATATAAAATTGCTGCTCAATCAAAATTGCTGCTAAATTTAATTTTGTGGTTTATTAATTTGGACATATAGGTACCTCATTCATAACACCATGGACAAAAGAGACCCATGGGTACCGCGGAACCCTGAAATAGGGACCCCGCACAGGCAGTACCCCTGGAGCCCCTCTGACACCCACCTGCGGAGCCCAGAGAAGGGGAACCTCTGGTATTGCCAGGAGCCCCAGCAGCCCAGAGAGAGGAGATACCAATACACACTGGAGCTGCAGGAGCCCAGACAGGAGGGACCTCTTGAACTCCAAAGTGGACAGACCAGAGAGGGAACTCCTGGGTGGATGGTTTTTTGCTGAATCTTGGTGGTTTGGGTTTTTTTGAGGGTGGCTGAATCTTGGTGGTCTGGAGGTTTTTATGGACACCAGACACCTGGTGACTTTTTGATATGGACTCAGGCAGGAGGAACACCCCAGCCAACGCAGTCACAACTTGTTTTTCCCCCAAAACAGAAATTCCAGTTCCCAAACCTTGGCCAGATGGAGGAGGAGGAGGAGGCTGCAAGGAAGAGGAAGATTCCCTGGGACACACAGGCAGGTGAGGAGGAAGTCACTGCCCCTTTCCCCCTCTCTTCTCCTCCATCTGCCAGCCCAACATCACCCCTGGCTGCAGGACAACCCTGCTGCCAGCGCTGTACTGCCAGGGGTGAGTTGGAGAAATCTCTTTCCCCTTCCATCTGGTATGAAAATAAATCTTCCCTTCTTCCTTCTTTCTGTCTTTCTTCCTTTTTCTGGTTCCTTCCTCTCCTTGTCCTTCCTCCCTCAGAAAACGAGCTGAGAATAGAGACTAAGGAGGACAAATCCCTGCAGCAGAAACTGGTGGTCCCTGAGCAGCTTCATGGTAGGGAGAAGCCCTAGAGGTGCTTGGAATGTGGGAAGAGCTTCAGCCAGTGCTCCAGCCTTCTCACCCACCTTCGGGTGCACCTGGATGGGACCCACTTTGAACAGGGCCAGATTTGAGCTGGAATATCAGGATTCCCAGGCCTAGGTCATTGAGTGTGCCCAGCACATCCCCCACTGACCTGGAGATGCTGCAAGTCCAGTACAGTGATAGCAGGGTTGAGTAGGGGGAGCAAGGGGCTGGGGGGATCTGTGGGAATAGGGGTATTTGTGGGGCTGGGATGGGAGTTGTCCTCCTGCTCCTCACCATCTTGTGCTTCTCAGAGCCCAGTCACTCCCAGTATGATCCCAGTTGCCCTCAGCATAGTTCGAATTGCTCCCTGTTGCTCCCAGTGTGATGTCAGTGGCCTCTAGCATAGTTCCAGTCACTCCCCGTAGGATCTCATTCTCTTTCACCAGGGTCCCAGTCACACCCAGTTGCCCTTAGTGTAGACTTAGTCACACCCACTTGCTTCCGGTTGCCTCCAGCATGGTCCCAATTGTCCCCAGCATGGTCTCTGTTGCTCCCAGTGTGGCTTCAGTCACCCCCAGTAAGGTTACAGACATTCCCAATATATTCCAGTTGCCCTAAGCGTGCTTGGAGTCATTCCCAGTCACTCCCAGTATGATCTCCGTATGATCCCAGGAGAGCACAGTCACTTCCAGTAGAAGCCCAAAGCTTATGGAACACCTGGAGGACCCACCCGGAGGAGGGTCCCTACAAGTTCTCTGGCTGCAGGAAGAGCCCCAAGAATGGAGGTCCCACCAGAGCCACCACCTGAAGCAGGAGGTGGTGACAGCTCTGCAGCCTGAGGTCTGGGACTACCAGGGGAGGCCTCTTGACCAACACCCCAGCAAGTGGGTGTGTGTCTCTCATCTTGTCCCCAAAATCCTGCTGTTGGGATCCCTCATCCCTGTCTGCAGTCCCATCTCCAACATATCCAGGCCCCTGGGAAGAGTCCAAAGGGATGGAAGTACCCAAATTGCTCCCAGCTGTGGATGTACCTGTCCACAAACCTCTCCTAGTCAATGCCATGGGAGGCTGGGAAGAAGTTTAGGGGATCCTGAGGGCATTGGAAGGGGGTTTTGGTGGCTCTTGGAAGGGGCTCTTTGGTGGTCCCTGCATTTGTAGTGCAGGAAGGGGATTTAGGGGGCTTTGGAGGGGTCTGTGGGGGAGTTTTGGGAGTTCTAGAAGGGCTGTGCACTTGGAGAGAATTTGGCTGGGTCTTGGGGAGATAAGGAATGTGTTTTGATGTATCTCAGGGCTATTTTTGTTGCAGAGTGGTTTTGGGGGGGTCCTGCCTGGGAGCTGGGGGGTGATTTAAGGGGACTGGGAGGGGGTTTTAGGCTAGTTGTGATACCCCGAGGCCCCCAAAGCTGCCACCAGACCCTGCCCCCAAGATACTGCCGGGGGTTGGGGACTCCATGTAGGAGTTTGTCTTCTTGGCACTGTGGGAGTGAGCAGGGTCCACAGGAGTTGGGTGTCCCCACCAGAGTGTGTGTGACTCTCCCATCCTGGTGTCAACCCCTTTTCCCTCTCCACAGGGCACCTGATCCAGCTCCTGCTCCCTCAGGAGGGAATTTGGGGAGGGGGCAGAGGGGGTGCACTGCCCCCACTGGGGGATGACCCCACCCCAGCCCATTTGTTCAGCACCAAGCTTGGCTTGGGGCCGCAGGAGGAAGAGGCCGATGGGAAGCAGATCCTGCAGGTGGGTGTAAGAGGCCATCTGAAGCCCCCCTCATTCTCCTTTTGCCTTCCCATTGCCACAAGGAGAAACCCCTTCCCCCACTGCAGTTACGGCTTGGAGAGAGTGGCAGTGCAGGTGCAGTTGCTGCACAGTTACGTTAGCTGTTCCAAACAAGGCCTGGCAAGAAATTGGCAAGGAGTTGGCAAAGACTTGGCAAGGAATCGGCAAAGACCTGTCATGGACCCAGCAAGGAACGGTCTACCGCATATTTGCCCACTCTCCTCCTTTAAGCCAAATGAACTTTTGGGGTGACTCTAGTGGTCTCTCACTGAAGACCCCTCATCTGCCTCGTTGCCACCGTGACAGACGGACGGAGATCGAGAACCCTTCTCCCATGGACTGAGACTGAGATCCCTACCACAAGGAATGGGGAAAATGATAGTGTGACCACTAATGACATGACCTGCTCTTCTTCAGTAATTCCAATGGACTTATTCTTTATTGTGTTTGTCCTGTCTTGGTGATTTCAGTGGACTCACCTATTCCCCCTCAGCAACTTCCATAGACTCTCATTGTCCTGTATGTTCCCCCCTTTTTCCTCTGTGGACTATAAGTGGACCCCTGAGTTGACCAGAACTTTGGAGACTCTCCCCGACACAACACAATGGATCCCCATCGTCCGGACCACTGAGGATCTCGCCTGTGTTGGTAGCTATTCCCATCCCCCTCTCTTCTCTCTCTCTCAATCCTTTAATCTCCTTTCTGACCCCACTATCGCATTTACTGTTTTGGCCCCTAATAAAGGTGCATTTGTTATGATTAACTGATAGTCCCCTGCTGTTTGCCTTTTTGCACTTTAGGATCTGTTAACGAACCATCACGACACCCTGCAACACAAAGATCGTGACAATAGGACAGTGCTTGGGGTCAGGGCAAGGTCCTGCCCTGCACACCTGGCTCAGGTGTGACCCTGCTCTGACAAGGGAGCGGGATATTCCCACCCTCATGGATCCTACCCCCAAATTCCCACTCTTGGGATCCCTCACCCGTCTCTGCAGTCCCCCCTCCACCATCTCCAGGCTTCTGGGAAGATCCCCGGGGCTGGAAGTCCCCACCCAGGGAAGCCCCCAAACCCCAGTTTGGATCTGCAATCCCCAGTGTTTTGAGTTTTCCTCTCCTTTTCCCTGGGCTGGGTTCCCCCCACCACAGTGGGTGGGAGCAGCCGAGAACCCCGCACTGCCCATCCCGACCTGTCCCGGCTCCATCCCTGCTCCTCCCGCGAGCTGCGAGGGGTTCGGGAACGGGGCAGGAGGAATGGGGATGATGGAGCAGCAATGAAGAAACAGTGGGAGAAGAGCTGGAGGGATTAAGAGTAGGAGGAGGAGTGGAGAAGGAACTGGAAGCGGAGCAGGAGGAGTGGGAGGAAAGCGTTGGACAGAGGAGGAGGAGAAGGAGGAGAAACTGGAAGTGGAGGGACCACGTGGTCCAGCCTTCACTGTTTCCGCTGCCCTCCCACCTGGGGCATTGTGTCCCCCCCCACTCCCGTCTTGCAGGTGACAAGGGAAGGGGAGCTCGCCCAAATACCTTGGGGGCTCCGTGGGAGTGTATCTGGGGAGGGGGCTTTAGGGTGGAGAGAGAGGGGGAATTTTTCAGCTTGAAGGATTCCAAAGCTAAACCGGAAATGCCCTTTGGGGAGATTTTGGGGGGTCCCCGGGGGGCTGTTTTTTAAGGGGGGAAGGGGGAGGTAGGAGAGGAGAGAACACTGGGACACTGAAGTGTGCAGCCAGATATAGGAGACCCCCAGGATTCAGCCTGGAGAGGAGAACCCCTGGAGTTGCCCCCTGCTCGGAGCAGGGTCAGGGGAAACAGGAGCGCTGGGACCCCAAGAGCCCCGGCATCGTTAAGTGGGAGCCCAGAGATGGGGAACTAGGGAACCCCCAGGGGCTGCAGGGAACCCCCAGCACCATAGAGAAGGGGGAGCCCCAGAAGCCCAAGGTTGGAAGAGCAGAGAAGGGGGACCCTAGGGATTCCTGGGACCCCTGACAGCCTGGAGAGGGTGGGGACCCTGGAGAGTAAAACCTTCTATATACACAGGACACCCAGAACTCCAAAGTGGAGAGACATGAGAAGGGGAACTCCTGGGGAATTTTGGGATGATCATCATCTGTTCAAGTCTTCGGAGGCTTAATCTTGGCATTTTGGAGGGTTTATAAATTAAATCTTGGTGGTCTAGAGGTTTTTATGGACACAAAATGTCCGGCAACTTCTAGAGATGGGCTTAGGCAGGAGGAATCCCCAAGCAAACACTCTCACACCTTGTTTTTCTCCAGGAAACAGGATTTCCTCTTCCCAAATCTTGGCCAGATGAAGGGGAAGGCTGCAAGGAAGCGGAAGATGCCTCGGGACATTCAGGCAGGTGAGGAGGAAGTCATTGCCCCTTTCCTTCTCTCTCCTGCTCCATCTCCCAGCCCAGCATCACCCCCAGCTGCAGGACAACTTCACTGCTGACACCACCCTGTCAGGGATGCACTGGGGACATCTCCTTCCCCTTCCCTCTGGCAAGGAGGCAAGTCCCATTCTCTCCTTATCCTTCTTCCCCCAGGCACTGAGCTGAGAGACCAGGGAGGACAAATCCCTTTGGCAGAAGCTCGTGGAAGAGGCTATTTTGAGCGACTCCATGGCACAGGAATCCAAAAGGGAGGAAAAGCCCCAGAGATCCTGCACGAGGAAGGGCTGCAAACCCAGCCCAGGGATCTGTGAGCAGGGAAGACCCTCCTTGTGCCAGGAAGGTGGCTGGAGATACAGCTGGAGCTCAGACCTTGTGGTCCCTGAACAGCTTCATGGCAAGGAGAAACCCTAGAGGTGCTTGGAATATGGGAAGAGCTTCAGTCGGAGCTTCAACCACCTCACTCACCCTTGGGTGCACATAGGGGAGCAGCCCTACAAGTTGGGAGAATGTGGGTAGAGGTACAGGCATGGCTCCCACCTCCTCTGCCACCAGCGAGTGCACACATGGAACGACCCTTTAAGTGCTTGGAATGTGGGAGGAGCTTCAGTGACAATTCCCACCTGCTCTGGCAGCAGAAGATCCACACTGGGGAACGGCCCTACAACTGTGGGTAGTGTGGGAAGAGCTTCAGAGACAGCTCCAGACTCATCACCCACCAGTGCATGCACACTGCAGAGCAGCCAGAAGATCCACACTGGGGAACGGCCCTACGAGTGTTCTGAGTGTGGGAAAAAGGCTCGGAGCAGTTTGGATCTCCTCAAGCACCAGTGCACACACACAGGGTAGAGGCCCTTCCACTGCTTTGACTGCAGGAAGGGCTTCACCCACAACTTCAGCCTCCTCACCCACCTGTGCATCCACACCCAGGAGAGGCCCCTTGAATGTCCTTGTTTCTCCAGGAGTTATCACTTGACCAGACACCAATATAGCCACTGGTAAGGGAAGCTCTGTGAGTGCCCTGAATGCAAGAAGAGCTTTGTGTGCTGCCCCAACTTTATCACCCACTGAAGGGCCCCCATTGGGCAGAGCCCTGGTGACCCACATTCCTGGTGATCCAGCTAGAGAAGACACCTGGCTGGTGCTCTCCACTTCATCCTAGTTCCCCATAGGCACCTAAATGAATGCAGGGGCAGGAATGTCTATCAGGACAGAGACTAACATCAGGAATTCATCATGAGGAAATGGCACTTTATTAATGTTAAACTCCAAATAGTCTTACCTGCTGTTCTGGTTTGAAAGTAAAACCAGTGAGAGACTCCAAGTCAGAAATACAATTTATTAGGAAAAAGGAAAAGAAACAAAATAATGCAATAATACAAAAGAAAAATCACTGGCAGAATCAGAATACAACCTGACACCCTTTTGGCCAGCGTGTTGGTAGCAGTCCAAACTGGAATGGCTGCAGTCCTCCTGGAGTGGCAGATGTGGTTCTGTTGGAGCAGTGATCCTGTAGAAGGGTGTTGTCTTCCTCTGAAGGTCCAGTGGAAAACCCCAGCTGTTCCTCTTGGGAACCAGTGGAAAGGCTGCCTCTGATGTCCCCAAAATCCAGATTATATCCAGTTAGGAATGCTTGGCTCCTCCCTCTGGGCAGAGCATCTCACAATGGGATGTTATAGTTCTTATCAGTCACATTCAATAGCCCATTATCAGCAGATGTCTCCCCTGAGAGAGGATTGGTTGTGAAAGAGATAAGGAATATTGTCCACTTAACAGAAGACAACTGCCATAGAGATGGGAAATGGAATACATCTTGCTTCTTAAACTGGGACACCTGGTCTGTCCAGTGATTTTGTCTGATAGCATCAAGCATCACTGGATGATCTTGGAGCCTCCTGTGGCACAGCACAGCTGCTTTTGGGATGTCAGCACAGGGATAATCTCACTCCCACGACCAAAAACTAAGAGGGAAGTTAGAAGGCCTTTAGGCCTGTTGGGATATTGTAGGCTATGGATTGAAGGATATACGCAGGCCATCTGGTTCTTGTATGAAAAGTTAGTAGAAGAGATTATGTGAGAAAAACATGATGAGCAAAAGTTTGAAGCTTTAAAGCAAAAATTAGTCAGTGCACTGGCACTGAGTCTTCCTGCCTTAGACAAACCTTTTTATCTGTTTGTCTACCCAGAAAAAGGAGTAGCACATGGAGTATTAGCCCAGGACTGCAGAGGATCCAAGAAACCAGTGGCCTATTTATCAAAACTGCTAGACCCTGTCAGCTGGGGTTGGCCAACCTGCATTCAGGTGGTGGCAGCGACCGTCCTACTCATAGAAGAAAGCAAAAAATTAACCTTTGGGGGAAAATTAAAAATATATACCCCACACTCAGTTATAAGTATCCGAAGCCAAAAGGCTGAAAAATGGCTCACCAACTCCCGAGTGTTAAAGTATGAAGCCATTTTAATAAATAATGATTTAGAGTTAATCATGAGCAACCAACTCAACCCTGCCCAGTTTTTGTATGAAGAACCAGATGAGGAATTCTACATAATTGCCTAGAGGTTATAAACTATCAAACTAAAGTAAGAGAAGACTTAACAGATCAACCACTCCAAGGAGGAAAATGGTTGTACATTGATGGATCTTCACAGGTAATCCAGGAGCACTGGGTATTGGGGTAGGCTATAGTAGATGAAGAGTTAGTAGCCATAGAAAAGGGAAAGTTACCTTCCAACTGGTCAGCCCAAGCATGTGAGTTATATGCCCTAAAATGAGCTCTGGAAATATTAATACAGAAAAGAGGAACAATATATACAGACTCAAAATATGCATTTGGAGTAGTGCATACCTTTAGAAAAAATTGGGAAGAAAGGAGGCTATTAAATTCAAAGGGAAAGGGAAAACTTATTTTATAAGTGTTAGAAACCTTACAATTACCAGAGGAAGTGGCAGTAGTATATGTTAAAGGACATTAAAAAAGGGTGACTCAAGAGGCACGAGGGAACAATTTAGCAGATTTAGAAGCTAAAAATGCAGCTGAATCAAGGACAGAAAAACTAATGATGGTATTAACCCCCATGAAACAAATTCTAGAAGTCCCTGTATTCAGTGGGACAGAAAAGGAAGAACACCTTAAAATAGGAGTCAAGAAAGATAACAAAGGGAAGTGGAGATTAGCAGATGGGAGGCAAATGTTGAATAAACCCCTTGCCAAGAAAGTCCTAGAAGGCATACATGGTACAACACATTTGGGTACTCAAGCACTAAGTGATCAATTTCTCAGGGACTGGGGGCTGCATAGGAATTTTTGGAATAGCTAAGCAAGTTACTGAACGATGTGTGATATTTAAACAAGTGAATAAGAAAGTAATGAAGAAAAAACAGAGAAGAGGGTGAGAACTAGCCTTATGGCCCTTTCAAAACATCCAAGTGGACTTTACAGAGCTTCCCTAGGTACAGTGGTGGAAATTTTTGCTAGTGATAGTAGATCACTCGACTCAGTGGGTAGAGGCAGTACCCACTGTTAAAGCCAATACCAATATTGTGAGTAAAACACCTCTAGACTCAATCATCCCCCAATATGGGATAGTAAACAGGATTAATTCAGAGCAAGGAACTCATTTCACGTCTAAGATATTGCAAAAAGTTGTTCAAGTCCTTGGAATAAAACGGGAATTATACACTCCATGGCATCCTATTGCCGTGGGCCATGAGGGAAGACAAGCACGCAACCAATATGATTGATAAGCAAGCTCCAATTTATTCAAAGATCCAGTCAGTTTATATAGTCTTTTGCAAGCAATATCAGCAACAAGCTCTCATTAGTCAATTCATAAAGGTTCATTGTTTTATGTTCTTCTATGTGCAGTTTCAGCTGTAGCTAAGTTTTTCATCTGCTAGCTTTTTACTTTTGCTAAGTACATCTTGTTTTACATCCTGTTCTTGTACAACTCATATCTCAAGGATATTCTGCCTTTTGCTATCTGTACATGCACAGTGTACTGTTCACAGGCCAGTGCTGTTTCCCAAGCCAGATTCCCAGGCCAGAGCTCCTCCCAGGCACAGAGCTCACGTCTGGGGTCTCAACTGTTCCATCGATCCATGACCCTGTTCCTGCAGCCATTCCTCAACAGCATCCACAGAGTTCTGGTCGTGTAGAGATGATGAATCAAACTCTTAAAAGAGCTCTAGTTAAGCTTGATTCATCTAGATTGAAATCCAGATGTCATGGATAAAATGTCTCCCTTTAGCCTTGTTAAGAATGAGAACCCAACCCTGGTCAGATCTGGGGGTCTCACCCTATGAAATGATGTTTGAGTTACCCTTCTTGACCTTGCCCCAGAAGGTTGCCACCTATAAGGAAGATAAAGCCAATGCCCAGAAATATGTCTACAGCACAAACCTTAGAAGGGCTGAGACATAAAGGGGTGATTCCTCAAACGACCACCCTGGATTTCAGAATCCATAATATTAATCTCAGGCATTGGATAATGATCGAGTCATGGAGAGATCAGCCTCTAACTCCTCAGTGGGAAGGTCCCTTTCAGGTACTACTCACCACTAAATAGGCCATATGAACTGCAGAGCAGGGATGGACTCATGCCAACAGAGGTAAAGGCCCAGTAAAAAAACCCAAAGAATGGACTATAACATCCAGACCAGGTGAAACAAGACTTATTCTCAAGCAGAGACCGAGAGACAGCCAGAAAAACAAGATGCCCAAAAAGTAGAGTCAAGCTTCCACCCCTCAGCTCGAGAACAGTTTTTCTGTTTTAATATGCAAGAATTGCAAGCATATGTTGAGGGGAAGTACACAAGGGACCCTAAGAGGTAATGGGGTGTGGGCAATAAAGGGGCAACTTCCTTAAGAACCACAAGTAAAGTAAGACAAGAAATGGAGGGCAAGACTGGGCTGGCCCCTTTGTTCACTACCAAGAAGATTCCGTAGACCTGCTGCGGGTAGCAACCCTGTAGGCATGGTAAGGTAGGGGCAAAAAGGCCATAATGGACCTCTATTATTCCTCAGTTGTCTTTTAGTACAACAGGGATTAGAGGGCAAGACCGAGTTGTCCTCTCGACTAAGATACACCTACTATGGGTAGCAACCCCATAGGAAATGTAGATGGGACTCAAAGCCATACTGGACCTCTGTGATGTCCTTTTGTTCCTTCCAAATAATTGTGTCTAGGGAAAACCTGGCATTTTTTTCTTCAGATCCCACTGTCCTTGTCCACATCAACAGATGCTAGTATGACTCATTCAAGAGACAAAATTTTTTTTGAGTTAATTGTTCAAGCCAAATGACTTATAGAAAAGGAAAAGGGGTGTTTGCGATAGAGGAGAAGTGCGATGGTGGACTCTCATAATTAAAAGGCAGATATTATGTATATGTTAAGAAAAGTTTTATAAATTTATGTTTCACCCCATTGCATTGCTATCATGGGATGGCCTGGGTATTCAGGGCATTTAGGAGGGTTGGTTCGTTACTAGGGCAACACCTGACCTCTAATCAAGATGTGAGAAAGTGATCTCCACCACTGGACAGCAAAGAAGGAGTCAATTGACAAGACTTTGGGAGGGGCTAAAAGGTTAAAAGAAGGAACACTCTTTGTGTGGATGAGCACATGGTTGGAAAAAATCCTTTGCTCCCGGTGTGAAAAACACGTTCACTCTCCTGTGAAAATTTAAAAGTTTAGTAAAGGACAATAGGAGACAAGGACCATAGAGCAAAGGTTATTATGGCCAGGTGCATTTTGCACTCAGCCAAGACCACACTCTTATCTTAAATACCCCTTAAATACCTTTTCTATTACATCAGCCTGTTGTATACTCATAGATCCTTATGCATAGTAAACTTTTCCCCAAACTAGTTTACAAGTTCCAAGAATTGTTTAGCATATCTCCTCCTTGGATCTGCCTTTATAGAGCATGCAGATTCCTTGGTTGTGGTTTTAGTCCATTTTATCACCTCCAGTTCTTGGGCCTTGATCCACACTGTCTTCAGAGAGTGAGTGCTGATAGTTGGCATATCTGTAGCAGGTGTCTTCTTCATATGTTCATCGGATGTTATCCCATCCAAGCAGGCATTTTAACACAAGCATACTTATATCAGCTATTTCAGCTATATAAGCTTAATTAACAACAGAAATAAAAACTATATTAAAAAGTTACTTTAACATTACACATACAAAATCTGTGAAAAACACCAATCACTTGTTTTTTAAATTTTTAAAAGTTTATTAGTAATAAAATAGTTATAAAAATAGCAATAAAATTAGAGTAATAAAAATTCGGACAATGAGTATTAGGACACTACGAAACAATAAAAAAAAATAAAGAATTACGGATGTCCGGATATTTAAGGCACTAAGCTGCCAAAAACATGCCTTGTGAACAAAGGAATAACCCTTAAAAGCAATAACCTGTGTCATATCTCATACATGATGCATAAATTCCTTACAAATTGAGAATTTTTCTGGTTTTTGTCAACTTCTTCCCCTTAATCCTGGTGGTTCCATAAAGATGGAGAGAAGGTGGAAGAATGTCTTTTCTGATAAGGAGGCTGTAACTCTTCAGGTTTTGTGTTGCTGTTATCTCTGTGTGAAGAGCTTCTTGTTTATCATATCCCTTTTCTTGAGCTAGTAAAAAATATCTTACATTGCAGAGTTTCTATTTTAACTTTATGTTGTAACCTAAAACTGAAACATGGGGTTAGAACTAGAAGATATTAATCATAGAAATTAGAAGGTATTGAATAGTAATAGGCATATAAAATAATGGATATTGCTTAGGGCCACATCCTTAGGTTAAGTGAGAATATACCGTATCCTGGCCTATGGGAAAGGAAGAGACTACGTGCAGAGCAGCAAGGAGAGACCTGATAAGGAGAAGGAATGTATATGGAAAACAGGATACAGGGTGTAAAGACAACTGAAAATGGGGCCCCTTATGTTCTGGAAACCGATGGATCCTGGCCCCTGGCTTGGACCATGGCCAAGGAATCAATGGGCATGTGCAAAGCAGTGGGGTCGAAAAGTCAGCCTGAAGAAGACCATTCTTACTTCATCCCTTTTACGACCCCCGAAGCCTGGGACGACCACCAGAGACAGCTGCGCAGGCGCAGAGGACCGACAAGCTGATTAGCAAACAGAGCGGAGAGGGAGGGGAGCCAGGAAATGACCCATGGGGAAACTTAATGCATATGTAACACTCCAGGGGATAAAAGAACACGTGTGTAAGCAAGGGGCACGCATGTATTTGGGGAAATGTCCCACATGCGTCAGGCCGAATAAACATACCTACTTTAAAACTCACTCTGTCTCTGAGTTTTAGAGTCTAGCTCCACGTGTCAATTGGCGACCACGAAGGGACTTCTCTGCCAGCCGTGGGACCGGCTTGGGGGCGGACTTCCTAAGGCGCGCCCCAGGATTTCTCTGGAGGAACTCCGCTTCTCGTGTCGCTTACTGCGGGGGCAGAGAACGACCTCCTAACCAGCGGAGAAACGGTATGTATCTTTTAAAAAAAGGGGGGGCCCCGTAGTGACCGCTGGTAAGCCGATCAGAGACGTCTGACCGCACAGAGCATGGTCTTGGTTTGGTTTGGACTTGAAAGTAACCGGTAGCTGAAAGGGCAGCTATCAGTAAGGGACGCTGACCGACGGAAAGGCAGTGGGGGAGGATTCACTGAATCCTTGGTGTATGGTTGCTGTCTGGGTGTGTGATATGTGTGTGTGAGTTTTGTCCGTCTAGGTGTATGTGAGTTTTGTCTGTTATGTGTGTGAATTTTGCACTGATGCGTGAGTTTTAAAGGTTTTGTGTGAAGTAAGTCGTGTTTATGTGTGTGAATTTTGCACTGATGTGTGCGTGAGCTTTGTTGCTATCTGGGCGTATGTGTGAGTTTTAAAGGTTTTGTGTGAAGTAACTCGTGTTTGGGAAACTGTGGCATATTTCTGATGCTTGCGTCAAAAGTTATAATTGTGGCAACTTTGTGTGGACTCTTTGAACTCCTTGCGTCGTTTTTGGATATTGCATTTTGTTTGAAGCACTATTGGTGCTGTTTTGATGCTTTTGCTGTGAGTATTAGGTTTGCTTAATGCTGTCTAAGGTTTTGTTGTGAGTATTTTGTGTAAAGTATTTCGTTGTGAGGCCTGCTCTGATAAATGTTGTTCTCAGCTACTGCTATTTGTTTGATGTTTTTGCTGTGAGTATTGTTTTTAGGGTTTGTTTAGTGTACTTTACTAGCCGTGGCAGGCCAGCTAGGACCCTCTGTTTTGACAAGGGCAATATCTAGAGTGGGAGCTGGTTGAGTGCAGGACCTGCAGGGAGTGGTGGTATTGCCCGTCATGTATGAGACACAGTTACTGTGCTCAGTATAAGCTGCAGAGTCAGGAGAATCCAGAGCTAGAAATTTTAAAGGGTGTTTTGTTTTTTTAGGATCTATTTAATTCCAGTGATCTGGAGCTAGGAGAAAGGGATTAGGAAAAGACTGTGTAAGAGTGTGAGAAAGATCTGGATAAAAGCCATAAGATAAGAAAATAATGGGATTGGGAGAGAGCAGAGAAATTCCCAAGGCAAGCCCTCTGGGCTGCATTTTAGCTAATTGGAAGAAGATTGCTGGCTCGAGGGGTGTCGAGTCCAAACGCACCCTGGTAAAATACTGTAGCCAGTGGTGGCCTTTGTATCGTCTGGAAAACGGAGCCAGATGGCCCCCGACTGGGAGCCTAGATTATGATACCTTATTGGAACTAATGCTATTTCTTAGACGTGAGGGTAAGTGGACTGAAGTTTCATATGCAGATATGTTTTTCTCCCTCCAAAATCACCCTGAATGGCAGAGGGATTGTGGGATCAGGGCCCCTTCTGACCCCCTGGTATTAGCCCTAGAAAGGGAAGGCAAAGCTAATAGGAAGCAGCCTAAACGATGTTGTAGCACCTGCTCAATAAACCAGCGTTGCACACATCGTGATAAGGTTTATCAAGCAGAAACACAAAAGCAGGAGTTGTTGGATTTATTTGTGTCACCCCCTGAGGAGCAAAGGGGACTAAGGGGAGGAACAGGTTCAGCCCCCTTGGAGGAGAGACAGGCTGGACCGTCTGCTCCCCCACCCACCTCTGAGTTACAGACTATATCGTATCCACCATTGCCTGAGAGTGATAGTGATGACGGTGCAGGCAGTCCCATAGCATCTCGGACTAGAAAACAAAGGAAATCATACAAGACCCATTAAGGGAAGCAATAGGACCTGAGAAGAAAAGGGTGTTGATAAAAGTCCCCTTCTCTACAATTGATTTAGAAGGTTGGGAAAGAGTTGCCAAAAACTATAGAAGTGACCCAATAGGAACAGCTAAAAGGTTAAGATACATGATTAAGCAGCATAACCCAGACTGGTCAGATATTCAGTTATTGTTGGATGCATTGACAGACACAGAAAGACAGCTAGTTTTAAAAGTAGCAGGAGACTTGGCAGAAAGCTTTTGCAAAGCAAAAGAAGTGGATGTTAAGAACTTCTTTCCCCTCCAAGACCCAAAATGGGACCCAAATGATGAGGAGCAAATAAAAAAGTTACGTCACTACCAAGAATGGATAGCAAAGGGGTTGGAGCGGGCCATCCCCAAGACTATAAATTGGTCAGCTTTATATGCAATTAAACAGAATCCCTCTGAAAGTCCTTCTGAGTTTTTGGATCGCTTGAAAGACACAATGCGTCGTTATACATCATTAGATCCTGAATCAGAGGTAAGGATACAGCAGCTAGCAAGTTTATTTTTAGGGCAATCTAGTCAAGATATCAGGAGGAAACTTCAGAGACTCCAGAGGGGAGAGGAAAGGAAGTTGGAGGTCTTGCTAGAAGAAGCATGGAGGGTTTTCAGCAATCGAGAAGAAGGATATAGGCAAGGAATGAGAAAATTAATGGCTGTAATAAAAGAAGAAAATAAAGGAGGACAGAGACAAAGACCACCTAGGCAAGGACCACCCCGGTTGGGTAAAAATCAGTGTGCAAATTGCAAAAGACTTGGACACTGGAAAAACGAGTGCCCTGAACGGAAAGGAAATGGGAAAGGGAACTGGGGAAGGGAGGTGGTGGTTGCTCACACAGAAAGTAATTGAAGGGGACCGGGGGACCTTACCCCAGGAGATCCGCTGGTTATAAAAATGAAACTGGGGGAGGAAGGGAAAGAGGTGAAATTCATGGTGGATACAGGAGCAACATTTTCAGTTTTAAACAAAGCTCTGGTGCCAGTAGGGAATGATTATGTCAGGGTCAGGGGAGCAACTGGCCAACCTGAGATAGCATATTTTTGCAAGCCACTCAAATACAAATATGGAAAACAGTGGGGCATCCATAAATTCTTATACATGCCCAATTCCCCAGAGTCTCTCCTAGGGAAAGACTTATTGGAGAAACTGGAGGCAACTATTTCATTTAAAAATGGGGAAGTTATTCTGGAGGTGAATGAACAAAAATATGTAGAAGTGCTGAGCTTAATACTGACAACCATTAAGGCTAAAGAAGAAATTAGTGAAGAGATTCTGAATCAAGTCTTCCTGGGAGTATGGGCCTCCAACGTACCAGGGAGGGCAAAAAATGCACCACCAATACAAATTAGGCTCAAGGAAGGAAAACAACCAGTTAGAATTAAGCAGTATCCCTTGAGGAGAGAAGATAGAGAAGGAATTAGCCCGATAATTGAAAATTTCTTACAGCTGGGGTTATTGAAAGAATGCCAGTCCGATTTTAACACTCCTATCCTGCCTGTCCGCAAACCTGATGGGACATACCGGATCGTGCAGGGTTTACGGGCTGTTAACAAGATCACTAAGGATCTCTACCCTGTGGTAGCCAACCCCTACACCTTGTTGACATGTTTAACACCAGAACTAACTTGGTTCACTGTTTTAGATTTGAAGGATGCTTTCTTTTGCCTCCCTCTCCATGAAACCAGCCAGAAAATTTTTGCATTTGAATGGCAAAATCCCAAAAGTGGACGCAAAACTCAGCTCACATGGACAGTTTTACCACAAGGCTTCAAAAACTCGCCCACCCTGTTTGGAGAACAACTCGCAAAGGATTTGGAATCCTGGGAAGCCCCACCAGGAGAAGGCAAAATGTTGCAGTATGTAGATGACATCCTCATAGCCACCCCCACAGAAGAAGGGTGCGTGGCTTGGACGGTAAGCCTTTTAAACTTTTTGGGGCTCCAGGGATATAGGGTGTCAAAGAAAAAGGCTCAGGTGGTAAAACAGAAGGTGATCTACCTGGGGTATGAAATCAGTGCTGGACAACGGACTTTGGGGAAAGAACGCATAGAATCAATATGCCAAACCCCAAAACCTCAGACGATAAAGGAACTCAGAACATTCCTGGGTATGACAGGATGGTGCAGACTGTGGATATACAACTACGGATTGCTCATGAAACCTCTGTATTCACTCATTGCAACTGGAAGCAGAGACCTTCAGTGGACAAAAGAAACCACACAGGCCTTTGGTCAGCTGAAAAAGGCCCTCATGTCAGCTCCAGCTCTAGGACTTCCAGACGTGAGTAAACCATTCTTTCTCTTCTCTCATGAGAAACAGGGAATTGCCCTGGGAATACTGGCAGAGGACCTGGGCCCATACAGAAGGGCAGTTGCTTACCTTTCTAAACAGCTAGATGCAGCAGCGAAAGGATGGCCAGGTTGCCTCAGAGCAGTGGCCGCAGTCGTACTGAACATTCAGGAAGCCCGTAAGTTCACCCTGGGCCAGAAGATGACTGTGCTAGTGTCTCATACAGTGTCCTCAGTCCTAGAAACCAAGGGTGGCCATTGGCTCTCCCCACAACGATTTCTGAAATACCAAGCTATCATGGTAGAACAAGATGATGTTGAGATAGTGGTAACTAACATTGTCAACCCAGCTTCCTTTCTCAGTAGGAACCAAGGAGAACCAATTCATCACGATTGCCTGGAGACCATCGAAGCCACTTATTCCAGCCGCTCCGACCTGAAGGACACCCCTCTGGATGATGCGGAAACCTGGTTCACTGATGGAAGCAGCTACGTCATCAATGGAAAGCGACATGATGGGTATGCAGTTACCACATCAAGGGATCTAATCGAATCAGGACCATTACCAGCAGGTACCTCCGCACAGAAGGCAGAAATAATTGCCCTGACTTGGGCATTAGAGTTATCAAAGGGAAAAAGAATAAACATTTATACAGATTCAAGATATGCATTTGGAGTCGTGCATGCCCATGGGGCTATCTGGAGAGAAAGAGGACTATTAAACTCACAGGGAAAGAACATTAAACATGCGCAAGAGATACTACAACTATTGGAAGCAGTCCAACTGCCTGAAAAGGTGGCAATCATGCACATTAAAGCACATCAAAAAGGAAACTCAGAATTGGAGGAGGGAAATGAGCTGGCGGACAGAGAGGCAAAAGAAGCAGCAAAAGGTGAGGTAACAGTGGAGGGATCCTTAATTCCTGATGGCCAAATCTCCCTAGAAGGTAAGCCAGTGTATGATAAGAAGGGCAGAAAGCTAATTGAAGATGAAAAGGGAACGTATAACCAAGAGGGATGGGCTGTTATAGCAGAAAAGAAACTAGTTATCCCCTCCCATTTATTATGGTCATTAGTAAAAGAGGAACATCAGAAAACACACTGGGGAATTGATGCCCTGCATAATTACTTGACTGGAAAAATCATTGCTAGGAACTTATATGCCACTGTCACTCAGGTAGCCAGGCAGTGTGAACTTTGCCTCCAGACTAACCCTAAGAATACCCCTAAACCAAAACTTGGCCAAATTGGAAAGGGCCATGGACCTGGTCAGCAGTGGCAAATTGATTTTTCAGAATTGCCAAGAAAAGGGGGGGTATTGATATTTATTGGTACTAACAGATACCTTTTCAGGATGGCCAGAGGCTTTCCCAACCAGGACTGCAAAAGCTCGGGAGGTAACAAAGGTGCTGTTACAAGAAATAATACCATGCTTTGGAGTTCCAGCCACAATATCCTCAGTCAGGGGACCTCATTTTATTTCTAAAATAGTACAACAGGTCAGTCAGCTTCTGGGCATAGATTGGGAACTTCACACACCATATCGCCCCCAGTCAAGTGGCCAAGTTGAAAAAATGAATAATTTGATTAAGCAACAAATTGTGAGACTAGGGCAAGAAGTTAATTTGCCTTGGCCCCAGTCTCTCCCACTAGCATTGTTGCGACTCCGAACTAAGCCCAGAACCAAAACAAAGCTGAGCCCCTTTGAAATGCTCTATGGGAGACCATATGGTGTACAGAAGGGAATATCCACCCAAATTGGGGAAGAAAGGCTGGCTGTTTACATGGTGGCCTTAGGTAAGCAGCTCAGAGAAATTGAAAAACACGTGGCTGGAACTCAGAGCAGAGGGCTAGATGGACCAGTGCATGACATACAGCCTGGGGATTATGTGTATGTCAAGTCTCTTACAGAAAAGACCTTGGAGCCGCAGTGGGAAGGACCATTCCAAGTGCTTCTCACCACTTTCACTGCGATTAAGATCCAGGAGCAGAACACCTGGATTCACCACTCTTGAGTAAAGAAAGCTCCTGAGGCCCCTTGGAAAGTAACATCGGGTGATAATGAACTGAAACTAAAATTCACTCGAACAAAATGAGTATATTGTGGTCGGGGGTGTTTAGCAATTTAGGTTGCAAAAGTCTAATCAGGAGAATTGTTTTGTTAGCAACCCTAATCACAATCCTAGAACTAAAACTCACCTCTAGCTAGAGTAATGCTGAATGGCCTTGGTCCCAAGCCTTTACTTGTTACACTGGATCCATGGGAAAATACTCTGACATAAAAAGTCTGAATCTATCAACTGTAGTCATGCACAGAAACCAAGCATACGAAAGACAAGATTGGCAGAGACAAAGAATATGGTCACTTCAAGGAACCATAGGAAAAGAAATTAGGATAGGGTGTCGGATGATCAATGGAACCGATCATAGGAGAGCAACCCAAATTAGTGTTTTAACATCTCCCACGGACAGAAACTGGGAGGTTTGTAGTCGTTCAAGTGAAATAGACTGTTGGTGTAACTTTACATTAATACAGACTGTTGAGGTAGTTTGTCTCTGGGCCCAGGATACCATTGGGCTCTCCTTCAAGTTTAAAATAAATGCCACAACTGAGCCCATGATCCCAGCCCAAACCCAAATCACACCTCTTGGGCCTGGACCTGAAATTTACAACATCGGCCCATATGTAATAAGAAATACAGGCCAACAGCAGTTATTGTTTAACCCAGAATGGTCTCTTAAGTGTGTTGAATTACTAATGCAAACTAACATCTCTGAAATTCAACCAGCCTGCTCTCCCTTTTTAAAAACGTCCTTTGAGGGTTGGATGACCTGGCTGCAGAAACAAGCATATACTGGAAGCAGAATGCGAAGAGATCTGACTGGAATATTAGGGACAGGGCTGGGAGTCCTAAACGGAATTGATTCTGAAATATTAATGAACAAATTAGCCACTGCAACAAGTGATTTAACTAAATTAAAACAACCTTTACAGTCATCTTTGTTAGCACTGGGAACCAGTCAGTGGCAGGTCTCGAGAATACTGCCAAGGTTGAAAAAGGCAGAGGACCAAGACCATGGATCAATCATAGATGCACTTGCTGTGGTTCAGGATAATGTGTCTCTGGCCTTTAGCTGTATACAGGCACAATTATGGTTGCAATCAACAGCTGCCTCAATTATAAGGGAAGGAAGCGAAGGAGCCTTTCCAATTGAGATTCGAAAGGCCGTGTGGGACAGCGCTATGGATTTTGAGAAGAAATTTCAGTCTTGGTGGACTTTGGTAAACTTTACCTATGACTCGACTGACAACGTAGTTACTGCCTTTGTGCTCACCATACGCAATGCCATAGTTTATGTTATTCATCCTATTATAGCACTGGGACTGAATCATGAGCAGTCAGTGCCCTACCCTTCAGAGCACAGGGCATGGGCATGGAGAGTGGGTGAAAAATGGCAAACTGTGAATCTAGAATCTTGCGTTACCCGGGAACAACAGGGGTTCATTTGTGAGAGTAACACAATCGATGCTCAAGATATATGTCTTGATACTGAACAAGGTGTTTGTCACTTTGAGATTCATCCGGATACGAATCAAAGGACTGTACTTGTATATATTGGTCAAGGTTGTGTATGTTTGAGAACTGCGTGTACTTTTATAGAAATAGATAAGGGTAATGTAACTTTGCTCGGTAAGAATTATCTTAACTTTTGTATTTGTAACTTTGTTAGGATTTAAGGGTGTGACTTTCTGTATTTGGCACCAGTTGTGTCTCATCAGCTAATTAATGGCAACAGTAAGATGTACCACAGGTTGTCACCCATGCCTATTGGAATGAACCTCACTTTAATTAGACAATTAATCAAACATCAGGACCTTGTCAAAATTCTAGAGAATATTCAAAAACTGGGGAGAAAACCTTAATTACTGTCCATCATGACATAAAAGAAATAAGCAAAGTTCTGCAAACAGTGAAACAAGATGCAAGTCGCAGTTGGTAGGATTCACTTTTTGGATGGTCGCCCACTGCAACTGGAATCCTAAATACATTATGTCACCCCATTATTGTTTTACTAATATTAGTGGGTATAAGTTTAACACTATCCTTTGTGATACTCATTTGGAATTGCAAATTGTTACAATGAATAACAATACTAACCTCTTTATCCTAGATACATGGTAAAGCATTGGGAGACACATATCGTAGAGATTGGAGCTTGTACTAAGTAAAAGAATTTACTATTTTACTGAAAAGGGGGGACTGAAACATGGGGTTAGAAGACATTAATCATAGAAATTAGAAGGTATTGAATAGTAATAGGCATATAAAATAATGGATATTTCTTAGGGCCACATCCTTATGTTACGTGAGAATATACCGTATCCTGGCCTATGGGAAAGGAAGAGACTACGTGCAGAGCAGCAAGGAGAGACCTGATAAGGAGAAGGAATGTATATGGAAAACAGGATACAGGGTGTAAAGACAACTGAAAATGGGGCCCCTTATGTTCTGGAAACCGATGGATCCTGGCCCCTGGCTTGGACCGTGGCCAAGGAATCAATGGGCATGTGCAAAGCAGTGGGGTCGAAAAGTCAGCCTGAAGAAGACCATTCTTACTTCATCCCTTTTACGACCCCTGAAGCCTGGGACGACCACCAGAGACAGCTGCGCAGGCGCAGAGGACCGACAAGCAGATTAGCATACAGAGCGGAGAGGGAGGGGAGCCAGGAAATGACTCATGGGGAAACTTAATGCATATGTCACACTCCAGGGGATAAAAGAACACGTGTGTAAGCAAGGGGCACGCATGTATTTGGGGAAATGTCCCACATGCGTCCGGCCGAATAAACATACCTACTTTAAAACTCACTCTGTCTCTGAGTTTTAGAGTCTAGCTCCGCATGTCAAAACTATATTTTACACACTACTTAAAAAGGATTAGTACAGTATTACAAAATAACCCTCCATAATACATATAGTATTCAATTTAATATTTGCGAAGAGCCAATCATAAAATATGCATTTTTCACAGCTTGGAGCCCTTCCTGCAGTCAGGACAGATCTTTGCCTTTTGTGCTTTTCATCAGAGGTGGGAGGGTGTTGCTGCAGCCCCCAGACAGGTAATAATTAGCATTGACTCCATGATTGCAGAAGGATGATCAATCGCTTTATTGTACTATACTATATTATTAAGAAACTCATCACCTTTACAGACAGTCCGATACACTCAGACCAGGTGTCGTGGCTTGACACGGAAGTGAATTTTTTTAGGAAGTTGGGGTCAAACCAATCAGTGGTCAGGTTTGGATATTGGCACTTGGAGTGACCACTGAAGGTATAGACACGCCTCTGAAAACACAGAGGGTTAAAAGCAAGCGCTCCCAGGGGAACTGTCTCTTTGGTTCTAGTCATCGGAGAGTGCAGTCTCCCCCGCCTAGCCACAGGCTGGGTGGGGGAGGGGAAGCCATGTGGCTTGGGAGAGGTAGGCCAGGGGCTGAAGGGACTGGAACCAGGCAGGCCCCCTGTGGACGGAAGGGGAGAGAGAAACTGAGATGCCTTTGTTCCCCCCTCCCCGCTCCTCCAGAGGGAAAGAGACAGAGAGCCTGAAGGCACCTGGAATTTGCTGGCAGAGGAGAAGGAGAAGGGGGGGAAGGTGCCCAGCCGTGGGAGTTGGAGTACTGGGCCTCTGAGATTTCAGCCGTCTGGGGAGTCCGAGACTTTTAACCCTTTCCTGGGAAATGAAAGCTTTGTAAAATATTACTCCTCCTTGATTTGAAAGAGAAGAGAGACAGTCTGGGACCTGAGATGTTAGAAGAAGAAATTTTAGGTGGGAAGAGATGATGGAGTGGCTTTTGGCTGGACTTTTCTTGTTAGCCATAGATTGAAGCAATTTCTCCTGTAACAGAAACAGAAACAGAAACTGCATTTTGAGGGGGATACAATGGTGAGCCAAGAGATGTGCTTCAGTGACTGCTAGCACAAGAATGGAGTGAAAAGAGAAGAGTTGAGGAGGGTGTGGTTGTGCCCTCTGTCTTCAGGAAGAAGAAGATCTCTGTTCTTGAGACCCTCGGCCCCAGGGGAGGAGAAAATGGCGGGGGGACTGTGGTCCCAAAATGAGAAACTGAACTGTTGTTTAGGTCCTTGGCAAAGCATCCTTAAAAGAGCCCTATGAGCAGTCTGTCCATGCACAGTGGTGAGAGCACTGTGACATGGAAAGGAGAGTGTCACCATGGCAGATTTTTCTCTGGGTGGTTGCCATGTGTGACATGGAAACACAAAAGGGTTGCAATTATGTTTCTTGGGGGTCTATAGTGCAAGAGAGACTTCTCTCTCCCTTAATAAACTGAGTATTGATTATATAAAGGATAGTAATAGTAATTAAGAATCCAGAGTTTTGTCTCACTGTAGTTTGTTAGAAATTAGGTGTGGGGAAGAGGAGTGTTTCAGAAGGTTTTCATTCCGAATTCTGTGTGTCTTTTATTATAGTAGTAGTAGCTTAATAAAGTTTTTTTCCCTTTGTTTATAAGTGTAATCCTTCTCTACTCTGTTCCCGATCACATCTCACAGCACTTTTTAGAGAAGGTGCATTTTCATGGGGGCGCTGGCATTGCACCAGCATCAAACCGTGACACCAGATTGATCAATCAATCCAAACACCATCACCAATGACCAATCAAGAAATCACCCTTTGGTAAACAAATCTCCATAACACATTCCACGTGTGCACAACAACAAGTGCAGCAAGTGAAGATAAGAATAGTTTTTCATTCTTTTCTCTGATCTTCTCACAGCTTTCCACAGGAAAATGCCTGGGAAAGTTGTGCCTGCTGCTCTCTGTGGAAAGAGCTGCTGCCACAGGAGGGAAGCAAGCAGCAGTGCAATTTTAGCGGGAGCAAAGAATTGAATCCCATTCTTAAACCGTGGCCCATGGAATCTGCACATCACAGCTGGTCCCAGCCCTGGTGGCCACGGCAACAGCCTTGGGAGAGGGTCCCTGGCTGGAGGCTGTGGGAACCTTTACATTGATGCCCAGGGACAGGACTGGAGGGAATGGCTGCAGCTGAGCTTGGGCAGATTTAGGTTGGATCTTAGGAAAAGCTTTTTCCCTCAGAGGCTGCTCGGGCACTGCCCAGGCTCCCCAGGGAAGGGTCACAGCTCCAGGGCTCTCTGAGCTCCAGCAGCATTCTCTCTGGGCTCTCTCCACCTCCAGCTGGAATTGTTGGGGTGTCCCGTACAGGGCCAGGAGTTGGACTTGATGATCCTGATGGATTCCTCCCAACTCTGCCAATTCTGTGGTTCTGCGATTGCATGACCCTTGGAATGGGACCAGAACTGGCCTGAGAAAGTGTCCATGGCAATCATCTCTAGCATTGGGTCTCCCTGGAGCTGCCAAAGGACCAACCATAGCAACAGCATCTGGTGATGTTTGCCCACTAAGGATCAGATTTGTCACAGGCCCTCAGAGGGGTTCCATGGGGACTTTCCAAGAGTCTCCAGGCTGTTCAAGAGCCAGAATGTCACAGGCAGAGACAGGGGCTCCATGGAGACCTGCCAGGGTTTTCTGGGGATGATAAATAACTGTGTGGTCTGGGACAATCACAGCCATTCCATCGTGGCATCCCAGGGGATTTTAAGCTGCAAGGGCACTGATCTGTCATAGGTACTCATGGGGGCTCCACGGTGGCATCCCAGGAGTCCCCAGGCTGCCAAGGAGCCAGGATGTCACAGGCACTCACAGGGGTTCCTGTCATAGGCAGAGTGGGAGCTTCTGGCAAAAGCTTTATTAGAGAAGGTCCTGTTGGGTCATGAGGTGCAGAAAGGACCTCCAACAGACCCAAAGCCCTCCAGGATGCCTAGAGTTTCTAAACTTCTGTGGCAGGAGCCTGGGAGAAGCTAGATTGAATCCCAGCCCCAGACTTTGTCGAGGGTTTATATGTATAGGATTATAAAGGTGTACTTAAATCTTTATAGAATTTGTCCCACAGGACTAAGGATAGCAAACAAGATATATTTATATAAATACAGATATGATTGATTAGAATAATGATTACGCAAAAAGATCTTAATCAGAATTATTTACTGCATAGTATAGGAGCTGTAACAGCTATTATAATACAGTGCCCAAGGAAGCAATTTTGAAGCAATTGTATTAAAGCAAAACCAGTTATTAAGTAGAGATTAATATCACCCCCCCAGACCAACGACTGTGGGCAAATCCCTTTGGCTCAGCCTGGAGCAGTGACCTTGAGAGGTGTCCCCACTGCAGGGAGGAATCTCCACACCCCACAAGAAGGGAAATGTCAGGAGGCACTGCTGTTAAAATTTGGGACAGGGCTTTTCTAGTCTGAAGTGCTGCCCTGTCAGTCAGAAGTGCCCAGGCTGGGCCAGCTCAGCTGCTCTGCAGCTCTCAGTGGTGTCACTTGGTTGTTCCTTTTTCCGGGGATTTTTTCCAGCTCTGCCACAGATTCAGCTCCCTCTCAGGATGCTGAATTTTGGGATGGAGGGGTCAAGCTGGATTCATAATTATTCACCCCAAAAGCAGCATGACACCCCTCCTTCATTTCCCACTGAGGGTTTACAAACAGGGACTTGTTGGAGTTGTTTGAACAACAGCCCCCGAGGTAGAATGTGGCTACAGAATGGGGACACATGAGAGCTTGGAGGATGGAGGGAACCCAGAGATGAGGGAGCATTAGGAGGGGGCACCCCTGAGAACTGGTCCTCTGAAACAGAGAGTTGGGGGAGAAGAGACCCCTAGGACTCACCAAAACCCAGGCACCCATAAATGGGGAACCCTGAAGACGGGGACCTGCAGGACCCCCAGTAGAACAGAAAGGACGCACCTAACCCTAACCCAACCCTAAACCCTCCAGGAAGCCTAGGGTTTCTAAACTCCTGTGGCAGGAGCCTCCTGCTCCAGCAGGAACTGCCTTTCCTGTGCCAGGAGCAGGGCAGGTCCCACTGCAGGAAAAGCCCCAGGCCAGCCCCAGCACAGGGAAGGCCTCGGGCACAAGGGCAGAGTGCCGTGCTGGGAGCTGTGCCAGGGAGAGCCTGAGGCACCAAAGGCACCTTGGGAGCAGCAGCTGCTTGCAGGGCACGGCCAGAAGCCTCCCACCAAGCCAGCCTGGTGGCCACCACTGCAGAGCTGCTGCCTCAGGGCTCATTTCTGGCTAGGCTCTGCTCCACCCCACAGAATGTGACCTCAGCATTGACTGTCATAGCTGTTGGGCCTGAGCCCTGCAAAGCCTAAAGGTCACCTGTGCCACCCTGGCTCTGTCAGCTTCTGGGGCAGGGGAGGGGGAAAACAGACACAAGACTGGGGCAGAGGAAAGGGGAGAAGCAGACCCAGGGGACAGGGCTGGAATGGTGATGGCTGTGAGGTCACTGCCACTGCCGCAGCCTGGCCGGTCCTCAGCAGACATTATGGCCAGAAGCATTGTGAAGTCACTCATCACATCAGAGATCTCACACAGTAGGAATCCCAGCCTCTGGGAGGGGGTGGCACAAACCTTCTGACCTTGAAGAATTTTGGGATGGTCCATCTACTTCGCTGAAAAAATTGCAGTTTTGTGCTACTCTCATAGTAAAATATTTCCTCCTTCCAACAAACCTAAATCCCCCCTCATTCAGTTTAAAGATACTGACCCTTGTTCTGTCACTGCAAGATTTGGGAAATAATAACTTTGTCCACTATGTATCCATTTTCACAGACCTTTGAAAGGATCCCAAAATCTCCCAAGACTGGGCTTGGAGGGCTATTCACATAACCAGCAGGTAGAGGCTGATGGCCTTGGGCTCAGTTGTGTGGAGACTGAGCACAGAACAGGAGTAGCCTGAGAGGGATTGAAGGGAGGTTTCATGTGGGAATCCTTAAAATCAGAGGGTTTTGGGAAAGCTGCAAAAGGCAGGCCTCAGAAACAGCAGAACTGCAATTAGAGCTAAGCGGTAGCCATAAGATTTGTCAGCAGAAAAGTTATATGAGATGTAGAAAGAAAGGACAAATAGAACAATGGTCTATGTATTAACACTTCACTAAAATAACTCCCTAAGTTATAGAAAAGTATATCTAGCAAGATATTAGGAAGTTCTAAGCTTAATAATGGATCTCTCTGCATTGTATTTTAATGCTTACAAGCAGGTATTGTATTCAAAATAAGCGAGCATTGTTTTAACCAAAGGTACATGTGCTTATAGTGGTTGGATAAATCTACTGTCAGTATGCTTTTGCTTTGTATGATTGGTCAAAAAAAATTTAACTGAGTTGTAATATTGAGTTCTTCAGCTGCGGCAGAGGTTGTGAGCTGCTGTCATCTTCCCATTGTCATAACTATATAATGAGATTGATGCTGGAAAATAAACAGCTCGAGACACATTCCACAGCAGTCCTGTCCCGTTTGTGATTTTGTACATAGACCCTTGTGTGGATATTCTCAGTTCAGTCAGAGAGAAAAAGAGAAGGTTTTCTAACCAGGCGAGAGCCTGGGAGACAGTTGGGAAAGAATGCAAATAATTCTCTAATCTCTCTTGTTGTTCACATTGTTTATAGATATGTTCTGCCACTGTGCGTCATTCACTGCACACCAATGGTGTGAGATGTTTTTACTCTAAGACCAATGAAATTAGTCCGCACGATGTTCTCTATAAATAGAGCGGTGAATTTGAAATAAATCGGAGTTCATTCTCTTTGCCTTTGACTTGGAGTAATTCTCGTTACCGTCCTGCTCTACAGCGACACCTGGTGACAGCTGTCATGAACTGCACCTACCCTGAAGGAACAGGGTCTGGTGGACCCCGACTGTTACTGCAGCCTCGGCTGAGGACCCGAGCCCCAGCGTCTTGCAGGGGTCGCTCTGCAGCTGTGGCTGCTTGCCAGGAGCCTGGAGGCTTCGGCCGGACACCTTTACCCTCCTGAGAGAGGTAACGCTGAAACCGCGTGCCTTCTGGAGAAGGCTTGGTCCTGTCTGGACTGCGGATCGGCTCTTAGAAGCGGAGGGCTGAGCGGGACGGTTTTCCCTGAAGTAGTGGACTGTCTGTCTCTTGAAGTGGACGTCTGCTAAGGAGGGTTTCCTAACAATGGGGAACCAGTTATCTATGGCTGAATGGTTGTTCTTGACTGCGTGGCGGACTTGCGCCCCTCACATAGGAGTCCAGGTCTCTGATAATAAGCTCGTCACACATTTGAGTCTGGCTCGGGACCGTGGATTCCTTGTGGACCCTAAACGCGCCTTTGATCGTAAACTCTGTCGCGACTTGGGCCGATGCCTCCTGAAGGAGATGCGCAAAAAGGACGCTACAGCGTCCATGCTGTTCGTAATCTAGGGGTGCATCTACACGGCCTTGCGTGGCAAGACCCAGAGAGGCAGCGGTTCCGACCGGGACATTTCGGGATTCCGGACACAGACCGCCCCGCCCGCACCGCGCCCGGCTGGGCAGACGCACCTCGCCTTGAGCGAGGTGCCGGTGCCATCATCCGCCTTCCAGGCGGGGTGCCTTTGCCTCAACTATCAGCTTCGGCACACCCGACATTGCAAGGACTGCACGGGGCGGCCCCGGACCGGGGGCCGCCGCCACCGCCCGCGGCTCCGCCCGCCGATTCAGCGGCGGCAGCAGCCTTGCCTTTCGCTCCACCCTCCGTTCTGCTCGGAGCGAGCCTGCCGCCGCCGCCGCCGGGGCCGAGAGAAGCCGCCGCGCTGCCGCGGTCATCAGCGCCACTCCTGAGAGATACGCCGCCGCCGCGCCCCCCCATCCCGGGACCCACATCGCCGCCGGCGCCGGACCGACCGCCGCCGCCGACCCCGGGACCGGCAGAGTTGTCGCAGCCGCCGCCGCGACCGCCAACGCCGAGAGACGCCGCCGAAGCCGCGCCGCCCGCTCCGCTTGGGCTGGCGGCGTGCCACGGCATGGGGGAGACTGCACCCCCCGCGCCGCTCGCTGCGGGCAGGGAGCGCCCGCAGGCGCCGCGGCTCCCGCCGCCACGCCGCCTGAAGCCGACTCATCAGCAGCGACTCTGTGATTCGCCGCCGGCAACGGCAGGCAGTCCTGTGCTGGACAACACATCCAGCCTGTTTGTTTCAGAGCCTGCATCCAGCCCATCACTCCCTCTGCTTCCCCCAGACTGCCCCGAGCTCTGTCCCACTGAGGCAGAGGCAGCGGGAGGGAGCACCGGCTTGGTCCGCAGCAGCGCCACTGCTGCTGGTACCGTGGCTGGGGATGGGGCCGCGATCCAGTCCATTGTATCGCGGGGCAGCGCAAACACACCGGGAGCGAAGAGCAGCCCCTTGTACTGGGCAGGCATGAATGGTGCAAAGGTCCCTAAAACCAGGGTGGAATTTTCTATTCCCGGGAAAACTTCCCCTGCCCGCGCCCCGCGCGTCCTGCTCCTGTTCGCAGAACGGGAAGAGCGGGGTCTCGAGAAGCTGTGGCTTGATCCATGGCCGAGTGGGGCGGGGGGAGGGCGAAAAGCCGGAGGAATTACCGGGGTTCTCGCAGCCTGGTGGGTGCGTGCACCGAAATATAAGGTTGGAAGGCGTCGCCCATCTGCGGGTGGCCATGGAGTGTCCCAGGGACCCCAGATTCAGGTGCCCCAAGTGATACCTATGAGAAGCTGGGGGAAGGGACCGAGCCGCGTGGATCTTGGCTCGGCAGAGAGCCTGGGTTCTCCGCCCCTCGGCCAGGTTTGGGCCGCTTGGCCCGGCCCCCTGGACCGGGTCCTCCGCCTCGCCGAGCACCGCAGGGTCCTAGAGCCCGCAGGTGCTGCTTTTTTTTTTTTTTAAGGCGGGAAGAGCTGTGTTTTACTGATAGTTCAAACTACTGGAAAGCCACGACAGCCTCGGCCCAAGTGATAGAATTAAGGGCTGTGGCCATGGAATTTCAGAGATTTCATGGCATTTCAGAGATTTCATGGCATTTCAGAGATTTCACAAGTGTTTTTGAATTTGGTCAATTTCACTCAATTGCTTTGAAAGCTTTGAGGATGCAATTTGGACCTGATTTCAAATTTGTCACTCAAGTTGTTCATTCATGGCATGACTGCATGGACTAAAAGCCTTGCATGATTCTTCTGTCAAGTGCACACACCTTGCAAAAGCAATTCTGATGAATGCCAACCAAGGCTTGACCTGCTGCACCTTACTGGCTGGGATAAATCCCAGAGGCCTAAAGACTTTGCAGCTGTGGCAAACATATATTGCTCATCTTGCCAGGTTCCAAATTTTGCTGATTTGGGTATGTGCACGTGTTTGTTAATACCTTCTTTTCTGTCATGTGGGCATCTGCTCACACTGGGAAATGGGTTTTGACAAGTTGGACTGCCAGTCCTTTGGCAGACTGACAATGAGTTGTTACTATCCTAGAGTTGGTAACTGATTTCTTGAAATTTATAATAAGAGTTTGGAATCTCTTCGACCGTTCTGAGCCAATATCCAAATTGAGGTTTTGATTGATTGGAGTTGATAAAACTCTTGAGCTGTGTTTGTTCTCTTTCTTGCAAGGGCCCTGCAGGAGGGCACAAACACTGCCTTTTTCTTTCTTTTTTTTTTTGTAAATAAAACAGAGGAAATGTGGATATTCTCAGTTCAGTCACAGAGAAAAAGAGAAGGTTTTCTAACCAGGTGAGAGCTGGGAGACAGTTGGGAAAGAAAGTAAATAATTCTCTAATCTCTCTTGTTGTTCACATTGTTTATAGATATGTTCTGCCACTGTGCGTCATTCACTGCACACCAATGGTGTGAGATGTTTTTACTCTAAGACCAATGAAATTAGTCTGCACCATGTTCCCTATAAATAGAGCGGTGCATTTGAAATAAATCAGTTTAATTCTTTGCCTTCTAACTTGGAGGCATTTTGTTCCCATCTTGCTCAACGGTGACAGCCCCTCACTTTCACGAGCCATGGCACCATCTCAGTGGTGTCTGGGTTCCATGATGCCATGCCATGTTCACAATTGACCCTTGATTCCATGAGATTCCATTGCATCACAATGTTTTCCTGGCTTCCATGAGGCCTGACTGTGTCACAATTGACCCTTGGTTCCATGAAAATTCCATGAGTCACAATAGTCTCCTGGGTTCCTGTCTTGGTTCAAAAGACAAGTATGTGTCAAATAAGGCATGAACCTTCCTGCAATAGATTCATGCCTTACTTCTTCCAAATTATTTTAACTTTGAAATTACTGGGCTTTCAGGCAAATACATAGGAAAAGGAATAACAGTTCTTTACTAATAGATATATACATAACAAGACAAACAACAATAGCAGTAACAACAACAACAAAACCAGAATCCCAGTAAAAGCCCTCTCTCAGCTGTCAAGCAACTTCCACACTGGTGCAGTTCCAGTCACAGCTGGCAGGGGCACTGGTGGCTCCCAGCTGGGCAGGGGAGGGGGTAATGATTGCCCCATGGCTGCAGGGAGGCAGCAGCCTCTCCAATGGCAGTGGCAGCTCTGGCAGCGGCAGAGAGAGAAAAGAGGCTTCTTTTGCCAAACCCACGGGGAGCAGCTGGCCTCAGTGCCACTCCAGGGGTAGCCTGGACTGTAGCAGGAATCTCGGAGTGGCAGCTGGAACAGCGGGGAGCAGATCCCTGGGGGCGGTGAATGAAAGCGTAGCGCTAACCCTGAAGCAGTGGCAGAAGCAGAAGCAGAAGCAGCGGGGGGTCCTGGCAGATGCAGGGTGTTGCACTAAAGTGTAGTAAAAACCCCTTAAGCAGTGGCAGAAAACAGCAGAGGCTGGGTGGGAGATTTCTCCCTTGCACAGCTCACTGGTGATGGCTGGTCCTGAGGCTGGGTCACCACGCAAAGGGAGCAGCCTGGTAGGGGACGGGATGCTCCCAGCCCTGGGCACCCAAGTCCCACCACACACCAGCCCTGGGCTCCCAAGTGGTAGAGGAGCAGAGAAGCAAGCTGGCAACCCTAGTCACAATGTCAAAGGAGAAAAAAAACCAAGAGGAAAAAAGCAAAAGGCCAAAACTGCAGGGCAACAGGATCTCAAATCAGGTGCACTGTGCTGCGTGGCTGCTGAGCCAATCACCCTAACCTGAAGGAAGAGCAATCTCTGGCCCCCAGCCCCCACAGGATCCCCAGCTGCCCCTCCACCCATTGTGATATTCCCAGAGCTGAGGAAGGGAAAGCAGTGACCATTCTGAACACAAAACAAAAAAAAACCAAAATGGTTATGGGATATGGACCATCCACAACAGTTCCATGAGACTGCGCTGTGTCACAATAGGCACTGGGTTATACCAGCACTGGCAACATCCCAGTGGCACCTGTGTCCCAGGAGGCCCCACTTTGTCAAAGCAGAGCTTTGGGTCCATGAGATTCCATGTTGTCACAAGGCTCTGCTGAGTTCCATGAGGCTGTGCTGTGTCACAATGGACACCGAGTTCCACCTGCCCTGCCAATATCCAAGTGGCGCCTGTGTTCCACGAGGCCCTGCTGTATCTGCAGTTGACACTTGGTTCCCCAAGTGTCTCAATGTCTCAATGGTGTCACAATGGTCTCCTGCATGCCATGAGGCCCCACTGTGTTGATACCTTAAAGAACCTAGAAATAAAGCATCACCTTTTGAAGATAATATTTGTATAGGAGGTAATATAAAAGCTGGTCTTTATTGGAGACCTTCAGGGGTAGATACGAAAAATGTCCACAAATGCCCATCCCCCTCATGGGGTGAATACAGTTTTACAAGTTTAGCAGATTAGCATAATTGACAAAAATCACTAATTAGGAGTGCACCTCTGGATCTTCTAAGCCTTCCCCCCTCCAACAGGACTGTACTTTGTTTATGAAAATTTGTCTTGAAGAGCTGGTTTTCACCTTGGTTTCTAAGGAGAACCAAGATAGGATAGGGGCTTTGAAATGTGTTTTGTCTTTTTGTGTAGGGAAATAATGAAGCTAAGCTACAATAACAGACTACAGAGCTACAAATGTAGCTCTATAGTCTGTTATTGTAAATGTGTAAAGAATGCAGAGACTGTATAAAAGAAAAAAGGCAGAAATTCTGCATCATTCCCTATTTTTAGAGACTATGTTGTCTAGTTTACTCCATATTTAACCACACCATCGTATAATACAGATGTCAGCTATACACTTTCTATTCAGGCCCAGTTCAGTAACCATGAAGTGAGTGTACTGAAGGTATATTCAAAGTTCAACAAGCCTTTTGAAAGCTACCTGGTGTAGAATTTGAGTTTGCTTTCAAATTCAACCAAATCTTTAATAATTCTTTCACTCTGATCTACAAAAGAACTAAAGTATTAATAATTATGTGGCTAATAGGAAACTGTGCAGATAACAAGCACAAAAAGAACAGTTTAAACCACATCATCCTAATTTGTGTCAGTCTCTGTTTTCCAGTTGTTTCAGGAGCAGAGATTTCTCTAGATAACATGACAAATCTCTGGAGCTTCTGCAAAGTGGGACTTCAAACAATTAAATCCCTCTGTAAGTTAATTTTCCCCCTCATATATGAATTCGTCCTGTGAAGAATATATATATAAATTTTTATATACATATTTTATATATCTATGGATATAATATATACAATTTGATATGGGCTGCCATGCCATATTTCATTAGGACTTATGTTGTCTTTTTGCTTTGGTATAGCAATAAATCACATGAGACTTCATTTTCTTCATGGTGAAAAAGCTTATTCTTTATTGAAGTAACTAATTTTTATACAGTTTTACAGACCTCATGTGTGACTCCAACTGGTTAGTTGTCGTGGTGTGTTTTGGGGGGACCCCCTGGGGTGTTCCCGGGGGGCCCCCTAAGCTGTGAGTTCACTGGTAGCACCACAGTTAGTAGCTTTCTTGCCAATTACTTTATTGGTCAGTAAGAAATATTTTACTTGTCCATCAAATCTCTCTACTCTTAAATTGTTTACATATTTTCTTCACTGGTTCTCATGGGATAGATTTAATGTTTATGCAGGTGCTAGTTGTTTTTCACCCAGGAATAAATTATTGTTAATGAACTGTTCACACTAGGATTGCTTTCACATGGGAACTTGCAAAGTGCTAGCTTGAGAAGGTCTGCCACTGATCTAACAGAGCAGGCCTGATTTTATGAGGCCTTTTTTTATAATTTTTCGACCTTACTGCAACATTTTGGTTGTATGTGGATTTTCAGTAAGGCTATGGGTAAGACTTGAACTCATGTCATGGATGTTTCCAACAAATTTTATTAATCTGTGTTTTGAGGGTTCCAGTCATATATACAGTCTTACCACTTATCTGGGGAGTGTAGGGAATTTATAGATCCCAAACAGTTCCCAACATTTGACTAACATTTGACCAACTCCAGAGGAATCCCAAACACTGGAATTATATGATTTAGAAAAATATCCACCACCTCCTTTTGTTATGTTGGTGCAACAGGGGTAAGCCTCAGACCGTCCACTAAAGGCGTCAACTAACACTAATACATACCTGAATTCTTTTTGGCTGGTAACTCAGTAGAATTCATTTGCCAACAAAGTCCAGGAGAATCCCCTGCATCTGTTATTGCTAACACAACTCTTTTGCTCATGTTTGGGTGGGTTCTAGAGAAGATTTCTCATTTGTTTATTACAGATTGTACAATATCCGTTATTTCTCTTTCTATTACTGCTTTCTTCAGATGTTTCAAAAGGTTTCTTGTTCTCCTGTGTCTTTTATGCTCTCGCTGAGGTGGGACTACAATCTGTCCCTCTGGTGTAACAGTCCATTCACTTTCTTTGATTTCAAACTTTGTGCCAGAAAACTGATGGTTCTTTTGATCAAATTTTGGGGCAAATCTTGAAAATTTTATTTCCTTCTGTGGCACCACTGTTAAGATGCCTTTTATTGATGCTTTTACTATTTTATCAGCAAAAAGATTCTCTAATTCAAGAGTTGCTTCCCCATTTTGATTAATCTTGCAATGCATAAAGGCTGCTTCTCTAGACTTCTAAATACTCTGTAGCAGTGCATGGATCTGTTCAGTGTGTTCAATTCCATGACCTTGAACAGTTGCCAGTCCTCTTTCTTTCCAGATGACTTCACCAACAACATTAAATGCGTATTCAGAATTAGTCCATATTTTTACCTTCTTTCATTCGCTCAGTCCTTGGCCTTTCTTATTCAGTAAACCATCCTAAACTATCTGTTATTCTCCACACTTTGCAAAATTCCAATAGATCCTTCTTAGAAGAGTGTGGCAAACAGAGTGATTGATGAATCACCCAGTGTTTTCCTAATTAGTATTTTAAAGACTGGAAAAAGGTCTCAGCTTTCAGCTACAAAAGTGACATCAGTTTTTGGACTCCACCTCTGCCTTCGTCCACCTTGGCTGTAGAAGAGTTGGAAAAAGAGATGAAAGGAAAAAAAAAAACAAAACCTTGAGAAACAACCCCAAAAGCAAATTCCCTCTCCACACCACGCCAGGACAGAATAAGTGGCCTAACAAACATTATGAAACAGATGGGATCCTATAAAATGTCACAATTTGGTTTTTTAGAACCCTGATTTTCCTGAAAACACACAAATACACAATTTCACACTACCAAACAAAAAGAGCTGCCTTTATGTTACCCTCTGTGGAGTCCTGGGACCATGGTTCCTCACCCCTCAGGCCACTGCAGGGAAATTCTTAAAAGTCTTCAGCAAGAAAGAATTCCTTGCAAGATGTTGTTGGTCCAGAGGGAGGCTGCCGGGTCCAGTCCCATCTGAGGTGCCAGAAAAACTGATGCCTTAAAGGCCTTAGAAATGAAATAACACCCTTTCAGATAATATTAGTATAGGAGGTAATATAAAGGCTGGTCTTTATTGGAGGCCTCAAAGTGGCAGATACGGAAGATGTCCACAAAATGCCCACCCCACCATGGGGTAAACACAGTTTTATAAGTTTAGCAAATTAGCATATTTGACAAAAATCACCAATTAGAAGCACAGGTGGTGAGGCACGAAAAAGTTCATTGGGAAGAGTCACTCTACCTGTGACTGGAGACTTCAGGCACACCAAACAAACAAAGCAACAACAAAACCAACCAAAATCCAGGCAATCAAACCAGAAATGAACCAAGAACTGTCCGTGTGAGTTTAGGTGCATGTGACAAAAGGACAGTAAGGGCAAGGATAAAAGGAATACAGCCTAAAAGCTTAACAGCACTCAAACTTAACAGGACTTAACTTATACCTTAACCTTAACTTATACCTTAAACGTAACAATTTAGCAAAGGAACAGCACTTAACAGTATTTAACCTCAGTTATGACTTAAAAATTTACAGAGGGAAAGTATTTAATTTAGCTTATAACTTATATTAAACCTGGAATTATGGTAAGGCTCTTCACAAAGCACTGATTCAGCAAACTAACCTGTCCAACTTCAAGTTAGACAGATTTTGAGAAGAAATCAGGAGAAGAGAGAGAGGGAGAGACAGAGCAAGAGAGAGAGAGAAGAGAAATATCCACAGCCATGGCCTTGCATCTAGTGCCATCTCAGCTGCTGTGGGACGTGTCAGTGTTACACCCCTGTTGGCCTATACCTGCTCTGGTCCCTCTTACAAGTGGGATTTTGGGGTGCCAGGGGCTTGGCAGCCACTTTGAGGGGGCTGGACCAGAGGCTGCAGTGGCTGGGGGTGGGGCAGCAACCACTCCACCTATGCAGAACTTGCTCTGCCCCCCCAATTCACACTGGAGATGTTTGGGGCCATTCATCATTTCTCTGCTCTCCAACACTGAGGCAATGCACTCTGGCTACAGCTCAGAGCTTGTGCCCATGGCAACCATCCCTGGCAACGAAGCTCCATGGAGCTGCTCTCAGAAACCCCCCAAGAATTGGCGAATACCCCAAAACCACTTCCAAAATGTGGGATGACCCAAGATCCCTTCAGGAACGTGGAATACCCCAGGGTTCCTCTTCCCTTCATCACGCCCAACCTTTGGCTTTCTCATTCCAGACCCTGCCACACCCTCCTAATCTCCATACCAACCCACCCCACTCCTCCTGGATATCAGGAGCCCCTTCCCAAGCCCTACTTCCCCCAGTCCATCCATCCATCCCAATCCCCTTCCAACCCCATCCCACCCTGAGGAGCTGTAAAATTGAATAGTTTTGGGCTAGGATTGAGCCATTTTGGGATAGGATTAAATAGTTTTAAGTGAGATTGAGTGGTTTTGAGAGGATAGATCTATCCCTCTCGGCTCTTCAAACATAAAATGATGGAGAAAATTCTTCCAAATACCCCAGAGCCATCAAATCCTCTGGAATATCTCCCAGACACCAAATTCCCCTACCAGTAAATAGAGGATAAATGGCAGTAAAATGGTGAGGTTTTAGGTGATAAAGTTGGAGCATCAGACAAAGTCTTCCTGCAGTTGGGGCACTTGTGGAGCTTCCCTTACCATTGCCTCTGTTGGTGCTGGGCCAAGTGAGACCTCCTGGAGAAGCTCTTCCCACATTCCTCACATAGGTAGGGCCGTTCCTCAGTGTGGATTCTCCGGTGGTGGTTCAGGTTGGAGCGATCCCTGAAGCTCTTCCCACATTCCTCACACCTGTAGGGCCGTTGCCCAGTGTGAATACGCCTGTGGACTGTCAGGTGGGACCTCTGGTTGAAGCTCTTCTCACATTCCCAGCACTTGTAGCTGTCACATACCCTGGTTTCCACACACAGGTGGTTGTGAATCTTCCTGAAGCTCTTCCCACATTTCTCACACTTTTTGGGCTGTTCCCTGGTGTCAATGCAATGGTGGACATTCAAGTGGGAACGCTGGCTGAAGCTCTTCCCACAATCGGAACATTTGTGAGGCCTCTCCCCAGTGTGGATCCTCTTGTGGCGGATCAGGTTGTATCTCCGGCTGAAGTTCTTCCCACATTCCTCACACCCATAGGGCCGTTCCCCAGTGCAGTTTATCTCGTGCCGGATAAGTTTGGATGTCTCTCTGAAGCTCCTCCCACATTCAGAGTGCTTGCAAAGCCTTTCATCATCATGGATCATCTCGTGACGGGCCAGGTTGTTGCTACGGCTGAAGCTCTTCCCACATTCTCCACACTCATAGGGCCTCTCCCCAGTGTGGATCCTCTGGTGGCGGATCAGGTTGGAGCTGTGGCTGAAGCTCCTCCCACATTCCCCACACTTGTAGGACTTCTCCCTGCTTTGATGGTGCCCAGGGACCACCAGGTCCGAGCTCTGGCTGAAGCTATGTTCACCTTCCTGGCACAGGGTGGGTCTTTCTTCCTCAGAGCACCCTGGGCTGTGTTTGGAGCCCCTCCTCATGTGGGATCTCCCCAGCTTTTCCTCCCCGTTGGATTCCTGTGCTGTGGAGCGGCTCAAAATGGCCTCTTTCATGAGGTCCTGCCATGGGGATTTGTCCTCCCTGGTCTCTATCCTCTGCTCCTTGTCTGGGGGAGGAAGGACAAAGAGAGGATAGGATTTGCCTCCATGCCGGAGGGAAGGGGCAAGAGATGCTCTCAATGCGTCCCTGGCAGGATGGCATCGGCAGCAGGGTTGTCCTGCAGGCAGGGGCCATGCTGGGCTGGGAGATGGAGAAGGAAAGAGGGGAAAAGGGGTGGTGACTTCCTCCTTACCTGCGGGGGGTTCCCAGGGCATCTTCCTCTTCCTCGCAGCCTCCTCCATCTGGCCAAGCTTTGGGAATGAGAAAACCTGGTTTTGGGGGTAAACAAGGTGTGAGTGCCTTGGGTTGGGTGTTCCTCCTGCCCAAATCCATCTCACCAGGTGTCTGGTGTCCATAAAGCCTCTAATAATCAAGAGTGAATCCCAAAAAAGCCTCTCCCTTTCTAATCTCCTAACTTTGAGGTTCTGAGATCCCCCTTCTCAGGGCTGCTGGAGGTTTCCCTCACTCTGGGGTCCTGCTTTGGGATGCCTGGGGGGTTTTGCGTGTCCCACAGGTCCCTTCTCCCTTGATTTTGCTTTGGCTTCCAGGGGTCCCAGGCTTCTCCCACTCCAGGCACTTGGGACTCACCACTCTCCTGGCACCCCTTTCATCTCCTGGACCCTGCTCATCTCCAGGCTGCCAGGGGATGACAAACAATGGATACCAAAACCTCCGGCCTTACAAATATTGGAACAACTCCATGCAGGGAGTCCTTGGAGCTCCTGAGGATTGGCAGAAGCCTTCCTCAACATGTCCTGCCTTGGGTCTTTTTGGTATGGCAAAACAAGCTCCTGAAGGTTGCTTGATTTGTGCTAAGACCAAGGTCTGAAAGACAGGTGTTAGCCAAGGAAGGCTGGAACCTCCCTTGGAATGGAGAATATGACCCCCTTCCCTTATAATTATTATAATTTTGAAATTAGGGGATGGAAAAGCGATTTCCTTTACAAACCCTCCAGGGCAGCCGGTCCCAGTACCCCCTCTGAATAGCGACAGGAGCTATAGCTGGAACCTCAGGAGCAGCAAGCTGGAATGGCAGGGCAGGCTCACCGGGGCAGCAAGAGAGAGGCAGCAGAAACTCCAGGGTCCTGCCTGAAGCTGTGAGGAGTTCGGGTGTTGGGTTACAGTCTGTCAAGAAGCTCTGAAGCAGCAGCAGAGAGCAGTGGGGCTGGGCAGAGAATCGCTCCCTGAGATTTCTCACCAGCAATGGCTGGTGTTGGGGTCCAGACTTGTGCAGAGGAGGCAGCCCCCGGTGGGGAACAGGGTGTTCCCACTCCTGGTACAGCACACACCAGCTCTGGGTTCCCAAGCAGCAGAGAAGCACAGAAGCGAGCCAGCAAGCCCAATCATAGTGCCAAAGGAAAAGAAACAAAAAGAAACAGACAGAACCCACAGAAGCAGCAGGATCCCTGGTCAGAGACACCAGTGGTATGGCCACTCCAACAGCTGGTCTGGAAGGAAAGGGGCTGCCCCACACCCTGCCCCCAACTCTCTCTGGAAACCCCAGCCTGGCTCCCACTCATTGCAATACTCCCTGAGCAGCAATCACCCCGGACACAAAACAAAACAACGAACCCAAAAAACTATAGATAAAAAACCATTCCCAAGACACCAAGTTAAAAAGAAACTTGCAAGAGGAGGGAGGCCATGGGCTGTATGTCCCTTCCAAAGATGCCAGGTGGATTTTACCGGAATGCCCCAAGTGGGAAAGCTTAAATATCTTCTGGTAATAGCATATCAGCTAACAGGGTGGTCAGAAGCATTTCCAACTGCTTCAGCAACTACAGGATCAGTTATTAAAGTATTTTTGGAACAAATAATTTGAAGATATAGGATGAAGGGAGCAATAGACTCAGACAGAGGAACTCATTTTACAGGAAAAATTCTTCAAGGGATTATGGCAGCTTTAGGAATACAACGGAATCTCCATAACCCCTGGCATCCCCAGAGCAGGTAGAAAAAAAATTAGTGAAGAAATAAAGAAACACCTTTTGAAGCTAGAAATATAAACCAAGATGCCATGGGTACGACTTTTGCCATTGGCTTTGGCAAGAAGAGCCAGACCCAGGGCAGATATTCAATTCTCTCCCTTGCAATTGATCTTGGGAATTCCTTACCCTGGCAATTCTCCACCCAGTGCAGGGTAGAGATAAGGGATGTACATTTAAAGCAGTCTGTGGCCAGAGTCCTGTCTCTTGTGAAATCTCTCCCACAGGAAGCTGGGCTGGCACAGAGCCTGCCTTGGCACTTTGCTGTTCCCAACATCCAAGCAGGACATCGGGCCCTGCCTAAGGAGGGCAAAGCAGCACCACTGGTGGCCAAGTGGCGTGGCCCATGCCAAGTGTCCCTGAGGCCAGAAACAGCCCCCAGCACAGCTGAGCACGGGGGGACCCATCAGCCTGGGCTCCAGGGCTCTGAAGCCCCGGAGATTTGCACTTCCCGCCTGCAGCAGGAGCATGGGAGGCCCTCACGGAGCCTGCACTGAAGGCAGCGCAGCAGCAGCCAGGGCTCCACAGCGGGGCAAGCCCCTGGGCCTGCCCACACATCCTCTGCTCAAATCCTCTGCCTGGGCTTCCTCCTTTGGCAGCTCCAGCCACTGGTGGGACAATCCTTGTTGTCATTATTTTCTTTATGTTAAGTTGTTTCTGTGCCTTCAGTCAGCACAGGTGCTGGGGAAGACAACGTGAGAATCTGACGAAATAATTAGATTACACTATTAGAATATCTTCCTTAATATTTTATATTGTCAGTTAGGGTTGGCCCAGAGGTGGGAGAATCAATTTTCAGCCTTAGGAGAAGAAGTAGCAAAAGTTTTTAACCTTAGCAATTGTTGGGGCAGGAGGATCTCAAGAGTGGCCATGAATGGCCAGCCAAGTTGAACCTAAATGGTGGGTCAGCAGCCCGAGTGAGGTCCATAATGGAACAGGAATTTGGGATGAGGAAGGAAGTCCTCATGGCATCCCCTGGTAGCTTCATTGTTCTGAAAGAGGTATTTATTGCCTAAAAAGGACAGGGGGTGTAGATGCAGGAAAAAGCATTTGTGAATAAACCTTACCTTTGGGTTTAGACTGTTGGACCCCTAACTGCCCTCCCTATGATTGTTGCAGATATGAGGCAGATGGAATGAAATCTAATCAGATGAGAAATAGAATATTTCAACATCAGATGGTATTACATTATCTATTAGCATAAAAAGGAGGAGTTTGTGGAAAATTGAACAACTCAAGGACAGAGAATTACATCACTGGGTCAAAGACGACCCAGGAAGAAAAGATTAAATCAATGGTAATTAAGGTTTGTAAAGACAATTACTAAGAAAATAAAAGAGGAGGGATTTAAAGAAATAAGATTAATGTATCTTTACAAACAGACCATGTGAATCTGCTTGGGGATAGGGCCATGAACTCAGAGATAGGGAAGTAACAAAAGAAGCTATTACTTATAGAGAATGTTACTGATCAACACAGACTGTTGCTCAGCCAAGGCCGTGTTAAATTCCTGAACCTAGAGCAAGAGAACAAATAATTAGTCAAATAATGAACAGGTTTTTCTTTTTCTTATATAATGAAAGGGGGGTGCATATTGGGGGGGGGTGGCATAGAGCAGGCGATTCGGGAAGTCTGTACCTTCTGATTACCTCAGCCATGGGAAAAAGGCAGAGGGTGATGCAGCAGGGATCTTAAGATAAAAGAGAGGCTGCATCCTCCAACCATTTCAGAGACCCCACGGGAAATGCCCCATGGTCTCTCCCTTTATTCGAATTCCTGTAACTACTCCTCTCAAAAAGAGACTCCTCTGTCTCCTTTTTGGACATAAACCTCTGACATCGTGGATTAATTTTACACACTCACACCCACGCACATCACCTCCCTCGTCCTGCGCTGCCCCCTGCGAACACAGAGGCCTGCCGTGGAGAACGGAGAACAGAGAGCGGCGGCGGCTCCCGATGTATCCCAGCATGCCCCGCGGTGCCGCCTTTCCCGGCAGCCCCCGTCCCGCCCACAGCAGTCGCCGCTGTTCTGGTGTGTCAGGGAGTCGGGGCCGGGGGGATCTCGCCGATACCGGGATCACCGGAAAGGCCCCGGTATCCGCGGGGCTCTGCCGGCAACCCTCTGAGCCGCGGCGTCGCCCGCAGGTCCCGGACCCCCGCGCCAAACAGAAGAAATGGTTAGGGAACAGCACTCCCTTCCTCCCCCTCCGCGGGAATGGAAGCGGCCGGGCCCGGAAGCTGCCACTCTCACTCCCCATTTTCCAGCACCTCCCAGTCACCTCCCAATGCATCCTAGTCAATCTCAGTGCTCCAGCCGGGAGCACTGTGTCAGCGACTACGAACTTGTGTGATCTTAGATCCCCAGTTGCCAACTCTGAGCTGATACCCACAGCCAAGGGAAATGACTTTTTTTCCCATGGAAAATGGCCTGTCTTTGTGGCCACTACCACTGGCCCATAGTGGCCTCCTGACCTCAAGATTTGCAAACTTTGCAGGATTTCACCAAAACTACAGATGTCACCAACGAGGAACCTGTGTGATCTGAGAGCCCCAAATGCCACCTCTGAGCTGATACCCAGAGCCTGGGGAAATGACTTCTATCGCCATGGTGAATGGCCTCTCTTTGCAGCCATTTGCACAAGTCCTCAGGGGCATCCTGACTTCAAAATTTCCAAATTTTACTGGATTTCTCGAAAACTAGAGTGTCAGAAGCAAGGAACCTTTGTGATCTTAGATCCCCAAATTCCACTTCTGAGCTGATAGCCAGAGCCTGGGGAAATGACTTCTTTTTCCCATGGAAAATGGCCTCACATTGTGGCCTCTCGCACTGGCCCACAGTGGCGTTCATTCCTTGAAATTTGCAAACTTTGTAGAATTTCTTTGAAACTGCAGATGTCAGCAACAAGGAACCTTTGTGATCTTAGAGCCCCAGATGCCACCAATGAGCTGATACCTAGAGCCTGGGGAAATTTCTTGTTTTTCCCATGGAAAATGGCCTCTCTTTGTGGCCACTACCACTGGGTCTTAGTGGCATCCTGACCTCAAAATTTCAAAACTTTGCAGGATTTCTCGAAAACTAGAGAGGTCAGAAACAAGGAAGCTCGTTGATCTTTGAGCCCCAGATACTACAAATGAGCTGATGCACAAAGCCTGGGGAAATTACTTCTTTTTCCCATGGAAAATGGCCTCTCTTTGTGGCCACTACCACTGGCCCATAGTGGCCTCCTGACCTCAAGATTTGCAAACTTTGCAGGATTTCACCAAAACTACAGATTTCGGCTGTTGGGGAAGATTAAATAGGAAAACCTTATAAATATGATTGCCTGGCAAAAGATTTGGAAAGTACAGATATTGAGATGAGAACTAGATTTGAAATAACAAACCTTAACTACTGAATAACTAGAAAACAATAGTATAGCCAGGTTGAAAGCAATCCCCCCTTCTGATTAAACAATGTCCTTTACCTACAGATAGGTCCAAAGGTCAAATGGAATGCTCTGTCTCACCCCCAATGTATGGTTCATCCCACACCTGTGATCCTCCCCTGAAGTATCAGGTATCTGTGACCCCATTGGCCCAAGTCCTGTTCCAGCCCACCTTGAAGCCCCCTGATAAGGTATGCCCGAAGGACCGGACGCTCTCTTGGACCTTCCCCTTGGGACCTTCACCTGGAACCCTCGCTCGCTCCCTCTCTCCCTCTCTCTCCCTGGGCCTGCCACGAGTTGTGGCTAGCAACTCCTAGCAGGGCCCTTCACCCTTTATAATAAACCACATCTTCTAAGACCTGACTTCAGAGATCTCTCATCCATCCAAGCTGTCCTGGAGTCCAGTGCTCTCTACAGACTGGTGCCCAATGCAGAAGAGCAACCCCTGCAGATCGGCATCCACATGTGTCTGAAGGCCTCTTCAGCTTTTCTACCTGTGGGGGACTTCTCCATGGACAGTAACTAAATAAACAGTTGTAGCCTCCTAATCGGTGTCATGAGCACAGCATACTCAAATGAAAAAAAAACACCACCCAAAAAAAGAACCCCAACAAAAACAAAACTGAACAAAACAAAACAAAAAAAAAACCCCCATAAAAATTCAAAACAAGAAAAAGAGAACTCCCCCCCCCCCCCCAGCAGAGCTCTTCCTCTTCCATTCTTCAGTTGTCACACTTGCACTCACACAAGACCTAGGTGTAAAAAATGACCTTTTTGTTCGTACCGAAATGTTTCAAGAAACAGGCTGAGATAAGAAACAGACTGAGGTCAGTTTGTTCTGTAAATGTGTAACCGCAAAGGCATGTGGGCAGACCTATGCTGCAATGGTATGTGCTTGAGAAAATCCCCAGGTTTCAAGGACAACCGCGAGGAAGAAGAGGCGCTTTCGTCCTGCGACCACCAAGAGGCAGAGGAACGACCACCTAGCAACAGGGGGCGCAGGCGCAGATCATACTGACGCGTACCCGGAAAGACGACAGGATAAAAGGAGACGGACTTAAGTGAAGCGCGCGGCTGTTGGCGTAGCGCTGACTCCCCTGCCGTCCAGCGCTGTTTTGCTTCCGCTTTCATACATATACTGTAATCAATAAATTTCACTAATTGGCACAGATAGCCTCTTGTGCTCATTTATAACAATTTGGTGCCGTGACTCGGATCGTGGACCTGGGGAACCCCTCTCTGGGGGAGGCGCCCCAAATCCACTCCTTTGAGTGGGCCCAGTTTGGGGTTTCCCCTTCGTCCCGACTGACGAACCCAAAACGTTGAGAGGGAAGCAAAGGAAGGGTAACGGGCCCAGGAGACCCCCTTCAAAGTTTGTGCACAAAGTCCGGACGAAGACGCAGGACGCGTGAGTAAAACGGAATCCGTTCGGGCGGGGGTGGGATCCCGGAGTGCGGCGAGTGTGTGAGTTGTGTGAGAGGGGAGCTGACAGTCGGACTCCCCAGGCGAGTGAGGACCCTTAGTAGTGCATTTCCCTAAGCCCGCGAGGGCCCGGGTCACGAACCAGGGGAAGCGATTGTGTTGTTGAGTGACTGAAGGCACTCCGGAGGATATGGGGCAGGGAAAGAGTAAATCCCCCTCCCCGGCGGGGGTAAAGCTTCCCCCAATTCCTAAGGATAGTCCCTTAGGGTTCATGCTGAATAATTGGGAACACTTCCCTGGAACTCCAGGGAAAGATAAGGCAAAAATGATACATTACTGTGTAGAAATATGGGGAGGGAAAGAGATTTCCAAGAAAGTCTTCTGGCCAGTATTTGGATCATCGGAGGACTGGGTAAAGCAACTCTTGAATTTAAGGGTGGCCAGTAAAAAGCCTCCTAATCCAGAGGAGATGAGTTATGCCCAGGTCTGGGTTGGGCATCCAGAAGTTTTTGTGTATAAATTATCTGAAAAGTCAAGGAATAAGAAAAAGGGACGAGCGGAGGATTCGTTAGTAGTCCCACCGCCGTATGCCCCTCCATCGAATGCGCCTCCTCCCCCGAATGAACCCCCCTCATCCGGAGAAGAAGACTCAGGTGATGATCAGCCCTCTGGCTCCTGGAGGGAAGGGGGCCCAGTAACACGCAGTCAAACGAGAGGCAGACTGTACCCTTTAAGGGAAATGCCTATGGGAGGGCCACAACCGGGGATAGGGTTTATCTCTGTTCCCCTAAGCTCGGGAGATGTCAGAGATTTCAAGAAAGAAATGGGAAGTTTGCTAGAAGACCCCCTGGGAGTGGCTGAAAGAGTAGATCAGTTTTTGGGTCCGAATATGTATACTTGGGGGGAGATGCAGTCCATTTTAAACATTCTATTTACGGCAGAGGAGAGGAATATGATTAGAACCGCAGGGATGAGAGTTTGGGATGCCGCACCGGGACATGCTAATGACCCAGCAGATACCAAATGGCCCCTCCAGAATCCTAACTGGGATAATCAAAATGCAGCCCACAGGGCTAATATGCAGCATTTCCGAACCATTTTAATCGACGGGATTCGGGAATCGGTTCCAAGGGGCCAGAATATTAATAAGGCATTTAATGATAGGCAAAAGAAGGATGAGACACCTACGGAATGGCTAGAGCGATTGAGAAAGAGTCTCCAACTCTATTCAGGATTAAAGTTGGGTGAACCGGCAGGACAGGCCATTCTCAAGGTGCAGTTTGTGTCGAAATCCTGGGATGATATTAGGAAAAAGTTGCAGAAATTGGAAGACTGGCAGGAAAGAGACCTATCTGAGCTGCTCCGGGAGGCCCAGAAAGTGTATGTCCGGAGAGAGGAGGAAGGACACAAAAGACAGGTTAGAATGATGGTTGCTGCGGTACGTGAAAGCAGGAAAGGAGACGAGAAACAGAAGCGGGTCCCTCCGAAGGGGATGGAAGGGAGAGATAGGCCAGGGAGGGGTGAGGGGAAGACTTGTCACTACTGTGGCAGGAGAGGACATTTTAAGAGGGAATGTAGGGTTAGAATTCGAGATGAGAAGGAATTCAAAGAAGATTAGGGGAGTCAGGGGCTCTATTTTATGGAGACCCGGAGATATCACAAAGAGCCCTTGATAAAATTAAAAGTGGGTCCCCAGGGCCAGGAGATGGAATTCCTGGTCGATACTGGGGCGGAAAGGTCGACCCTTCGGTTTCTACCCCCGGGTTGTGAGCTATCCCGTCACACTGCTACCGTAATTGGGGCAAAAGGGGAACCATTTGAGGTACCTGTTATTAAAGAAGTAATAGTGGAATCAGGAACCAAAATGGGGGTGGGAAACTTTTTACTGGTACCTGAAACAGATTTTAATCTTTTGGGAAGGGATTTGATTGTAGAATTAGGGATCCGAATTGAGGTAGTAGAAAAGGAGCTGATGATAAGACTTTGTCCGCTCCGGGTGGAGGATGAAAAGGAAATAAATCCGGAGGTTTGGTATAATCCGGACACAGTAGGGAAATTGGCAATAACTCCTTTTACGGTAAAAATTAAAAACCCTGAAATTCCAGTCAGAGTAAAGCAATATCCCATTTCCTTAGAAGGACGAAAAGGCTTGAAGCCTGAGGTCAAGAGGTTAATAGACAAAGGATTACTGGAACCATGTATGTCCCCCTACAACACCCCTATACTGCCAGTAAAAAAGGCAGACGGGTCTTATCGATTAGTGCATGATTTAAGGGAAATCAATAAACGAACAATTGCCCGATTCCCAGTGGTAGCTAACCCATATACCCTGTTAAGTAATCTGGGGCCGGAAAATCAGTGGTATAGTGTTATTGATTTAAAAGATGCATTTTGGGCATGTCCTCTAGATGAGGCCAGTAGGGACTTTTTTGCCTTTGAATGGGAAGACCCCAACACGGGGAGGTGACAACAATTAAGGTGGACGGTATTACCCCAAGGGTTCACCGAGTCCCCGAACTTATTTGGACAGGCCCTGGAGCAAATTTTGCAAGACTATAATACAGACCCAGAAGTGAAATTGATTCAATATGTGGATGACCTGCTGATCGCAGGAAAATGTGAAGACAAGGTCCGAAGGGAAAGTATAAAATTACTTAATTTCCTAGGACTAAAAGGACTAAAAGTATCTAAAGCAAAACTGCAGTTTGTAGAGGAAGAAGTGAAATACTTGGGGCATTATTTAAAGAAAGGCGAAAAAAGGATCGACCCGGATCGGGTACAAGCGATCCTCTCCCTTCCTTTACCACAAAGCAAACGACAGATTAGGCAGATATTGGGGCTCACTGGGTATTGTAGACAATGGATTGAAAATTATAGTGGAAAGGCAAAATTTTTGTATCACAAGTTGACCCAGGATGGACACCTTAAGTGGACAAAAGAAGAGGAATCCCAATTCCAAGAGCTAAAGGAAACCCTGGTTCATGCCCCAGTTCTTAGTCTTCCAGACTTGAACAGACCTTTTCTTCTATTTGTGAATGTTGCAGATGGAGTAGCTTATGGGGTACTTACTCAAGAATGGGCAGGGAAAAGGAAGCCAATCGCATATTTATCGAAAATCTTAGACCCTGTGAGTAGAGGATGGCCAGGCTGCCTGCAAATAATTGCAGGAAGCGCGATGCTGGTAGAGGAAACGAGGAAAATTACTTTCAATGCAACACTGAAGGTACTGACCCCACACAATATACGGGGTGTAATGCAACAGAAGGCAGAAAAATGGATATCGGATGCGAGGCTCCTTAAGTATGAGGGAATTTTGCTGGAAACCCCGAATTTCACTTTAGAAACCACTTCCCTGCAAAACCCAGCCTCGTTTCTTTTCAGGGAACCCGAAACTGACACCTTGTCCCATGATTGTGTAATCACTATAGAAGAACAGACTAAAATTAGACCCGATTTGGAAGAAGAAGAGCTGGAGGGGGGAGAGAGGTTGTTTGTGGATGGTTCCTCTAGGGTAATCGAAGGCCAGAGAAAATCGGGATAGGCCATAGTGGGAGGGCCGAATTTGAAAATAATTGAATCTGGTGCCTTAGATAAATCCTGGTCTGCCCAAGCCTGTGAATTATATGCAATATTGAGAGCCCTAGAATTACTAAAAGACAAAGAGGGCACTATATATACAGACTCTAAATATGGGTATGGAATAGTGCATACATTTGGGAAACTGTGGGAAGAAAGGGGCTTAATGAACTCACAAGGAAAAGACTTAGTGCATCAAAGGCTAATAGTGGACCTCCTAAAAGCCTTGAGGGGCCCCACTAGAATAGCCATAGTCCACCTTAAGGGACATCAGCGGGGGATGGACTACCGGAGCAGGGGCAATAATGCAGCAGACCAGGAGGCCAAAAGAGCTGCACTACAGATATTCATCTTAAGAAAGGAAAAACAGAAAAATCCAGGGGAAGCCACAGGAGATTTGGGAGTAGCTTATCAAGAAAAGCTTGTGTTTACTAGAGAAGAACAAGACAGGTTCGAAAAGTTGGGAATAAAAGAGATATCAGGAAAATGGCAATTGAATGATGGTAGAGAAGTCTTGCCGAAGGCAGTGGCTCGACAAATGCTCAACAAAATGCATCAGAAAACGCACTGGGGTGCTCAAGGGCTCGTAGACCACTTTGCCACTCAATATATGACCATAGGTCTTCATGACCTGGCAAAGAACATCACCAGGGGGTGTCCAACTTGTTTGCAGGTAAATAGGAGAAATTTAAGGAAATTGCCTCTGGGAGGGAGGCCGGTGGCAAAGATGCCCTTTGCGCACCTGCAGGTGGATTTCACCAAACTTCCTCGGGTGGGGAGAGTAAAGTATCTTTTGGTTATAATAGACCACTTAACCCACTATGTGGAGGCGTTCCCCATGGCGAAGGAAACAGCCCGAACAGTAACTAGAATCTTATTAGAAGAAATAGTACCCCGATATGGAGTTCCCCAGACCATAGACTCCGATAAAGGCCCCCACTTCACCTCAAAGATAACACAATTACTGGCAGACACCCTGGGTATAAGATGGGAACAACACACTCCTTGGCACCCCCAAAGTTCGGGAAGAGTAGAAAGGATGAATGGGGAAATTAAAAAGCAACTGACTAAGCTAGTATTGGAAACTAAGATGTCATGGGTAAAGTGTCTTCCATTAGCATTGTTAAATATTAGAACTCAGCCACGGGCTGATGTGGGGGTATCTCCATTTGAAATGCTATACGGGATGCCCTATTCCCTTGAACGAGTTCATACCAATCCGAATATTGCAGATCAAAGCATCAATAAATATTTAAGCATACTAATGAAATATAAACAACAATTATGGGAAAAAGGAATGTGGGCTCAAAGACCACCACTAGATCTTGTATTACATCAGGTACAACCTGGCGATTGGGTCCTTGTCCGAGGCTGGAGGGACGATTCACTTACTCCGAAGTGGGAAGGACCATACCTCGTCCTAATTACCACTGATTCGGCAGTCCGAACAGCAGAAAAAGGATGGACGCATGCCAGCCGAATTAAAGGACCAGTGGATCCTACCCAGTTCGAACCTAGATCCCAGCAAAGGAAGGACTGGAGAGTTAAAGGGAGACCAGGAGATTTGAAGTTTACCTTACGGAGAGAGGACTCACAGCTTTGATGGACCTTGCGGGTTTTGAGGACCTTTGGGTGGGGGACAATTGGGATTTGCAGAAGTGGCTCATTGGAGACTCCGAAGCTCCAGGTTATTGTAAATATTTAGAAGATTTAGCAAATCAACCTTATTATAGGCCTGTAAGACTAGAGAACCGAGGGGAACCTTGGACTGGAGAGAGTCATGCCAATCAAGACGACATTAGAGTGAAATGTAGTTGGCTAGACTGTAATTGTTATCCATTTGTATGCTTTATTTGCAAAATTTGTAACGAGCGGTGGTGGACCCATTGTAGGAGGGGAAGGGCTCCTAAAAGCGTGTGTCAGCGTTGCTGGAGGGTGCAGCGTAAAGTCACTCAGGAGGTACTAAATTGGAAAGTAGCCAACCGGGAATTAAAGGCAGGTACACCTGCCTGGTGGGAAATTTATACAAAAGGAATAAATCCTGACTTTCATTGCTATCACTCCAACGAACCCTCGGGGCCGTTCCTAACCGACATAGTAATAGTCAAGTGTCGGAAGCTCTTTAAAGAGCTCAGGTGTGACATCCCACAATTAAGAGAGCATAATTGGAATACTCGAAGATACAAGTGGAAGAGGGAAGGCATAACCCCTGAAGAATATCCCTGCTGTCGAGAAGATGGTTTACCCTGTAGCTTGTAGCAACCAAGTTGACAGGCAGGACAGAGGGATACCTCACGGTGGGGAAAAGAAATGCCCCTCTATCCAGTGGAGAATGTCGACCTGTATAATAGAAATCCGACCGGGCTCACAGAGAGATAGCACAAGAGAGAATTTGAGGGAAAATAAGAAGCTAATGTCACCAATGACCATATCCTACAAAGGATTCCACCTAGCTCTGCAGTTAGTTATATTGCTCTTAAGATGGCATGTTTGTGCTTGTAAATCGCATGAACCTTTTAAATGGACTTTAAGCAGGTGGGAGACTCATGACACCCTACATGAACTACAATCTATCATTTCTTCCGGGGCACCGAACTTTGTTGCAGGAGTATGCAACATGACCCGAGCTCCCTCTTGTGGGAAGCTTTTGAATATAACATCGTTCTATATGTGCCCGGCTTCAAACCCAGGGAAGGAATACTGTCATTGCCCAGGGCATTATTACTGTGCCTATTGGGGATGTGAAACCATAGCATTTGGGTTTACCCCAGGAGGAGGACCTGACAAGTACTTGAAGGTCAGTTATGGCCCTTTCGGATGTAAGAAGCCTGCGGCATGGATTCCTGGTTGTGTAGGGACGGTTGACCAGTGTTGGGGAAACTGCACGCATTTTTATTTCAATGTCACCCAACCTGATGACGTGGGATGGTTGGTAGGAAAAACTTGGGGAATTAGACATTGGCAAGAGGGAACAGACTTGGGAAATTTAATCCAGATAAAAAAGGAGCCGATTCCCCATGATCCCAGCCCGGTGGGTCCGAACCCAGCAATAAATGGAAAATTAGGCGTTAATGAAACATATTCAGGTGGTAACAAAAGTTCGGGGAGTACCTTTGAGAACACTACTGGTTCAGGTCAGCAGGTGCCTACTAAAAAATATACGGCATTGTGGGAAGTAATGCAAGCCACCTTTACTGTCCTAAATCATACCTATCCAAATCTCACCGAGGGGTGCTGGCTCTGCTATATGATAAACCCTCCCTTTTATGAGGCCATAGGAAATTCCGCCAAAGCTAGAAGAGTTAATGGAACAAACCCTAAAGAATGCTTGTGGAAACAAGGGAAAGAAGATAAGACCCCAGGAGTAACCTTAGCACAAGTAAGCGGGAAAGGGAGATGTGTGGGAAAAGTGCCTGTAGATATGCAGCATTTATGCAACACAACAACCAACATTAGAGGGGGTAATAAAACAGCCAAATGGCTTTTACCTGCACCCAATACCAAGTGGGTATGTAACACCCTCGGAGTTACCCCTTGTTTGTCCATAGACCATTTCAATGAGAATTCGGACTATTGTATACAAGTACTAATAGTCCCCCGCATATCATACCACCCCAGGGACTATGTATTAGAACATCAGATAACTCCTGAGCACCACCTAGTAAAAAGAGAGCCCTTGACGGTTCTCACTGTAGCTGTATTGCTAAGCGTTGGGGGGGGCTGGGGTTGGGACCAGAGTAGCCTCCCTGGTAAATCAACAGCAAGGTATGAGAAATTTGCGCATCTCAGTAGACGAGGATTTAAGCAGAATAGAGAAGGCAATAGATGGGCTGGTAAAATCGGTAAGATCATTATCTGAGGTTGTGCTACAGAACAGGAGGGGATTAGATCTACTGTTTTTACAACAAGGGGGCCTATGCGTGGCCCTGCAGGAAGAATGTTGTATGTACGCAGATCACACTGGTATTGTAATAGATACTATGGCAGAGCTACGCAAGCAAATTGAGCAAAGGAAGAAAGAGAGGGAGTCCCAGCAAAGCTGGTACGAGACCTGGTTTACTCACTCCCCTTGGCTCACAACTCTCTTATCCACAATTGCAGGACCTGTAATTTTACTGATTTTGGCGTTAACCTTTGGCCCCTGTATTCTTAATAAAGTAGTAGCCGTAGTGAAGAGCCGTTTAGAAGCAGCCCATTTGCTGATGATTCGTACTAAATATGAACCCCTTACGGGGGAGGCGGGTGAAGATTACTTAGAACTTAGCAGGAAAGAACTAACCCGCTTTAACGAACAAAAAGAAGGTTAAAAAGAAAAAGGGGGGGGAATTGTAAAAAATGACCTTTTTGTTCGTACCGAAATGTTTCAAGAAACAGGCTGAGATAAGAAACAGACTGAGGTCAGTTTGTTCTGTAAATGTGTAACCGCAAAGGCATGTGGGCGGACCTATGCTGCAATGGTATGTGCTTGAGAAAATCCCCAGGTTTCAAGGACAACCGCGAGGAAGAAGAGGCGCTTTCGTCCTGCGACCACCAAGAGGCAGAGGAACGACCACCTAGCAACAGGGGGCGCAGGCGCAGATCATACTGACGCGTACCCGGAAAGATGACAGGATAAAAGGAGACGGACTTAAGTGAAGCGCGCGGCTGTTGGCGTAGCGCTGACTCCCCTGCCGTCCAGCGCTGTTTTGCTTCCGCTTTCATACATATACTGTAATCAATAAATTTCACTAATTGGCACAGATAGCCTCTTGTGCTCATTTATAACATAGGGAAGCGAAAAATGAGAATTCATTGGGCACATTTGCAGGAAAAGCAGGTTTAGGACAGGCTTTCAGCAGAACTGTTCTCAGCTGAGCCAAAAAGGCCCCTTTGGCAGCTACAGGGCCATTGGAAATGCAGAGCCTCAGTCCACAGGGGAGAAAAGGGCTCTGAGTTCCCCTGCCCTGACACTAAACCCTGTTCCCAGGCTGCTTCACACACAGGATTCTTCTGGAGGACTGTGCAAAGCTGAGAGTGGGCTCTGGCCTCTTCATATTGCGTGTCCTAAAGCTGCCTGGGAGAAGAAATTTGGGGTCAGCTCTGCTGGCACAATCCCTCCCTGGCGCAGGGCACAGCACCAGGAAGGGCTTTGTGTGCCGAGGCTTTACTGCAGCCAAGGAAAGCTCCTGGCTCAGGGTCACCTTTGCTGCTCAGCCAGAGCCACGAGTGCCCCAGCAGCAGCCTGGAATGGCAGCATTGCCACGGGCTGGCACACGAGGGGGAGATTTCCCCTGGAGAGAGGCTCATATCCCAGTTTTTGTATTCAGGCAGCTGCAGATCCCTCAGCTTTGGCTGCACAGCAGCTGGAAATGCAAGCCCAGGAGCTCTTTTCATGGCCAGCCCCAGCAGGGGACAGCAAGGACAGGGCCCTGGCAGCTCTAGGACATTTGCAGGGAGTGTCTTCAGCAAGTGCTGGGGGCTGGGACTGGGTGCAGAAAACGGCCAGGGGGTCTCTGCAGTGAGGCAAAAGAAACAAAGTTTCAGTTGTGAACTTAAATTGAACAGGGTTAATGCGTTTATTAATGTTCAGCTCTTTTACTGAAAGATCAGCTGGGCAAGGGTCCCGAGTGGAGCTCGCCCCCATTGTTGTAGCTCTTCCAGGTGGCCGAAAGGAAGGAGGCATGCAGGGTCTGTTACTGCACAACCGGTGGCCAAAGGGTGAGGAATGTAAAGTCTCTTGCTGAAATCCAGAAGAACAGCTGTCCCTGCTCCTTCCCTGCTCCTACCCCTGGTAGCACCAGGGCTCTCTGTTTCTTCCGTCTCGATTCACCCCGGCCCACCCCAGTCTGGTCACTTAGGTGATGGTGACAGACAAAAGTCGATCACTGGTTGTGTTTCCCCTCTTCCTTGGCTAGGGCATTTGTCTATCCCCCTCTACTGTGTTTAGTTTTTTATTTAGGGGTGTCTTTACCCCCAAAAATACTCCCATGATCCTAGGGAGTTTTCTTATTTGCATCTTAGTCCCAGAATGTCGGTGTGGTAGGGGGGGAGGCAGGTTTCCTTTGGGTAGTTTAGAGAAAACAAACAGAGCAATTAACTAATTAACATTTCAATATCGGTAGCCAGCAGTCATTCCAGTGTTGCCATGGGAACTAGGAAGGCCCTGCCCGCCTCTCTGGGGAACACCTGGAAACTTTGTTCATAACAGCCTGGCTAGGGAGCACCAAAAGCGATTCCTTTCCATTGCTGGGTGTTCCAGGAGTCCCAGGAGACCCCAGGGGGCCAAGGAATGGAGAGCGGGGACTCTGCAGGAGCCGGGAGCAGCGAGAGAGCCCGGGCTGCAGATGCGGAGAGGGCACGGCCTGGGAGGGGGCACAGCCCGGGGGTCCCGCAGAGCCTCCCTGCTCCAGAGCCGCAGCTGCGACAGCGGGGCAGCTGCCGGGATCTGTGTGCCAGGGACGAGCCGCAGGTGGGGGTTCCGAGGGGCTCGGCTGGAGCAGCTTTTTGTCCCGGCGCGGGGCCGTTGCCGCGGGGTTGAGGTCCCTGGGAAGGCGCAGCAGCACAGGGTGGCAGTGGTTGGTTTGAGGATTTGTTGTTGGGATGTTTTGCTGGCGGCCCCGAGGGGGCTGTGGGAGCCGGGAGCGGCCGGCCGGGCCCGGAGCCGCCCCTCGGGCCGGGAGCCCCCGGGCAAAGCTCTGCGCTCGGGGCCGAGCCCCGGGCGGCCCGGGGAGCGCTCGGCGGCCCATGGGCCCCCGGCGCAGGCGGGTCCGTGTGGCCGGGCCGACGCCGTGTCCGCAGCGGGCTCCGAGGGGAGCGGCCCGGTCCGGCCTTGGCCGTGCGGGGCCTGGCGGGGCTCGGAGGGCCGGGCCGGGCCGGGCCAAGGCTGAGGGAGAGCGGGGGAAGCACTGGCACAGAGGCCCCGGGCTCGCCGTGCCCCCCTGGCCACGCAGCCGGGCTCGGGGGCCGCCTCGCTCAGAGGCAGCCCCGGCTGCGGGCGTCTCCGGGCAGGGGGCGGCGGGGGCTGCCGGAGCTCTGTGACCGGGGTTGGGCGCGGCTGCTGAGGCAGCGGAGGATGCAGGGTCCCCCCCGTGCTGGGGCTGGCTCTGCCCGGCCCAGGGGCTGCGCTGTCAGCCCAGAACCACGTGGGGATCGCCCGGTACCAGCAGGGCTGGCAGGGAAACCGGCAATGGGGGGAGCAGAAACGGGCAATACGAGAGCTGGGCGTGCTCCAGAAGCCTGGACGTGTTGGGAGCATGGACAGGGGGGATCCATGGATACCCCAGGACCCTGAAACAGGGACCCCGGACAGTGCTGAGCCCTGGGATGCCTGTGATGCCAAACTGGTGACCCCAGAGAACGGGAACCTGCGGGATTTCCAGGAGCCCCAGCAGCCCAGAGAGGGGGAGCACCAATGCAAACTTGACCTGCAGCAACCCAGACAGAGGGGGGGCCTCCAGGAGAGGCCAGAGAGGGGAAACTTGGGGTTGGGTGTTTTTGTTGAATCTTGGTCATTTGTGTTTATTTCACGGGACTGAATCTTGGTCTTTGAAGGTTTGTATGGTCACCAGATGGCCGATGACTTTCAGAGATGGACTTGGGCAGTAGCAACCCCCTAACCCAATATGCCCATACTTTGTTTTCCCCGAACCAGATTTTCTCATTCCCAAACCTTGGCTGGATAGAGAAGGAGGCTGTGAGGAAGAGGAAGATGTCCAGGGACCCCCAGGCAGGTGAGGAGAAAGTCACTGCCCCTTTCCCCCTCTCTCCTGCTCCATCTCCCAGCCCAGCGTGGCCCCCAGCTGCCGACGCTGTCCTGCCAGGGATGCACTGGGGGGGATCTCCTTCCCCTTCCCTCTGGCCACAGGGATGCAAAATCCACCTTCATGCTCTGAAGGCCATGACAGCCTTGGGAACTGCGGGACCTGGATCTGGGCTGCTGCAGGGGCTGATGTTTAAGGCTTGGAGCCTCCAAAGGCTCCAGGCTTTGCTTCCCAGCCTGCCTTGCACTGTCCTGTGCCCAGCTTGTTCAAGAGACAAAAGCCAAGCGAGGGGATCCTCACCCTGCCCCCATCCCTGCTGCTGCCAGCGGCCACTGGCCCCTGTCCCCCATTCGGGTGACAGCTGGAGGGGCAGGGCAGGCTGTGCTGGGCAGGGGGTTGGGGGTCTTTGGGTCCTGTGGGTGTTGATGCTGGGGGCCATGGGCCCATGTCTACCTTTTCCTTCTTCTCTCTTCTCTCGTGTCACTTTCCCCATTTTCTCTATCTGGGAGCTTGGCTTCTCTCTCTCTTGTCTGCAGATTCAGCCGTACGTGTGACCGTGCAGGAACTGCCTGGACTACAGGGAAGTGGGAGAGGACTCTTTGTCAGGAACTGTAGTGACAGGACAAGGGGGAATGGGATCAAACTGCAAGAGTTGGAATAGATTTGATGGGAAGAAGTTCTTTACTGTGAGGGTGGTTGTCCCTGAGACAGGGACCAGTGCAGAGGGGCTGTGGATGCCCCATCCCCAGGAACATCCAAGGCCAGGTTGGACAGGGTCCAGAGCAAACTGGTGTGGTGGGAAGTTGCTCAAATTGAAACCAGATGATCCTTAGGGGCCCTTCCAAGCCAAACCATTCAAGGATTTGACCATTCTATGATCCCCATCTCTCCGTGTGGAGTGGCCCTGAAACTTCTGTGACATCACAGCTCCCAGAGTGTTCCATTTGGAAGGTCCAGGAGGTGGAAATGAGCACAGCAGACACTTCACCTGCTGCCAGTGGCCAGTTCTCACTCGCCCTTCACTCTGCCCGTCAGTGCTGAGCTGTTGCTGCTGCCTGGGCTTTGCCTGCCGCCTGCTCTGGAGCCAATCCCAGCAGGATGGGCACTGCTGCCCCAGTGGAGGTACAGTGCCATTCCAGGGAGGGGGGCACCCTGCTTGGGCAGGCTGCAGCCATGTGGGAATGGATGGTGTGGGACAGCAAGCCCACCGTGAGATTGTGCTGCCTCTTGCAGACTGCCAGAGACACCGTGGAGGAGATGGAAGTAGATGTGGTGCTGGATAGGGAAGAAATGATGGAGGTGGAAATGGAAGAGACTGCTGAGGATGTGGAAGTCGACATGGAGGACAACATCGAGGACATGGACATTGATGTGGAGGACAACATTGAGAACATGGAAGTCGATGGGAAGGATGAGGAGCAGTCCATGGTCCTTGGATGAAGATGGAGCCCCAGGAGCAAGAGAGGCAGATGATTCCCACGCCCTGCCCACAGGCAGAGTGTGTCCCCTGATGCCAGGCTGGGGCTGGGCTGGATGGCCCCGCTCAGGGGCACGGTTCCCAGAGGGAGCCCTGGGTTGTAGTGGCACAAGCACCACCCCTGGCCTGCCCTGGGCTTGCCGGAGGCCATGCCAGCCCTGCCAGCCCTGTCCCAGCCCCTGGGGCCCAGCTGCCAGCCCACCTGGGCCGCTGCTGGCACAGAGGCAAATCCCAACCTCTCCTTGTCCTTCCTCCCCCAGACAGGGAGATGAGGATGGAGACCAGGGAGGACAAATCCCCAGTGCAGAACCTTGTGGAAGAGGCTGTTTTGAGTGGCTCCAGGGCACAGAAATCCAATAAGGAGGAAAAACCCTGGAGATCCCACAGGAGGAGGGGCTGCAAACCCAGCACAGGGTGCTCTGAGGAGGAGAGACCCACCCTGTACCTGGAAGGTGGGCATAGCTTCAGCCAGAGCTCAGAGCTGGTTGTCCATGAGCAGGTTCACCATGGGGAGAAGCCCTACAAGTGCTTGGAGTGTGGGAAGAGCTTCAGGCGGAGCAACAACCTGCTCTGCCACCAGATGATCCACACCAGGAAATGGGCCTACGAATGTGGGGATTGTGGGAAGGGCTTCAGCTGCAGCTCCAGCCTCCACCAACACATCCACACTGGGGAGAGGCCCTATGACTGTGCCCAGTGTCAGAAGAGGTTCCAGACCAGCTCCCATCTCCTCCAGCACCAGCGGATTCACACAGAGGAGAGGCCCTTCCGCTGCCCCGACTGCTGGAAGGGCTTCAAGCACAACTCCACCCTCGTCATCCACTGGTGCATCCACACCAGAGAGATGCCCTACAAGGGTCCCTAGTGTGGGAAGAGCTTCACCCAGAGCTCTCACTTGATCAAACACCAACAGAGGCACCCATGAGGGAAGCCCTGCGAGTGCCCCAACTGCAGGAGGAGCTTCATGCACTGCTCCAGCTTCAACTCCCATGGGAGAAACCACGTTGGGAAGAGCCGTGGTGATCCATGTTCCCTGTGATCCGTGCTGGAAAGACACCTGTACCTTCTACCACCCCTCCCAATGACTTGATGTGGGATTGAAGAACATGAGGGTCTGGCCATGGCCCTGTCATTATATTCACTATCACCTCAGGTCATTGCCAGGGGCAGGACAGGGACTCTCTCTCTCCCCCTCCAAGGAGAAGGGTGTCCTTTCCAGGCAGGAGGAAATACGTGGCTGGGAATAGCCAGTCAGTGGTGGTGTAGTTTTCCCTATAAATAATTTTTCTTAGCCCTTTTGTTATCAATATTGTTTCTATTCCTGTTTGTTCCTTGTCTCGTTGCTGTTCCCAGTAAATTGTTCTCATCCCAGCCCGAGATCTTTGCCTTTTGTGCTTTCCATGGGAGTTGGGAGGGCAGCGAGCAGCAGTGCGGTTTTAGCGGGAGCAGGAAATTGGAGAGTCCCATTCCTAAACCCCAGCCCATGGAAACCGAGCATCCCAGCTGGTGCCAGCCCTGGTGGCCACGGCAACAGCCTTGGGAGCGGGTCCCTGGCTGGGGCTGTGGGAACCTCTTCACTCTGGTGCCCAGGGACAGAACTGGAGGGAGCAGCTGCAGCTGAGTCGGGGCAGGCTGAGGTTGGATCTCAGGAAAAGGTTTTTGCCCAGAGGCTGCTGGGTGCTGGGGCACTGCCCAGGCTCCCCAGGGTAGGGTCACAGCTCCAGGGCTCTCTGAGCTCCAGCAGCGTTTGGACACCGCTGCCAGGACCAGGCTGGCATTGTTGGGGTGTCCTGTGCAGGGCCACCAGTTGGGCTCGAAGATCCTGATGGGTCCCTGCCAGCTCTGTGGTTCTGGGATCCCATGACCCTGGGGATGGGATGGCAAATGGTTGTCATGGCAATGGGCTCTGGCTCAAGGCCTGAGCTGGTGTCCATGGCAACCACCCCTGGCATGGGGTCTCCATGGAGCTGCCGAGAGACTGACCATAGCAACAGGGGTTGGTGATGGTTGCCATGGAAACTGACCATAGCAACAGGGGCTGGTGATCGTTGCCATGGAAACTGACCATGGCAACAGGGGTGGTGATGGTTGCCATGGAAACTGACCATAGTAACAGGAGCTGGTGATGGTTGCCATGGAAACTGACCATAGCAACACGGGGTGGTGATGGTTTCCATGGAAACTGACCATAGCAACAGTGATTCCTGGTGATGTTTGCCCACTAAGGATCAGATTTGTCACAGGCACTCAGAGGGGTTCCATGGGGACTTTCCAAGAGTCTCCAGGCTGCTCAAGAGCTGGAATGTCACAGGCAGAGACAGGGGCTCCACAGAGCCCTCCCGGGATTTTCTGGGGATGGTAAAGGGCCTGTGGTCAGAGGCTGTCACAGCCATCCCATGGTGACATCCCAGGGGACCTTGGGCTGCAAAGGCACCGATCTGTCACAGGCACTCATGGGGGCTCCACGGTGACATCCCAGGAGTCCCCAGGCTGCCAAAGAGCCGGGATGTCACAGACACTCACAGGGGTTCCTGTCATGGGCAGAGTGGGAGCTTCAGGCAAAAGCTTTATTTCTCTATTGGAGAAACTCCTGCTGAGTCATGAGGTGGAGAAATGACACCCAGCAGCCACCATGGATCCTAAAACCTCTGCAGGATGCTTAGACTTCTAAAATTTCTTCTGAGAGAGGAGACTGGGAGTGGCTGGATCCAATCCCAGCTCCAAACTTTATCAAAGGTGTAAAATATTGGACAGGTGGAATTGAACCTTAATGCAATTTATCCCACAGGATTAACGATGGAATACCAGATATATTTATATAAATATAGCTCTGATTGATTCTGATCATGATTAGAAGAAAGATCTTAACCAGAGTTATTTACTCCGCAGTATAGGAGCTATAAAAATTATTAGAATAGAGTGCTCTTGGAAGCAATTTTGAAGTAAGCAGGGCCTTGCTGGAGTGGTTTGAGCCCATTGCAGGCAGAGCCTCCTGCTCCAGCAGGAACTGCCTTTCCTGTGCCATGAGCAGGACAGGTCCCACTGCAGGAAAAGCCCCAGGCCAGCCCCAGCACAGGGAAGGCCTCGGGCACAAGGGCAGAGTGCCGTGCTGGGAGCTGTGCCAGGGAGAGCCTGAGGCACCAAAGGCACCTTGGTAGCAGCAGCTGCTTGCAGGGCATGGCCAGAAGCCTCCCACCAAGCCAGCCTGGTGGCCACCACTGCAGAGCTGCTGCATCAGGGCTCATTTCTGGCTGGGCTCTGAAAAGCCACTTCTGCTCCAGGACCCTGACTGGGAAGCCATTGGCCCCAGCACCTTGGGGACAAGATATAAATGACAAAACTCTTCATGCCAGCAGAGACAAGGCAGGGGCAGAGGAAAGGGGAGAGCCAGGCCCAGGGGACAGGGCTGCCATGGTGATGGCTGTGAGGTCACTGCCACTGCAGCAGCCTGGTTGCCCTCAGCAGACATTCTGGCGAGAAGCGTTGTGAGGGCACCCAACAGATTATGTGAGATTGCGCAAACCTCCTGCTCCTGGACAATTCCTGGGATGGGGCACCCACTGGAAAAACATTTGCAGTTTTGTGCCACTCTCATAATTGTAAAATATCCGTTCTAACAAATGTAAATCCACCTTTATTCTGTTTAGAGACACTGACCTTTGTTCTGTCACAGAACAAAGGATTAGCCTGGGAGGGATTGAAGGGTGGTTTCACACATGATGGAGTTTTTCTTCATTGCATAAAACACCGAGAGAAATAAATAATGGCACCAAGGACAGGTGGGGAGGCCCAGACTGGAGATGAGGAGAAAGGAATTTCCCTCCCAGGGCATGGCTGTGGTGCAGCATGTCCCCAGAAGGAGCCTGGAGCAGCCCAAGGCTTTGTGTGGCCAGGCAGGGGCAGGCAGGAGGCAGAGCTGTCAGCAAAGGAAGGGGCCAGCGAGGTGGGGCAGCCGGGGGATGACGACAGCCTGCAGGGACAGAGGCCAGGGCAGGGACACCGTAGGACAGCCTGGGCTGCAGAGGGCACAGGGATGTGCAGCAGCTGCAAGGCCCTGACAGAGCCAACCTGTGCAGCACTTTGGCCATGGCTGCTGGCCCTGGGCCTGAGGCCACGAGGGGACAAGTGACCCTTGCAGCCCTGGGGCCTCATTGCCTCCTTGTCCCTGCTCAGCAGCCTGGCAGGGCCGCCCCATGGGCCTGCCCTTGGCATGGCACATCCCCACATCCCAGTGCCCATCCCGGGAAGAGCCCTGAGCAATGAGGGAGGGACAGGATCTGCCTTGCAGGGGCTGGGGCTCAGGCCTTTGCCCTTTGCATTCCTAGAGACACATCCAGGTTTGCTCAGCACCAGAGACACCTTTCCCTCGCTTGTCCCCATCTGTCATCAGTGCCTCCAGTGTTCTGCTGTACCTGGAACATGGGGACACTTTCTCAGTTGTCCCCCCTCACAGGGATCTCTTAAAAGTAAAAGGAACTTCACTGTTTCATACTCACTTTGAGTTTTTGAGAAGTTCTTTGAGGACATTCTGAGGGACTAGGTCTGATGCAAGCAGCACCAAAGCCTCAGAGGGTCATTAAAGTCCTGGTGCTGTGTCTGTGCTGCTGAGCTGGGCCGGGCTCCTGGCCCAGAGGCAGCTCCTGGCAAGGGCAGCGCTGCAGAGAGACAGCTCTGGCCAGGAGCAGCTCCTGTGCACAGCCCAGCAGGGCTGGGGCACTGCCAGGGACTCCCAGGGACACGAGCAGGGCACAGACAGACCTCACAGGGGCTCAGCACTGGCAGGGGCTGTGGGGTGTCCCAGAGGGGGCTGTGTCACAGCAGCACCTCTGTGGCTGTGTCACGGAGGCACAGAGCAGCTGTGATGTCAGGGAGGGGCTGTGTGACAGCACAGAGTGGATTGTGTGAGGTCACAGATTGGGCTATGACATCACAGAGTGTGTTGTGTGAGGTCATTGAGCAGCTATGGCATCATAAAGTGGATTCTGTGACATCACAGAGCAGGGTGTGACATAATGGCATGGCTGTATGACATCATAGAGCAGGCTGTGAGGTCAAAGTGTGTGCTGTGACATTACAGAGTGGCAGCATGACATCACAGGCAGGGTTTTGTGACATCATTGAGGGGCTTGTGACATTGCACAGCAGGCTGTGACATCATAATGTGAGGCCATAGAGCAGACTCTGCCGTCATATAGAGAATGGCTCTGGGACATCAGAAAGTAGGTTGTGACATCACCGAGTTGGCTGTGTAACATCATAGAGCAGGCTATGGCATCATGGAACAGACTGTGATGTCACAGAGTGACTTTGTGACATCATAGGACAGACTATGATATCACAGGGTGAATTTCTGGCATCACAGAATCTTCTGTGACATCTCAGCACAGCTGTATGACATCACAGAGTGACATTGCAGAGTTGGGCCTGTGACATCACAAGGGAGCTATGTGGCATCCAAGAGTGGGTTGTGATGTCACAGGGGCTGTGTGACATCACAGGGGCTGTGTGAAGTCACTGGGGAGGTCCCTCCCCCTCTGCCCCCCCTCCCAGTTTCCCCAGAGAAGTCCAACGCTGCTCGTGCACAGTGGGGTCCCCTGTCCCCCTGGGTCCCCCCGCCCCTGGTGCCGCAGCCTCCCTCAGAGGATGTTCCACGAAATCGACCCCAGAGCCTGACACGGGGATGGGGGCTGGGGACATGGGGGGTGGGACAGGGGGACAGGGACCCCCTGGCAGCGTCCCCATGTTCCCCAGGGCCAGAGCCTGGGCCAGGGCTCCTTCACCCTGTTACCAACGAGGGCTTGAGAGCGCTGAAAAAATCCCTGGCAAGGGATCAGCAAAAACCAGATCTAATATAAGCAACAGTACGGCAAAGTTCCTTGTCAAGAGTCACTCTGCTCCTGACTGGACACTTCAGGCACAAAAAAGGAAACACAGCAACAACAAAACCAAATAAATTCCAGGCAATGAAATCAGAAATAAACCGAGAACTGGGGCTTTCATTCCTATGGAAAAGAGCTGTCCTTCTGCAGGTGCCCATGGCCACAATTGGGATTTCACCTTCAACATTGCCTGTTGTGACAGACTGGAAGAGATTGTTGGCTGGAAATATTTCATGTGTGGGGAGGAAGGGGCAGGTCCAGCCTTGCCCTGCTCTGGAACCCCAGCCCTGCCCTGCCCTGGAACCCCAATCCCCCCAGAGCCTCTATCCCAGCCCAGCAGTGTCTGCCAGTCCCTGGCACAGCACAGGCAATGCTCCACAGCCACCTCTGGAGCCCCCAGCCCAGCTCCTGAGTGACCAAATGACCCCAAGTCCCACCTGGGGGAAGGGCCCAGGAACACCAAGGGGTATTTAAGGCTGACCACAAGGCAAGCACACATCTTGACCCTACCTCCACTTGGAATTTCTATCTGAACAATGGTGGAATCCAGGAGTTGGTAGCTGAGTGTGTGCTTCTCTGCATCTTATTTGTCTTTCTCTTTCTGTGTCTATTTCTTCTATTTTTGTCCTCTTGCAAATTTTGATTAACTTAAAATTGAACAAGCATAGAGTTTGTGAAGTTGAATGGGCCAAGTTAATGCATTGAAAAGTGTATTTTATTCACTGAATGTCATATTAAACCTTTTGTCAAAGTTTCTCTGATTTTCTTAAGTTGACAGTAAAGGCTGTTTTATTGTTTTGAGCTCCTGAGAATCTCTTGTTGGTATTTCTCCAGTTCATCCAACTCAGAGTACACAGATAATTCTAATTCCTTTTAAATGTCAAATTTAGAGAGCTTTTTAGTGGAGGGGGTCAGGGCTTGTCTGTCTTGCTTTCACAGCCACATTCCACACTCCATACTCCATTTCCCAGCTGGAGCCGCTGGTGCCTCTGAGCTCTGCTGCCCCAGCCCCAGGGCCGTTCTCCTTGTCTGCCCATTCCCCCCCGGTCTCTGGGCAGGGATGGCCTCAGTGGGGGCCATCCTCAGCAACTTGGAGCACCCCGGAGCCGCCTCCGGCCATGGACGGCGGCCAGCAGCGGGGAATGCCCCAGGATGAGGAGGGAGGACACCGGCAGAGCATCCCCCTGGGGCAACGAGCACGGAGAGTGGCGGAGCATCCTCGGCAGAGCATCCTCGGGGGTGAGGAGGGAGGACACCGACAGAGCATCCCCCCGGGGCAACGACGAAGACAGTGCTGGGATCAGGTGGAAGGAGAGCGGACCCCCACCGGAGCATCCCCCAAAGGTAAGGTGTTTTCCAAAATAAAATTGGTAAAAATCTTATTAAATGCTGAGGCTGATCTTTGCTGTCCCCGCGAGTCGCTTGCCACCCACACAAATCACAAAGCTTCCCCTCAAAAGTGGGACTGGGACCCCACAGACCCTTCCCCATAGTCTAGGGACCCCCAGAAGACCCCTCTCTATGGACTGGCCACCCCAGAAATGGGGCTGGGACTCCCCCCATGTCAGCCATGCCCACTTCCCGCCTTGCCCCACCCTCAGCGTCGATCTAACCAATCAGCGTCTGGAACAATCAGTGCAGGAAAGCCCTCTGCATTGACCAATCAGATCGCACTCTCATTTTGGCCCCAGCCCTTCATTGTGACATCACAAGTGTCCATGACACTCAGCCCCTCACCACTATGATGTCATTGCTTTCCCATTGGCAGTCGGTGGGAGGGCGGGGCTTGTCTGCACTATAAAAGGCATGTGCTGACATGCAGGGCTCTTTAGAAGGGGTTAAACCAGGAATGCGTTCTTTAGAGGTTGATTACAATCCTATTCCTCCAGTAGGAAATATTATTGAGATTAAGGACAGACCGAGTGATAAACAACTTACTGCTCCCCCTGCTCTTAATCCTGCCTTTAATCCTACTCAGTCAGCCACAGATCCCCTCCCCGGGAATGAACAATCAGTAATAAATAGTGAAAGTCTTCCGGAGGGTGAAAGAAAGCAGCTCCAGCATGAAACTGTTCAGAACAGCCACAAAAGAGTTCTAGTGACATCTGCTAGTAATCCTTTTAAGCAAGAACATCCTAAAAAATTACCAGCAATACACAGAATAGATTGGTTAAATATCCAAAAAGAAGTAATAAGTAATAAGGATTATGACATGTGTTCTGCTATTTCTGACATAGATTGCCAAGCTTTTCCTGTTGTTTATACACCGAATGCAGGAGGGGGACAAACAGCCAGTTATCATCCTGTGGATTGGAAATTGCTTTCACAATTGAGAGCCACAGTTAATGACTGTGGGCTACATGAGGAACCCACAAAGCAAATGCTTAATTACATATGGGGCTCAGGTTTGCTTCTCCCAGAAGATATTAAGGGTACCATGAGAATGATTATGACACAGTCTCAGTTGATGCTGTGGCAGGCTCATTTGCATGAATTATGTAATCGTTTTGCTGAAACTCCATGACAACAGAATGACCCTTTATTTGGGGTAACTGTTGAGCAATTAATGGGTATTAGGCAATTCACTACGATTGAAATGCAGGCACAGGTAGGGGCTGAAGTATTAAAGGCTGCTATGCGATTGGCTAAAGAAGCACTCTCCAGGGTTAAGATAAAACCAGTATCTCCTTCTTCTCTGTCTATTAAGCAAGGCAGAGATGAGCTTTTTACTTCCTTTGTGGATCGGGTGACTGAGGCTATCAATTTGGCTGATGTACAGGACTTTTTGAAAGGAGCCCTATTAAGACAGTGTGTTTTAGATTTGTAATGCCTCCACTAGAAGTATTCTTAACACAATGAGCATTGATGCAACAGTGGAGGAAATGTTAGAAAGAATGTCGAGGGTTCCTGCAGGTTCTCAGGCAATGTTAGTAGAAGCACTCAGGGATATAGGGAAAGATTTAGTGCAAGCCCAAACACAAGCCTTTGCTGCTCTGACTCCGTTACAGCCGACAAATAAGTTTAAGCAACAATCTTGTATAAAGTGTTACCAGTGTGGGAAAATGGGACATTTTCATTGCAACTGCAGAGAAGGGACAGTATGGTGTAACAAGTGTTCTGTGAAGTCCCATTCCATTGAAGTTTGTAGGCGATCAGGAAACGCGACATGGAGCGTGAAGGGCCATGGTGCGAGGATCCCAACGGCGGCTCCCGTATGGAATGCTCCAGACAACTGCAACCAGCCAGCTCTCTCCAGCCAGCCACAAGAGGGAGCCTTGGCCTGGACCTGGCAACCACAATAAACATTACCCTGATTGATCAAAAGCCTGTAAAAATCCCTACTGGGGTCAAGGGACTGGTAATGCACAAAGATAAACCTTGTGGTGCTCTTCTTTTAGGATGATCATCTGCTGGTTTGAAGGGTCTTTTTGTATTACCTGGTGTTATTGATGCTGATTTTACAGGTGAAATTCTTATTTTTGCTGTGACATTTTATCCTCCTTTGTTTATTTCTAAGGGCAGTAAAATTGCTCAGCTAGTGCCCACATTACTGCTCGACCACCATACATCAACAACAGGGGTCGACAGGATTTGGATCTACAGGAGGTATTGCACTTCTTTGTCTTCCCATGGAGGAGCGGCCCAAAGCTCCTGTTATTTTGGAGAATGGTCATCAAAAGCTACAGCTGATGGCACTCCTCGATACTGGAACAGACATCACTATCATCAGCAAGGATTGTTGGCCTACCTCTTGGTCACTTTTTCCTATAATTGCTGGTATGAATGGGTGACCCTTCCTCAAGGGATGCGCAACAGTCCTACTCTGTGTCAACTGTTTGTGGATGCTGCCTTACTGCCCATTCGAACTGCTTGTCCTGATATGATGATATATCATTATATGGACGATATCTTGTTTGCACAGGAAGCTCCATTTACTGTTCAGCAAGAGGCCTTTATTTTCACACAGCTGCATAATCACAATTTATGTGTTGCCCCAATGAAAATTCAGCGTTCAGCACCCTGGAAATATTTGGGCTGGGTAATTTCTGATATGCACATTCCGCCACAAAAGGTTGCCCTGCAACTTGATATGCACACTGTATGATATGTAGCGATTAATGGGTGACATTCAGTGGCTCCGTCCAGTTGTTGGTATTTCAAATTATGAACTTGATGAATTAAGACCATTGCTAAAAGGTACAGATCCTGCTGCACCTATTCAATTGACTGATAGGCAGCGTGCAGTTGTGGCAAATATTGCTGATACTGTGGCCCAGAGAGTTGTTGATCATAAAAAATCCTGACTTACCTATAGACATTACTGTTCTGTCTCATCCAAAACACCTTATGGGTGCTGTCACTCAGCAGTTAAAAAACAAAGGAGGAAAACAGGAAGATACAAAGGTGTTAGAATGGGTGTTTGGACCTTTACCGCCTTGCAATTCTATTCAACCATGCGTGGAGGCGCTCGGACTCTTGATTAGGAAAGGCCGGAAACGCGTGGTACAGATTACAGGGGAAGAGCCACAAAGAATTTTTGTTCCGATAAAACAGGCTGATTTAGACTGGTTTTTACAACACTGTCCTGAATTACAAGCTAGCATTTTAGACTCTAATGCTGAAATTCAATTGTCACCACTGTCATCACCTATTCTGCGCTGAGTCTCCTGACAAAATTGGCTGTTATGGCCAAAATATAGTGAAACACCGTTGATTACTGCTGTTACTGTATTTAGAGATGCAGGTTGCAAATCTCGAAAAGCTGCTCTCACCTGGAATGAACAGAGGCAATGGAATCATGTCATAATAGAGGGTCAGGAATCAGATACTCTACAGACATTGGAACTTTCAGCTATTCTGTGTGCTTTTTGTAGATGGGTGCATGATCCTATAAATTTTGTATCTGATTCTTTGTATGCAGTTGGGGTAACGCTGTGTATTGAGGATGCTCTGTTGCGAGAAGTGCAAAATCAGCACTTGAATGCACTTTTCGCACAGTTGCAGTCTGCAATATGACAAAGATCTCCTCCATATGCTATTTTTCACATCAGAAGTCATAAGCTGGTGGAAGGATTAGGGGAAGGTAATGCTCGTGCTGATAGACTGATGTCAATAACTGTGCCTATGGACAATTTCACAAAAGCACACAATGCCCATGCCTCGTTTCATCAAAATGCAAAAGGACTACTGCGTTGCTTTGATATTACAATGGAAGCAGCCTGAGGAATTGTCAGAACATGTCCAGACTGCAGTCATCACAATGGACTGGGTCTCGGCCTGGGGGTAAATCCTCGAGGTTTAGGCCCTAATGAATTGTGGCAAATGGATGTGACTCACGTAGCTGAATTTGGGCGTTTACATTATGTCCATGTAGTTATTGACACTTACAGTCATTTCATTTGGGCTTCCCCACAAGCTGGATAAAAAGCAGTTCATGTCATCCAACATTTAGCACTGTGTTTTGCTATTTTAGGGGTACCTGGAGTTATCAAAACAGATAATGGACCTGCATATGTAGGGAAGAAGGTTAATCGCTTTCTGCAATTATGGGGTGTTAAGCATGTTACAGGTATACCACACTCTCCTACAGGTCAAGCCATTGTAGAAAGGGCAAATTAAACTTTAAAACAATACCATGCAAAATTTAAAGCAATTACTGATCCACAGGAGAGATTGGCAAAAGCATTATTCACTTTAAATCATCTTTGTATATTTGGTGTTCATGATATGCCCCCTGCATTTGTACATGGGACACTTGCAAAAAAAAATGGTGCAGAAAAATCAATAACTGTAATATATAGACATCCTGCTACAGAGATGTGGTCAGGACCAGCACCTGTAAATTATATGGGTAGAGGTCATACGTGTGTATCCACACCTACAGATCCCTTGTGGGTTCCTAGCAAGTGGACACGTCCAGCTACAACACGGCCACCTCCAGCACCTCACAGCCACTGCTGACACCTCCGCCAATGAACGAAGGCTCCACCGAAGACGACTATGGCTTGAGCCTATTTGTCAGGAACTAAATGATGTTTTAAAGACTAATAATCATTGGACTAATCCTGATACAACTTTATTAACCTCAGAATGATACCTTTGATTTTGCTATTGTTAATTTTGCTCTATGCTGATGCTTGGGCTTCTGCACAACCAAAACCAAACATATGGGTCACTTTGGCTAATTTGACAAGCCAGAGTACTATGTGTCTGTCTTTATCCTCACCTGGAAATCCATTTTCTACCTGCCTAGTAGGGATGCCTGTCAAAAATTGGCCTTGCCCTCAGAAGATATCAACCTGTAAGATAACACAGCCTCAATATAATGTGGATAACTGGGATTCTTGTGTTCCTTACCTTCCTCTTGCTCCTCTTGAGCCACAGGAGTTAGAGCTTTTAGGATCAGTGAAGGCTGATGCATGCATTATTTTTAATTGAGCTAGTGTACAGCAAGAGAATCCCAGGTATTTGGTTTCAGCAAATTTCAGCCTTCCAATATATAGAAATTCCTCTTATTGGTGTAACTACACTTCAGCACATGTCTCAGTTTCCTCTAAATCTCTACTGCAGCTACCTACTGGGTATTTTCTCATTTGTGGAGATTGTGCTTGGTCTGGTATCCCTTCTAGACTTAAAGGAAGTCCCTGTACTATTGGACGACTGTCTTTATTGACACCAAATATGTCTATGATATTGAAAGTATCCCAACAACATAGACAAAAAAGATTGACCCATGCATTTCAGAGCAACTGTAGAGATGATATAAAGTTTTGGTCCCCAGGAGCAATTGTAACTGTTTCTATTTTTATCCCAGACACTGCAGCAGCTAAGGCACAAGCTACACTGAACAGATTAGGTTGCTGGCTTGCCAAACAGACTAATGCTACATCTGCTGCATTGTCTAATCTTTTGCTGGATGTTGACTCTGTTAGGCATGCTACTTTACAAAATCGTGCTGCTGTTGATTTTTTACTATTGGCTGAGGGACATGGTTGTGAAGATTTTGAAGGTGTGTGTTGCATGAATTTGTCTGATCATTCAAAGTCAATGCATAAGCAAATCAGTGAATTGCATAGGCTTACTACTCAGTTACAACAAGCAGATGGATTTGGATTAGATGACTGGCTAAAAGCATTGGGCCTGCGACCATGGTTTTGTTCTATCATTCAATATTTGATTATGCTTGGATTAGTGATTTTGCTGTTTGTATGTTTATTGCCGTGTATTTGTGCTTGCCTGCAGAGAGTCATGCATCAGATTGATTCATCAGTTACCAATCAAACAATGCTGGTACAAAATAAAAATGGAGGAATTGTTGGGGAATGGCTGCAGGAACAGGGTCATGGATCAATGGAACAACTGTTCCATCAATCCTCTGTTTGAGACCCCAGACCTGAGCTCTGTGCCCGGGAGGAGCTCTGGCCTGGAAAACTGGTCTGGGAAACAGCACTGTGCCTAGGCCTGGGAACAGTACACTATGCATGTACATATAGCAAAGATGACATATCCTTGAGATATGAGTTGTACAAGAACAGAATGTAGAACAAGATGTACTTAGCAAAGTAAAATATATCAAGCTCGAAGATGAAAAACTTAGCTGCAGCTGAAACTGCATGTAGAAAAACATGTAACAATGAACCTTTATGAATTAACCAATGAGAGCTTGTTGCTGACATTGCTTGTAAAAGACTATATGGACTGACAGAATCTTTGAATAAATTGGAGCTTGCTTATCAATCATATTGATTGTGTGCTTGTCTTCCCTCACCTCCCGCGGCAATAAACAGGGACAGATTTTGGGGATAAAAATGCCCACGTTGGACCAAACCCAACATTTTGGTCAACAGGGATGTATTTTGGGGTAAAAATGCCCAACTGGGTGCAAAAGTCAAGGTTGGACCTCAATGGGGATGGATTTTGGGATAAAAAATGTCCCTGTTATACCAAAACCCCAAATTTTTGTCAATGGGGATGAATTTTGGGACAAAAACACCCAATTGGGTGGAAAAGTCAACGTCGGGTGGAAAAGCCAACATTGGGGCTCAACGGGAACAAATTCTGGGATAAAACACCCAAAATCCCAATGTCAGGAGCTGCCGCCCACGGCGCCCCCAAACCGCAGACGTTGATGACCATGGCCTGGCTGGCCAGGGAGTGGACTTGGCCATGGCCGCGCCAAAGGATGGTGTAGGAGCAGGTGTGGAAGCTGCCATCGCGCAGGCCGGTGACGTTGTAGGTGTGGACGAAGCGGCTCCTGGATGTCCGGACATCGGTGACCCAACCAGACGTCCTGGTGAAGCAGAACCCTTGGATCCGGTCCATGCTTCTCGGCCCCGGCGTGGTGCAGACGATGGACACGGCGTCGCCAATGAGGAACCGCAGCTTGGGTGGCATCACCGAGATGTTTGGGGTGGGGGGATGGAGGTCTGGGGAGGAAAATGGGGGAAAAAAGGGCTAAAAACAACCCAAAGTTCCATGTTTTGGAAGTAGGAATGGAGAAGATGGAGAAGGTGGAGAAGATGGAGAAGATCTACTCATTTTTTCCCAAAATCCTGATTTTTGTTGGCCAGAGGAGGCGTCACCATGACCTTGGCTGGGTTGGGCTCAGATTGGGTCAAACAAGCCTAAAAATGGGCCAAAAAATACTGAGATTTGGAGGGGGGAATGGAGAAGATTAAGAGGATAGAGAAGACGGAGAAGAACCACCCAGTTTTTCCCAAAATCGTGATTTTTGTTGGTTGGAGGAGGTTCGGAATCCCCCCGATGGTCATGGAGGTGCCACCATGACCCTGCTTGGGTTGGATTGGGTGGAAAAAGGCCTAAAAATGGGCCAAAAATTCCAGTGTTTTGAAGGTGGGGATGAAGAAGATGGGGAAAATGGAGAAGAACCAACCAGTTTTTCCCCAAATCCTCATTTTTGTTGGCCAGAGGAGGTACCACCATGATTCTGGTTGGATTGGGCTTGGATTGGATAAAAAAGGTCTGAAAATGGCCCAAAAATTCAAGATTTTGGAGGGGACAATGAATAAGATGGAGAAGATGGAAAAGAACTACCCAGTTTTTCCCCAAATCCCAATTTTTATTGGTTTTAGGAGGGGCCACCATGACCCCATTTGGATTGGGTCAAAAAGGCCAAAAAATGGCCCCAAAAAGTCAATGTTTTGGTAGTGGGAATGAAGAAGATGGAGAAGATGGAGAAGAAACACCCAGTTTTTCCCCAAATCCCAGGTTTTTTTTTTTGACTGGAGGACGTTTGGAATCCCCCAGTTGGCCTGGAGGTTCCACCATGATCCTGCGTGGGTTGGGCTTGGATTGGGACAAAAAAGCATAAAAATGGCCCAAAAATACAGTGTTTTGGATGTGGGAATGGAGAAGATGGATAAGATGGAGAAGAACCACCCAGTTTTCCCCCAAATCCTGCTTTTTCTTGGTTTTAGAAGATGCCACCATGACCCTCTTTGCATTGGGTCAAAAAGGCCTAAAATGACCCCAAAATTCCAATGTTTTGGAGGTGGGAATGAAGAAGATGGAGAAGGTGGAGAAGAACCACCCAGTTTTTCCCAAAATCCCAATTTTTTTGACTGGAGGACTTTTGAAATCCCCCAGATTGTCCTGGAGGTTCCATCATAATCCTACATGGGTTGGATTGGGTCAAAAAGGCCTGAAAATGGCCCCAAAATTAAATGTTTTGGAGGTGGGAATGGAAAAGGTGGGGAAGGTGGAGAAGATGGAGAAGAACCACCCAATTTTTCCCCAAATCCTGATTTTTGTTGGCCAGAGGAGGCATCACCATGACCTTGGCTGGGTTGGGCTCATATTGGGTCAAAAAAGCCTAAAAATGGCCCAAAAATGCAGAGGTTTGGACGTGGGAATGGAGAAGATGGAGAAGATGGAGGAGAACCACCCAGTTTTTCCCAAAATCCTGAATTTTGTTGGTTGGAGGAGGTTCCACCATTACCCTACTTAAGTTGGGCTTGGATTGGGACAAAAAAGCCTAAAAATGGTCCCAAAGATCAGTATTTTTGGGACTGGAATAGGTGGAGATGGAGAAGATGGAGAAGAACCACTCATTTTCTCCCAAAATTCCAAATTTTTTTGGTTGGAAGAGGTTCTACCATGACCTGGCTTGGGTTGGGCTCAGATTGGGTCAAAAAAGGCCTAAAAATGGTAAAAAATTCAGAGTTTTGGAGGTGGGAATGGGGAAGGTGGAGAAGTTTTTCCCAGTTTTTCCCAAAATCCCAATTTTTGGCAGCCTGAGGATGATCTTGAGGTTCCCCCAAGACAAGGGAGAGTTTGGAGAGGTTGGGCATGGATTGACCTAAAAATGGCCCTAAAAAGTCCAAAATGGCCCAAAAATTCAAAATTCAGAGATTTTTTGGAGGGTTGGAGGAGCTGGAAGTGGAGAAGATGAAGAAGAACCTTCCAATTTTTCCCCAAAATCCCTATTTTTCCCAAAATCCTGATTATTTTTGGTTGGAGGAGGTCCCACCATGACCCTGCTTGGGTTGGGCTTGGATTGGGTCAAAAAATCCTAAAAACGGCCCAAAAATTCAATTTTTTGCAGGTGGGAATGGAGCAGATGGAGAAGAAAGTCTCAATTTTGTCCCAAATCCGGATTTTGGGGGGAATTTTGCATTACCTGAAGGCATCGACAATGGGAAAAGGATTGGGAGAGAGGCTGGAAAAAAGGGAAAATGGGAGAATTAAAGAAAAAATGGAAAAAAAACTGAAAATGGAAAGGAAAGGGAAAATCAGGGGGAAATATGGGAAAATGGAAAAGGAAAATTTGGGATAGAAAGGAAATGAAAAATGATTTATTAATTAATAATTAGGGGAAAAAGAAAGGAAATTTAAACTAAAAATAATTTAATAATAAAAAAGATCATTTTTGAAAAGGAAATTAAAAAGAAAAGGAAAAAAAATAAAAGGCAAAATTTGGAACAGACAGGAAATTAAAAATTATTTATTAATTAATAATTAGGGGAAAATTAAGTAACAGGAAAATTGAAAGGAAGTTAAAAATAAATAATTTAAAATAATTTAAAATAAAAATAATATTAAAATAAAAAGTTCATTTTTAAAAGGAAATAAAAAAAGAAAAGAAAAAAATTAAATAAAAGGAAAAGGAAAAATTGGGAAAATAAAGGAAGTAAAAAATTATTTTTTAATTAATAATGAGGGGAAAATTAAAGAATAAAAGGCAAATTGAAAGGAACTTAAAAGTAAAATAATTTGAAAATAAAAAGGAAAATAATTATAATTTTGTTAAAGGGGACAAAAAAAATTAAAAATGGAAAATTTGGGAAAATAAAGGAAAATTAAATTATTTATTAATTAATAATGAGGGGGAAATTAAATAAAAGGAAAATGAAAGTAAAAATACAAATAATTTTGAAATAAAAAGATCATTTTTTAGCCAGAAATATAAACCAAAAGGAAATTAAAAAAAAAAAAAAAAAAAAAAAAAGGAAAAGGGAAAATTGGGAAGAAATGGGAGAGTAGGAAGAGGAAGAGGAGAAGGTGGGAGGAAGGGCAGGAAATAGGGAAAAAGGGAAATTGAGGGGAAAATGGGGATGGAGGAAGAGGAGGAGGAGGAGGAGGAGGAAGCGTTGGGATAATGGGGATGGAAACTGGGGAAAAAAAGGGAAAAATTGGGGAGACAGGAGGAAGAGGAGGAACAAGAGGAGGAAGATGAGGAGCTGGGATGAAGGGCATGGAAATGGGGGAAAAAGGAAATTGGGAAAAATGGGGATGGAGGAGTAAGGAGGAAGAGGATGAAGAGGAGCAAGAGGAAGAGGAGGAGCTGGGATGAAGGGCAGGAAAATGAGAGAAAAGGGGAAAAATGGGGAAAACAAGGATAGAGGAAGAGGAGGAAGACGAGTTGGGATGAAGGGCAGGAAATGGGGGAAAAAAAGTGGGAAATTGGGAAAAATGGGAGAGCGGAGGAAGAGGAGGAAAAGGAGAGAAGTTGGGATGAAGAGCACAGAAATGGGGGAAAAAGGAAATTTGGGGAAAATGGGCTGGGGAGGAAGAGGAGGAGCTGGGATGAAGGTCAGGAAATGGAAATGGGAAAATTGAAGAAAAATGGGAGGAGGAGGAAGAGGAAGAAAATTAGTAAGGGCAGGTGGGAAAATGGGCACAAAAATGAGGAAAAAAGGGAAAAAGTGGGGAAATGGGAGATGAGGAAGAGGAGGAGTTGGGATGAAGGGTAGGAAATAGGGAAAATGGGAAAATTGAAGGGAAAATGGGGGAGGAAGAGGAGACAGAGGAGGAAGAGGAGGAGTTGGGTTGAAGGGCAGGAAATGGGGAAAAATGGGAAAATTGAAGGGAAAATGGGGGTGGAAGAAGAGGAGGATGAAGAGTTGGGATAATGGGGACGGAAATTGGGGGAATTGGGAAAAATTGGGAAAAATGGGAGAGAAGAGGAAGAGGAGGAAGAGGAGGAGCTGGGATGAAGGGCAGGAAATGGGGGGGGAAAGGGAATATTGGGCAAAAAGGGAGAGAGGACAAAGAGGAGGAGGAGGAGGAAGAGGAGCAGGAGGAAGAGTTGGGATAATGGGGATTGAAATTGGCAAAAAAAGGGAAAAATTGGAGAAAATGGGAGAGAGGAGGAAGATGAGGAAGAAGAGGAAGAGCAGGTGGGGAAATGGGCACAGAAATGAGGGAAATTTGGGAAAATTGGGAAAAATGGGATCAGGAGGAAGAGGAGGAGCTGGGATGAAGGGCAGGAAAATGAGGTAAAATGGAAAAAAAAGGGGAAAACACGGATAGAGGAAGAGGAGGAAGAGGAGCTGGGATGAAGGGCAGGAAATGGGGGGGGGAAGTGGGAAATTGGAAAAAAATGGGAGAGCGGAGGAAGAGGAGGAAAAGGAGAGAAGTTGGGATGAAGAGCACAGAAATGGGGGAAAAAGGAAATTTGGGGAAAATGGGCTGGGGAGGAAGAGGAGGAGCTGGGATGAAGGGCAGGAAATGGGGGAAAAGGAGAAAATTGGGGAAAATGTGGGAGAGGAGGAAGAGGAGGAGGAGGAAGAGGAGGAATTGGGATAAAGGGCAGGAAATAGGGGAGAAAGGAGAAAAATGGGGAAAATGGGGATGGAAGAGGAAGAGTTGGGATGAAGGGCCCAGAAATGGGGAAAAGGGAAACTGGGGGAATGGGCTGGGGAGGAAGAGGAGCTGGGATGAAGGGCAGGAAATGGGCACAGGGGAATGGGGAATGGGAATGGGAATGGGGCATGGGGCATGGGAATGGGGAATGGGGAATGGGAATGTGGAATGGGAATGGGGAATGGGGAATGGGAATGGGAATGTGGAATGGGCGCAGCTGAGGAAATGGAGGCTCAGCCAGGAGCGGGATGAAGCTCCGCAGCGCCATGGCTCCGTGCCCGGGCTGTGCCCTGAATGTCCCCAGCTGTGCCTGGCGGTCCCCTCCCTGCCTCCTTCCTGTCCCCTCTCCCTCCTCTCTGTCCCCTCTCTGTCCTCTCTGTCCTCTCCCTCCCTCCCTGTCCCCTCTCTGTCCCCTCTCACTGTCCCCTGGCTGTCGCCAGGGCAGGGACGGAATTGGCAGGAAAAGGGGAAGCTGGAATTGTGCAAGGCCGGTGATGTCACTGCGGGAGGGGACCTGCCCGTGGCTCTTGCAACATTTGGGGACATTCCAGGTTGGGGGTGACACCACAGAGGTGACACCAAGGAGGCGACACCAAGGTGAGGGTGGCATCAAGGTGAGAGTGGCACCAAGGAGGGGATGGCACCAAGGAGAAGGTGACACCAAGGAGAAGGTGACACTGAGGTGAGGGTGACAGCACTGAGGGTGGCACCAGGGTGAGGGTGACACCGAGGTGAGGGTGGCAGCAGGGTTGGTGACACTGAGAAGGTGACACTAAGAAGGTGGCACCAAGGTTGGTGACATCAAGGTGTGTGGGACACCAGTGAGGGTGACACCGAGGTGAGGGTGACACCAAAGTGAGTATGACACCAGGGTTGGTGGCACTGAGAAGGTGGCACCAAGGTAAGGGTGACACCGAGCTGAGGGTGACACCAAGGAGGGGATAGCACCAAGGAGAAGGTGACACCAAGGGGAAGGTGAGACTGAGGTGAGAGTGGCACCGATGAAGGTGGCACCAAGGTGAGAGTGGCACCAAGGGTAGTGACACTGAGAAGGTGACACCAAGGTGAGAGTGGCACCAAGGTGAGAGTGGCACCAAGGGTGGTGACACTGAGAAGGTGACACCAAGGTGAGAGTGGCACCAAGGGTGGTGACACTGAGAAGGTGACATCAAGGTGAGGGTGACACGAAGGAGGAGGTGGCATCAAGGAACGTGACACCAAGGAGGAGGTGACACCAGGGAGGAGGTGACACTGAAGAAAAGGTGGCACTGAAGAGAAGGAGGACCTGGTGGCGCCAAGGACATGGTGGCACTGAGGACCTGGTGGCACCAAGGACAGGGTGGCACCAAGGACAGGGTGGCACCAAGGACTGCGGTTGGGGGCACCGGGATCAAGGTGACACCAAAGAGGGGGTGACACCATCGAGGTTGGTGCGGAGGGGGCGTTTCGGGGTCTCCTGGTGGTCCCTGGGTGTTCTCTGGTGGCTTTATGGGGTCTCCTGGTGGGGTTTGGGATCCTCTTATGGGTTTTGGGGTCTTCTTAAGGGTTTTGGGGTCTTCTCATGGCGTCTCTTTGGGGTTTTCTCCAGGTTTTGGGGTCTTCTCATGGGTTTTAGGGTCTTCTGATGGTGGCTCTTTGGGGTTTCCTCCAGGTTTTGGGATCTTCTTATGGAGTTTTGGGGTCTTCTCCTGGGGTTTGGGATCTTGTCATGGGGTTTGGGGTCTTCTCAAGGATCTTCTCATGGATCTTCTCATGGATTCTTGGGACCTTCTCCTGGGTTTTGGGGTCTTATCCTGGGGTTTGGGGTCTTCTCCCGGGGTTTGGGGTCTTCTCCTGGGGTTTGAGGTCTTCTCATGGGTTCTGGGGTTTTCTCAAGGGGTTTGGCATCTCTTCATGGTTTTATGGGGTCTCCTGGTGGCTCTTTGGGGTTTTCTCCGGGTTTTTGGGATCTTATAATGGGGTTTTGGAATCTTCTCATGGGGTTTGGGGTCTTCTCAAGGATCTTCTAATGGGGTTTCTTTTCTTCTCATGTTTTTTGGGATCTTCTCAGGAGTACTGAGTTCTTCTCATGGGTTTGGGATCTTCTCCTGGGTTTTGGTGTCTTATCATAGGGTCTTATGGGATCTTCTAATGGGGTTTGGGGTCTCTGTGCGAGTTTTGGGATCTCCTCATGGTTTTGGGTTTTCTCCAGGTTTTATGGGGTCTCCTCAAGGTTTTGTGGGATCTCCTGGGTGTTTTTTGAGGTCTCCTTGTGGGGTTTTTGGGGTCTCCTGGTGGTTCCCTGGGTGTTCTCTGGTGGCTTTATGGAATCTCCTGGTGGGGATTGGGGTCTTCTCATGGGGATTGAGGTCTTCTAGTGGGTTTTGGGGTCTTCTCACAGGTTTTGGGATCTTCTCATGGGATTTTGGGTTCTTCTTATGGAGTTTTGGGGTCTTCACCTGGGTTTTGGGATCTTCTCATGGGTTTTGGGGTCTTCTCAAGGATCTTCTCATTTGGTTTTGGGCCCTCCTTGGGAGTTTTGGGGTCTTCTCCTGTCTTTGTGGGCTCCTGTCAAGGATTTTTTCGGTTTGCTCAGGGTTTTTTTGTGATCTCCTGGTGATTTTTTTTTTTTTTTTTTTTTTGCGATTTTGGGGTTTTCTCACAGTTTTTGGGGTTTCTTTGTGTTTTTTGGAGTTTCTTTGTGGTTTTTGGGGTTTCCTTGGGATTTCTGGGGTTCTTTTTTCCTGGTTTTTGGATTCTCCTCAAGATTTTTGCGTTCTCCTCAAGATTTTTGATGTCTCGGGGTTTTTTTTGAGTTCTCCTTGTGGGGTTTTTGGATCTTTTTGTGGTTTTACTTTTTCCCCCACGATTATGGGGTCTCTTCATGGGGTTTTTGGGGTCTCCTCAAGGTTTTATGGTGTCCTCTGATGGATTTTGGGGTTTTTTGGGGTATCCTTGTGATTTTGTGGAGTCTCCTCATGGGTTTTGGGGTCTCCTTGGGAGTTTTGGGGTGTTCTCCTCTCTTTGTGGGCTCCTCTCAAGGTTTTTTTTTTTTTTTTGCTTCCTCAAGGTTTTTTGGGATCTCCTGGTGTTTTTTGGGGTTTCTTTGGGATTTTGGGGTCTTCTCCTGTTTTTTTGGGTCTTGTTGTTGTTTTTAGGGTCTCCTCAAGATTTTTGGGTTCTCCTTGTGGGGTTTTTGGATCTTTTTGTGGTTTTACTTTTTTCACCACGATTTTGGGGTCTTCTGGTGATTTTTGGGGTTTCTTTGGGATTTTGGGCTTTTCTCAGCATTTTTGGGGTTTCTTTGGGATTTTTGGGGTTCTTCTCCTGATGTTTTGGGGTCTCCTCCCTTTGTTTTGCTCTCCTCTCCCCCCTTCTGACCACAAATCCAATTTTTTGACCCCAAATCCGGGTTCCCACCCCATTCCTCCTCCTCCAGCTGCGTCCTCCCCGTGTCCTTCAAGACTTTTTATTTCTTGGGAATTTTTAATTTCTTTGGGAGTTTAAAAATTTCTTCAGATTTTTTGCCGGAATTTTTTTTATTTGGAGTTTTTTTTAATATTTAGTTTATGCAAATTGATTTGGAATTTTAAAATTTACTTAAATTGGTTCAGAATTTTTCATTAATTAGGAATATTCACTCGGAATTTTTTATTTCTTTTGATTTTTAAAATTTAGTCAGAATTTTAAATTTATTTGGAATTTTTTATCCAAACTTTCTTCTTTCTTTGGAATTGTTTATTTTTAAATTTTGTGTTGATTTGGAATTTTTCATTTCGGAATTTTCCTGATTTATTTAAATTTTAAAAAATTATTTGGAAATTTTAACTTATTCAGAATTTTTCATTTGAAATTTTTTCTTTTCTTTGGATTTTTAAAATTTATTCATTATTAATGTATTTTAAATGTACTTGGAATTTTTATTCGATTTTTTTTTTGATATTTTGGTAAATTTTTTATTGATTTGGAATTTTTTATTTGAATTGTTTTATTTATTTAGAATTTCTATTTGGAATTTTCATTGTTTTGGAATTTTTTATTCTGGATTCTTCTTGATTTATTTGAATTTTTAATATTTATCTGGAATTTTTCATTTATTCACAATTTTTTTATTTGGAATTTTTCCATTTATTTGGATTTAATTTTTTTTTTTTTTCATTTATTTTGATCTGTTTTCATTTTCCATTTATTTGGATTCTTTCATTAGGAAATTTTTCTTTATGTGAATTTTTTAAATTTATTCAGAATTTTAAATTTATTTAGAAGTTTTTATTCGAAATTTTTTCCTTCTTTGGAATTTTTATTTGGCTTTTTTTTAATGTTTTGGATTTTTTTATTTGGATTTTTTAATTTATTTGGAATTTTTCATTGACTTGGAATTTTTCATTGACTTAGATTTTTTTTTTATTATGGAATTGTCTTGATTTATTTGAATTTTTAAAATATATTTGGAATTTTTAATTTCTTCAGAATTTTTTATTTGGAATTTTTCATTCCTTTGGAATTTTTTTTTCAAAATTTTTCATTTATTCGTAATTTTCATTTGGAAGTTTTCCTTTATTTGGATTTAAAAATTTTATTCTGATTAGTTAAAATTTTTAATTTATTTGGAATTTTTTTCTTTGGAATTCTTCATTAATTTAGATTTTTTCAATTGGAATTTTGATTTGATTTGGAATATTTCATTGATTCAGATTTTTTTTGTTTGAATTTTTTCCATTTATTTGCAATTTCTAAAATGGATTTGGAATTTCTTATTTGGATTTTTTATTTGATATTTTTTATTTATTCAGAATTTTTTATTGGGAATTTTTCATTCCTTTGGATTTTTTTTTAAATTTTTCATTTGGATTTTTTTTAATTTTTTAATATGTATTTGGAATTTTTTAATTGATTTGGAATTATATTTTTGGATTTTTTTATTTGATATTTTTCATTTATTCTGAGTTTTTTCTACGGAATTTTTTATTTATTCGGGATTTTTCATTTGGAATTTTTCCTTGATTTGGATTATTTAAAATTAATTCCGATTTTTTACATTTTTTATTAATGTTGATTTTTTTCTTTGGAATTCTTCATTAATTTGGAGTTTTTTATCGGAATTTTAATATGATTTGGAATCTCTCATTTATTTGGAATTTTTTATTTTTAATTTTTGACATTTATTTGGAAGATTTCAATGATTTGGAATTTTTGATTTGGATTTTTTATTTGATATTTTTTATTTATTCGGAATTTTTAACTGGGAATTTTTTCATTTCATTGGATTTCTTTATTTGGAATTTTTATTTATTTGGATTTTTATTTGGAATTTTTCATTTATTTGGAATTTTTCATTTGGAATTATTTTATTTTTTGGAATTTTTAAATTCTAATTTTTTACATTTATTTGGAATTTTTAAATTGATTCAGAATTTTTTATTTGATATATTTTATTTATTCAGAATTTTTTATTTGGGAATTTTCATTTATTCGGAATTTTTCATTTGGAATTTTACCTTTATTTGGATTTAAAAAAATTTTATTCCAAATTTTTGACATTTTTATTAATTTGGATTTTTAAATTGGAATTCTTCATTTTTTGATTTTTTAAATCAGCATTTTAATTTTATTTGGAATTTTTCATTCGGAATTTTTATAGATTTGGAATTTTTTAATTAGATTTTTTTTCATTTTCTTCAAATTTTTAAAATCGATTTGGAATTTCTTATTTGGAATTTTTTATTTGATATTTTTATTTATTTAGAATTTTTTACTTGGGAATTTTAATTTATTCAGAGTTTTTATTTGGGACTTTTACTTTATTTGGATTTTTAAATTTTTTTTTTCAGATTTTTTTAGATTTTTTATTAATTTGGAATTTGTTTCTTTGCAATTATTCATTAATTTGGATTTTTTAATCGGAATTTTAATTTTATGTGGAATTTTTCATTGATTCAGATTTTTTAATTGATTTGGAATTTTTTTATTTGGATTTTTTAAAATTTGGAATTCTTTTATTTATTCAGAATTTTGATTGGGAATTTTCATTTATTTGGATTTTTTTTTTTTTAATTTTTCATTGATTTGGAACTTTTTATTTGGAATGACCTAGGCTGGCTGTATGATGCTTTTATCTCAAATCGTCTGTTCTGTTTATGCTGAATAATAAGTTTTGCACCTTTAAGTCTTGTTCCAGGAGTGAATGGGGGGAGCAGCAGTGTGGAGTTTGTTTCCAGAAACTGCACTCCTCCACATTCTTTCACCTGGACTGCGTCATCTGTGGATGGACAGACAGTGAGACAGAGCACTCCTTTGCTTTTAGTTAGTTTTAGCTAGCTGAGGCGATAAAGTTCTCTGGACTGTGGCTTTTCCTTTTCTTTGGACCTGCTCAAATGTGCTCTGGACAGCGCACAAGAAGAGCTCCGGCAGCTCGCACCTGTGGCCCCAGCGGTGCAACGTTTCCAGTGCTGGAGGGACTGATAAGAGACTGAGTGAGGCGAGCTGCAACGCATGGAGGGGACTTTCTGAGTTTGTCTCTCTTTTGGAGCGGCAAGAAGTTTTATTGTTTAATATTGTTTAGGTTTTCTTGCTTCATAAGCGGCGTTTTCCACTTTTCTCCAATTAAGTATTTTTTCCTGAACCAGGTGGGGGGAGGGGCCAATTGTATCTACCGTCGAGAGGAACCCCTTTGGGGGTTCTCTCCCAAATTTGCCCTGATCCAGGACAATGGGTCTGACACCCTGGATATCCTGTAAGTGCTGTGTGATGACACTCAGTATGAACTGTTCCATGACCTTACCAGGTACTGAGGTCAGGCTGACTGGTCTGTAGTTAACAGGATCCTCCTTCCCACCCTTGCTGTGAATGGGTGTCACATTGGGCAGCTTCCAGTCATCTGGAACCTCACCAGTGAGCCAGGACTGCTGGTAAATGATGGAGAACAGCTTCACAAGCTCATCTGCCACCTCCCTCATCACCCTGGGGTGGATTCCACCTGGTCCCAAAGATTTATGAACATCCAAGCAGCTAAGCAGTTCTCTGACTGCCTCCTCCTGGATAGGTCCCAAAGATTTATGAACATCCAAGCAGCTCAGCAGTTCTCTGACTGCCTCCTCCTGGATAACAGTGGTCCACTCTGCTCTCTGACCCCATCTACCAGTTCAGGAGGACAGTTGTCCTGAAGGCAAATCGTCTTCTCACTAAAAACGGAGGCAAAAAATGGAGTTAAGCGCCTCTGCCTTCTCCTCATCGCCAGTTATTAAATTCCCTTCCACATCGAATAAAGAACAAAGGTTGGTCTTATCCTTCCTTTTACTGCTAATATATTTATAAAAACATTTTTTATTATCCTTTACAGAAGCTGCCATTTTAAGTTCAAACTGAGCTTTGGCCTCCCTAATGTCTTCCTTTCATTGCCTAGCAAGCCCCCTAAATGCTATCTAAGAGACCTGACCCTCCTTCCAAAGATAACACATCCTCTTTTTATTCCTACACTCCTTCAAATCCTCGTTGCCCATCCAGGCTGGGCATTTGCCTCGTTGACTCGTCTTTCAGCACACAGGGGCAGTCTGTTCCTGTGCCCTCAAGATCTCTGTTTTGAAGTTCACCCACCTTTCCTGAACTCCTTTTTTTTTAAGAGCTGCTTCCCAAGGAACTCTTTGAATAAGTCTCCTAAATAGGCCAAAGTCTGCCCTCCGAAGTCCAATGTAAAAGTCTTATTAGTGTTCCTCCTGACTTCACCAAATATTGAGAATTCTATAATTTCATGATCACTGTGCCCCAAGTGAACCCAAAATACACATAGACATAGCTTGACCCACATACTGAAGGCCCTCACTTCTTTATGTATACCAATTGATTAGCATAAATCATAATAAATATAACTTTAGTTCAATTCTACACCATGCACCACATATCTTCCACAGATGCGGTTGCAATCTGCTGTAATAGCAATTAGAAGGGGAGGTGATGAGGGCACCTTGATCACTGATAAACTAAAGGTAATTTGGGATTATGACAGTCTCTTTCATAGGGTTTCCAATCTTGGTGACACCTTGTTAGTGACACTTATTATCCCATTGAGGGTAAAGCCACAGCTTTTCTTTTAACAATACTCTATGCCTTATACCCAATTATAGTGCTGATTAAATCCCAATGGAATGGTCCTCTGTCTGTTAGAACATACAAGTGTGAGCCCCAAATGGGAGCAAATGGCCAGCTGTGGATGTTGAAGCCTGACTGGACAGGAACAGCAAGGATTTATTTGTGGAAATAATACTATTGACAACTAAGACATTTGCCTTGACATATAAGAAACTGTCAATATCATGTTGAAACCCATGCAACTGTACTTGCATATGTTGGAAATGGATGTATCTGTAGGAGAACTCTGTGTGATTCTATGTTTACAGAAAACACCACTTCAGAGGCATCTGATTGCTCTAATAGCTGTATCTGTAGTTTTAGCAAAATGATGGGATGCAGCTTTAACAATTCAGCTCCCTCACAACTCACCAGTTGCTACAATACAACTGCACAGTGTGTCAAGTTTCATTGCCTGTCACTGCTGGCGTGAATCTGGCATTGGCAAGAAACTGTTGCAATGATCTGAGTCCATGCTGAAATGGACAACAGCACAACAGACAAGGAACTCACATTGCCACCCATTGCCAGGCAGAGAAGATACACCATGTCCTGGAAAGAGCGAAAAAAGATAGAGAACATTGCTGGTGGGAAACTATTTTTGGATGGCCACACAGAGCAACTGGAATTTTGAATTTAATGTTGCATCCAATTGTAATTTTGATATTCTGCTTACTGTTTTATAATCGTCCTGTATATCCGGTCAGAAGATAAACCAAATTATATCCATCCAACATGTAAACCACATACAATGAACCCAGTACATGAAATGTTATATAATTGCATTATTTCTGAACCATAAATGAGAAAACCTATCAATTAATTTTACCCTTACCTCTAATCTGCAATACGCCATATATTCATGACAAAGGCACAAGAGATAACTGAATTACTGTTCGAGGAGTTGGCAATTTGTATTAAATGTAGCCACAGGGTAAAGGGACTCAAGGCTGGATGCAGGATATGAGATGTGGCCTCCCCAGTGCCCAGCAGAGAGGGACAATCAGAGCCCGGTCCTGCTGCCCACACTATGGCTGGCACAGACAACCAGGATGCCCCTGGCATATTCCTGACCAGAATCCCTCCCTCCTCCCCCGCCCCCCATCCCTGCAATAAAGAATGGACATTTTCCTTGGCCCTACTTTGTTATTAATCTTTTTTAAAAAACACACTTTTATAGTCTTTCACAGTAGCCATCAGAGTAATTTCAAATGGATCTTTTGCCTTCCTGATGATCTTTCTCCAAGAGGTTGGGGCTGAGTGCTGGGACCCAGGGTGGGCTGGGTGGGAAAAGCACTTTGGCACTTTTGCACAGGGCTTCTGTGGATATTCTCAGTTCTGTCAGAGAGAAAAAGAGAGGGTTTTCTAACCAGGTGAGAGCCTGGGAGACAGTTGGGAAAGAATGTAAATAATTCTCTATCTTGTTGTTCACATTGTTTATAGATATGTTCTGCCACCGTGCGTCATTCACTGCACACCAATGGTGTGAGATGTTTTTACTCTAAGACCAATGAAATTAGTCCGCACAATGTTCTCTATAAATAGAGCGGTGCATTTGAAATAAATCAGAGTTCATTCTCTTTGCCTTCTAACTTGGACTCATTCTCGTTCCCGTCCTGCTCTATGGTGACAGGCTTCCTTGGGGATGTTTAGGGAAGGAACAAAGGTGGGACACGAGGTCTTTGGGAGGAAGGGTGGCCATGCCCATCAGGCCTTTGTGACTCATGGTGACATCGTGCCCAGAGGCCATTGTGATGCGGGTGCATGTCATGACCCTTGGGGCTGCCAGTCCCTGCAGTGGCCACTCCCAGGAGAGCAGCTCTCTGAGGAGGCAGCAGCTTCTCTGGAGGCAGCAGCTCCCCTGGGTGATTGCGGCCAGTGTTCACCAGAGCCCTGCCACAATGCTGAAGGAGGAGGAGGAGAATGCCTATGGCCAGCCCCGTGAGCGGCAGCCACTCAGGTCCAAGCAGCAAAAGGTGAGGGACAAGGATGGAGGGACAGCTTCCAGAGGGACAGCCCTGGGGCAGGGACAGCCAGGCCTGGCACCAGGCCATGCTCTGTGGAGGGGACAGTTCTGGGATGGTCCAGGCACAGCAATGCCCCAGAGGCAGCGAGCCCAGCTGGGAACCCGGCCCAGCCTGGCTGCTGTGGCCAGCACCTGCCTTGGGACCAGGCCTGGGCTTTCAGGCACGTGGGGGACACTGTGCCCACACAGCCACCTCCATCCCGTGCCTCCTCCTGCTTCCCACAGGTGACCCACAGGTGACCCACAGGCAGCACCTCAGGTTACCTGGACGAACAACACGCCACACAGCAGTGTCACAGGGCCACAGAGACTGTCCGTGTTGGACTTGCTGCCTCTCCACAGCCCTCAGTTGCCACTGGTACCTCCCTGCCAGCTCAGCCCTCAAATGCAAAGAGCAGCCTCTGCAAGGGTCAAGCTGCCCCATCTGCCAGCAGCAGCAGCAGCAGCCCCTGGCTTTTCTCCTGGCCGCACAGCACGTGCTGTGGGCCTCGTGGCCAGAGGCCAGCCAGAGATGGTACCACCTTCACCAAGGGGCACTCTGGCTGCTGGCGGGGCCTGGAAAATGCCTTCCCTGGCAAGGAGAACAGAAGGGCTCTGGTGTGGCTCAGCAGCAAGGCAGGGCCATCACCTGCCACCTGTGCAACCCGCACATGGCCTGCAGATCCGCACTGGGACCCAGCTGGCTTGAAAGCACCTGGGGCGCTCTGAGATAGAGGAGCTCGTCAAGGTGCAGGAAGGGCATGGGGGCAACACCTGTAGTGACCTGTTGAGAGGCCTGGGCCCATACCTGCATGAGAACAGGTCCGTCAAGTCTACCTTGAGAACCTCCAAGTGGTTAAGTGCCCACCAAGAGGCAGAGGGAATTCGTCGGCCAGCTGGGGAAACTGCGCGGTGCAAGCGGCTGTGCCCAGAGGATGAGGAGGCTTTGATGCAGTGTCTGCGGAAAAAGAGGGAGGAACTGGAGGAGATGGAAGACAAAGTGCATGAAGAGGTGTTTAGAGCCATCTTCTCGCCCTTGGACGACGCAGAAAGCCCCATGAGGTCCAAGTTCATCCTCAAGGATGTATCAAGCCTCACCCTGGAGCCAGCTGCAGGCCCCTGGGTCCCACTTAGCACTTGCAGTGTGATCAATGATGCCACAGGAGAGACACAAACATCCTCAGAACTTGTGTCTCTTGACCAGTTGCTGAGTTGTGCCCTGTCTGGAACAACTCGCTGTCATGCAATGCTCTCCTCAATGACTCCACAGGAGAGAGAGAAAACAACTCAGGGATTGCACAACCTGACCTGTTGGCAGGCCTGTGCCCTGTCTCTGGTGACTCGCCATCTTGCGCCTTTCTAGACGAGCTCCTGGAAATGTGGGAGGAAGAAGAGTTCCAAGACAGAGCAGTGGCAGGAGAGAGTGACAGCAAGCCAGAGAGACCGTTGTCTCTCCCACTGCAAGAGGAGGAAGCAGAACCACCAGCTTCTTCCATGGACAGCAATCCCTGCATCGAGCTGCACAGCGAGCCCCTCCCCACGGCCTCACTAGAAGACCCAAATATGTCTGTGAGTTGTGCCTTGCCTGCTGGTCCTGCGGACGAGGCCGAAGAAGCTGGCATGGAGGTTGGCCGTGCCCAGCCCGCCCCTCCACAGGAAAAGCCCTGCAGGGATGAGGCGCTGGCAGGACCTTGCCTGGTGCCTGCCAAGCCCCTGGCACACAGCGTTCCTACCTGCCCCACTGGCAGCGCAGCCGTCCTGCAGCCCCTGGCCCCACGGCGATGGTGCTCCATGGCCAAGACAGCCCGGCGGGCTCTGCGCCACCTTTTCTCCTTCAGCTGCCTCAGGGGGCAGCTGGAGGAGTGAGCCTGGAGCCAGCACCAGGATGATGCCCAGAGATGCTGGCTCACCCTGAGGACACCCAGCACCCAGGGGCAGCGGCAGCTCCCAGAGCTAACGGCAGCAGGGAGAGAAAAACCCGGGGTACACTCCGATGGGTGGGTGGGTGGCACCCAAGGCAGGGTGACAAGAGTCTGGACCTGTCCTTTGTTGATCACTTCCCCACTGCACCACAGCCTCTCTTTTCCCCCTCTTTCCTTCTCACTCTCCTGTTTCCCGTCCGTTTCAATCTCTCTACCCCACATTTATTGTTAAATAAAATCCCAGTTCTAGACTTTTGTACATGATCTCCTTGGCACCTTAATTCACGCAGAGGCATCTCACACTAATCAAATCTTAATGGGGGCACACTTGTGCACACAGCACTCGAGGTGTGACCACACCAGTGCCCAGCAGAGAGGGAAAATCAGAGCTCTGGTCCTGCTGGCCACACTATGGCTGACACAGAATACAAGGATGCCCCTGGCATATCCCTGACCAGTATTCCACCCTCCCCTGCCCTCCCCATATGAAATAAAGAATGGATATTTTCCTTGGCCCTACTTTGTTATTAATATTTTTAAAAAACACACTTTTTATAGTCTTCCACAGTAGCCACCAGATTAAGTCCAAATGGAGCTTTTGCCTTCCTGATGATCTTTCTCCAGGAAGTTGGGGCCGAGTGCTGGGACCCAGGGTGGGCTGGGTGGGAAAAGCACTTTGGCACTTTTACACAGAGCTTCCTTGGGGATGTTTAGGGGAGGAACAAAGGTGGGACAAGAGAGAGCTGCAGATCATTGAGAGAGGAACAAGAGTAGGCAAAGTCAAGGGGCAAAGGAATTAAGAAGGCCTTTCTGTCCAGGGGCATCTCCATGGAAACCACCAGACCTCTGGCAGAAAGGCTGCCATGCCCACCAGGCCTTTGTGACCTTCGGTGACATCATGCCCAGAGGCCATTGTGACATATGTGCATGTCATGACCCGGCTGCCCCACCACCCATGCCAAAAGTAAGGCAACCTGGTCAGGGAAAGCGGGCTGAGGAAGGATTACAGCGTTGCCTTTTGGTCTACACAGATGTTGACTTCAGGTGTGGGCTGCTTTCACAGAATCACAGAATGACTGGGTTGGAAGAGACCTTCAACATCATCAAGTCCAACCCATGCCCTAGACACCTTAACTGACCCATGGCACCAAGTGCTATATCCAGTCTTTTTGTGAACATTCCCAAGGATGATGACTCCACCACCTCCCCAGGCAGGCCATTCCAATATTTTATCACTCTTTCTGTGAAAAACCTCTTCCTAGTATCCAACCTATATTTCCCCTGACACAGCTTGAGACTGTGTCCTCATGTTCTGACATTTGTTGCCTGGAGAAAGAGACTGACCCCCACCTGACTACAACCACCTTTCAGGAAGTTGTAGAGAGCGATAAGGTCACCTCTTAGTCTCCTTTTCTCCAGGCTAAACAACCCCAGCTCTCTCAGTTGTTCCTCACAGGATTTGTGTTCCAAGCCCCTCACCAGCCTTGTCGCTCTTCTTGGGACACGCTCAAGCATCTCAATGTCCTTCCTAAACTGAGGGGTCAGAACTGGACACAGGACTCAAGGTGCAGCCTCACCAGTGCCAAATACAGGGGAAGAATGACCTCCCTGGTCCTGCAGGCCACACCATTCCAAATATAAGCCAGGATACAGTTGGCCTTCTTGGCCACCAGGGAACACTGCTGGCTCATGTTCAGCTGGCTGTTGACCAGTACCCCCAGGTCCCTTTCTGCCTGGGCACTGTCCATCCACACTGTCCCCAACCAGCGTTGTAGGGGTTATTGTGGCCAAAATGCAGGACTGGGCACTTGGACTTGTTAAACTTCATCTTATTGGAATTTGCCCATCCCTCCAACTGTTCCAGTTCTCCCTGCAGAGCCCTCCTACCTTCCAACAGATGGACACATGCTCCCAGCTTAGTGCCATCTGCAGATTTACTAATGAAAGGCTCAATCCCCTCATTCATGTCGTCAATAAAAATATTGAACAGAGCTGGCCCCAGCACAGAGCCCTGAGGGACACCACTAGTGACTGTCCCCAGCTGGATGCAGCACTGCTCACCACCACTCTCTGGTCTGGCCATCCAGCCAGTTCTGAACCCAGCACAGAATGCTTCTGTCCCAGCTGTGGGCTGCAGCTTTTCCAGGAGTGTGCTGTGGGAGACAGTGTCAAAGGCCTTGCTGGAGTCCAAATAGACACATCCACAGCCTTTCCTGCATCTGCCAGGAGCGTCACCTGGTCATGAAAGGAGACCAGGTTGGTCAAACATGACCTAGCCCTCCTAAACCCCTGCTGGCTGGGTCTGATACCCTGGCCATCCTGTAAGTACTGTGTGATGACACTCAATATAAACTGTTCCATGACCTTACCAGGTACTGAGGTCAGGCTGACTGGTCTGTAGTTAACAGGATCCTCCTTCCCACCCTTGCTGTGAATGGGTGTCACATTGGGCAGCTTCCAGTCATCTGGAACCTCACCAGTGAGCCAGGACTGCTGGTAAGTGATGGAGAACAGCTTCACAAGCTCATCTGCCACCTCCCTCATCACCCTGGGGTGGGTCCCACCTGGTCTCATAGATTTATGAACATCCAAGCAGCTAAGCAGTTCTCTGACTGCCTCCTCCTGGATAACAGTGGTCCACTCTGCTCTCTGACCCCATCTACCAGCCCAGGAGGACAGTTGTCCTGAAGGCAAATCGTCTTCTCACTAAAAACGGAGGCAAAAAATGGTGTTAAGCGCCTCTGCCTTCTCCTCATCTGCAGTTACTAAGTTCCCTCCCTCATCCAATAGAGAACAAAAGTTGTTCTTACTCTTCCTTTTGCCATTAGTATATTTATAAAAACATTTTTTATTATCCTTTACTGGAGTCACCATTTAAGTTCAAACTGAGCTTTAGCCACCCTAAATTTCTTTCCTATATAGTCTAGCAGCCCTCTTAAATACTGCTTGACAGACCTGACCCTCCTTCCAAAGATGATACATCCTCTTTTTTTTCCTATGTTCCTTCAAATCCTCGTTGCCCATTCAGGCTGGGCATTTGCCTTGTTGACTCGTCTTTCAGCACACAGGGGTAGTCTGTTCCTGTGCCTTCAAGATCTCTGTTTTGAAGTTCACCCACCTTTCCTGAACTCCTTTGTTTTTAAGGGCTGCTTCCCAAGGAACTCTTTGAATAAGTCTCCTAAATAGGCCAAAGTCTGCCCTCCGAAGTCCAATGTAAAAGTCTTATTAGTGTTCCTCCTGACTTCACCAAATACTGAGAATTCTATAATTTCATGATCACTGTGCCCCAAGTGGCCTCCAACCACCACATCTCCCACCAGCCCATCTCTATTTACAAACAACAGATCCAACATAATCCCTCTCCTGGTGGGCTCAACCACCAGCTACGACAAAAAGCTGTCCTCCACAAACTCTAAAAATTTCCTGGACTGCCTTTTTTCAGCCGTCCTCAGCTGGGCTGCTGATTTCATCCCTAACTCAGGCTTACCACCCTTGGGCCTGCTTTCAGACAACCCAGCTACATCTCCCTCCCCCTTCAGACCTAGTTTAAACCACCTGACCCAATGCCCTAAAGTCCCTTTTAATTGCCCTGACACTCCTCTTTTCAATCTCATCACTGCCATCCTGGAGTATCAGCAGTGGGTAATAATCAGAGGGCTGAATCAGCCCAGGCAGTGTGTCAGTGATATCCCGTACCCGGGCCCCAGGGAGGCAGCAGACCTCCCTGTAGGGTGGGTCTGGTCGACATATGGGGCCCTCTGTTCCCCTCAGAAGGGAGTCACGCACTACAACTACTCTTCTCTTTTTGATGTTAGAAGTGGTGATCTGTCTTACAGATGAATCATAATTGGGAGGCAGATAATTTTCTTCTAAGTCTTCCTGACTCTCTAGATCCAGGAGCTCATACCTGTTCTGAAGTGGCACCTGAGTAAGGGATGGGGGTCAGGAGGAGTTTTTATTAATACTTTCCCAAGCAGGGACCCATTTCCAGTCCCCTTCATTTAACAAGCATTCTTCTATTGCCTGACAGTGGGAGGCATGGGAGTCCTCTGACCCTTGGTGGGCCTCCCTTAAGGATGGAAGGGTTGAACTCCACCAATCTATTTCCCTTTTACTTTCCCTGATAGTCCTTAGTCTTTCAACTTCCTCTCTAAGCTCGGCCACCAGGGTGAGGAGATCGTTCACCTGTTCACACTGCAGGCAGGTTTCCTCTCCTGAAACCACTGATAAGGTCAAACAGTCTGCACAAGAATGAGTCTGTACAGACACGTCCTTCCTGGAGGGTTCCATTTGGTTACACAGATTTGCACTAACTAGGGTTTTTGATTGTCTGAAGACCATTACTAACAGAAACCCTGAAACCAAACAACAAAAACACGGAAAACAACACACAGCAAACCTTTCCAACAGGGGCCACCTGGAAACCTGCAACCCTGCCTGCGCAAACTGCTACAGAAAATGCCATGCCACACCCTCAAAGCTGTGCCATGCCCCTGCTTGCCCACTCTGGGTCACCGCACTCCCCAGATGCCTCTTTTTGTGAGGCCCCTGCCTGTGGCAAGCACATTTCTATTTCTCTCTCTCTCAGGATTTTTCATTGAGGTGCACAGAGAGAAATGAAAGAGAAAACCATTTCTATTTCTCCTCCTTGTTTTTCTCTTGTGGAATGTGTTTGGAGAATTGTTTACCTAAAACGAATGCCTGGTTGGATCACGGTGGATTATTTGTACCTGATGACCAATCAGATCCACCTGTGTCTGGACTCTCTAGAACAGGGTCACAAGTTGTGAGTGAGTTAAATATGATAGTTAGAGAAAGTAGCATGTAGTTTTTAGTATCCTCTTTTATATAGTATATTAATGTATCATAGCATAATTATAATAAAGAAATCATTCAGCCTTCTGAACTAAGTCAGACATCATCATTCTTCCCATTGGGTTCGCTGACATCAACAACAACTGATTCCTCACATTTACATTTAAAAAGTGACATTTTGTTGTGATCTGGCCAGACTGTGCCAGTTTTGTCTCACCAGTGGGCAGGGTCAGCACCAAAGACACAGACACCAACTGAAGGACTCAGTGTCATTGACTGTAGCTCAAAGCAGCAATGAATCACAAAAGGAGCAGCTCAGCAATGCACCCAACCATCAGCACCAAAGATTGCAGCCGTGATTAAGAAAGATCCAGCACCAGTTACCCTCAGGCTTTACCATCCCCCAGATCCACACAGCAGCTGGGGAAGCTGTCACAGCCAAGGGCCACTCCTGGACACTGGGAATTCCTACCCGTGCCTCCAGCCACAGGTGAGGCTCCATCCTCGCTGTGAGAGGGCCCAGCTCTGATAGTGCTGAATGAACACACTGACAGCACATTTGGTGCGGGAACATCTGGTTTCATCCTCCTCCTGGGTTCCTCCCAAAGCCTGGCCAGGGCCCAAGAGGAGCCAAGGGAGGTGACTTTGACCATTCAGCCCCAGACAAGGCCAGATGTCAGATTTCATGGCCTTGTCTAGCTTCTAAACATAGAAAGGTCAATACATGTTTCACTAATGAGTAGATACATCTATCACAGCGCTAATGGCCATGCATATTTCATTAGTGAACAGATACAAAGATAACCTTTGGTTGGAAGGTTCATCCAGAGGCCACCTTTGGCTCAGGGCCTGTTGTTCAGGCCTTGGCACTTCAGGGACGTGGTTTAGTGCTGGGCTCGAAACTGCTGGGTGACTGGCTGGACTGGATGAGCTCAGAGATCTTCTCCAACAGAAAGGATTCTGTGATTCCATTATTCCATCTGCTGAATTCAGCCAGGTCCATGTTAGCAGCATTCATTTGCTCAGAAAGTCTCCTCAGTCCCAGCTCTTGAGGCCTGAGGCTTCAGCTCCTTCAGCTCCTGGTGCTCAGCTGCTCATGCTGAACCAGACGACTCGGAGAGAACACAGTCCATCCAATTCCTTCTGGGACACGGAGAAGGGAGGCTGTGGAAACAGGAACATTGTTTGGTGTGGCCTCCTCTCTGCTGATAAGAACGGGCAAGAGATTGTACTCCGTTAAAATGCCTATATTAAAAAGTGACCAGCTCAGGTGGGGGCCCGACGGGTCACGTGCACACCGCCGTTGCTTCCCAGAGTGGCATGGAGGAGGAGGAGGAGTGCAGCTTTGTCCACTTTGCACGCAGGCAGATCTGAGGATTATGTCCTCACGCGAGCGGCAGGATTCCACAGTCTGACTCATAGTCAGGGGTCCTCATTCTAGCCAGTGTCTCTGTTGGTTACAGTGAGACATTAGAAAAGTTCCTGCAGAAACTAGGACTAGTTGCTCACCCTTTGCAGTGGTTGGAGTCCTTAAATTTCATTGTGGCTCGCTGTTTTAGGGGTTTTTCGGTGTTGAATTCAACATCTTCCTCCATTTGCACACTGCCTCAGTTGTCGCTTCCGGGGAGCCATTTTCTAGGGAGCAGTGGCAGTGAAACCAAACCAGATGGAAAGGGAATTCTTAACAGGAGATAAGCAATGAATAATCAACAGGAGATGAACAAAGAGTAATTAACAAGGGATGAACAAAGGGTAATTAACAAGGGATGAACCATGGATAGTTTAGTATCTATCCATGTTTATCCAAGTTTAGGAGCAGTGGGTGGCCACTGCCCTTCACAAGCACAGTCAGCTGCCTATGTTCTTACTTCTTCACAAACTCACCGCTGCCCTTCTTTTCTGCAGCTGCCACCGTGTTCTCTGCCTCTCGGAGCCTCTGGCGACGAGCAAGACTTGCCAAGGTGGGACACATCAGGACGAAGTAAAAACCCAGGCAAGTTGTTCTGGAACGCTTTCCATTCGCTTGCCGAGAGTGAATTCAAGAGGCAGGAGAGCGGCAGCCACCGTCCTCCAGCAGTCGGAAGGCTTCGCACACAAGCCCGCTTCTTTGCGGCTTCGTTCTTTGCCTCTTCCAAGCAACCGCAATCTCTGGCTCTCGGAGGCGAAGAAGCGGCTAGTTCGCGCACAGCTCAGTAGAGCGGCAGCGGAGCGCTCCGGAGCGCTGATTCTGCCAAAAGACGCCGGGAACCGGCACTCACCTCCGGATAGCTCCGGAGCCACATCTTCTGCCTCTATAGTAGTCTATATATTAGCGAAAAGATTTCCCACTCCGTTTTGCAAGGGGAGAGTGTACCAACACTACACGCTTATCCCAGTTTGCCAAGAAATTGGATTTGCTATACATTCCAAGGACACGGCTCTGGGTCTGAAAAAGCTCCACTGTGTCTCACTGGCCCCCTCGTTCCATGCGATTCTGTTACGCCACAATGGAATCCTTGCTTTCTTAGTGTCACAATGGCTCCTTGGCCCCATGTGGCCTTACCCATGAGTTCAGTCATCTTCCATCATGTCAAAATGGTCTCCTGGGTCTGAAAAAGCTCCACTGCATCACTGTGGCACCATGGTTCCATGCGGTTCTGTCGTGACACAATGGAATACTTTGTTTCTTCATGTCACAATGGCTCCTTGATTCCATGTGGCCTTACCTGTGAGTTCAGTCATCTTCCATCCTGTCACAATGGTCTCCTTGGAGTAAAAAAGCTCCATTGTGTCACAGTGGCTCCTTGTCTCCATGTGGGCCTACCCGTGGGTTCAATCATCTTCCATCATGTCACAGTGGTCTCCTTGGTCTGCAAAAGCTCTACTGTGTTACAGTGGCTCCTTGGATCCATGCGATTCTGTTATGCCACAATGGAATCCATGCTTTCTTTGTGTCATAGTGAGTTCCTTGGCTCCATGTGGCCTTACCTGTGAGTTCAGTCATCTTCCATCCTGTCACAATGGTCTCCTTGGTGTGAAAAAGCTCCACTGTGTCACAGTGGCTCCTTGTCTCCATGTGGCCTTACCCGTGGGTTCAATCATCTTCCATCAAGTCATAATGGTCTCCTTGGTCTGAAAAAGCTCCACTGTTTCACAATGGCCACTCAGCTCAATGTGCCCTTACCTCAGGGTTACATCATCTTCCATCTCGTCACAATGGTCTCCTTGGTTTGAAAAACATGCGGCCTTACCTGTTGGTTCAGTTATCTTCCATCTTGTCACAATGGTCTCTTTGGTCAGAAAAGGCTCCACTGTATCAGAGTGGCCCCTTGGTTCCATGCGGTTCTGGGGTGTCACAAAGAAATACTTGCTTTCCTCGTGTCACAAAGGCTCTTTGGCTGCAAGTGGGCTTACCTCTGGGCTTAATAATCTTCCATCATGTCACAATTATGTCCTGGGTTTGAAAAAGCTCCATTCTTTCACAGTGGACCCATGGTTCCATGTGGCCTTACTGGTTGGTTGCATCATCTCCCATCATGTCACAATGGTCTCCTTGGTTGGAAAAAGCTCCACTGTGTCACAGTGGCACCTTGGTTTCATGCAATTGTGTTACGCCATAATGGAATCCTTGCATTTTCCTTGACAGAATGGCTCCTTGGCTCTCTGCGGAGTTACCTGGGGGTTCAATCATCTTCCATCTTGTCACAATGGTCTCCTTGCTTGGAAAAAGCTCCACTGTGTCACAGTGGCACCTTGGTTTCATGCAGTTGTGTTATGCCATAATGGAATCCTTGCATTTTCCTTGACAGAATGGCTCCTTGGCTCTCTGCGGAGTTACCTGGGGGTTCAATCATCTTCCATCTTGTCACAATGGTCTCCTTGGTTGGAAAAGGTTCCACTGTGTCACAGCGGCCCCTTGGTTCCATGCAGTTCTGGGGTGTCAGAATGAAATCCTTGCTTTCCTTATGTCTCAAAGGCTCTTTGGCTCCAAGAGGCCTTACCTCTCGGCTCACTCATCTTGCATCATGTCACAATTATGTCCTGGGTTAGAAAAAGCTCTACTCTGTCACAGTGGACCCTTGGTTCCATGTGGCCTTTCCTGTGGGTTCAATCATCTTTCATCATGTCAAAATTGTCTCCTTGGTCTGGAAAATCTCCACTGTGTCACACTGGCCCCTTGGTTCCCTGCGGTTCTATCGTGTCACGATTGATTCATTGCTTTCTTCATGTCAGAATGGCTGCTCGGCTCCATGTGGCCTTTCCTGTGGGTTCAATCATCTTCCATCATGTCACAATGGCCTCCTTGGTCTGAAAAGCTGCACTGTGTCACAGAGGCCCTTTGGTTCATTGCGATTGTGGCACGCCTTAATGGAATCCTTGCATTTTCCGTGTCACAATGGCTCCTTGGCTCTCTGTGGCCTACCTGGGGGTTCAATCATCTTCCATCTTGTCACAATGGTCTCCTTGGTCAGAAAAGGCTCCACTGTGTCAAATGTTAGCGTCAGGATCCACACAAAATCAGAATTGATTGTATATGAAGGTGTTTTATTGAAGTGCGTGGAAGCCCGGGGTGAGCCCCCAGATCTGGTCTTCAACGATGCACCCGAATCGGTAGCTTATAACCCTTTCTACTCCTCCCCACCCCACATTGATTATTAACTTGTATTGTTCTATTCTAGTTCCCATTTCCACACAGCTGCAGTTTCGCTTGACTTACTGAAGACTATGCTTGATTTACTGAAGACCATGCTTGATTTGGTTAAGACAATTACTGTTCACAGGGCTGTCATTCACTCCCAAGGCCTGGCTGTCCTGCAGGTCCAGGCCTGTTCCTTCTACCTGCCTGCTCTGGCCACCACCAACCCCTCCGATACAGTTTAGAAATCATTCCTATAATTTCAATTCTAAGCTACTAAATTTAACCCTTACTCTATCATCTCCCCCATTTGAAAGAATTTTTCACTCTCATATGTGTAAAATGCTTTCACTAAATTCAGTCCATTCGGCTTCCGACAGTCTATTCACTTTCTGACTTTATACTTGATCTTCTTCGAGTCCATGGTTGTCGTAGCCACCATTATGCGTGCTGTCACGAACCAGGGGACCGGAATCTGATGGGTGTGGATCTTTGTCTTGTATCAGTGCCTTTATTATCTTCCGGTTCCAAGACATCTTCTTCTGTATTTCTCTCTTCAGGATGCTGTAAATCAACCAAACTACTAAAACTATGATTAGTATCATAATTAAATTCTCAATGATAGACTTAATCCATGAGCTCACATTCCATCCTAATACTTTGAAGATTTTGTCTGACGAACTTGTAGTTAGTTCTTTCCCTTCTTCTTCTGCCTCATGCTCTACTTGTTTTAACTGACTAATATCATGTTCTACATCAGCCGTAACATTTGGGATGTGGATGCAACAGTAATCAACCCGCCCTTTTAGGAGTCCGCACACTCCTAGTTCTTTCAGAAGTATCATATCTAAGGCTAATCGATTTTGTAAAGTCATTTTTGTGGTGGCTTGTAATTGAAGATTTAATTCTTTGAAGCCTGCCTGTGTAACTCTAGCTAGCCTGTTTACCTGGCCTGTGAGTCTGTACAGCATCTCTCTATTCCGGTAATTTGCTACTGGACCAAACAAGGACTCTATGGCCCACCCAATTTTGACTCCGCTAGAGGGTTCTTGCCAAGTGTCATCTTGATCCTTATCGTCTGGGGCATCTCGTTTTGTCCTTATCTCTAGGAGCTCACGGCTCCCATTAAATAGGGACCTCTTCCAGATTGGACATAAGGTGGAAATACCCATAGTGATTTCCTTCACTTTCCCATCTACGGGCAAATGTGTTGTCCATGTGCCATCACTTGTTGCCCATACAAATTGCCCTGGACTCCGGATTGTACTTTTACTACATCCAACTATAACCCTGGAATCTATTCTGCCTTGTTTATGTTTAATTTTCCTGCATGCACAGCCAATTTGTAAGGCTACTGCCAATGGTGACCATTGCTTTATTTCTAAATCATCAGAGGCGCAATTATAAATTCTATTGCATGCCCACCAATCTACCTTATTTGCTTGCTTTCTACTACTAGTATCAGCATTCATCACTGTTGGGTCTGTGTCATTCTCAGGGCCTTCTCATTTAATGCACCAAGGAGTGCCAGCCATACATATTGAAATTTTTGAAGTATACTCACAGACCATGCAGTGCCCCAGGGTTCCTATCCTTTCCAGTCTTTCTCTTCACACTTCCATATCACCGTGGTTTCAGTGACATTCTCTCTAACTTTCTTCCAGTGTGGCAAATAGCATTCCCACTTTGCAAGATTTTGATCTTCTACCTACCACTCTATGATTTGTCCTAACTTTCCTTGATTGGCAATAGAGTCTTGCTTCCTCATATGCCTCATCCATTCATATGCTGTGATTTTCCAGCTCTCTTTGACTACTTGCTTCGACTCTGGTACTTGTTTACATTTGACTGTTTTATTCCCCTTTATATCAGGTAATGCCGATGTTATAATTCCCCAGCTTATTGGATCTCCTGCTGCCTTTGGCATCGGCAGACAGGCTGTTATTCTACTGGTATTTTGCATTGTGGCAAAATCTTTGACCAACCCAATCATCACATTTTCAGTCTGAATTGTCCTAGAGACTTCTATTACCTGTGTCTGTGGTTGTACCTCTCTCTTTATCCTCGAATGAAGAGTGGTTGGCTGACCCTTTTGCATTCCACATCCCAGAGCAATGGTAACTTTTACGGGTGACATCAATATCCACAAGAGTATTAGTGAGCACAAGAGAGGCATGAGCACAGTTACCGAGGCCATTTGGGACACTTAAATACATCTTATCTGCAATTTCGTTGGTCCTACAGCTTGTGCAACCCACGGTCCTGCTTTCTTAACTCGAGTGTTAGTGGACCCAGGAGTCTATTCCAGCCACCTTGACTGCTGTAAATGTTGTCAAGGGCACCTGATGTGGTCCACACCATTTCTCTTTCAGTGGTTCTTCGTTCCAGGTCTTGATGTACAGGTCATCTCCTGGATTAATGTAGTGAACTGGATTCTCGAGAGTCAGGGGCCTATTCCACACGAGAGTGCTCCGGAGCCGTGCTAGAGTTTTCCCAAGAGATAAAACATAATTATACACTTCTTGTTTTCCAGTAATATGTACATTTGGGTTGGGATCAGGAGATTCGTATGGTTTCCCATACAATATCTCATATGGGCTGACTGACATCCCACTCTGGGGCTTTATTCGCACCCTTAACAGTGCTATGGGTAAAGCCTGTGGCCACTGCAGCTTGGCCTCCTGGCATATTTTACTAATTTGCCTTTTCAAGGTTTAATTCATCCTTTCTACCTGACCACTAGACTGGGGTCTCCACAGTGTGTGGAGGTCCCAGGTTATTCCCAGTAACTTACTGACTTCTTTTACTACCGTGGCTACAAAATGTGGACCCCTATCTGATGAAATCCCTATAAGTCCCCTCAAATCTGGGGTTGATTTCTTGTAATAGCCATTTAACTGTTTCCTTGGCTTGATTTGAGCGACAGGGAAGGGCTTCTGGCCATCCTGAAAAGGTGTCAACCCCTACTAACAAGTTTTGTATCCCCGAGTTCTTGGTAATTCTACAAAATCCACCTGCCAATAATCTCCTGGTTCTATCCCTACCCGGATTCTTCCTAACTGAGTTTGTCGTCTAGCTATAGGGTTATTTCTCAAGCAAATCTCACATTTTGTCATCACAGACTTAGCCATGGTTAACATCCGTACTGAGACTAGATATCGTTTTAGCAATTTAACCAATGCCTCTGCACCCCAATGACATTCGTTATGTTTAGCTTGTAGGATCTCTCTCATTATTACAGGAGGTACTACTATTTGCCCTTGTGCGGTTACATACCACCCTTCTGAATTCTTTTGTGCATTCAGGGAACGTTCCAATTTGTTGTCCTCTGTTGAATATTTGGATTTCAGAGGCAAATTGAATTGGGACACATGGTGCTTTAAAGGTATCAATACCAGTGCTGTTTGTACTCCTCGAGCAGCTTGTCGGGCTGCCCAGTCTGCCTTCCGATTTCTCTCACAGATTTTGGAGGTTCCTGATTGGTGTGCTTTACAGTGCATAATTGCTACTTGTTCAGGTCCTTGCACTGCTTTTATTAATTGCAGGACTGCATCTTGGTGTTTGATGTGTGTGCCTTGAGAAGACAGTAGTCCTCTTTCTTTCCACAGTGCCCCGTGTACATGCACTACTCCAAAGGCATATTTCGAGTCAGTCCATATATTTACCTTTTTCTCTTTACTCAGTTCTAATGCTCTGATCAGGGCAACCAGTTCTGCTCATTGAGCAGATGCATTTGCTGGTAAGGTTTTTGCTTCTACTACTGCATCTATTGATGTTACTGCATATCCGGCATATCTGGTCCCGTTTTCCATGAAACTGCTTCCGTCTGTAAACAATTCCCAGTCTGGCTCTTCCAGTGGGACGTCTTTCAGATCTGCTCTGGCTGAATAAGTGTGCTCTATTACTTCTACACAGTCGTGCTCCAGTGGGCTTTCTTCGACTGCTGTTCCTAGAAACAAAGCTGGATTCAAAAGGTTAGTTGTCTTTAATGTTACATCATCTTGTTCCGTTAGGATTACCTGGAATTTCATCATTCGACTTGGGGATAGCCAGTGGCCCCCCTTTTGTTCTAGGACAGTGGTTACCATATGTGGCACATAGACATCCATGTGTCTGCCCATTGTGAGTTTCCTGGCTTCTTGTATCAGCATCACAGTGGCTGCGACTGCACGCAGACATGAGGGCCATCCAGCACTGACGTTGTCAAGTTGTTTGGAAAAGTAACTTACTGGCCTTTTCCAGCTTCCCAGACGTTGGGTCAGCACTCCCAGTGCCAGGTGTTGCCTCTCATGGACAAAAAACTGAAAATCATTAGACAGGTCAGGCAGTCCCAGTGCCGGGGCAGTTGTCAATGTTTCCTTTAGTTTGAGGAAGGCCTCCTTCTGTTGTTTGCCCCAGGTGAACGGCTGTGTCTTCTGGGCCTCATACAGTGGTTTTGCAATAAGTCCATAGTCCCTGATTCACAGGCGGCACTATCCTGTCATCCTAAGGAAGATTCGCAGCTCATGTAGGTTTTGGGGTTCTGGAATAGCACAAATAGCTTGAATATGGTTAGTACCCAGTTTTCTTTGCCCTTGTGAGATTTCATATCCCAGGTAAATCACAGTCTGCTGGGGGCAATTTGTGCCTTTTCTTTGGATACTTTATATCCTCCCATTCCCAGGTGATTTAAGATTTCAATTGTTACCTTTATACAGGTGTCCTTCTCCTCTGTAGCTAGCAGTATATCATCAACATACTGTAGCAGCAGGTACTGTTCTCGTGGTACTTGCCCGTTCTTGGTCCAAATCTCCAGCTCCTTCGCTAGTTGACTCCCAAATAGGGTGGGGCTGTTCTTGAACCCCATCGGTTGCCGGGACCAGGTGAGTTGGGTCTTCTTTCTGTTTTCGGGATGTTCCCACTCAAAGGCAGATAATCTCCTACTTTCTTTGTCAAGGGGGTATGCAGAAAAAGGCATCCTTTAAATCAATCACAGTAAACCATTTACTTATCTCTTTTACGGATGCTAACAATGTATAAGGATTAGCAACCACTGGGTGAATATCTTTGGTTATTTAATTTATTGCCCTCAAGTCCTGCACTAGCCTGTAATCCCCATTTGGTTTCTTTACTGGGAATATGGGAGTATTGTATTCTGATTCACATTCTTCTAGAACTTGGTATTTCAAAAATTTTTCTATAATCTTTACTATTCCTTGGCGTGCTTCAGGTTTTATGTGATATTTCTTAATTCGCACAGCCTTTGCTCCTTCTTTTATTTCCACATGAACTGGTTGTGCTAGCTTTGACCTCCCCGGAATATCTGTCTCCCAGACTGAAGGAATTACTGCATCCTCTACCTCTTTGGGAACACTAGAAACCGGTTTCTCCTTAAGCATCAAAATTTTCCCAGTATTTGATTCAGGTATCTGCATGACTAATTCCCCGTTTTCAAAGGCAATTACCGCATCAAGCTTTGCTAATAAATCTCGTCCTAAAAGGGGCATTGGGCAATCAGGCATATACAGAAATTCATGTGTTAAGACTTTGTTCTCAAATTCTAGATCAAGGGGTTGCATGAATGGCCGACTTTCCTCCTTCCCGTGACTCTGACAACTGTCGCAACTTTATCTCCAGTTGGCCCTTCTAAATCATTTAATACAGAGTACGTAGCCCCTGTGTCTACTAAAAAGTTAACATCTTTTTCCCCAAGTTGAATTACCACTACCGGCTCTTCATTTGCTTTTGTTCCCTGAGCCATCATCAATCTTTTTACCTCACCGTCTTGACTGGGTTGGTTGCTCTGGTAAAACCGGTTCGGACACTCATTCTTCCAGTGTCCCTCTTGTTTACAATAGGTGCATTGGTTTAACCCTAACCTAGAAACCCCTTTACGTCTTCTGTTACCCCTACCTAAACCACGAGCACCCCTGCTGCGGCCCCCAATATTTGGATTCCCTTTTCCTTGTATTACTGCCAAAAGATTGTGCTGCTGCTGCTTACTGGCTTTCAGTTCCCTGTTATTATAGACCTTCCAAGCAACATCCAATAATTTATCTAAATTTCTTAATTCTTCTCCCTCTAGCTTCTGTAACTTTCTCCTTATGTCTTTCTGGGATTGGCCAAGGAAAATAAAGGCAAGCTGAATTTTTGCTGGTTCTGTGTCTACTTGGAGATCTGTATATTTTCTTGCTGCTTCTTTGAGCCTTTCTAAAAGTGCCGTGGGGGACTCCTGCTTTTCTTGTCTTACCTAATATAACTTAGACCAATTTATACTTTTAGGCATCGCCTTCTGAACACCTATAACAATCCACTCCTGGTACAGTTTTTGCCTTAGCATATCTATCCCAGATGGGTCGTTAGGGTCCCACCCAGGGTCCTCAGTGGGGAAATGGTTATCCAAGAGCCCTGTCACAGTATGTCTTCCCTAACCCTTTCTCTTGCTGCTCGGAGTACCATATCCTTTTCTGTATCATCTAACAAAGTATCTAAAATCACTTGGATATCTCCCTAATCTGGATTCTGAGTTTTCATTATCATTTTAACCACACATGCTACTTTATCTGGATTTTCTCTGTATGACCTAGCTGACTGTTTCCATATGACTAGATCAGCAGGTGAAAAGGGTACTTTTACAAAGACTGGTCCCTCAGCTCCCACCCCTTGCCTCAGCAGAGTGATTACTGTTCTTTTTGCTTGCTTTGATGTATCCTTTCCTGTCTTGGGCCACGCTGGGGCTAACCTCCCTTGTGTACGGTGGGCTACTGGGGTATCTAACCTATCTTCCTCACTGTCACTACTTTCTGCTCTGTCTGTTCTCTCTACCCACCCTGCCTGTCTCCCTCTCACAGCCAAATCCTGATTGCTACCCTGGGGGAAAGCAGTAGCTGAATTTGGCAAGGGAGGATATGGGGGAGCAGAGGGAACAGGAGCCGGCGAAGGAGGTGTGGGTGGATGAGGAGGATACCCCTGAGCAGGGGTTGGTGGACGGATAAACCGTTGCGCAGGTGTTGGAGGGGGACCCCGGTGGAGCAGTGGGTCCCACTAATAAATCAGTTTCCAAAGCATCTCCCGTCTTCCCCACCCATTCAGCCAAATGTTCTATACAATGTTTCTCTTTTACACAAGCCTCACACTTATCATTTACAAATGTCTTAATTACCATCAGACCACACTCAGTCTGCCATTCTGGCTTATCTCGCAAATAGAAAAACAAGTCAACATACGGGACCTCATCCAACTTCCCCTCCCGCTTACAAAACAACATCAACTGTAAAATAGTATTATATTGCAAAGATCCATTTTGCAGCCACTGTTCCCCACCTTCCAGAACATATTTTGACCATGACGTGTTACAATAATCAATCAATTTACCCTTGTGTAATTCTTGCCCAAAATTACCTTTTTTCCAATGTGCTAATAAGCACCCCAAAGGAGAATTGCTCGGTATGGGGGCATAGCCACCCAAAACCCCTTTAAGTTTCTCCATGTTACAGCTACAAAAGACCACAGATTGCCGCTCCTGCAGAGCTTTCGCATTGACTAACGGACGGCGCCTAGGCAATACCAGGAATTCCTTTAGCCCAGCCGAGCACAGCTTTCGATGTGTCTGACCGGCAGGCGCCAGACCAGACCAGAGAAAACACCTTACCTTTTCCCAGGGGACGTTGTGAGACGGTGGAGACGGTCACGGCCGATGGGTTCCCCGAGAATCCCTCGGTTCCAGCTGGAGTGTGATCGAATCGTGCCTCCTCAGCCGCCCTCACAGGGTCCCATCCTGGGTTGCAAAAATGCTAGCGTCAGGATCCACACAAAATCAGAATTGATTGTATATGAAGGTGTTTTATTGAAGTGCGCGGAAGCCCGGGGTGAGCCCCCAGATCTGGTCTTCAACGATGCACCCGAATCGGTAGCTTATAACCCTTTCTACTCCTCCCCACCCCACATTGATTATTAACTTGTATTGTTCTATTCTAGTTCCCATTTCCACACAGCTGCAGTTTCGCTTGACTTACTGAAGACTATGCTTGATTTACTGAAGACCATGCTTGATTTGGTTAAGACAATTACTGTTCACAGGGCTGTCATTCACTCCCAAGGCCTGGCTGTCCTGCAGGTCCAGGCCTGTTCCTTCTACCTGCCTGCTCTGGCCACCACCAAACCCTCCGATACAGTTTAGAAATCATTCCCATAATTTCAATTCTAAGCTACTAAATTTAACCCTTACTCTATCAGTGTCACAGAGGCCCCTTGGTTCCATGCGGTTCTGGGGTGTCACAATGAAATCCTTGCTTTCCTCGTGTCACTATGGCTCTTTGGCTCCAAGTGTCCTTACCGCAGGGCTCAATCATCTTCCACCTTGTCAGAATTATCTCGTAGGCTTGAAAAAGCTCCACTCTGTCACAGTGGACCCTTGGTTCCATGTGGCCTTTCCTGTTGGTTACATCATCTCCCATCATGTCACAATGGTCTCCTTGGTCTGAAAAAGCTCCACTGTGTCACACTGGCCCCTTGGTTGTGTGCGGTTCCATTGCGTCACAATGGAATCCTTCCTTTCTTCGTGTCAGCATCGATCCTTGGCTCCATGTGGCCCTTCCTGTGGCTTCAATCATCTCCCATCATGTCACAATGGTTTTCTTGGTCTGAAAAAGCGACACTGTGTCACAGAGGCCCTTAAGTTCCACAGGATTTTCTCACGCCTTAATGGAATCCTTGAATTTTCCGTGTCTCAATGGTCCTTGGCTCTCTGCGGCCTTACCTGGGGGTTCAATCATCTTCCATCTTGCCACAATGGTCTCCTTGCTCGGAAAAGGCTGCACTGTGTCACAGAGGCCTCTTGGTTCCATGCGGTTCTGGGGTGTCACAATGAAATCCTTGCTTTCCTCGTGTCACGATGGCTCTTTGGCTCCAAGCGTCCTTACCGCAGGGCTCAATTATCTTCCACCTTGTCAGAATTATCTCGTAGGCTTGAAAAAGCTCCACTGTGTCGCAGTGGACCCTTGGTTCCATGTGGCCTTTCCTGTTGGATGCATCATCTCCCATCATGTCACAATGGTCTCCTTGGTCTGAAAAAGTTCCGCTGTATCACTGTGGCCCCTTGGCTCCATGTGGCCTTTCCGGTGGGTTCAATCATCTTCCATCTTGTCACAATGGTCTCATTGGTCAGAAAAGGCTCCACTGTGTCACAGAGGCCCCTTGGTTCCATGCCGTTCTGGGCTGTCACAATGAAATCCTCTCTTTCCTCGTTTCAAAACGGCTCTTTGGCTCCAAGTGTCCTTACCTCTGGTTTCAATGATCTTCCATCATATCACAATGGTCACCTTGGTCTGGAAAAGCTCCACTCTGTCACAGGGCACCCTTGGTTCCATGTGGTCTTTCCTGTTGGTTGCATCATCTCCCATCATGTCAAAATTGTCTCCTTGGTCTGAAAAAGCTCCACTATGTCACGCTGGCCCCTTGGTTCCCTGCGCTTCCATTGTGTCACAAAGGAATCATTCCTTTCTTCGTGTCAGAATTGATCCTTGGCTCCATGTGGCCTTTCCTGTTGGTTCAATCACCTTTCACCATGTCACAATTATCTCGGAGGCTTGAAAAAGCTCCACTCTGTCACAGTGCACCCTGGGTTCCATGTGGCCCTTCCTGTTGATTGCATCATCTCCCATCATGTCACAATGGTCTCCTTGGGCTGAAAAAGCTCCACTGTGTCACAGAGGGCCATTGGTTCCATGTGATTTTGGCACGCCTTAATGGAATCCTTGCATTTTCCGTGTCACAATGGCTCCTTGGCTCTCTGCGGCCTTACCTCGGGGTTCAAACATCTTCCATCTTGTCACAATGGTCTCCTTGCTCGGAAAAGGCTCCACTGTGTTACAGAGGCCTCTTGGTTCCATGCGGTTCTGGGATGTCACAAAGAAATCCTTGCTTTCCTTGTGTCACAACGGTTCTTTGGCTGCAAGTGGCCTTACCTCAGGGCTCAATCATCTTCCATCATATCACAACGGTCAACTTGGTCTGGAAAAGCTCCACTCTGTCACAGTGCACCCTTGGTTGCATGTGGCCTTTCCTGTTGGTTGTATCATCTCCCATCATGTCACAATGGTCTCCTTGGTCTGAAAAAGCTCCACTGTGTCACAGTGGCCCCTTGGTTCCATGCAGTTCAATTGTGTCACAATGGAATCCTTGCTTTCTTTGTGTCAGAATCGATCCTTGGCTCCATATGGCCTTACCTCTGGGTTCAATCATCTTCCATCATGTCACAATGGTCTCCTTAGTCTGAAAAGCTCCACTGTGTCATACTGGCCCCTTGGTTCCCTGCGGATCTATCGTGTCACAATTGGTTCATTGCCTTCTTCGTGTCAGAATGGCTCCTCAGCTCTATGTGGCCTTTCCGGTGGGTTCAATCATCTTCCATCATGTCACAATGGTCTCCTTGGTCTGAAAAAGCTCCACTGTGTCACACTGGCCCCTTGATTCCCTGCGGTTCTATCGTGTCACAATTGTTCCATTGCCTTCTTCGTGTCAGAATGGCTGCTCGGCTCCATGTGGCCATTTGTGTGGCTTCAATCATCTTCCATCATGTCCCAATGATCTCCTTGGCCTGAAAAACTGCACTGTGTCACAGAGGCCCTGTGGTTCATTGTGATTTTGGCACGCCTTAAAGGAATCCTTGCATTTTCCGACTCACAATGGCTCCTTGACTCTCTGCGGCCTTACCTCAAGGTTCAATCATCATCCATCTTGTCACAATGGTCTCCATGCTCGGAAAAGGCTCCACTGTGTTACAGAGGCCTCTTGGTTGCATGCGGTTCTGGGGTGTCACAATGAAATCCTTGCTTTCCTCGTGTCACAATGGCTCTTTGGCTCCAAGTGTCCTTACCGCAGGGCTCAATCATCTTCCACCTTGTCAGAATTATCTCGTAGGCTTGAAAAAGCTCCACTGTGTTGCAGTGGACCCTTGGTTCCATGTGGCCTTTCCTGTTGGATGCATCATCTCCCATCATGTCACAATGGTCTCCTTGGTCTGAAAAAGCTCCGCTGTGTCACTGTGGCCCCTTGGCTCCATGTGGCCTTTCCGGTGGGTTCAATCCTCTTCCATCATGTCACAATGGTCTACCTGGTCAGAAAAGGCTCCACTGTGTCACAGCGGCCCCTTGGTTCCATGCCGTTCTGGGATGTCACAATGAAATCCCCTCTTTCCTCGTGTCACAACGGCTCTTTGGCTCCAAGTGTCCTTACCTCTGGTTTCAATGATCTTCCATCATATCACAATGGTCACCTTGGTCTGGAAAAGCTCCACTCTGTCACAGGGCACCCTTGGTTCCATGTGGCCTTTCCTGTTGGTTGCATTATCTCCCATCATGTCAAAATTGTCTCCTTGGTCGGAAAAAGGTCCACTGTGTCACGCTGGCCCCTTGGTTCCCTGCGCTTCCATTGTGTCACAAAGGAATCATTCCTTTCTTCGTGTCAGAATTGATCCTTGGCTCCATGTGGCCTTTCCTGTTGGTTCAATCACCTTTCACCATGTCACAATTATCTCGGAGGCTTGAAAAAGCTCCACTCTGTCACAGTGCACCCTGGGTTCCATGTGGCCTTTCCTGTTGATTGCATCATCTCCCATCATGTCACAATGGTCTCCTTGGGCTGAAAAAGCTCCACTGTGTCACAGAGGCCCCTTGGTTCCATGTGATTTTGGCACGCCTTAATGGAATCCTTGCATTTTCCGTGTCACAATGGCTCCTTGGCTCTCTGCGGCCTTACCTCGGGGTTCAAACATCTTCCATCTTGTCACAATGGTCTCCTTGCTCGGAAAAGGCTCCACTGTGTTAGAGAGGCCTCTTGGTTCCATGCGGTTCTGGGATGTCACAAAGAAATCCTTGCTTTCCTTGTGTCACAACGGTTCTTTGGCTGCAAGTGGCCTTACCTCTATTTTCAATCATCTTCCATCATATCACAACGGTCAACTTGGTCTGGAAAAGCTCCACTCTGTCACAGTGCACCCTTGGTTGCATGTGGCCTTTCCTGTTGGTTGTATCATCTCCCATCATGTCACAATGGTCTCCTTGGTCTGAAAAAGCTCCACTGTGTCACAGTGGCCCCTTGGTTCCATGCAGTTCAATTGTGTCACAATGGAATCCTTCCTTTCTTCTTGTCAGCATCGATCCTTGGCTCCATATGGCCTTTCCTCTGGTTTCAATCATCTTCCATCATATCACAACGGTCAACTTGGTCTGGAAGAGCTCCACTCTGTCACAGTACACCCTTGGTTGCATGTGGCCTTTCCTGTTGGTTGTATCATCTCCCATCATGTCACAATGGTCTCCTTGGTCTGAAAAAGCTCCACTCTGACACAGTGGACTCTTGGTTCCCTGCGCTCTAATTGTGTCACAATGGAATCCTTCCTTTCTTCGTGTCAGCATCGATCCTTGGCTCCATATGGCCTTAGCTCTGGGTTCAATCATTGCTTTCTTTTTGTCAGAATGGCTGCTCGGCTCCATGTGGACTCTCCTGTGTGTTCAATCATCTTGCAGCTTAACACACAGGTCTCCTTAGTCTGAAAAAGCTCCACTCTGTCACAGTGGACCCTTGGTTCCATGTGGCCTTTCCTGTTGGTTGCATCATCTTCCATCATGTCACAATGGTCTCCTTGGTCTGAAAAAGCTCCACTGTGTCACAGAGGCCCTTTGGTTCCACAGGATTGTGTCACGCCTTAATGGAATCATTGCCTTCTTCGTGCCACAATGGCTCCTTGGCTCTCTGCGGCCTTACCTGGGGGTTCAATCATCTTCCATCTTGTCACAATGGTCTCCTTGGTTGGAAAAGGCTCCACTGTGTCAGAGAGGCCTCTTGGTTCCATGCGGTTCTGGGGTGTCACAAAGAAATCCTTGCTTTCCACGTGTCACAACGGTTCTTTGGCCCCAAGTGGCCTTACCTCTATTTTCAATGATCTTCCATCATGTCACAATGGTCTCCTTGGTCTGAAAAAGCTCCACTGTGTCGCTGTGGCCCCTTGGTTCCCTGCGCTTCCATTGTGTCACAATGGAGTCATTCTTTTCTTCGTGTCAGAATTGATCCTTGGCTCCATATGGCCTTTCCTGTGGGTTCAATCATCTTCCATCATGTCACAATGGTCTCCTTGGTCTGAAAAAGCTGCACTCTGTCACAGAGGCCCTTTGGTTCCACAGGACTGTGTCACGCCTTAATGGAATCCTTGCATATTCCGTGTCACAATGGCTCCTTGGCTCTCTGCGGCCTTACCTCAGGGTTCAATCATCTTCCATCTTGTCACAATGGTCTCCTTGGTCAGAAAAGGCTCCACGTGGTTCCATGCGGTTCTGGGGTGTCACAATAAAATCCTTGCTTTCTTCGCGTCACTATGGCTCTTTGGCTCCAAGTGTCCTTACCGCAGGGTTCAATCATCTTCCACTATGTCACAATTATCTCATAGGCTTGAAAAAGCTCCACTCTGTCACATGGGAGCCTTGGTTCCATGTGGCCTTTCCTGTTGGTTGCATCATCTCCCATCATGTCACAATGGTCTCCTTGGGCTGAAAAAGCTCCACTGTGTCACAGAGGCCCCTTGGTTACCTGCGCTTCCATTGTGTCACAAAGGACTCCCTCCTTTCTTCGTGTCAGAATTGATCCTTGGCTCCATATGGCCTTAGCTCTGGGTTCAATCATCTTCCATCATGTCACAGTGGTCTCCTTGTTCTGGAGAAGCTCCACTGTGTCACACTGGCCCCTTGGTTCCCTGCGGTTCTATCGTGTCACAATTGGTTCATTGCCTTCTTCATGTCAGAATGGCTGCTCGGCTCCATGTGGCCTTTCCTGTGGGTTCAGTCATCTTCCATCATGACACAATGGTCTCCTTGGTCTGAAAAAGCTGCACTGTGTCACAGAGGTCCCTTGGTTCCCTGCGGTTCCATTGTGTCACAATGGAATCCTTCCTTTCTTCATGTCAGAATTGATCCTTGGATCCATGTGGCCTTACCTCTGGGTTCAATCATCTTCCATCATGTCACAATGGTCTCCTTGGTCTGGGAAAGCCCCACTGTGTCATACTGGCCCCTTGGTTACCTGCGGGTCTATCGTGTCACAATTGGTTCATTGCCTTCTTCGTGTCAGAATGGCTGCTCGGCTCCATGTGGCCTTTCCTGTGGCTTCAATCATCTTCCATCATGTCACAATGGTCTCCTTGGTCTGAAAAAGCTCCACTGTGTCACACTGGCCGCTTGGTTCCCTGCGCTTCCATCGTGTCACAAAGGAATCTTTCCTTTCTTCGTGTCAGATTTGATCCTTGGCTCCATATTGCCACACCTCTGGGCTCAATCATCTTCCATCATCTCACATTAGTCTCCTTGGTCTGAAAAACTGCACTGTGTCACAGAGGCCCTTTGGTTCATTGTGATTGTGGCACGCCTTAATGGAATCCTTGCATTTTCCGTGTCACAACGGGTCCTTGGCTCTCTGCGGCCTTACCTGGGGGTTCAATCATCTTCCATCTTGTCACAATGGTCTCCTTGCTCGGAAAAGGCTGCAGTGTGTCACAGAGGCCTCTTGGTTCCATGCGGTTCTGGCATGTCACAATGAAATCCTCGCTTCCCTCGTGTCACTATGGCTCTTTGGCTGTAAGTGGCCTTACCTCTGGTTTCAATGATCTTCCATCATATCACAACGGTCACCTTGGTCTGGAAAAGCTTCACTCTGTCACAGTGGACCCTTGGTTGCATGTGGCCTTTCCTGATGGTTTTATCATCTTCCATCATGTCACAATGGTCTCCTTGCTCGGAAAAAGCTCCACTGTGTCACACTGGCTCCTTGATTCTCTGCGGTTTTATCGCATCACAACTGGTTCATTGCTTTCTTTTTGTCAGAATGGCTTCTCGGCTCCATGTGGCCACTCCTGTGTGTTCAATCATCTTGCATCTTGACACACTGGTCTCCTTGGTCTGAAAAAGCTCCACTGTGTCACTCTGGCCCATTGGTTCCCTGCGGTTCCATTGTGTCACAATGGAGTCATTCTTTTCTTCGTTTCAAAATTGATCCTTGGCTCCATATGGTCTTACCTCTGGGTTCAATCATCTTCCATCATGTCACAATGGTCTCCTTGGTCTGGAAAAGCTCCACTGTGTCACACTGGCCCCTTGGTTCCCTGTGGTTCTATCGTGTCACAATTGGTTCATTGCCTTCTTCGTGCCAGAATAGATCCTTGGCTCCATATGGTCTTACCTCTGGGTTCAATCATCTTCCATCATGTCACAATGGTCTCCTTGGTCTGAAAAAGCTCCACTGTGTCTCAGAGGCCCTTTGGTTCCACAGGATTGTGTCACGCCTTAATGGAATCCTTGCATTTTCCGTGTCACAATGGCTGCTTGGCTCTCTGCGGCCTTGCCTGGGGGTTCAATCATCTTGCATCTTGTCACAATGGTCTCCTTGGTCGGAAAAGGCTGCACTTGGTTCCATGCGGTTCTGGGGTGTCACAATAAAATTCTTGCTTTCCTCGTGTCACTATGGCTCTTTGGCTCCAAGTGTCCTTACCGCAGGGTTCAATCATCTTCCACCATGTCACAATTATCTCGTAGGCTTGAAAAAGCTCCACTCTGTCACAGTGGACCCTTGGTTCCATGTGGCCTTTCCTGTTGGTTGCATCATCTCCCATCATGTCACAATGGTCTCCTTGGGCTGAAAAAGCTCCACTGTGTCACACTGGCCCCTTGGTTCCGTGCGGTTCTATGGTGTCGCAATGGAATCCTTCCTTTCTTCGTGTCAGCATCGATCCTTGGCTCCATGTGGCCTTTCCTGTGGGTTCAATCATCTTCCATCATGTCACATTGGTCTCCTTGGTCTGGAGAAGCTCCACTGTGTCACACTGGCCCCTTGGTTCCCTGCGGTTCTATCGTGTCACAATTGTTTCATTGCCTTCTTCATGTCAGAATGGCTGCTCGGCTCCATGTGGCCTTTCCTGTGGGTTCAGTCATCTTCCATCATGTTGCAATGGTCTCCTTGGTCTGAAAAAGCTGCACTGTGTCACAGAGGTCCCTTGCTTCCCTGCGGTTCCATTGTGTCACAATGGAATCCTTCCTTTCTTCGTGTCAGCCTCGATCCTCGGCTCCATATGGCCTTTCCTGTGGTTTCAATCATCTTGCATCATGTCACAATGGTCTCCTTGGTCTGGGAAAGCTGCACTGTGTCTCAGAGGCCCTTTGGTTCCACAGGATTGTGTCACGCCTTAATGGAATCCTTGCATTTTCCGTGTCACAATGGCTCCTTGGCTCTCTGCGGCCTTACCTGGGGGTTCAATCATATTCCATCATGTCACAATGGTCTCCTTGGTCGGAAAAGGCTGCACTGTGTCACAGAGGCCTCTTGGTTCCATGCGGTTCTGAGGTGTCACAAAGAAATCCTTGCTTTCCACGTGTCACAACGGTTCTTTGGCTCCAAGTGGCCTTACCTCTATTTTCAATGATCTTCCATCATGTCACAATGGTCTCCTTGGTCTGAAAAAGCTCCACTGTGTCACTGTGGCCCTTTGGTTCTCTGCGGTTCTATCGTGTCACAATTGTTTCATTGCCTTCTTCGTGTCAGAATGGCAGCTCGGCTCCATATGGCCTTTCCTGTGGGTTCAGTCATCTTCCATCATGACACAATGGTCTCCTTGGTCTGAAAAATCTGCACTGTGTCACAGAGGCCCTTTGGTTCCACAGGATTGTGTCACGCCTTAATGGAATCCTTGCATTTTCCGTGTCAAAAGGGCTCCTTGGCTCTCTGCGGCCTTACCTGGGGTTTCAATCATCTTGCGTCTTGTCACAATGATCTCCTTGCTCGGAAAAGGCTGCACTGTGTCACAGAGGCCTCTTGGTTCCGTGCGGTTCTGGGGTGTCACAATTAAATCTTTGCTTTCCTCGGGTCACAATGGCTCTTTGGCCCCAAGTGGCCTTACTTCTGGGCTCAATCATCTTCCACCATGTCAGAATTATCTCGTAGGCTTGAAAAAGCTCCACACTGTCACAGTGGACCCTTGGTTCCATGTGGCCTTACCTGTTGGTTGCATCATCTCCCATCATGTCACAATGGTCTCCTTGGGCTGAAAAAGCTCCACTGTGTCACACTGGCCCCATGGTTCCCTGTGGTTCTATCGTGTCACAATTGGTTCATTGCCTTCTTCGTGTCAGAATGGCTGCTCGGCTCCATGTGGCCTTTCCTATGGCTTCAATCATCTTCCATCATGTCACAATGGTCTCCTTGGTCTGAAAAAGCTGCACTTTGTCACAGTGGATCTTTGGTTCATTGTGATTGTGGCACGCCGTAATGGAATCCTTGCATTTTCCATGTCTCAATGGCTCCTTGGCTCTCTTCGGCCTTACCTGGGGGTTCAATCATCTTCCATCTTGTCACAATGGTCTCCTTGCTCGGAAAAGGCTCCACTGTGTCACAGAGGCCTCTTGGTTGCATGCTTTCTTCGTGTCACAATGAAATCCTTGCTTTCCTCGTGTCACAATGGCTCTTTGGCTCCAAGTGGCCTTACCTCTGGTTTCAATGATCTTTCATCATGTCACAATGGTCACCTTGGTCTGAAAAAGCTCCACTGTGTCACACTGGCCCCTTGGTTTCCTGCGGTTCTATCGCATCACAATTGGTTCATTGCTTCCTTTTTGTCAGAATTGCTGGTCGCCTCCATGTGGCCTTTCCTGTGGGTTCAATCATCTTCCATCATGTCACAATGGTCTCCTTGGTCTGAAAAAGCTCCACTGTGTCACACTGGCCCCTTGGTTCCCTGCGGTTCCATTGTGTCACAATGGAATCATTCGTTTCTTTTTGTCAGAATAGATCCTTGGCTCCATATGGTCTTACCTCTGGGTTCAATCATCTTCCATCATGTCACAATGGTCTCCTTGGTCTGAAAAAGCTGCACTGTGTCACAGAGGCCCTTTGGTTCCACAGGATTGTGTCATGCCTTAATGGAATCCTTGCATTTTGCGTGTCACAATGGCTCCTTGGCTCTCTGCGGCCTTGCCTGGGGGTTCAATCATTTTGCATCTTGTCACAATGGTCTCTTTGGTCGGAAAAGGCTGCACTTGGTTCCATGCGGTTCTGGGGTGTCACAATAAAATTCTTGCTTTCCTCATGTCACTATGGCTCTTTGGCTCCAAGTGTCCTTACCGCAGGGTTCAATCATCTTCCACCATGTCACAATTATCTCGTAGGCTTGAAAAAGCTCCACTCTGTCACAGTGGACCCTTGGTTCCATGTGGCCTTTCCTGTTGGTTGCATCATCTCCCACCATGTCACAATGGTCTCCTTGGTCTGAAAAAGCTCCACTCTGACACACTGGCCGCTTGGTTCCCTGCGCTTCCATCGTGTCACAAAGGAATCTTTCCTTTCTTCGTGTCAGATTTGATCCTTGGCTCCATATTGCCACACCTCTGGGCTCAATCATCTTCCATCATCTCACATTAGTCTCCTTGGTCTGAAAAACTGCACTGTGTCACAGAAGCCCTTTGTTCATTGTGATTGTGTCACGCCTTAATGGAATCCTTGCATTTTCCGTGTCATAACGGGTCCTTGGCTCTCTGCGGCCTTACCTGGGGGTTCAATCATCTTCCATCTTGTCACAATGGTCTCCTTGCTCGGAAAAGGCTGCAGTGTGTCACAGAGGCCTCTTGGTTCCATGCGGTTCTGGCATGTCACAATGAAATCCTTGCTTTCCTCGTGTCACAATGGCTCTTTGGCTGCAAGTGGCCTTACTTCTGGTTTCAATGATCTTCCATCATATCACAACGGTCACCTTGGTCTGGAAAAGCTTCACTCTGTCACAGTGGACCCTTGGTTGCATGTGGCCTTTCCTGATGGTTGTAACATCGTCCATCATGTCACAATGGTCTCCTTGCTCGGAAAAAGCTCCACTGTGTAACACTGGCTCCTTGATTCTCTGCGGTTTTATCGCATCACAACTGGTTCATTGCTTTCTTTTTGTCAGAATGGCTTCTCGGCTCCATGTGGCCTCTCCTGTGTGCTCAATCATCTTCCATCATGTCACAATGGTCTCCTTGGTCTGAAAAAGCTCCACTGTGTCTCAGAGGCCCTTTGGTTCCACAGGATTGTGTCACGCCTTAATGGAATCCTTGCATTTTCCGTGTCACAATGGCTCCTTGGCTCTCTGCGGCCTTACCTCAGGGTTCAATCATCTTGCATCTTGTCACAATGGTCTCCTTGGTCGGAAAAGGCTCCACTTGGTTCCATGCGTTTCTGGGGTGTCACAATAAAATCCTTGCTTTCCTCGGGTTACTATGACTCTTTGGCTCCAAGTGTCCTTACCGCAGGGTTCAATCATCTTCCTCCATGTCACAATTATCTCGTAGGCTTGAAAAAGCTCCACTCTGTCACAGTGGACCCTTGGTTCCATGTGGCCTTTCCTGTTTGTTGCATCATCTCCCATCATGTCACAATGGTCTCCTTGGTCTGAAAAAGCTCCACTCTGACACACTGGCCGCTTGGTTCCCTGCAGTTCCATTATGTCACAATGGAATCCTTCCTTTCTTCGTGTCAGAATTGATCCTTGGCTCCATGTGGCCTTACCTCTGGGTTCAATCATCTTCCATCATGTCACAATGGTCTCCTTGGTCTGGGGAAAGCCCCACTGTGTCACACTGGCCCATTGGTTCCCTGCGGTTCTATCGTGTCACAATTGGTTCATTGCCTTCTTCGTGTCAGAATGGCTGCTCGGCTCCATGTGGCCTTTCCTGGGGGTTCAATCATCTTGCATCTTGTCACAATGGTCTCCTTGGTCTGAAAAAGCTGCACTGTGTCACAGTGGCCCTTTGGTTCCACAGGATTGTGTCACGCCTTAATGGAATCCTTGCATTTTCCGTGTCAAAATGGCTCCTTGGCTCTCTGCGTCCTTACCTGGGGTTTCAATCATCTTGCATCTTGTCACAATGATCTCCTTGCTCGGAAAAGGCTGCACTGTGTCACAGAGGCCTCTTGGTTCTGTGCGGTTCTGGGGTGTCACAATTAAATCCTTGCTTTCCTCGGGTCACAATGGCTCTTTGGCCCCAAGTGGCCTTACTTCTGGGCTCAAGCATCTTCCACCATGTCAGAATTATCTCGTAGGCTTGAAAAACTCCACTCTGTCACAGTGGACCCTTGGTTCCATGTGGCCTTTCCTGTTGGTTGCATCATCTCCCATCATGTCACAATGGACTCCTTTGTCTGGAAAACCTCCACTGTGTCACACTGGCCCCTTGGTTCCCTGTGGTTCTATCGTGTCACAATTGGTTCATTGCCTTCTTCGTGTCAGAATGGCTGCTCGGCTCCATGTGGCCTTTCCTATGGCTTCAATCATCTTCCATCATGTCACAATGGTCTCCTTGGTCTGAAAAAGCTGCACTGTGTCACAGTGGATCTTTGGTTCATTGTGATTGTGGCACGCCGTAATGGAATCCTTGCATTTTCCATGTCTCTATGGCTCCTTGGCTCTCTTCGGCCTTACCTGGGGGTTCAATCATCTTGCATCTTGTCACAATGGTCTCCTTGCTCGGAAAAGGCTGCACTGTGTCACAGAGGCCTCTTGGTTGCATGCGGTTCAGGGATGTCACAATGAAATCCTCGCTCTCCTCGTGTAACAATGGCTCTTTGGCTCCAAGTGGCCTTACCTCTGGTTTCAATGATCTTTCATCATGTCACAATGGTCACCTTGGTCTGAAAAAGCTCCACTGTGTCACACTGGCCCCTTGGTTTCCTGCGGTTCTATCGCATCACAATTGGTTCATTGCTTCCTTTTTGTCAGAATTGCTGGTCGCCTCCATGTGGCCTTTCCTCTGGGTTCAATTATCTTCCATCTTAAAACAATGGACTCCTTGGTCTGAAAAAGCTCCACTGTGTCACACTGGCCCCTTGGTTCCCTGCGGTTCCATTGTGTCACAAAGGAATCATTCGTTTCGTTTTGTCAGAATAGATCCTTGGCTCCATATGGTCTTACCTCTGGGTTCAATCATCTTCCATCATGTCACAATGGTCTCCTTGGTCTGAAAAAGCTGCACTGTGTCACAGAGGCCCTTTGGTTCCACAGGATTGTGTCACGCCTTAATGGAATCCTTGCATTTTGCGTGTCACAATGGCTCCTTGGCTCTCTGCGGCCTTGCCTGGGGGTTCAATCATCTTGCATCTTGTCACAATGGTCTCCTTGGTCGGAAAAGGCTCCACTTGGTTCCATGCGGTTCTGGGGTGTCACAATAAAATTCTTGCTTTCCTCGCGTCACTATGGCTCTTTGGCTCCAAGTGTCCTTACCGCAGGGTTCAATCATCTTCCACCATGTCACAATTATCTCGTAGGCTTGAAAAAGCTCCACTCTGTCACAGTGGACCCTTGGTTCCATGTGGCCTTTCCTGTTGGTTGCATCATCTCCCACCATGTCACAATGGTCTCCTTGGTCTGAAAAAGCTCCACTCTGACACACTGGCCGCTTGGTTCCCTGCGCTTCCATCGTGTCACAAAGGAATCTTTCCTTTCTTCGTGTCAGATTTGATCCTTGGCTCCATATTGCCACACCTCTGGGCTCAATCATCTTCCATCATCTCACATTAGTCTCCTTGGTCTGAAAAACTGCACTGTGTCACAGAAGCCCTTTGGTTCATTGTGATTGTGTCACGCCTTAATGGAATCCTTTCATTTTCCGTGTCATAACGGGTCCTTGGCTCTCTGCGGCCTTACCTGGGGGTTCAATCATCTTCCATCTTGTCACAATGGTCTCCTTGCTCGGAAAAGGCTGCAGTGTGTCACAGAGGCCTCTTGGTTCCATGCGGTTCTGGCATGTCACAATGAAATCTTCGCTTTCCTCGTGTCACAATGGCTCTTTGGCTGCAAGTGGCCTTACTTCTGGTTTCAATGATCTTCTATCATATCACAACGGTCACCTTGGTCTGGAAAAGCTTCACTCTGTCACAGTGGACCCTTGGTTGCATGTGGCCTTTCCTGATGGTTGTAACATCATCCATCATGTCACAATGGTCTCCTTGCTCGGAAAAAGCTCCACTGTGTCACACTGGCTCCTTGATTCTCTGCGGTTTTATCGCATCACAACTGGTTCATTGCTTTCTTTTTGTCAGAATGGCTTCTCGGCTCCATGTGGCCTCTCCTGTGTGCTCAATCATCTTCCACCATGTCACAATGGTCTCCTTGGTCTGAAAAAGCTCCACTGTGTCTCAGAGGCCCTTTGGTTCCACAGGATTGTGTCACGCCTTAATGGAATCCTTGCATTTTCCGTGTCACAATGGCTCCTTGGCTCTCTGCGGCCTTACCTGGGGGTTCAATCATATTCCATCATGTCACAATGGTCTCCTTGGTCGGAAAAGGCTGCACTGTGTCACAGAGGCCTCTTGGTTCCATGCGGTTCTGAGGTGTCGCAAAGAAATCCTTGCTTTCCACGTGTCACAACGGTTCTTTGGCTCCAAGTGGCCTTACCTCTATTTTCAATGATCTTCCATCATGTCACAATGGTCTCCTTGGTCTGAAAAAGCTCCACTGTGTCACTGTGGCCCTTTGGTTCTCTGCGGTTCTATCGCGTCTCAATTGGTTCATTGCTTTCTTTTTGTCAGAATTGCTGGTCGCCTCTATGTGGCCTTTCCTGTGGGTTCAATCATCTTCCATCTTAACACAATGGTCTCCTTGGTCGGAAAAAGCTCCACTGTGTCACACTGGCCCCTTGGTTCCCTGCGCTTCCATTGTGTCACAATGGAATCCTTCCTTTCTTCGTGTCAGCTTAGATCCTTGGCTCCATATGGCCTTACCTCTGGGTTCAGTCATCTTCCATCATGTCACAATGGTCTCTTTGGTCTGGGAAAGCCCCACTGTGTCACAGAGGCCCTTTGGTTCCACAGGAGTGTGTCACGCCTTAATGGAATCCTTGCATTTTGCGTGTCACAATGGCTCCTTGGCTCTCTGCGGCCTTGCCTGGGGGTTCAATCATCTTGCATCTTGTCACAATGGTCTCCTTGGTCGGAAAAGGCTGCACTGTGTCAGAGAGGCCTCTTGGTTCCATGCGGTTCTGAGGTGTCACAAAGAAATCCTTGCTTTCCACGTGTCACAACGGTTCTTTGGCTCCAAGTGGCCTTACCTCTATTTTCAATGATCTTCCATCATGTCACAATGGTCTCCTTGGGCTGAAAAAGCTCCACTGTGTCACTGTGGCCCCTTGGTTCCCTGCGGTTCTATCGCGTCTCAATTGGTTCATTGCTTTCTTTTTGTCAGAATTGCTGGTCGCCTCTATGTGGCCTTTCCTGTGGGTTCAATCATCTTCCATCTTAACACAATGGTCTCCTTGGTCGGAAAAAGCTCCACTGTGTCACACTGGCCCCTTGGTTCCCTGCGCTTCCATTGTGTCACAATGGAATCCTTCCTTTCTTCGTGTCAGCTTAGATCCTTGGCTCCATATGGCCTTACCTCTGGGTTCAGTCATCTTCCATCATGTCACAATGGTCTCTTTGGTCTGGGAAAGCCCCACTGTGTCACAGAGGCCCTTTGGTTCCACAGGAGTGTGTCACGCCTTAATGGAATCCTTGCATTTTGCGTGTCACAATGGCTCCTTGGCTCTCTGCGGCCTTGCCTGGGGGTTCAATCATCTTCCATCTTGTCACAATGGTCTCCTTGGTCGGAAAAGGCTCCACTTGGTTCCATGCGTTTCTGGGGTGTCACAATAAAATCCTTGCTTTCCTCGCGTCACTATGGCTCTTTGGCTCCAAGTGTCCTTACCGCAGGGTTCAATCATCTTCCACCATGTCACAATTATCTCGTAGGCTTGAAAAAGCTCCACTCTGTCACAGTGGACCCTTGGTTCCATGTGGCCTTTCCTGTTGGTTGCATCATCTCCCACCATGTCACAATGGTCTCCTTGGTCTGAAAAAGCTCCACTCTGACACACTGGCCGCTTGGTTCCCTGCGCTTCCATCGTGTCACAAAGGAATCTTTCCTTTCTTCGTGTCAGATTTGATCCTTGGCTCCATATTGCCACACCTCTGGGCTCAATCATCTTCCATCATCTCACATTAGTCTCCTTGGTCTGAAAAACTGCACTGTGTCACAGAAGCCCTTTGGTTCATTGTGATTGTGTCACGCCTTAATGGAATCCTTTCATTTTCCGTGTCATAACGGGTCCTTGGCTCTCTGCGGCCTTACCTGGGGGTTCAATCATCTTCCATCTTGTCACAATGGTCTCCTTGCTCGGAAAAGGCTGCAGTGTGTCACAGAGGCCTCTTGGTTCCATGCGGTTCTGGCATGTCACAATGAAATCTTCGCTTTCCTCGTGTCACAATGGCTCTTTGGCTGCAAGTGGCCTTACTTCTGGTTTCAATGATCTTCTATCATATCACAACGGTCAACTTGGTCTGGAAAAGCTTCACTCTGTCACAGTGGACCCTTGGTTGCATGTGGCCTTTCCTGATGGTTGTAACATCATCCATCATGTCACAATGGTCTCCTTGCTCGGAAAAAGCTCCACTGTGTCACACTGGCTCCTTGATTCTCTGCGGTTTTATCGCATCACAACTGGTTCATTGCTTTCTTTTTGTCAGAATGGCTTCTCGGCTCCATGTGGCCTCTCCTGTGTGCTCAATCATCTTCCACCATGTCACAATGGTCTCCTTGGTCTGAAAAAGCTCCACTGTGTCTCAGAGGCCCTTTGGTTCCACAGGATTGTGTCACGCCTTAATGGAATCCTTGCATTTTCCGTGTCACAATGGCTCCTTGGCTCTCTGCGGCCTTACCTGGGGGTTCAATCATATTCCATCATGTCACAATGGTCTCCTTGGTCGGAAAAGGCTGCACTGTGTCACAGAGGCCTCTTGGTTCCATGCGGTTCTGAGGTGTCGCAAAGAAATCCTTGCTTTCCACGTGTCACAACGGTTCTTTGGCTCCAAGTGGCCTTACCTCTATTTTCAATGATCTTCCATCATGTCACAATGGTCTCCTTGGTCTGAAAAAGCTCCACTGTGTCACTGTGGCCCTTTGGTTCTCTGCGGTTCTATCGCGTCTCAATTGGTTCATTGCTTTCTTTTTGTCAGAATTGCTGGTCGCCTCTATGTGGCCTTTCCTGTGGGTTCAATCATCTTCCATCTTAACACAATGGTCTCCTTGGTCGGAAAAAGCTCCACTGTGTCACACTGGCCCCTTGGTTCCCTGCGCTTCCATTGTGTCACAATGGAATCCTTCCTTTCTTCGTGTCAGCTTAGATCCTTGGCTCCATATGGCCTTACCTCTGGGTTCAGTCATCTTCCATCATGTCACAATGGTCTCTTTGGTCTGGGAAAGCCCCACTGTGTCACAGAGGCCCTTTGGTTCCACAGGAGTGTGTCACGCCTTAATGGAATCCTTGCATTTTGCGTGTCACAATGGCTCCTTGGCTCTCTGCGGCCTTGCCTGGGGGTTCAATCATCTTGCATCTTGTCACAATGGTCTCCTTGGTCGGAAAAGGCTGCACTGTGTCAGAGAGGCCTCTTGGTTCCATGCGGTTCTGAGGTGTCACAAAGAAATCCTTGCTTTCCACGTGTCACAACGGTTCTTTGGCTCCAAGTGGCCTTACCTCTATTTTCAATGATCTTCCATCATGTCACAATGGTCTCCTTGGGCTGAAAAAGCTCCACTGTGTCACTGTGGCCCCTTGGTTCCCTGCGGTTCTATCGCGTCTCAATTGGTTCATTGCTTTCTTTTTGTCAGAATTGCTGGTCGCCTCTATGTGGCCTTTCCTGTGGGTTCAATCATCTTCCATCTTAACACAATGGTCTCCTTGGTCGGAAAAAGCTCCACTGTGTCACACTGGCCCCTTGGTTCCCTGCGCTTCCATTGTGTCACAATGGAATCCTTCCTTTCTTCGTGTCAGCTTAGATCCTTGGCTCCATATGGCCTTACCTCTGGGTTCAGTCATCTTCCATCATGTCACAATGGTCTCTTTGGTCTGGGAAAGCCCCACTGTGTCACAGAGGCCCTTTGGTTCCACAGGAGTGTGTCACGCCTTAATGGAATCCTTGCATTTTGCGTGTCACAATGGCTCCTTGGCTCTCTGCGGCCTTGCCTGGGGGTTCAATCATCTTCCATCTTGTCACAATGGTCTCCTTGGTCGGAAAAGGCTCCACTTGGTTCCATGCGTTTCTGGGGTGTCACAATAAAATCCTTGCTTTCCTCGGGTTACTATGAATCTTTGGCTCCAAGTGTCCTTACCGCAGGGTTCAATCATCTTCCTCCATGTCACAATTATCTCGTAGGCTTGAAAAAGCTCCACTCTGTCACAGTGGACCCTTGGTTCCATGTGGCCTTTCCTGTTGGTTGCATCATCTCCCATCATGTCACAATGGACTCCTTTGTCTGGAAAACCTCCACTGTGTCACACTGGCCCCTTGGTTCCCTGTGGTTCTATCGTGTCACAATTGGTTCATTGCCTTCTTCGTGTCAGAATGGCTGCTCGGCTCCATGTGGCCTTTCCTATGGCTTCAATCATCTTCCATCATGTCACAATGGTCTCCTTGGTCTGAAAAAGCTGCACTTTGTCACAGTGGATCTTTGGTTCATTGTGATTGTGGCACGCCGTAATGGAATCCTTGCATTTTCCATGTCTCAATGGCTCCTTGGCTCTCTTCGGCCTTACCTGGGGGTTCAATCATCTTGCATCTTGTCACAATGGTCTCCTTGCTCGGAAAAGGCTGCAGTGTGTCACAGAGGCCTCTTGGTTGCATGCGGTTCTGGGATGTCACAATGAAATCCTCGCTCTCCTCGTGTAACAATGGCTCTTTGGCTCCAAGTGGCCTTACCTCTGGTTTCAATGATCTTTCATCATGTCACAATGGTCACCTTGGTCTGAAAAAGCTCCACTGTGTCACACTGGCCCCTTGGTTTCCTGCGGTTCTATCGCATCACAATTGGTTCATTGCTTCCTTTTTGTCAGAATTGCTGGTCGCCTCCATGTGGCCTTTCCTCTGGGTTCAATTATCTTCCATCTTAAAACAATGGACTCCTTGGTCTGAAAAAGCTCCACTGTGTCACACTGGCCCCTTGGTTCCCTGCGGTTCCATTGTGTCACAAAGGAATCATTCGTTTCGTTTTGTCAGAATAGATCCTTGGCTCCATATGGTCTTACCTCTGGGTTCAATCATCTTCCATCATGTCACAATGGTCTCCTTGGTCTGAAAAAGCTGCACTGTGTCACAGAGGCCCTTTGGTTCCACAGGATTGTGTCACGCCTTAATGGAATCCTTGCATTTTCCGTGTCACAATGGCTCCTTGGCTCTCTGCGGCCTTACCTGGGGGTTCAATCATCTTGCATCTTGTCACAATGGTCTCCTTGGTTGGAAAAGGCTGCACTTGGTTCCATGCGGTTCTGGGGTGTCACAATAAAATTCTTGCTTTCCTCGTGTCACTATGGCTCTTTGGCTCCAAGGGTCCTTACTTCTGGGCTCAATCATCTTCCACCATGTCACAATTATCTCGTAGGCTTGAAAAAGCTCCACTCTGTCACAGTGGACCCTTGGTTCCATGTGGCCTTTCCTGTTGGTTGCATCATCTCCCATCAAGTCACAATGGTCTCCTTGGATTGAAAAAGCTCCACTGTGTCACACTGGCCCCTTGGTTCCATGCGGTTCTATGGTGTCACAATGGAATCCTTCCTTTCTTCGTGTCAGCATCGATCCTTGGCTCCATGTGGCCTTTCCTGTGGGTTCAATCATCTTCCATCATGTCACATTGGTCTTCTTGGTCTGGAGAAGCTCCACTGTGTCACACTGGCCCCTTGATTCTCTGCGGTTCTATTGTGTCACAATTGTTTCATTGCCTTCTTCATGTAAGAATGGCTGCTCGGCTCCATGTGGCCTTTCCTGTGGGTTCAGTCATCTTCCATCATGTCGCAGTGGTCTCCTTGGTCTGAAAAAGCTGCACTGTGTCACAGAGGTCCCTTGCTTCCCTGCGGTTCCATTGTGTCACAATGGAATCCTTCCTTTCTTCGTGTCAGCCTCGATCCTTGGCTCCATATGTCCTTTCCTGTGGTTTCAATCATCTTGCATCATGTCACAATGGTCTCCTTGGTCTGGGAAAGCTGCACTGTGTCACAGAGGCCCTTTGGTTCCATGTGATTGTGTCACGCCTTAATGGAAACCTTGCATTTTCCGTGTCACAACGGGTCCTTGGCTCTCTGCGGCCTTACCTCAGGGTTCAATCATCTTCCATCTTGTCACAATGGTCTCCTTGGTCAAAAAAGGCTCCACTGTGTCACAGAGGCCTCTTGGTTGCATGCGGTTCTGGGGTGTCACAATGAAATCCTTGCTTTCCTCGTGTCACAATGGCTCTTTGGCTGCAAGTGGCCTTACTTCTGGGCTCAATCATCTTCCACCATGTCACAATTATCTCGTAGGCTTGAAAAAGCTCCACTCTGTCACAGTGGACCCTTGGTTCCATGTGGCCTTTCCTGTTGGATGCATCATCTCCCATCATGTCACAATGGTCTCCTTGGTCTGAAAAAGCTCCACTCTGACACACTGGCCGCTTGGTTCCCTGCGCTTCCATCGTGTCACAAAGGAATCTTTCCTTTCTTCGTGTCAGATTTGATCCTTGGCTCCATATTGCCACACCTCTGGGCTCAATCATCTTCCATCATCTCACATTAGTCTCCTTGGTCTGAAAAACTGCACTGTGTCACAGAAGCCCTTTGGTTCATTGTGATTGTGGCACGCCTTAATGGAATCCTTTCATTTTCCGTGTCATAACGGGTCCTTGGCTCTCTGCGGCCTTACCTGGGGGTTCAATCATCTTCCATCTTGTCACAATGGTCTCCTTGCTCGGAAAAGGCTGCAGTGTGTCACAGAGGCCTCTTGGTTCCATGCGGTTCTGGCATGTCACAATGAAATCCTCGCTTTCCTCGTGTCACAATGGCTCTTTGGCTGCAAGTGGCCTTACCTCTGGTTTCAATGATCTTCCATCATATCACAACGGTCCCCTTGGTCTGGAAAAGCTTCACTCTGTCACAGTGGACCCTTGGTTGCATGTGGCCTTTCCTGATGGTTGTAACATCGTCCATCATGTCACAATGGTCTCCTTGCTCGGAAAAAGCTCCACTGTGTCACACTGGCTCCTTGATTCTCTGCGGTTTTATCGCATCACAACTGGTTCATTGCTTTCTTTTTGTCAGAATGGCTTCTCGGCTCCATGTGGCCTCTCCTGTGTGCTCAATCATCTTCCACCATGTCACAATGGTCTCCTTGGTCTGAAAAAGCTCCACTGTGTCTCAGAGGCCCTTTGGTTCCACAGGATTGTGTCACGCCTTAATGGAATCCTTGCATTTTCCGTGTCACAATGGCTCCTTGGCTCTCTGCGGCCTTACCTGGGGGTTCAATCATCTTGCATCTTGTCACAATGGTCTCCTTGGTCGGAAAAGGCTGCACTGTGTCAGAGAGGCCTCTTGGTTCCATGCGGTTCTGAGGTGTCACAAAGAAATCCTTCCTTTCTTCGTGTCAGCATCGATCCTTGGCTCCAAGTGGCCTTACCAGTATTTTCAATGATCTTCCATCATGTCACAATGGTCTCCTTGGTCTGGAAAAGTTCCACTGTGTCACAGTGGCCCCTTGGTTCTCTGCGGTTCTATCGTGTCACAATTGTTTCATTGCCTTCTTCATGTCAGAATGGCTGCTCGGCTCCATGTGGCCTTTCCTGTGGGTTCAGTCATCTTCCATCATGTCGCAGTGGTCTCCTTGGTCTGAAAAAGCTGCACTGTGTCACAGAGGTCCCTTGCTTCCCTGCGCTTCCATTGTGTCACAATGGAATCCTTCCTTTCTTCGTGTCAGCTTAGATCCTTGGCTCCATATGGCCTTACCTCTGGGTTCAGTCATCTTCCATCATGTCACAATGGTCTCTTTGGTCTGGGAAAGCCCCACTGTGTCACAGAGGCCCTTTGGTTCCATGTGATTGTGTCACGCCTTAATGGAAACCTTGCATTTTCCGTGTCACAATGGCTCCTTGGCTCTCTGCGGCCTTACCTGGGGGTTCAATCATCTTCCATCATGTCACAATGGTCTCCTTGGTCGGAAAAGGCTGCACTGTGTCAGAGAGGCCTCTTGGTTCCATGCGGTTCTGAGGTGTCACAAAGAAATCCTTGCTTTCCACGTGTCACAACGGTTCTTTGGCTCCAAGTGGCCTTACCTCTATTTTCAATGATCTTCCATCATGTCACAATGGTCTCCTTGGGCTGAAAAAGCTCCACTGTGTCACTGTGGCCCCTTGGTTCCCTGCGGTTCTATCGCGTCTCAATTGGTTCATTGCTTTCTTTTTGTCAGAATTGCTGGTCGCCTCTATGTGGCCTTTCCTGTGGGTTCAATCATCTTCCATCTTAACACAATGGTCTCCTTGGTCGGAAAAAGCTCCACTGTGTCACACTGGCCCCTTGGTTCCCTGCGCTTCCATTGTGTCACAATGGAATCCTTCCTTTCTTCGTGTCAGCTTAGATCCTTGGCTCCATATGGCCTTACCTCTGGGTTCAGTCATCTTCCATCATGTCACAATGGTCTCTTTGATCTGGGAAAGCCCCACTGTGTCACAGAGGCCCTTTGGTTCCACAGGAGTGTGTCACGCCTTAATGGAATCCTTGCATTTTGCGTGTCACAATGGCTCCTTGGCTCTCTGCGGCCTTGCCTGGGGGTTCAATCATCTTGCATCTTGTCACAATGGTCTCCTTGGTCGGAAAAGACTCCACTTGGTTCCATGCGTTTCTGGGGTGTCACAATAAAATCCTTGCTTTCCTCGGGTTACTATGACTCTTTGGCTCCAAGTGTCCTTACCGCAGGGTTCAATCATCTTCCTCCATGTCACAATTATCTCGTAGGCTGGAAAAAGCTCCACTCTGTCACAGTGGACCCTTGGTTCCATGTGGCCTTTCCTGTTGGTTGCATCATCTCCCATCATGTCACAATGGTCTCCTTGGGCTGAAAAAGCTCCACTGTGTCACAGTGGCCCCTTGGTTCCATGCAGTTCAATTGTGTCACAATGGAATCCTTGCTTTCTTTGTGTCAGAATCGATCCTTGGCTCCATATGGCCTTACCTCTGGGTTCAATCATCTTCCATCATGTCACAATGGTCTCCTTAGTCTGAAAAGCTCCACTGTGTCATACTGGCCCCTTGGTTCCCTGCGGATCTATCGTGTCACAATTGGTTCATTGCCTTCTTCGTGTCAGAATGGCTCCTCAGCTCTATGTGGCCTTTCTGGTGGGTTCAATCATCTTCCATCATGTCACAATGGTCTCCTTGGTCTGAAAAAGCTCCACTGTGTCACACTGGCCCCTTGATTCCCTGCGGTTCTATCGTGTCACAATTGTTTCATTGCCTTCTTCGTGTCAGAATGGCTGCTCGGCTCCATGTGGCCATTTGTGTGGCTTCAATCATCTTCCATCATGTCCCAATGATCTCCTTGGCCTGAAAAACTGCACTGTGTCACAGAGGCCCTGTGGTTCATTGTGATTTTGGCACGCCTTAAAGGAATCCTTGCATTTTCCGACTCATAATGGCTCCTTGACTCTCTGCGGCCTTACCTCAAGGTTCAATCATCATCCATCTTGTCACAATGGTCTCCATGCTCGGAAAAGGCTCCACTGTGTTACAGAGGCCTCTTGGTTGCATGCGGTTCTGGGGTGTCACAATGAAATCCTTGCTTTCCTCGTGTCACAATGGCTCTTTGGCTCCAAGTGTCCTTACCGCAGGGCTCAATCATCTTCCACCTTGTCAGAATTATCTCGTAGGCTTGAAAAAGCTCCACTGTGTCGCAGTGGACCCTTGGTTCCATGTGGCCTTTCCTGTTGGATGCATCATCTCCCATCATGTCACAATGGTCTCCTTGGTCTGAAAAAGCTCCGCTGTGTCACTGTGGCCCCTTGGCTCCATGTGGCCTTTCCGGTGGGTTCAATCCTCTTCCATCATGTCACAATGGTCTACCTGGTCAGAAAAGGCTCCACTGTGTCACAGCGGCCCCTTGGTTCCATGCCGTTCTGGGATGTCACAATGAAATCCCCTCTTTCCTCGTGTCACAACGGCTCTTTGGCTCCAAGTGTCCTTACCTCTGGTTTCAATGATCTTCCATCATATCACAATGGTCACCTTGGTCTGGAAAAGCTCCACTCTGTCACAGGGCACCCTTGGTTCCATGTGGCCTTTCCTGTTGGTTGCATTATCTCCCATCATGTCAAAATTGTCTCCTTGGTCGGAAAAAGGTCCACTGTGTCACGCTGGCCCCTTGGATCCCTGCGCTTCCATTGTGTCACAAAGGAATCATTCCTTTCTTCGTGTCAGAATTGATCCTTGGCTCCATGTGGCCTTTCCTGTTGGTTCAATCACCTTTCACCATGTCACAATTATCTCGGAGGCTTGAAAAAGCTCCACTCTGTCACAGTGCACCCTGGGTTCCATGTGGCCTTTCCTGTTGATTGCATCATCTCCCATCATGTCACAATGGTCTCCTTGGGCTGAAAAAGCTCCACTGTGTCACAGAGGCCCCTTGGTTCCATGTGATTTTGGCACGCCTTAATGGAATCCTTGCATTTTCCGTGTCACAATGGCTCCTTGGCTCTCTGCGGCCTTACCTCGGGGTTCAAACATCTTCCATCTTGTCACAATGGTCTCCTTGCTCGGAAAAGGCTCCACTGTGTTAGAGAGGCCTCTTGGTTCCATGCGGTTCTGGGATGTCACAAAGAAATCCTTGCTTTCCTTGTGTCACAACGGTTCTTTGGCTGCAAGTGGCCTTACCTCAGGGTTCAATCATCTTCCATCATATCACAACGGTCAACTTGGTCTGGAAAAGCTCCACTCTGTCACAGTGCACCCTTGGTTGCATGTGGCCTTTCCTGTTGGTTGTATCATCTCCCATCATGTCACAATGGTCTCCTTGGTCTGAAAAAGCTCCACTGTGTCACAGTGGCCCCTTGGTTCCATGCAGTTCAATTGTGTCACAATGGAATCCTTGCTTTCTTTGTGTCAGAATCGATCCTTGGCTCCATATGGCCTTACCTCTGGGTTCAATCATCTTCCATCATGTCACAATGGTCTCCTTAGTCTGAAAAGCTCCACTGTGTCATACTGGCCCCTTGGTTCCCTGCGGATCTATCGTGTCACAATTGGTTCATTGCCTTCTTCGTGTCAGAATGGCTCCTCAGCTCTATGTGGCCTTTCCGGTGGGTTCAATCATCTTCCATCATGTCACAATGGTCTCCTTGGTCTGAAAAAGCTCCACTGTGTCACACTGGCCCCTTGATTCCCTGCGGTTCTATCGTGTCACAATTGTTTCATTGCCTTCTTCGTGTCAGAATGGCTGCTCGGCTCCATGTGGCCATTTGTTTGGCTTCAATCATCTTCCATCATGTCCCAATGATCTCCTTGGCCTGAAAAACTGCACTGTGTCACAGAGGCCCTGTGGTTCATTGTGATTTTGGCACGCCTTAAAGGAATCCTTGCATTTTCCGACTCACAATGGCTCCTTGACTCTCTGCGGCCTTACCTCAAGGTTCAATCATCATCCATCTTGTCACAATGGTCTCCATGCTCGGAAAAGGCTCCACTGTGTTACAGAGGCCTCTTGGTTGCATGCGGTTCTGGGGTGTCACAATGAAATCCTTGCTTTCCTCGTGTCACAATGGCTCTTTGGCTCCAAGTGTCCTTACCGCAGGGCTCAATCATCTTCCACCTTGTCAGAATTATCTCGTAGGCTTGAAAAAGCTCCACTGTGTCGCAGTGGACCCTTGGTTCCATGTGGCCTTTCCTGTTGGATGCATCATCTCCCATCATGTCACAATGGTCTCCTTGGTCTGAAAAAGCTCCGCTGTGTCACTGTGGCCCCTTGGCTCCATGTGGCCTTTCCGGTGGGTTCAATCCTCTTCCATCATGTCACAATGGTCTACCTGGTCAGAAAAGGCTCCACTGTGTCACAGCGGCCCCTTGGTTCCATGCCGTTCTGGGATGTCACAATGAAATCCCCTCTTTCCTCGTGTCACAACGGCTCTTTGGCTCCAAGTGTCCTTACCTCTGGTTTCAATGATCTTCCATCATATCACAATGGTCACCTTGGTCTGGAAAAGCTCCACTCTGTCACAGGGCACCCTTGGTTCCATGTGGCCTTTCCTGTTGGTTGCATTATCTCCCATCATGTCAAAATTGTCTCCTTGGTCGGAAAAAGGTCCACTGTGTCACGCTGGCCCCTTGGTTCCCTGCGCTTCCATTGTGTCACAAAGGAATCATTCCTTTCTTCGTGTCAGAATTGATCCTTGGCTCCATGTGGCCTTTCCTGTTGGTTCAATCACCTTTCACCATGTCACAATTATCTCGGAGGCTTGAAAAAGCTCCACTCTGTCACAGTGCACCCTGGGTTCCATGTGGCCTTTCCTGTTGATTGCATCATCTCCCATCATGTCACAATGGTCTCCTTGGGCTGAAAAAGCTCCACTGTGTCACAGAGGCCCCTTGGTTCCATGTGATTTTGGCACGCCTTAATGGAATCCTTGCATTTTCCGTGTCACAATGGCTCCTTGGCTCTCTGCGGCCTTACCTCGGGGTTCAAACATCTTCCATCTTGTCACAATGGTCTCCTTGCTCGGAAAAGGCTCCACTGTGTTAGAGAGGCCTCTTGGTTCCATGCGGTTCTGGGATGTCACAAAGAAATCCTTGCTTTCCTTGTGTCACAACGGTTCTTTGGCTGCAAGTGGCCTTACCTCAGGGTTCAATCATCTTCCATCATATCACAACGGTCAACTTGGTCTGGAAAAGCTCCACTCTGTCACAGTGCACCCTTGGTTGCATGTGGCCTTTCCTGTTGGTTGTATCATCTCCCATCATGTCACAATGGTCTCCTTGGTCTGAAAAAGCTCCACTGTGTCACAGTGGCCCCTTGGTTCCATGCAGTTCAATTGTGTCACAATGGAATCCTTCCTTTCTTCTTGTCAGCATCGATCCTTGGCTCCATATGGCCTTTCCTCTGGTTTCAATCATCTTCCATCATATCACAACGGTCAACTTGGTCTGGAAGAGCTCCACTCTGTCACAGTACACCCTTGGTTGCATGTGGCCTTTCCTGTTGGTTGTATCATCTCCCATCATGTCACAATGGTCTCCTTGGTCTGAAAAAGCTCCACTCTGACACAGTGGACTCTTGGTTCCCTGCGCTCTAATTGTGTCACAATGGAATCCTTCCTTTCTTCGTGTCAGCATCGATCCTTGGCTCCATATGGCCTTAGCTCTGGGTTCAATCATTGCTTTCTTTTTGTCAGAATGGCTGCTCGGCTCCATGTGGACTCTCCTGTGTGTTCAATCATCTTGCAGCTTAACACACAGGTCTCCTTAGTCTGAAAAAGCTCCACTCTGTCACAGTGGACCCTTGGTTCCATGTGGCCTTTCCTGTTGGTTGCATCATCTTCCATCATGTCACAATGGTCTCCTTGGTCTGAAAAAGCTCCACTGTGTCACAGAGGCCCTTTGGTTCCACAGGATTGTGTCACGCCTTAATGGAATCATTGCCTTCTTCGTGTCACAATGGCTCCTTGGCTCTCTGCGGCCTTACCTGGGGGTTCAATCATCTTCCATCTTGTCACAATGGTCTCCTTGGTTGGAAAAGGCTCCACTGTGTCAGAGAGGCCTCTTGGTTCCATGCGGTTCTGGGGTGTCACAAAGAAATCCTTGCTTTCCACGTGTCACAACGGTTCTTTGGCCCCAAGTGGCCTTACCTCTATTTTCAATGATCTTCCATCATGTCACAATGGTCTCCTTGGTCTGAAAAAGCTCCACTGTGTCGCTGTGGCCCCTTGGTTCCCTGCGCTTCCATTGTGTCACAATGGAGTCATTCTTTTCTTCGTGTCAGAATTGATCCTTGGCTCCATATGGTCTTACCTCTGGGTTCAATCATCTTCCATCATGTCACAATGGTCTCCTTGGTCTGAAAAAGCTCCACTGTGTCTCAGAGGCCCTTTGGTTCCACAGGATTGTGTCACGCCTTAATGGAATCCTTGCATTTTCCGTGTCAAAATGGCTCCTTGGCTCTCTGCGGCCTTACCTGGGGTTTCAATCATCTTGCGTCTTGTCACAATGATCTCCTTGCTCGGAAAAGGCTGCACTGTGTCACAGAGGCCTCTTGGTTCCATGCGGTTCTGGGGTGTCACAATTAAATCCTTGCTTTCCTCGGGTCACAATGGCTCTTTGGCCCCAAGTGGCCTTACTTCTGGGCTCAATCATCTTCCACCATGTCAGAATTATCTCGTAGGCTTGAAAAAGCTCCACACTGTCACAGTGGACCCTTGGTTCCATGTGGCCTTACCTGTTGGTTGCATCATCTCCCATCATGTCACAATGGTCTCCTTGGGCTGAAAAAGCTCCACTGTGTCACACTGGCCCCTTGGTTCCCTGCGGTTCTATCGTGTCACAATTGGTTCATTGCCTTCTTCGTGTCAGAATGGCTGCTCGGCTCCATGTGGCCTTTCCTATGGCTTCAATCATCTTCCATCATGTCACAATGGTCTCCTTGGTCTGAAAAAGCTGCACTTTGTCACAGTGGATCTTTGGTTCATTGTGATTGTGGCACGCCGTAATGGAATCCTTGCATTTTCCATGTCTCAATGGCTCCTTGGCTCTCTTCGGCCTTACCTGGGGGTTCAATCATCTTCCATCTTGTCACAATGGTCTCCTTGCTCGGAAAAGGCTCCACTGTGTCACAGAGGCCTCTTGGTTGCATGCTTTCTTCGTGTCACAATGAAATCCTTGCTTTCCTCGTGTCACAAAGGCTCTTTGGCTCCAAGTGGCCTTACCTCTGGTTTCAATGATCTTTCATCATGTCACAATGGTCACCTTGGTCTGAAAAAGCTCCACTGTGTCACACTGGCCCCTTGGTTTCCTGCGGTTCTATCGCATCACAATTGGTTCATTGCTTCCTTTTTGTCAGAATTGCTGGTCGCCTCCATGTGGCCTTTCCTGTGGGTTCAATCATCTTCCATCATGTCACAATGGTCTCCTTGGTCTGAAAAAGCTCCACTGTGTCACACTGGCCCCTTGGTTCCCTGCGGTTCCATTGTGTCACAATAGAATCATTCGTTTCTTTTTGTCAGAATAGATCCTTGGCTCCATATGGTCTTACCTCTGGGTTCAATCATCTTCCATCATGTCACAATGGTCTCCTTGGTCTGAAAAAGCTGCACTGTGTCACAGAGGCCCTTTGGTTCCACAGGATTGTGTCACGCCTTAATGGAATCCTTGCATTTTGCGTGTCACAATGGCTCCTTGGCTCTCTGCGGCCTTGCCTGGGGGTTCAATCATTTTGCATCTTGTCACAATGGTCTCTTTGGTCGGAAAAGGCTGCACTTGGTTCCATGCGGTTCTGGGGTGTCACAATAGAATTCTTGCTTTCCTCATGTCACTATGGCTCTTTGGCTCCAAGTGTCCTTACCGCAGGGTTCAATCATCTTCCTCCATGTCACAATTATCTCGTAGGCTGGAAAAAGCTCCACTCTGTCACAGTGGACCCTTGGTTCCATGTGGCCTTTCCTGTTGGTTGCATCATCTCCCATCATGTCACAATGTTCTCCTTGGTCTGAAAAAGCTCCACTCTGACACAGTGGCCCCTTGGTTCCCTGCGGTTCCATTATGTCACAATGGAATCCTTCCTTTCTTCGTGTCAGAATTGATCCTTGGCTCCATGTGGCCTTACCTCTGGGTTCAATCATCTTCCATCATGTCACAATGGTCTCCTTGGTCTGGGAAAGCCCCACTGTGTCATACTGGCCCATTGGTTCCCTGCGGTTCTATCGTGTCACAATTGTTTCATTGCCTTCTTCGTGTCAGAATGGCTGCTCGGCTCCCTGTGGCCTTTCCTGTGGGTTCAGTCATCTTCCATCATGTCGCAATGGTCTCCTTGGTCTGAAAAAGCTGCACTTTGTCACAGAGGCCCTTTGGTTCATTGTGATTGTGGCACGCCTTAATGGAATCCTTGCATTTTCCGTGTCACAATGGCTCCTTGGCTCTCTGCGGCCTTACCTCGGGGTTCAAACATCTTCCATCTTGTCACAATGGTCTCCTTGCTCGGAAAAGGCTCCACTGTGTTACAGAGGCTTCTTGGTTCCATGCGGTTCTGGGATGTCAAAAAGAAATCCTTGCTTTCCTTGTGTCACAACGGTTCTTTGGCTGCAAGTGGCCTTACCTCAGGGTTCAATCATCTTCCATCATATCACAACGGTCAACTTGGTCTGGAAAAGCTCCACTCTGTCACAGTGCACCCTTGGTTGCATGTGGCCTTTCCTGTTGGTTGTATCATCTCCCATCATGTCACAATGGTCTCCTTGGTCTGAAAAAGCTCCACTGTGTCACAGTGGCCCCTTGGTTCCATGCAGTTCAATTGTGTCACAATGGAATCCTTGCTTTCTTTGTGTCAGAATCGATCCTTGGCTCCATATGGCCTTACCTCTGGGTTCAATCATCTTCCATCATGTCACAATGGTCTCCTTAGTCTGAAAAGCTCCACTGTGTCATACTGGCCCCTTGGTTCCCTGCGGATCTATCGTGTCACAATTGGTTCATTGCCTTCTTCGTGTCAGAATGGCTCCTCAGCTCTATGTGGCCTTTCCGGTGGGTTCAATCATCTTCCATCATGTCACAATGGTCTCCTTGGTCTGAAAAAGCTCCACTGTGTCACACTGGCCCCTTGATTCCCTGCGGTTCTATCGTGTCACAATTGTTTCATTGCCTTCTTCGTGTCAGAATGGCTGCTCGGCTCCATGTGGCCATTTGTTTGGCTTCAATCATCTTCCATCATGTCCCAATGATCTCCTTGGCCTGAAAAACTGCACTGTGTCACAGAGGCCCTGTGGTTCATTGTGATTTTGGCACGCCTTAAAGGAATCCTTGCATTTTCCGACTCACAATGGCTCCTTGACTCTCTGCGGCCTTACCTCAAGGTTCAATCATCATCCATCTTGTCACAATGGTCTCCATGCTCGGAAAAGGCTCCACTGTGTTACAGAGGCCTCTTGGTTGCATGCGGTTCTGGGGTGTCACAATGAAATCCTTGCTTTCCTCGTGTCACAATGGCTCTTTGGCTCCAAGTGTCCTTACCGCAGGGCTCAATCATCTTCCACCTTGTCAGAATTATCTCGTAGGCTTGAAAAAGCTCCACTGTGTCGCAGTGGACCCTTGGTTCCATGTGGCCTTTCCTGTTGGATGCATCATCTCCCATCATGTCACAATGGTCTCCTTGGTCTGAAAAAGCTCCGCTGTGTCACTGTGGCCCCTTGGCTCCATGTGGCCTTTCCGGTGGGTTCAATCCTCTTCCATCATGTCACAATGGTCTACCTGGTCAGAAAAGGCTCCACTGTGTCACAGCGGCCCCTTGGTTCCATGCCGTTCTGGGATGTCACAATGAAATCCCCTCTTTCCTCGTGTCACAACGGCTCTTTGGCTCCAAGTGTCCTTACCTCTGGTTTCAATGATCTTCCATCATATCACAATGGTCACCTTGGTCTGGAAAAGCTCCACTCTGTCACAGGGCACCCTTGGTTCCATGTGGCCTTTCCTGTTGGTTGCATTATCTCCCATCATGTCAAAATTGTCTCCTTGGTCGGAAAAAGGTCCACTGTGTCACGCTGGCCCCTTGGTTCCCTGCGCTTCCATTGTGTCACAAAGGAATCATTCCTTTCTTCGTGTCAGAATTGATCCTTGGCTCCATGTGGCCTTTCCTGTTGGTTCAATCACCTTTCACCATGTCACAATTATCTCGGAGGCTTGAAAAAGCTCCACTCTGTCACAGTGCACCCTGGGTTCCATGTGGCCTTTCCTGTTGATTGCATCATCTCCCATCATGTCACAATGGTCTCCTTGGGCTGAAAAAGCTCCACTGTGTCACAGAGGCCCCTTGGTTCCATGTGATTTTGGCACGCCTTAATGGAATCCTTGCATTTTCCGTGTCACAATGGCTCCTTGGCTCTCTGCGGCCTTACCTCGGGGTTCAAACATCTTCCATCTTGTCACAATGGTCTCCTTGCTCGGAAAAGGCTCCACTGTGTTAGAGAGGCCTCTTGGTTCCATGCGGTTCTGGGATGTCACAAAGAAATCCTTGCTTTCCTTGTGTCACAACGGTTCTTTGGCTGCAAGTGGCCTTACCTCAGGGTTCAATCATCTTCCATCATATCACAACGGTCAACTTGGTCTGGAAAAGCTCCACTCTGTCACAGTGCACCCTTGGTTGCATGTGGCCTTTCCTGTTGGTTGTATCATCTCCCATCATGTCACAATGGTCTCCTTGGTCTGAAAAAGCTCCACTGTGTCACAGTGGCCCCTTGGTTCCATGCAGTTCAATTGTGTCACAATGGAATCCTTCCTTTCTTCTTGTCAGCATCGATCCTTGGCTCCATATGGCCTTTCCTCTGGTTTCAATCATCTTCCATCATATCACAACGGTCAACTTGGTCTGGAAGAGCTCCACTCTGTCACAGTACACCCTTGGTTGCATGTGGCCTTTCCTGTTGGTTGTATCATCTCCCATCATGTCACAATGGTCTCCTTGGTCTGAAAAAGCTCCACTCTGACACAGTGGACTCTTGGTTCCCTGCGCTCTAATTGTGTCACAATGGAATCCTTCCTTTCTTCGTGTCAGCATCGATCCTTGGCTCCATATGGCCTTAGCTCTGGGTTCAATCATTGCTTTCTTTTGTCAGAATGGCTGCTCGGCTCCATGTGGACTCTCCTGTGTGTTCAATCATCTTGCAGCTTAACACACAGGTCTCCTTAGTCTGAAAAAGCTCCACTCTGTCACAGTGGACCCTTGGTTCCATGTGGCCTTTCCTGTTGGTTGCATCATCTTCCATCATGTCACAATGGTCTCCTTGGTCTGAAAAAGCTCCACTGTGTCACAGAGGCCCTTTGGTTCCACAGGATTGTGTCACGCCTTAATGGAATCATTGCCTTCTTCGTGTCACAATGGCTCCTTGGCTCTCTGCGGCCTTACCTGGGGGTTCAATCATCTTCCATCTTGTCACAATGGTCTCCTTGGTTGGAAAAGGCTCCACTGTGTCAGAGAGGCCTCTTGGTTCCATGCGGTTCTGGGGTGTCACAAAGAAATCCTTGCTTTCCACGTGTCACAACGGTTCTTTGGCCCCAAGTGGCCTTACCTCTATTTTCAATGATCTTCCATCATGTCACAATGGTCTCCTTGGTCTGAAAAAGCTCACTGTGTCGCTGTGGCCCCTTGGTTCCCTGCGCTTCCATTGTGTCACAATGGAGTCATTCTTTTCTTCGTGTCAGAATTGATCCTTGGCTCCATATGGTCTTACCTCTGGGTTCAATCATCTTCCATCATGTCACAATGGTCTCCTTGGTCTGAAAAAGCTCCACTGTGTCTCAGAGGCCCTTTGGTTCCACAGGATTGTGTCACGCCTTAATGGAATCCTTGCATTTTCCGTGTCAAAATGGCTCCTTGGCTCTCTGCGGCCTTACCTGGGGTTTCAATCATCTTGCGTCTTGTCACAATGATCTCCTTGCTCGGAAAAGGCTGCACTGTGTCACAGAGGCCTCTTGGTTCCATGCGGTTCTGGGGTGTCACAATTAAATCCTTGCTTTCCTCGGGTCACAATGGCTCTTTGGCCCCAAGTGGCCTTACTTCTGGGCTCAATCATCTTCCACCATGTCAGAATTATCTCGTAGGCTTGAAAAAGCTCCACACTGTCACAGTGGACCCTTGGTTCCATGTGGCCTTACCTGTTGGTTGCATCATCTCCCATCATGTCACAATGGTCTCCTTGGGCTGAAAAAGCTCCACTGTGTCACACTGGCCCCTTGGTTCCCTGCGGTTCTATCGTGTCACAATTGGTTCATTGCCTTCTTCGTGTCAGAATGGCTGCTCGGCTCCATGTGGCCTTTCCTATGGCTTCAATCATCTTCCATCATGTCACAATGGTCTCCTTGGTCTGAAAAAGCTGCACTTTGTCACAGTGGATCTTTGGTTCATTGTGATTGTGGCACGCCGTAATGGAATCCTTGCATTTTCCATGTCTCAATGGCTCCTTGGCTCTCTTCGGCCTTACCTGGGGGTTCAATCATCTTCCATCTTGTCACAATGGTCTCCTTGCTCGGAAAAGGCTCCACTGTGTCACAGAGGCCTCTTGGTTGCATGCTTTCTTCGTGTCACAATGAAATCCTTGCTTTCCTCGTGTCACAAAGGCTCTTTGGCTCCAAGTGGCCTTACCTCTGGTTTCAATGATCTTTCATCATGTCACAATGGTCACCTTGGTCTGAAAAAGCTCCACTGTGTCACACTGGCCCCTTGGTTTCCTGCGGTTCTATCGCATCACAATTGGTTCATTGCTTCCTTTTTGTCAGAATTGCTGGTCGCCTCCATGTGGCCTTTCCTGTGGGTTCAATCATCTTCCATCATGTCACAATGGTCTCCTTGGTCTGAAAAAGCTCCACTGTGTCACACTGGCCCCTTGGTTCCCTGCGGTTCCATTGTGTCACAATGGAATCATTCGTTTCTTTTTGTCAGAATAGATCCTTGGCTCCATATGGTCTTACCTCTGGGTTCAATCATCTTCCATCATGTCACAATGGTCTCCTTGGTCTGAAAAAGCTGCACTGTGTCACAGAGGCCCTTTGGTTCCACAGGATTGTGTCACGCCTTAATGGAATCCTTGCATTTTGCGTGTCACAATGGCTCCTTGGCTCTCTGCGGCCTTGCCTGGGGGTTCAATCATTTTGCATCTTGTCACAATGGTCTCTTTGGTCGGAAAAGGCTGCACTTGGTTCCATGCGGTTCTGGGGTGTCACAATAGAATTCTTGCTTTCCTCATGTCACTATGGCTCTTTGGCTCCAAGTGTCCTTACCGCAGGGTTCAATCATCTTCCTCCATGTCACAATTATCTCGTAGGCTGGAAAAAGCTCCACTCTGTCACAGTGGACCCTTGGTTCCATGTGGCCTTTCCTGTTGGTTGCATCATCTCCCATCATGTCACAATGTTCTCCTTGGTCTGAAAAAGCTCCACTCTGACACAGTGGCCCCTTGGTTCCCTGCGGTTCCATTATGTCACAATGGAATCCTTCCTTTCTTCGTGTCAGAATTGATCCTTGGCTCCATGTGGCCTTACCTCTGGGTTCAATCATCTTCCATCATGTCACAATGGTCTCCTTGGTCTGGGAAAGCCCCACTGTGTCATACTGGCCCATTGGTTCCCTGCGGTTCTATCGTGTCACAATTGTTTCATTGCCTTCTTCGTGTCAGAATGGCTGCTCGGCTCCCTGTGGCCTTTCCTGTGGGTTCAGTCATCTTCCATCATGTCGCAATGGTCTCCTTGGTCTGAAAAAGCTGCACTTTGTCACAGAGGCCCTTTGGTTCATTGTGATTGTGGCACGCCTTAATGGAATCCTTGCATTTTCCGTGTCACAATGGCTCCTTGGCTCTCTGCGGCCTTACCTCGGGGTTCAAACATCTTCCATCTTGTCACAATGGTCTCCTTGCTCGGAAAAGGCTCCACTGTGTTACAGAGGCTTCTTGGTTCCATGCGGTTCTGGGATGTCAAAAAGAAATCCTTGCTTTCCTTGTGTCACAACGGTTCTTTGGCTGCAAGTGGCCTTACCTCAGGGTTCAATCATCTTCCATCATATCACAACGGTCAACTTGGTCTGGAAAAGCTCCACTCTGTCACAGTGCACCCTTGGTTGCATGTGCCTTTCCTGTTGGTTGTATCATCTCCCATCATGTCACAATGGTCTCCTTGGTCTGAAAAAGCTCCACTGTGTCACAGTGGCCCCTTGGTTCCATGCAGTTCAATTGTGTCACAATGGAATCCTTGCTTTCTTTGTGTCAGAATCGATCCTTGGCTCCATATGGCCTTACCTCTGGGTTCAATCATCTTCCATCATGTCACAATGGTCTCCTTAGTCTGAAAAGCTCCACTGTGTCATACTGGCCCCTTGGTTCCCTGCGGATCTATCGTGTCACAATTGGTTCATTGCCTTCTTCGTGTCAGAATGGCTCCTCAGCTCTATGTGGCCTTTCCGGTGGGTTCAATCATCTTCCATCATGTCACAATGGTCTCCTTGGTCTGAAAAAGCTCCACTGTGTCACACTGGCCCCTTGATTCCCTGCGGTTCTATCGTGTCACAATTGTTTCATTGCCTTCTTCGTGTCAGAATGGCTGCTCGGCTCCATGTGGCCATTTGTTTGGCTTCAATCATCTTCCATCATGTCCCAATGATCTCCTTGGCCTGAAAAACTGCACTGTGTCACAGAGGCCCTGTGGTTCATTGTGATTTTGGCACGCCTTAAAGGAATCCTTGCATTTTCCGACTCACAATGGCTCCTTGACTCTCTGCGGCCTTACCTCAAGGTTCAATCATCATCCATCTTGTCACAATGGTCTCCATGCTCGGAAAAGGCTCCACTGTGTTACAGAGGCCTCTTGGTTGCATGCGGTTCTGGGGTGTCACAATGAAATCCTTGCTTTCCTCGTGTCACAATGGCTCTTTGGCTCCAAGTGTCCTTACCGCAGGGCTCAATCATCTTCCACCTTGTCAGAATTATCTCGTAGGCTTGAAAAAGCTCCACTGTGTCGCAGTGGACCCTTGGTTCCATGTGGCCTTTCCTGTTGGATGCATCATCTCCCATCATGTCACAATGGTCTCCTTGGTCTGAAAAAGCTCCGCTGTGTCACTGTGGCCCCTTGGCTCCATGTGGCCTTTCCGGTGGGTTCAATCCTCTTCCATCATGTCACAATGGTCTACCTGGTCAGAAAAGGCTCCACTGTGTCACAGCGGCCCCTTGGTTCCATGCCGTTCTGGGATGTCACAATGAAATCCCCTCTTTCCTCGTGTCACAACGGCTCTTTGGCTCCAAGTGTCCTTACCTCTGGTTTCAATGATCTTCCATCATATCACAATGGTCACCTTGGTCTGGAAAAGCTCCACTCTGTCACAGGGCACCCTTGGTTCCATGTGGCCTTTCCTGTTGGTTGCATTATCTCCCATCATGTCAAAATTGTCTCCTTGGTCGGAAAAAGGTCCACTGTGTCACGCTGGCCCCTTGGTTCCCTGCGCTTCCATTGTGTCACAAAGGAATCATTCCTTTCTTCGTGTCAGAATTGATCCTTGGCTCCATGTGGCCTTTCCTGTTGGTTCAATCACCTTTCACCATGTCACAATTATCTCGGAGGCTTGAAAAAGCTCCACTCTGTCACAGTGCACCCTGGGTTCCATGTGGCCTTTCCTGTTGATTGCATCATCTCCCATCATGTCACAATGGTCTCCTTGGGCTGAAAAAGCTCCACTGTGTCACAGAGGCCCCTTGGTTCCATGTGATTTTGGCACGCCTTAATGGAATCCTTGCATTTTCCGTGTCACAATGGCTCCTTGGCTCTCTGCGGCCTTACCTCGGGGTTCAAACATCTTCCATCTTGTCACAATGGTCTCCTTGCTCGGAAAAGGCTCCACTGTGTTAGAGAGGCCTCTTGGTTCCATGCGGTTCTGGGATGTCACAAAGAAATCCTTGCTTTCCTTGTGTCACAACGGTTCTTTGGCTGCAAGTGGCCTTACCTCAGGGTTCAATCATCTTCCATCATATCACAACGGTCAACTTGGTCTGGAAAAGCTCCACTCTGTCACAGTGCACCCTTGGTTGCATGTGGCCTTTCCTGTTGGTTGTATCATCTCCCATCATGTCACAATGGTCTCCTTGGTCTGAAAAAGCTCCACTGTGTCACAGTGGCCCCTTGGTTCCATGCAGTTCAATTGTGTCACAATGGAATCCTTCCTTTCTTCTTGTCAGCATCGATCCTTGGCTCCATATGGCCTTTCCTCTGGTTTCAATCATCTTCCATCATATCACAACGGTCAACTTGGTCTGGAAGAGCTCCACTCTGTCACAGTACACCCTTGGTTGCATGTGGCCTTTCCTGTTGGTTGTATCATCTCCCATCATGTCACAATGGTCTCCTTGGTCTGAAAAAGCTCCACTCTGACACAGTGGACTCTTGGTTCCCTGCGCTCTAATTGTGTCACAATGGAATCCTTCCTTTCTTCGTGTCAGCATCGATCCTTGGCTCCATATGGC